>NC_054742.1:43361223-44561223 GCF_018143015.1 Lytechinus variegatus
AAATACTGTACCTGGAAAGAACAAAAAATGGGACATTAAACAAAAATAACATGCTTGTCGGCAGTGCTGTTGATGGAACTTTGGTTGACGGTAGTCACTTTATGATCTGTAGCCAAAGAACCGTGAAATACCAATTTCTCTCAAAATGGACCCAAACTGAGTTACCTGTTCTTTCTAGATACATTATTATAGGTCAATATTTATAACTCCAGTTTATAATCAATTATTACTTGAGATTGTAGACCTAAATAATTTGAAGGCAGATAAGGCCCCTGTATGGAACAAATAGAGTTGTGAAAAAATATACATTTTGTTGCCGATCCTCTGTTTAATAAATTTAACATCTATTGGAGCTTGATAAGGTCACTAAGAAGATTAAAATATTTATTGCCAAAGTTATATACCCGTATTGATGGGAGATCATTAACGTGTATTATCATCCCATATCTCTGTTAACCTAATTCTGGTTTGCGAAAATGTGTTAGTGTTTATTTTTACATGACTTTATATAGTTTTGCTGATTTGCTAGTCCTTTTTAAATCGAATTATTATTGTATTTTTCATTTAGATAGGGGGTCTACAACTTACAAGCTTTGATTTTCAGTAGACCCTCATCAATTTTTCCATGTAAGTATATTGTATTCTCATGTATAAAATCAAGCAGATGAAGTATTTTCCTCCATCCTCCGATAATCATTTTCGATCGAACATTATCTATGGCATGCCATGATGCAGAGGGGAGTACAAGATGCTGCAAGATTATGATAATGATGTTGATTGTCGTTTAAATGCGCATGATGGCCGTATTTTTTTCTCGGTACTTTCTTATGTTATATTATTATTAAATGAATCCATTAATGTCGTAACTATAGAAACAGATGGATGGTGGAAAAAATCAATTCCATGTTAAAACAGAGAAACGTGTTCATGTTCAAATGACATATTGTTTTAAATTTACCCTTTCCCGCAACCAAGCGACATCCTTTTGAACTTTTTAAAAAGTATTATTTATCCATTATGTTTATGATGTTAAATGGGGAACACAGAGTACGAGATGAAATTGAAAAGAGTGTACAAATCTTCGTGCGATGACCCTATTAACCCTCCATGCACTGCAATATCTTCGCATGCAGTGAACCCCTAAAGGTCAAGTACACCCCAGAATAATGTTGATTTGAATAAATAGAGAAAAATCAAACTAGCCTAACACTAAAAAAAATCATCGAAATCGGATGTAATATATAGAGAAGTTATATCATTTTAACTTTCGCTTATTTTGGGGGCATTTTAACTTTCGCTTTAATATTTTTTCACATAACTGTGATATGCACAACGCAGATTGATGCAAATGAGTCAGTCGATGATGTCCATCTATTACTATATTCTTTTGTTTTTATTGTTTTTTCAATTTGTTTCCCTCCACAGGGATTTTATTATTATTCAAACATAACAAGATATCTTTTCAATGACAAATCAAATTAATAACAACGAAATACAGTACAACAGTAACTGCAACAAATATATAAATTGAACTGTCAGGTTCACATAATAGTAAACAATTTAAGAAACAAGCGAGGAGTAAATGAACAATAATATTCATAAGTATAATTGTACATGGAAAGGGAACTGAACAGATCACCTCATGTAAACATGGCACGTAATTGAAACCATTTCTTTGTAAACTTTACCATTTTACAATTTGACTCTGCGATATATTTTTCATTCTTGAAATAATTCTGAAGTGCAAATTTGATATTATCAAAAACAGGTAATTGATGTTTTACTCTGGAAGTGTAAATCATTAGCCGTATCACTATCAATAAACAATTTAATGCATGATTACTTGAACCTCTTAAGCCAAATAATTTTTCTTTATTAGAGAAAAATATTCTATTTCCAGTTTTAAGAAATATCCATTGCTCAAACCTGTCCCATATATGTTTAATACATGTACATTCACAAAGTAGATGAGTGACTGTTTCACGGTGTACATTACAAAAAGTACATTCTTTTTGTTGAGCTAAATTAATTTTAAACAATATTTCATTTGTATATAAAATGCGTTGCATTATTTTGAACTGAAACCAACGTAAATTCACATCGGTAGTACAACTGAATCCAATAGAGCAATACGACTGCCATTGCTTGTCATTCATATCGAATATACACTTCCACTTAAGAAAACTTTTACACTCCACTTTTCTTTTCTTTTTAAGCATCGTATAGATGTGTGAACAACCTTTATCATATTTCATAACAAGTGCTATTGTATCAGGGATAATAGGTTCTTGGAACTTGCTAAAGTGTGTGCCATTGCTAAAACCGTCTCTTATAGCATCACATAATTTTATTGTTTGAATAACACAATATTTCATTTTTTACAGATTTGACAATAAGGACCAAGTTGACAGAACCATATATTATTAAAATGCTAATTCAAAGTGTTCAGTGAGGAATTAATCTTTATTTCACTTGATGATGAGGAGAAAATTATAGCATTTCATATTTTATATAATAAAATACAAAATAAATAGTGAGTGGATGACATCACATACCGACCAGGATGTGTGTATAGATGTTTTGTGACAGTAAGCAAAACTTAAAAATGTCATAACTTTCCTATTTTACATCCGATTTTGATGATATTTTCATTGCTATATGCTTGTTAGATTTCTCTCTTCTTATTCAAATCAACTTTTTGTTGGGTTTAGTATTTTTGGGGGCTTTCATTAACTCTTTCTTCTTACATTTTCGTTTGTGTTTATGAATTTTGCCATTTACGCTAATATCTGCCCCCTAAAATTTAGGCTTGTTACCCACAGACCCCCCCCCCCCCACCCAGATGACTTTAAAAATCTCTTAAACGATAGGCTATTTGTCAGTCATTCCCCAAATTACGATCGACACCAATGATTCCAGCCAAAGGAAACAATGAAGTAGATGCCTACTGAACTTGCTTAAGCGATGAAAAGAAATGACGGGGGGGGGGGCAAGATATGACAACATTGAAGTCATATCGTAGGTCACTACCAGTTATCAACCAGGAAAGTATCAGAAGCCACAATTTCAGTCTTGGTGTTAGTGGGGGTTTTTGTGATCATGCTCTCGTGCTATACTAAGATGCAGTCATGAAAATGCTGGAATGCATCTTTTTTTTCAAGAGAGATAATGACGTCACACTTTAGTACTCGGGAGAGCTTAGTCATTATTCTGAATAGATTGTATTTTTCTGAATCTATTTTGGATAGGATCCTTTGTTCGATGCCAGGAGACCATGAGCTGCGAACTAAATTGTCAATCCTTCGCTCTGGTAATCAATGATAAAAACATCCTCGTAACAAAGATTAAGTATCCCAGCTCTGTATAATATAAGTCTAGCGCTCCTCCAAAAGTATATACACGCGGAAATATATATGTGACTACCGTTTCAATGTTACCTCTCACGAAAATCATAAGGGAGCAAGATCAATTGTGAGAAAAATTGCCCGGGAATGTTGTATGCACAAACTAAAGATAGGGGAAGAAATTGTTGATGATGTAATGCTGAAGAAAAAGGGCCTTCAATGATGCAAATTATTCGTTGCATGGAAATTCGGTATAATATTGCCTAATCATGAACGCGATGTTGAAGTTTGCCTCAGTTATCATCTTTATTGCGCTCCACTTCTCACGAGAGGTAAGTTATATGTTTTCGGTTAGAAGCTATAATAAAGCAATTTTTGTTTATTTATTCACTTATGTATTTATTTATTTATGCATGTATGTATGTATGTATGTATGTATGTATGTATCTATCATCATACTATTCTTTATCATTTTCTCATTTTTTGTGTATCTTTAACATTATCTATTGAATTGTATTATTATTCATAATAAAGAACATTGATTTATTTATATTTATTCATTCATTTCTTTTTTAAGAAGAGAGATTGTCTTGTTCAAGGTGAAGGGTCTAAGTACGCATTGGCTTACAGATAGAGGGTTTTTGGGCCATGGAGTCTAAAATTTTCACTACCAAGAAACAGGGGAGAAAATGAAAGAAGTGCAAGAGGATAATATTTTCGGAATATTAATTTGTCACAAAATTAGATTCTTTTGAATTAAAAAAAGTCCAAATTTTTTTTGCTCGCTTCGCTTGCTTCCATGCAGCTTTTTAGAAACAGTTTGTTTATACTCCCTAAAAATTCGTGACTCAATTCGCTGCATGACGGTACAAAACAGCCCCAATACAAGGGTGTCATAAACAATGATACGATTCCATATAAACAAAAGATGTAGTATTTGCTCATATAAATAATAACAAATTCAGCATTCGCAGTAATTGGGCCTGCCGATGGCCTGGGCCGGCGTCAAGGTCACTCGAAACCTATATTTACAGTCCTGTAACGTACACAAGATAACAATGACTATTAATATAGAGGGCAAACATATAATACAAACATCGCAAGTATGGAGGGTTCATTGTGTGCATGTATTCGGAGAGAGTAGAGTGAATCAGTGAAGTAGGAGAAAAATATCACATTTCTCATTTTTATTGCTTCATTTAACATAAATTCCCGAATAAATTGAAAAACGTTGAAGGTGTTATACATAATAACGGTGGTGGTTTTTACTTGCACGCCGTAAGCAGTCTTTTAACGGATGATGTACACACACACATACATGTACTGCATTTCACCAGTACGACAATACACCAGACGGTGACCTGTAGGACCTACTGTTTACAGAAGAAGATAGCTTTAGGTTTTACAGAAACACGGGAATGGCGTGTACTTCAAGACAAATTGTCTACAAAACAAGATATTTGACGAAAATCATAAATATGTTTTTAGTTTTTATACAAATACAGAAACTTTAAGCACATATACACAGTGTGAGTAGTAAACAACACCTCACAAATCCCCAAGTGAAGGAGAAAAATATTATTATTATATACTATGGCTTGGAAAAGTATATTCTCCCAAATATTTTGATACCATTTTTATGTGGTATGTATTAACGCATGGATGATCAGGAGGTATTCTTTGCAGTGATGTAAATTTTAATTTGTGCCAGAGTATGGCATGACTGCAATGAATGAATCCAGATGTCAATGATGTCATAATCCTACAAGAGTTGCTTTAAAATCCACTTCAAAACACTTGTTTTTCAGTAATATGATAAATACTTTTTAGAATCAATTCTCAAGTTAAATTCAATAGAAAAGGGGTTTGCAGATTATGTCAATACTAACTCATGAAGGATTATACTGATAATAATAATAATGATAATAATAATAATAATAAGATAAGACATAAGATAAGATAAATGGTTTATTAATAAATATCAAGACATCATCGCGGCTAAGGCCGAATTGCGATGTATTCACAAGGTAATAATAAAGACACCAAAAATATTCAAGCAACAACAGACAATTACAAAATAAATAATACGGATAAAGTATGGCATTGAACACTACTTGTGTTGTGAAATTTTGGAAACGTAAGAGAGAGGTGGGAAGGAGAGGCAGATAGAGAGAGAAAGGGGGGGGGGGGTGTGGATAGGAATAGAGAGAGAGGTGGAGTGAAGGGAAGAAGTGGAGCAGAAAGTCAAAAGAAATGAAGGTACAAACATTATGAAAGAGGTAAAAACATGAAGTTGTAGTTGTACGTAAGGATAAACAAAGTTAGAAGAATTAAAAAATAAAATATTATCCTTAACACATATTGGTATGGTGGTCGAGATTATTTATAGTTCTTGTTCATTAAGAAAAAAGCAGTAGTATTTACAATTCAACATTTCAAAGAAAGAGAGGAAGAGAGATGGATAAAAAAAGAGAAGGAGAAATATGGAGAGAGAAAGACAAACAACAGGAAGAAAAGAGTTGTAAGGAAGGGAAAGCAATACAACATAGAGATCATACGAGTCCATCAATTAGTAAGTATATTGGAATAAAAGTGTCAAATTTAAGAGTTATGGATTTATATCTGCACATGTTTATATGCGGAAGGAAAATTACCTTTAAGATAAATTTCATAATAATAAAAATGATAGTAATAATGATGATGATGATGATTTTGATGATAATAATTACTTTTATATATAGTGCTCTTACTGCTTTACAAATATGTACTTTACATGTACATGTTCTTAAACAATGTTAAAGTAGTCATGACTTACAGGGTCTACTAGACCATGTAGCCCCAAATAACCACTGCTGGGTATTAAACAAGATTATTGATCGAAAACGAAAACAAAATGGTAAAATGTCTGAAAAGAAGTGAAATTACATCAAGCAACTTGCAATAACATTGTTGATGGTAGTGAACATCTGAGAGTAAAGCCATAATGATTCCCCAAAATATATGATATGCTTTGAACATGCTGAACTTTACATTATTTTGTATTCTGCGGTTTGTAACCATGTAAACTGTTTGAGCGTTTGCTCAATATTTGAAGGGCTACATTTTTCAAAACCGTTTACGCAATTGAACTTCCATTTGGGGTGATTATTATGTGATTATTATTTAATAAAATAGGGCCTCCTTGATTTTGGCAAGAACAAATTGGGTTAACTTACCTAAGCATATTGGCCTAATGGGTTCAGAGATTTTTTTTTTTTTTGAAAATTGGAATACAAATAATCAAGACGAGACAACCCTCTCCAATACATTGTTAAAATTCGACATTCGAATGGGGGTGGGGGGGGGGGGGGTGTACGTATTCACTCAACCAGGATCTCCTTCCCAATTATCTTCTTTGCCCATCATTTATCGTGTTACTTGTGTAGGTAAGATGTGTAGTGGTAGTATCTTTCAAACTCAAGCATTATTCAAACCCAACTCACGAAGACTTCGGCGGAGGATGCTGTGATCCTTTCATATTCATCTGTAATTCATGTGACAACTACTTCAACCTCTGTTTTGGTATAGTGCAAAGGTATGTTGAACTGTTTATATCTCTCATACACTCTGAAAAAACAAATCAGTAAAATATGACCGTATAGGGTCAGCTGGTTGCAACTGTTATTCTAGTCATATTATACTATTTTCTAGTCGTATTTTACTAGAACACAGTTATTTCTTACTAGAATATATATCAGAAATATGACAAGACATATCAGTTGCACTCCAGCTGACTACTGGTCAATTTGACTGATTTGTTTTAGTGTACATCACGTGGGGGAATTATTTAGGTTATTAGTATCTTGGTGACCTTTAAATGAATAAACACAAACAAAAAAAGTTTGATCAATCTGTCGCAATTGATTTATGTTTAAATCATTATATTTCCACGATGAAAAAAAAAAGTTCGCCTAAGGAAATTTTAGCTTCTCCGATTTCATGATCAGATAATCTGGACAGCTTAAGATTTGAAAACTATATTAATGATTTAGACCCATAAATGGGTTTTATTCATTAAAAAAAATAGTTTTATCAGTCGACTTACTTAGCTATATGAATACTACTGTAACGTATAAGGTCTTTAGTTGCAGCATGTGTACAGTTGGATGATTTAAAATTCAACTGAAAAAAGGAAACAAATAAATAAAAAGGTTAATGTTTTTTATTTTTCTCTTTTGATCTGTTATGAACAGTGAGTTTACTATAGCCCCCTGTGCTTATGGGAGCTATTCAACAGATAGACTCTTCTCGGATAATGATGACTTTGATTTCCCGATCTCTTTGGGTAGTAATGCCGGATCGAATCCTATCGTATTCTCCATCAACACATGGACGGTATAATAGTCATATAAACTTTTTTTTACCCATAGCATACTTCTGAGTCAATGAAAAATGAAAAATTATATTCTATGCAATTCTTGTAAAGTACCAGAGTAAAATGTCCACCTTTTTTTCAGTTGTCAAGTGTTACTAAGTATTCAGCATTGTAATTTAAACTGTAATATATTCTCTCTTTTTTTGTCATTTTCCTTAAATTGCCGAATAATTAATGCCAATGACAGTAAAGAAATTGTTATTCATTTATGGACACACCATAAGTTTGTGTAATGAGCAAAACAAAATAATCATATTAAAACAGAAATAATTGGATGAAAAACGAACGTGGATTGCATCATAATGCAATCACCATGGTGCGTAAGTTGTCAATAGCTATTGCGACATCGAATAGAAACCGGAGAATAATCACATCCTTTGGCCATTATTATGGTGTATACCAATAAAGAAAAGCACATACACATTTACTTGCAAAAAAATCCCCATCATGATTTGAGTTCCCAATATTCCCCGCCCCCTTTTATAAAAGGGACCCCGAACTTGACTGCCGAGGCATAACGACAAATTAAATGTACTATATGTCTGTTTTTTTTGTCAGGGTGGATTCCGTGTCAACATTGAAGTATGGGATAGAGATCTTAACGCACACGATTTAATAGATCGAATAGGCTTCAATTTCCAAGGTACTAAATACCAACCTTACAGGTCATCTAGCTTAGCTCAAAAGAAAACGGAAACTCTTAATGGACCAGGAAAAGCAACGTAAGTTATCAAAGACCGGCGTATTTGGGATGGGGCTAAGCCTAGGCGAAGCCCCCCCCCCACAAAAAAAATGAAAATGAATGAAAAGGAATACAGAAATGAAAATTTTACTTTTTATATCATGCCAAAATAATCTCGAATAAAATATTGAGATGTGTATTTTTCGGCTTGTCCGCTTTAAATTAAACCATGCTCTCACATCTCCATCTATACTGAGTAAAGTAAACGGGCTCTAATGATCTGGTGATTTTTTTCAATGTATTTATCTAATTTGGTAATGCACATCAGAGGAAATGTTCTAGTATCAAATATTCACGTCATATACCAAATAATCCGTTAAACGCGTTCGTTACCTCTTAAACAGCTTCTTTTCTTTTTTTAACAAATCATCTATTAATTTTTTAATGTCAAAAGGTGCAGACTTTGTATTTGTAATTCTCGAATTCCACAGAATCACAGTAGAAGTAAAAGTGTATTGCCAGGAGCATTACTATGGTACATCATCCGGCTGTTCTCAGCACTGTCTTGCTAGGAATGATGATCTAGGCCATTATGATTGCGACGATATTACTGGGGCAATTATCTGTCACGTTGGTTATGAAGGTAACAACTGTAATCAGGTAGGTCATATTCTTGCATTATGCAATTGTGCAATAGAGTTTTTCCAGAACATAATGGTTATACCTCTCGAATACTTTCTTCATTTCTTTCTTTGTCTCTTTCTTTCTTTCCTTCTCTCTCTTAGTTTAAGTATTATCATTATTATTATCAACAATAGTGTAGTTGCTGTTGCTAATGTCAATATCATTATTAACACTATAATGATAATTAGGCTTATATATATATATATATGTATATATAATATATGTGTATTATCATCGTTATTTTTTGTTATTTTGTTTAAACTTATTCATTTATCCCTCTTTCTAATATCGCACTGTTGATGTTATTGCTATAGCTGCTCTGTTTACTGCTCCATTCGCCGCTGTTGATACGAATGATATCTATTCTGGAGATATCGATGACTAGATTGACATTTTTCGTTTATGCCTGTTGAAATAGATTGGTTGTTTAAGTATTATGATTTATACATCCAGTAACGTAAAAATGTCTTTTCCTTAACATGAGTTATTATTGGATCCACTTCCTCATTTGCACGATAACATATTTTGTCCCAATGCCCCTCCCCCTCCCTCTCCCACCCCACCCCCCCCCTCTCTCTCTGTACCCACCCAGCCTACAAATGAGTGCAACCCAAATCCCTGTTTTAATGGTGGGATATGTACTGATCAGCACAATAGTTACGATTGCAGTTGCCAACCCGGAACCACAGGTAAGACTTGTAGACGCTACATTAAACATCAATGGTTAAAACAAATCCTCAAATTGAATGTCATAATTCATGCATTGCATATTTGCCCACGCATGTAAATTATATTACGCAGGTATCGAAGCTTGTTTTGTTACACAACATGAATATGGATTGAGAGATACAAAAGTAACCTGTAGTTACATTTTTATGCCTACTAAAAAGGGAAATGGCTATCGGCCTATTTAATTCAAGTTACTTAAAAAAAAAATTTGATTAGGTAAATTCACCCTTCCATAGGCCTTTATGTTTATTAAAAGATATTTTTTAAAGAAGAAAACCACCACGATATCTATTCATGAACAACCACTCGCCACACATTTACCTTCTGTACATAGGTGTACAATGCCAAACGGATATTGATGAATGTTTAAGCAGTCCTTGTGTGAATGGCACCTGTAACACGTCTCCTAACACTTTCAACATCTACACCTGCTCCTGTGAGCCTGGTTATGAAGGGATCAACTGTGAGAATGAGATTAACGAATGTGCTTCTAATCCATGCCAACGAGGGGGAACGTGCTTGGACTTGGTGAACTCATTTGTCTGCTACTGTCCGCCTGGATCTCAAGGTGAGGACTGGGCTATTTGAGATGTATTGAGGACGGGGGCGGGGGGCATGATTTTATATGCCCCCTTTTAATCTCGGCCTCCGTTCGCGCGATCGCGCCGAAATTTGGCTTGCACATTCGTTACCACATAAAGTACAAGCAAGTATATAAAAAGAAAAAAATCAGTTTTTTTTATTCATTATGAATAAAATATACAAATTTGTTTGTGAAAAACATTATTTGCATATTTAACACCCAATTTCACTTCAAATTTTCTTCTTTTTTTCCAGATGTCATCTTTGTAATCTAATTTGAAGGTTTCTATGCATTTTCCTTGTGCATTTTTCCTTATGCATTTCTTAGTTTTTAGAATTTCTTAAGTATTTCTCTGTTTTTCATTGTAAATTATTACAGACCATTTACAACTAAATTATACCCTACATTAATTAGGTAGATCATTTCGAACGGAAAATAATCGCCCTTTTATGAACTTTGCACACAAAGTATAAAAATGAGCCATTGTTTGCATGACATTGTCTCATAAAACGTCATGTGGCGTCGCGATGCTATCTTTTTGCGTTTTTAAAATATCGCGCGGCCCCAGTCCTTTTAGGGTTAAGGGGATAGATGTCTATCTAAGGGGAGGGGGGTTCAAAGGGACTTGTCCTAGTACTACGTTAACGGGGACACACAGATGTAAGACTATATAAAAGCAAAAGGAAATAGACAGAATTAAACAAAATAGAAAAAGAGACAGGTAAGATCATAGTCTGCCAAGCAACCAAAGAGGTCACCACCATAAAAATTGAAAGGGAGCACTCATCTTTAAGGAAATATACACGTATGTGTTTATTTATATATCTATTTCTTTCTTATTACATTTCTTTCTCATTTATATATCTATTTCTTTCTCATTACATAAAAAGAGGCGATCTCATTGCTCGACCCGGCGTCAGCTGTTAAATGGCACTGATCTAACGAAAAATTTCTCTGGTGTCAAACTTTTGAAGGGGTGCAAATATCGCACGGCGCACAAATATGGTTAATGATAAATGGATGCATAGCCCCAGTCAAACGTGTATGAAATAATCAGTCTGAAATTGAATTATACAGGTATTATTTTTCATTACCTTGTATGGTACCAATCTTTAGATGCTTACTCGAAGGTCGTAATGATACTGAGAACCCTATCAAAGAAGAAAAAAAACATCTGGAGGATGCAGTGTACTGGGTTAATAATCAGAATTTGACCCCCAAATAATGCTGACTTCATAGCTCCCTTTCCCCCATTTGATACACCAACATATTCTTACCTTCTATTACTTTCTCGAAGGTACGCGATGTGAGATCGACGTTGACGAGTGTTCAAGTCGGCCGTGCCAACATGGTGGATCATGTGTGGCTTCATCATCTGTCTTGAACTATTATCGATGCGACTGTGCAGACGGTTATGTAGGAGTAAACTGCGAAGAAGATAAAGATGAATGCTTGTCATCACCATGCCAACAGGGAGGACAGTGTCATAATCTCATCAACGGTTTTGAATGTTTATGTCCTGCAGGTACCGCAGGTGAGATGGGACAGTTGAACATTTTGAAAATTAAGGAAAGTAGGGAAAACGTATTTAAGAAAGGTCTTTGATTTCTTTTTAGACTCGTTGGGGGAAATGATGACTATCATTATCCCATTGGCTTCTGGGATAATACTCCCTATTTGAAGTTTACGGGAATTCAAAACCTGGATTTAGACATCAACGGATTATCATCATCATCATCATCTGTTACAGGAAGAAGGCGGTGGCCTGTAATTCCCGGTCACTCCATTTATGGTTTTAGTCTGGTAAATTTAATTACTGTACGCATGCTGAGGAGTGGGAGTCATGGTAGATCAAAGCGATGATCCCACCTATATTCATCTACATGCCTTTTAAATGATTCTGTTGTTGGCAAGATGACTATACTTTCAGGGAGGCTATTCCAATCATCAATCACTCTTCTGCTAAAAGACTTGCTGCAAATGTCCATTCTACAGTGCTCTTTCTGAAGTTTCAGGCAGTGTCCCCTTGTTGATCTGCCTACTGATTTTGTGAAGAAGTGATCTAGAGGGAGATTGATAAGTCCACGCATTAAGTGGTGCACGAAGATCATGTCTCCTCTTCTCATCCTGTACAGCAGGGAGTCTGTCTTGATATGGGACATTCTTCAGCTCTCTGATCAGCTTGGTTGCCCTTCTTTGGACCCTTTCAATCCTTGCATCTTCTTTCAATCTGCTATGCCAGAGGATACTCCCGTATTCAAGGTGGGGTCTTATTGGGGTTTTGAAGAGCAGAGGCAGAGTTGTCCTTGTGAGTTGAGTGAATGTCCTTTTCATTATGGCGAGGAGTTGGTATCCTTTGCTGACTGCCGATGACACATGCTGGTGAAATTTCAGCTCACAGTCCACTATTACACCAAGATCCTTTTCGGCTTCCACTACTTGTAAGTCTTTCTAATGCATATGGTAGCTTTTTTCAAGGTTTCTCCTGCCGATGTGCAACACTTTGCATTTGTCCTCATTGAAGGGTAATTGCCATCTCTCAGACCACTCTATTATTATTATTCAGGTCGTCTTGAAGACCACTCGTCTGTGAAGGTGTATTTCCAGTACTGTAGAGTTTTGTGTCATCAGCAAATAATGCTACTCTGCTATTTATTACGTCAGGTGGGAGGTCATTTATGTAGATCAAGAAGAGGACCGGTCCGAGGACACTTCCTTGCCATGCTTGCGGAATTTCGCTTGTTACAGGTGACCAGTCGGATGATTCTCCATTAACAAAGACTCGATGTACTCTTCCGATAAAAAATGCTCTAATCCAGTTCAGGAGTTTACCTACTATACCATGTGCCTTTAGCTTGAGTAAGAGTCTTTGATGGGGAACACTATCGAATGCCTTCCGAAAATCAAGGTATAGGACATCGATCGCTTCACCTTCATCTAATAACCTTGACCATACCTCAAGAACATAAAGAAGTTGAGTGGCACACGTCCTTCCTGGGGTAAATCCATGCTGACTCTGTGTGAGTAGGTCATTTCGTAGCAAGTGTGTAACTATAACATCTCGAAGAATTTTCTCCATCAACTTCCCTGCAACGGACGTAAGGCTAACAGCCCTATAATTTGAGGCTTTGGTTCTTCTCCCTTTCTTATTGATTGGTACTACAGTTCCCTGCTTCCAGTCCGATGGGAGTTTACCTTCCTGCATAGACTTGTTACAGATTAATGTCAATGGTTTAGCAATAGAACCAGCCGGATCATTTAATACTTTAGGATGCAACCCATCAGGTCCTGGTGACTTATTTTTATTCATTTTTTTTAAAAAACTTTTTGCTGACATCTATCTCTTGTACTTTTATTTCACTTAGCATGGGTAGGTCACTTCGCAAAGGAACTTGTATATCTGGTATACTGTCCATGTCCTCACTAGTGAATACTTCGGAGAAATAATCGTTAAGAACACTTGCTATTTCACTATCTGATTCAGTAAGTTGTCCATTGTCCTTCATGAGGCTTGTAATAAGACCCATACTCTTTACCTTGCTGTTGGCATAACGCCCAAAATCTTTGGGATTATGGCCAATGTTTTCAACTAGGTCGAGTTCAAAGCTGTTACTTGCTGCTCTTGTTTCCTCACTCGTCTATATTATGTTATGTTCATTTTAAATATGTATACATATGTATATGTACTGTATATGTAAGGATGGTTATCATATCTGAAACGCTCACAAAAAAAATCTTCCCATTAGATTCAACACGAATTCCTTTTAAGAAATGACAGTTTTTAAGAATGTGAAAATATGTGATTATGTAAGATTTTCGCTTGTCATAGAAGGAAGATCGTTATTGCAACGGTTTTACAAAATCTAATTCATGACTTTTCATGTTTGTTTCTATCTGGAAGGCCCGCGTTGTGAAATCGACATCGATGAATGTCTTAGCTTTCCCTGTGCATATAACAGCAATTGCAGTACACCAGAACTTGGTTTATACACCTGTGACTGCCAGCCAGGATTCACAGGAATCAACTGTGACACCATCATCGATGAATGTAGATCACAGCCTTGCATGAATGGGGGATCATGTACAGATCTCATCAATGCATTCCAGTGCACTTGTTTGCAGGGAACAGAAGGTGTGTATGTTTAGGATAATGTTATTTTATGTTTATTTTCAATGTATCTATACATTCGTTTTACCTTTTTTAATACGATGCAACAAACTTATCCAATCAGTGTGCGAATATTATGATTTTTTTTGAAAATTGTTATAGTACAAGCCAAAAAGAGTAAACAAATTTACTTTTGCCTAGAGTAAAAAAAAACACGGTAAAACCTCAATTTCTTTCTTTGGATCGCAAATCTGGAATAATCCTCCAGAGAATGTAAAACAGCTAAAAATTGTCCGGTCTTTTCGCACAGAGCTTGAAGAAGCTTCATACAAGAATATTGATATAAAATATAAATTTCATTTATTTCATTCACTTTATTTATAATTTGTATTCCACGTAAGATTGTATTATACAATGCACTTAATTTACTTACATGTATTCATTTTCATTCGAAAGCACCTAACCGTAAGATATACATATCCACGTTGTATAAGATATTTCTAGTTGTATTATTTCATGCTATATCATGCTAAATACTTCAAGTGTTTTATATTGTAGATAGTCTAACAAAGGGTCTACATCTCACTAGCAGAACTTTTTTTTTCTTTTTCAAAGAAAGTCTTTATTCAATATTTCTCCACAACGCATATAAACAAATGCAAAATGTATGTGATACATCAAATTCAATATCATACATATACACAATACATAATTTAAATAAGCTCGATGTGCCTCGATTCATCAAGATATACAATAAACTTATTTTGTTGCATGTGCATAGTTCGTTCTATCTCATGCTGATACTTTAATTTCTTTTGAAGTGATGAGAATGATAAGTTTCCTTTAAACATTTAGTTGAAAAGATATAATATTTTGCATATAAAATATCAAAAATAAAAGAAGAATTTCCAGCTGGTATGCCAAATACAAAGTCATTGAAAGATAATTTTATTTCACTTTTAAGAGTGTATTTTTCAAAATCATCTAAAAATCGACGAGTAAGGGGACATTCCCAAAATAAATGAGCAATAGTTTCCGTGTGTGCTGAACAAAAGGAACATAAATCAGAATGTGATATACCAACAGTTTTCAAGTACTTGTTAACGCCAAGAATATTATGAAAAATTTTGTACTGAAAATATCTAAGCTTTGTTGAAAAAGTACATTTAAAAGGAATCATATAGATTTTGTCCCAAGTAACGATTGGATCTGAAATAATACTTTTCCATTTGTTTTGTGAAATAGGAATTTTAAAAATTTTCTCAACACACGTTTTATGAATATATTTACACACTTTTGTTACCTTGTTTATGTTATATATAATTTCCTCTTGGTAATTCACTTTCTTTTTTAGGAGGTTCTTTTCAGACCATTTTCCATTCAATTGGTATGGCAGATATAACAGAATAATGATCAAGAAAAAACTAGCAGAACTTGCTATTTCCAAAGATTCCTTTTACCAAACAAATGTAAAACAACTCATCTCTGTTATATGTGTTTTATCTTGTTTGTTTTTTGGTAATAAACTCATTCATTCATTCATAATATATCAACAATAATCATTTTGATATTAAATTTTTATCGTCATCACCAATATCATGATAATCGATTACTAATTACATTAATTTTTTTCTAATAGGTAACTAATGTTATTCCGTTGAAAAACATCACTTTACAATTAACACGAGAGGTTCAAAGTTAGTAAAAGCAACAGGCCTAGCTTCGGTGATGTATATGTACATACAAACCCACACTCACACACACACTTATATGGGTGTGTGTGTAATTTGAAATACCGCTGATTGATTTTTATAGGAGATATGTGTGAAGTGGACGTCGATGAATGCCAGAGCGAACCGTGTCTAAACGGAGGTACTTGCACCACTCTGCTCGGTCAGATTAACTACTTCGTATGTACATGTTCAACTGGTTTCGACGGTCTCTACTGCCAGAATGACATTAACGAATGTCTCTCCAACCCATGTCATCAAAGCGGACATTGTAATGACCTGGTTGCTGACTATAGTTGCACCTGCATTCCTGGTACTTCAGGTCAGTCTGAATCTTTTTTTTTTCTTTTTCAAAGAAAGTCTTTATTCAATATTTCTCCACAACGCATATAAACAAATGCAAAATGTATGTGATACATCATATTCAATATCATACATATACACAATACATAATTTAAATAAGCTCGATGTGCCTCGATTCATCAAGATATACAAAAAACTTATTTTGTTGCATGTGCATAGTTTGTTCTATCTCATGCTCATACTTTAATTTCTTTTGAAATGATGAGAATGCTAAGTTTCCTTTTAAACATTTAGTTGAAAAGATATAACATTTTGCATATAAAATATCAAAATTAAAAGAAGAATTTCCAGCTGGTATGCCAAATACAAAGTCATTGAAAGATGATTTTATTTCACTTTTAAGAGTGTATTTTTCAAAATCATCTAAAGATCGACGAGAAAGGGGACATTCCCAAAATAAATGAGCAATAGTTTCCGTGTGTGCTGAACAAAAGGAACATAAATCAGAATGTGATATACCAACAGTTTTCAAGTACTTGTTAACGCCAAGAATATTATGAAAAATTTTGTACTGAAAATATCTAAGCTTTGTTGAAATAGTACATTTAAAAGGAATCATATAGATTTTGTCCCAAGTAACGATTGGATCTGAAATGATACTTTTCCATTTGTTTTGTGAAATAGGAATTTTAAAAATTTTCTCAACACACGTTTTATGAATATATTTACACACTTTTGTTACCTTGTTTATGTTATATATAATTTCCTGAATCTTAGATACTGGGAAGGGGAGTCGTCGCTGACATCATAATGTGCGCTAAAACTTGCGGCTGTACGGAAATCTGGGGAAAATTGCCGATGGTTCAGTCCGTAAAACAGAATTTCAACCCAAAGTATGTAAGATATGAAAAAAGACACAAAAATTGGTGATATCCCGCGAATTCCTTCAAAAGCAATCCTTTGAATCAGACATTTGATGAGATATTTTGGAAAATTGTAATTTTTTGACGGTTTGTTTTTTCTTGACGGGGTGCTGTGCAAGTAGGGGTAGAAACAACCTCGACATCATAATTATTTTGCTTGGGTTTGTACTATCCCAATTATTATAAGTACAACATCGTTGATATTGTGACCCATGGGTGTTTTTTTATAACTTTTTTGGGGTATGTTGGTCATTCAAATGGAAGGGAATAGTGACACCATGGAGTTGCTAATCTGTGTGTTTAACAATCTTGTTTTTGTTTCGCTGTGCTATGCAAGCGAGACAATTATATAGGCGCCGCTTTTCTGACGGTGGCGTCATCAACATTGAAATTTTAACCAAGGTTAAGTTTTTGAAATGTCTTTATAACTTATAAAGTGTAGAGACCTAGTTCTTTCAACTTTGACATATTAAAAGCAATTACGTATCACTTCACATCCTGTGTGAGTTTTAGATCGCGTGATCAAAGTCGAATGTCATATTTAATGTCCACGAACTATAGCCGTTGTGAAGACTTTGTTGAATTGTCATAACTTTGAACTATGATAGTTTATTGATCTAGTTCATGAAACATGGACATAAGGGTAATAAAGTATCACTGATGTTTTGCACAAGCCTTAGGTCACATAATCAAGGTCAAAAGTAATTTAGGGTCTATGAATAGTATTTTTATCATCATTTGAATAGTGTTTTTGTGAATAATTATTTAGAGCCAGCACTGCCAGGGGCATTCACTTGTTTTTATGCCTATCTTAGATATCTATTATTTCTAATTTACAGGCGAAAATTGCGAAGTGGATATAGACGAATGTTTGTCTGAGCCTTGTTTAAATGGAGGACAGTGTCGTACAACTCCGGACCAGCTTAACACCTTTCAATGTGACTGTCTGGAAGGTTTTGTAGGATTGACTTGTAACGGACACGTTTGCGATAACGATCCTTGCTTAAATGGTGCCTCGTGTGAAGCGGTAGGAAACCAGACCACGTGTCGATGTCCACCTGGTTATGAAGGTGTCTACTGTGAGGATGATATTGATGAATGTTTGAGTAATCCCTGTCAGAATGATGCCACTTGCCATGATATTTTAAATGGTTATATTTGCGCTTGCCCAGAACATTACGGTAGTGATAACTGCGATATTGACTATAACAGGTGTAGGTTTTCCTTATGTGAAAATGGAGGAACGTGCATCAATTTACCTAATGATTTTCTTTGTCAGTGTAGAGACGATTTCACAGGGGACATATGCGAAACAGCAATAGATGACTGTTTATCACATTCTTGTGCAAATGGTGCGACGTGTTCGGATAATGTTTTGAGCTACACATGTATTTGTGCAGCTGGATTTTATGGACAGTTATGTGACTTTGACATCGATGAATGTTCATCGAATCCATGCAAGAACGGAGCTGTATGCATTAATGGCGTAAACATGTTTACCTGCCAATGTCCTGATGGATTTGAAGGAAGGGTTTGTGATGGAATCGTCAACAACTGTTACAGTTCACCCTGCTATAACAATGCAACATGTATCAACGGACTAGCAGCCTTTGAATGTAGATGTGCCCCTGGATTCATGGGGTTAACCTGCCAAACTGAGATAAACGAATGCGCTAGTACCCCTTGCAGAAATGGTGGCACCTGTTCAGATTTGGTAGGTGAATACACTTGTCAGTGTGGCATTGGTTTTGAAGGCGTTAATTGTGAGGTCAATACAGACGATTGCTTAGCCAATGCATGTCAGAACGGTGCTACCTGTGTTGATGGGATCAACACATATATTTGTATCTGTATACCAGGATATATTGGACAGTACTGTCACCAGAATGTTAACGAGTGCAGCAGCAACCCCTGCCACAATTCTGGACAATGCATGGATCACACTAACGGATATATCTGTGTATGTCAGAATGGCTATCATGGCGTGAACTGCGACTGTCCGCCAGGAACAGCAGGTACAAACATTCTCAGTATTAGTTTTGTTGGAAAAATTATAATAAGTAAAAAAAATAGTGCAAGACCACGATATTAATATCAGATATTTTATCAATCAATCAGTACTCTGCCATCAAATGTTACAATAAAAAAAATCTAATATATATGTATATATATATTCATCGTGATGAAGGTCCAAAAGCTTGATGAAGTGTGGTATTGAATCGACCTTGCTATGGCCCTCTCCATACTCTTGATCTCAAATATAATTATGAAGGAGACCCGTACACGTACATCGCCAAGATTGATCATAATATGAATATATATTATATATGTATGTATTGAATCTGTACGGGATTGTATATAGGCCTACCGTAGGTTTCTTGGTACAAAATTCATCCTTTATTAACTCGACCTCCTTTGTATAATTGGGTCCATGCTGAAAAAGTAAAGGACTGAAAGAAGATGACTTCAAAGAAATTGAATTTGTGGTATCACCATAATCATTGTAGACTAATTTTTGTTTTTTCGGTGTTCCATTGTTACAGGTCAACAATGTGAGATAGACGTAAACGAATGTGACAGTCTTCCTTGTCAAAATGGCGGTACATGTTTTACCTCTTCTGATATTCTGAATGCGTATAACTGTACCTGTAGATCTGGGTATACAGGTGATAACTGCGAAACCGAGGTGAACGAGTGTAATTCAAATCCGTGCCAAAATGGTGGCATTTGTGACGAGAAAGTTAATGGTTATTTCTGTTGGTGTCCAAGCGGAACAGTGGGTGAGTCGTCTCGAACAAACTGTATTTAATGATACATTTCTGGGAAATTCATTTTATATACGTATCAAAGTGTATAACAGTTTATCTAATGATTTCAGAGGGTAATAGTTTTTTTTCCCTGCACAATTATACAGGTTTTATGGATTTCTTATTTGAGGCATATTCTTTTGATATTTTTTATTCATTCATTTATTTATTTATTACGTATTATTTAAACAGGTTATATACCGTCAGTATTCAAATACTGTTGTATTTGGGGTCCTGTATAAAATATAAAAAATAGGAATAAAAGCATAATACAATACAAATAGAAAAGACAACTCCTAAACAATAACAAATGGAATTATCCGGTGGGTGTTTCATAAAGCTGTTTGTAAGATAAGAGCGACTTTAAGAACGACTGGTAATCCTTTCTTGTGGTAAATGGTATATCCATTGGCGATTGTTAAGCGCGTAAGGAAGGATCACCAGTCGCTCTTCAAGTCGCTCTTAACCTACGAACAGCTTTATGAAACGGCCCCCAGGTATATGATAACGGAAAATTGTATATGAAACTGAGAACAATAATTTAATCCAGAGCTACAAGTACAAAGCGATAGGGGAAAGAAAGATAGAAAGTAAGGATGAGTTGAGGTAAGAAGAACACAGAGTTAGAGCGGAAGAATAAGGCACATCAACAGGCAAATTCAACTTTTATTGTCGGTATATTAGTGGCATATTAAGTTTTTGATCATTCATAATAAAGTCCACTGATGGAATCATTTACATTACCTTTTCTATACGCAGGAATCAACTGTGAGGTTGACATTGACGAGTGCCTGAGTTTTCCCTGTCTGAATGGTGCGACTTGCCTAACGTATCCAGACACTCTTGATTCTTACGATTGTCAGTGTGCACCAGGATTCGAGGGTGTCCATTGTAGTAGTAATGTCAATGAGTGCAACTCAGATCCATGTACAAGAGGAACCTGTATTGACCTTATCAATGGATTCCGATGTGATTGCCCAATTGGGAGTGAAGGTATGCCCTTGAATAATTATGACAATGTGATCAGATAAGGAAACACAGCATACTTATTTACATATAGGAGAATCACACCTTATCATTATATTCTAAGGCTGAAAGTTATCTCGAGGATATTGATTTCTATGTTTCATTATCATTGATTATAGTCAACTGTACTAAATTGTTATTCGTGTTTCCATGGACGAAGAAAAAAAACTTTTTAGCGTACAAATGCAAAGATTTCTTTGTTATCTTTTGAGTATCTGAGACTTGCATGACTCGGTCATACCATAGAAACGATCGAGAACCTGATTCAGCACCCCGATATTTTTGCGACAACTTCGCGGTGATTTTTTCCTCGGTAAATGTACGTTACTTTACTTTTTCTGTCACACCTAGAAAACAATATTTTGAGATCCCGTTTTAATAATCAAAGGTGTTGGAGGAAAAAGAAAATAGACACGTATTTTCGTGACACGTTACTAAAAAAGTTTGCTTTCCCCCTTTCTCTGTGTGTACATCATGTGGTTCGGTGGTTTTAATATGAATATATGTTTACCAACCGTTCATTCATTTTTTTAGAGCAAAATATATTTTATTACGTTTATGAATTTTTGATTAGATTTTCAAAGTAAGAATTAAAAAGTTCAGAGTTTTGCCCCAAAGTTGCAAATATAATATGGATTTAAGATATAGGTTATGGCAACTTAAGTGTAACATCATAATTCATAATTTATGAATTATGATGTTACATCTACATTGAAATGAAGGAATAAGAATTAGCTTACAGTAAAGAAGGATATGCAAAACTTGTTGCATAACCATGATAATCAATTATGAGTATATAATAGTTTACACACAGAATGAGATATCATAAATATGATAACGCCATCTTAGTTTGCATAATTGGCAACATGTGTAATGCGATTTGTTGAATTCTGATAATAAATGGCCCAAATCTTGGAAATGATAGAACCACCCCTTTTCCCTCCAAATATCTAGCAAAGCCATTTTACGGTAAAAATAAATATTCCAAACAGATATATACCACAAAATGATATTAATTGCCCCTTTTCTGTCTTTTTCTGACGTGATGCAATATTTTACAGGTCTATTGTGTGAAGTGGATATTGACGAATGTTCAAATGAGCCATGCCTGAATGGAGGCAGTTGCTTCCAGTCTCAGCAGCTGGGTAGCTATATTTGCATCTGTCTAGATGGATATACAGGATCCCACTGTCAAGTTGATATTGATGACTGCTTACCAAACCCTTGTGCACGAAATGGTACTTGTTCTGATAGAGTAAATGGCTATGAATGTTCATGTCCGAAAGGAAGTTCAGGTAACTAAAGGTTAAAAAAGTTAACTACTTGGTACCACCATTTATTTTTGTAGAAATGTTATCATCTTGTTAAACCTGTCAACACTTTAACAAACTATGTCCTAAAAAATAATTTTTTCTTCTGATGATTCATTATGGAGAAGCTATGGAGAGGAACATCATTAGAATTGCACATATAATAATACGACCTTCATTGTATGTTTTCGGTTTTGCCCGGTAGGTTTACGATGTGAGGAGGACATTGACGAATGCAAGTCTTCTCCGTGTCTGAATGGTGCAACATGCTCGGAGGAAGCAGATGTACTAAACGAATACCAATGCACGTGTGTGACTGGATACCTAGGAACAAACTGTGAAGGACATGTCTGTGATACGGATCCTTGTGAGAATGGAGCTATCTGTAAGGCTGTAGGAGATGATATCACCTGTCTCTGTGCGTTAGGGTACCAGGGTTCATACTGCGAGCAAGAGATCGATGAATGTGACAGTAGTCCTTGTGCAAACAATGCTACATGCCAGGATGAGTTAAATGGGTATACTTGTAATTGCCCTGATGGTTTTGGAAGTAGTCACTGCGAGGTTGACACTGATACCTGCCGATCAGATCCATGTGAGAACGGTGCCCTTTGTACTAATTTGCTGAACGATTATAAATGCCACTGCCAAGCCGGATTTATGGGAGATCTCTGTGAAGAAAATATCGATGACTGCGAGAATCATATCTGTTTGAACGATGGGCTATGTGTTGATGGGATAGCTTCATATTCGTGTGACTGCAGGGCAGGATTCACGGGACATTTCTGTGAAATAAATATAAACGAGTGTAATGGCAATCCATGTAGGAATGGTGGGTTCTGCGTTGATCAAATTGATGGTTACACTTGTTACTGTGTAACTGGATTCGAAGGAACAAACTGTAGTAATGTGGTAGACAACTGTCTTAGTGAGCCATGTAAGAATGGTGCCACATGCAATAATGGATTTGCTTCATATTCATGCAGCTGTCCTGAAGGATTCATGGGTGTGGACTGCAACATCAATATCGACGAATGCCTTAGTTCCCCATGTGCCAATATTGGTACCTGCGTTGATGAAGCAAATGGCTACAAGTGCATTTGTAGATTGGGATTTAAAGGTTTGCATTGTGAAATTAATGTCAACGACTGTGAAGGTGTCATCTGTCAAAATGATGGTACTTGTATAGATGGAGTAAATACTTATGTCTGTCTCTGTGACGCGGGCTATGAAGGAAGTTCATGTGAGATCAGTATTAACGAATGTGCGAGCAACCCATGCCAAAATGCTGCAAGTTGCATAGATTTGATCAATGGCTATTCATGCCAATGTGCCGAAGGCTATGAAGGATTCAATTGTGAGGTCAATACTCTAAAATGCTGGAGTAACCCATGCCAAAATGGTGCTCAATGTGATGATATTACCAATGGTTACACATGTCAGTGTTCTGATGGGTACACTGGTACGCACTGCGAACAACCAATCAACCTGTGTGAAAACAATCCATGTAAAAATGGCGCCACCTGCTTCAATTTCTTAACTTTTTACGTGTGTTCTTGCGCTGGTGGTTACCAAGGTTTGGACTGTGAGGAGGATGTGGATGACTGTCGTTACAACAGCTGCGCTAACGGTGCCACTTGTATTGATGGTTTCCAAACATATACCTGCGTTTGTGATAATGGGTTTACTGATCGTTTATGCAATGAGGATTTAGACGAGTGCTCTGTTTATGCAGATGTGTGTCCACCAGGCCTGCTCTGTGATAATTTCTACGGTGGATATGACTGTGTGACCCCTCCAACAACCCAACCTACATTCACTGGACCATGTTATCGGGATGCTTGTTACAACGATGGTACTTGTGTGTTGTTTTTCAACTCAGAATACAGGTAAGATTGGATATTGCTAAAATCCCTTAGTTATTTCATGGTATTGCTAGGGGAGTCAGCACCAATGTATTTCTATAAAGGATTTTTCTGGAAGGAACTATAAGTTTGACTATATAAGACGACCTTTTAAAGTTTTATTTCTTCATAATAAATCATGGTACAAAACACATTAACTAGTTCTATTAAGATTCATGCATTAAACGTCTTGGGTCGCCTACATTATGTTTTATTCAATAGAGTGCCTGTCTAAAATTGGTAACTTTACAAATGAAATATACCCGAATGCGTCAACGATGTTCGATTCGTTTAAGCATTGTAGAGAAGTATTATAATTTCTAAATTATTTGAGTTAACATACCGAAAGTTTGTTCGGTGATGATATATTTTGTATTTCTCTTTCACGTCTTCTCCCTTTTTTATATCCTTAACATCTGCACAATTTGTGGCTCTCCTCAAAGCCTCTTGTGATATGTGATCCGTTTCTTTCATCCAGATGCTTATGTCAGGAAGGATTTACTGGGGAACTGTGTCAGACGCAAGTTGATGTATGCCTTTCCTCTCCGTGTTTAAACAACGGGTCCTGTATCCCACCATCCTCCCCAACTGCAGTATCAGTTCATCGGTGCCAATGTATCGATGGTTTCATTGGGCTGAATTGCGAAACGAGTAAGATATTTCACATCACATCTGTTTGTTCTTATTAAGCTGTTCACATGATATAACGAACAGCAAGAATATGGACTTCCAATATAAGAGCTCACGGGTCCCCCTGTAAGGTTCAAACAAATACTGATTTTGTTTGAAATGGTTTCATTAGAATTGTAACAAATTTTTAATATTTTGTTATAAAGATGAGCATTATATACCATATGAAATGTGAATCCGTTGCTGTATGATTTAGAAACTCATCATATTTAACATATTCCAACTGTTTATGCGTAACATTATGAACACTTGTTGCATTTGATATTTTGATTTTACCATTGATGGCAACATTATTTTCGGTGAGTTAGTATATTCAAAGGAAAGCACATCCCATGAAAAAAAATCAATGAAAATTTGAATTTATTTGGCAACATTAAAATCGACTTCAAAATCATTTACAATCACTATATTTATCCCGATCATACAACGATTGATCAAAGAAAGTCATGGAAAACGAATACTAAGTGTCAAAATTAGTATTGGAAACATACTGGTATGTTCCATGTTAGCTATATTTCCCTTTCCTCCTGTAGGTCTCGTGGGAATAGTCTATTCAATCTCATTGGAAAGTCATATACACAATGTCGACGGACTTAGCAGTCGTTTTGAAGACTTAATATCTGTTGCTCTTGGACTCGACGATGACCCAGTCAAAGTGACTCTCTACAATATTTCACATAATATGGCAGTTACTGGGTAAGCACATGAAATGAAAAAAAAAAACAGATTTTCCTTCAGTTTTATTCTCGTTTCTTTTTACTCTGAATTTCCATCTTTATGTTGCTTGTTTGATAATATCCCTTTTTCATGCAATATAATAATCCATTTATCTACATTTTTTAAAATCTAAATATGAAGTCGTGTTACATTTGTGTACCTGAACTTCTGATGACTAGCTACCCCCAAACCAGCAATAAGTCACCAGGAATGTACTCTGTAAATGACCCAACTAACAATTTAATCGTTGGAAAGTTGATAATTAGAAAACTAGCTTATCTTAAACAAGAACCCCTTTTCTTCATTCTGTCTTACTTTAAAATTGTATAGTTAAATAAAACACGAGATACAAGCTGTTGACAATTTTCCGTACTGCTTCCAAGTTTCACCGACATTGCACATTGCACCCAGTGAATGGAAACATTTTAGTCACATCTTGTCGAGAGTAAAACAACTCAAGAAGATTTGTTGTATAATTTAAATAATGTTTTTAAGGTATGCAAGTTTATCCATAGAAATTCTGTTGATAAAATCTTAAAGTCCCCCACTTCGCAATCAAAATGGGCATCCATTTAAATGAACCGGTTAAATTGGAACAGATTGTATATGATTCCCTTTAAATGCTGTCTTTCTACAAAACTCCGCTACTTTCATATAAACTTTTCATCGATAATGGGGGTGAACAAACATCTTTACGATATTGGCTTGTCTGAATCTAATTTATGTACATTTTGTTCTTCCTCTGTTGAAAGTATTTCATATCTGTTTTGGGACTGCCCTGTAACTCAACAATTTATTCAAAACTTCAAACCTCATATTTGAACAATAACGTGTATTTGAATAAGAATTTATTTCTGTTGGTTGCCCTGAAGCTCAATACTCTACTGTAAACCGTTATATTCTTTATGCTAAATATTTCATTTTTTCCACACGTTGTAAGGGTAATCGGTTGTGTTTAGCTCTTTTAAGATGTATTGAAACGCTATTGTGAATTGAAAGGGTTCTCAGTCAAAAACATCATAATTTTGTCATATCATTAGATAATCACGCATGTACAGTTGTTGTAAACATGTTCGCTTCATGATTCTTTTGTATTGAATTGCTTTCGTGTTTGATTTCTGATAAAATCTTTCTATGAAAGAAAAAAAAAGACATTGCACAGTTTGCACATTTCATGCATAAGTGAACCCCAACTTTCAAACCCTTTCTTTTTTTTTATCTTTGAAGATCTCACTGATTTTCTGATGCAGTTTTCTTTGACATTTAAGTAATTTTGTGTGTGTTTTTTTTGCAGTTTTGACAAATCAGATCTCATTTTAAAGCATATTCAAGCTCAATAAAAATACAGAAGCTCATTTTGAGTAACTCGTTGTTGTTTTTAGTGTGCCAGTTTACCCCCCCCCCTAAGAAATAAATTTGTATGAACCATGTTTATTGTATTTATTAAAACTTAACTCCGATGGGAAAGGAAATGGTTCCATATCACCCATGTCGTGAATAAGGTTCGGCTGCATACTTTTCTTTCATGTTTTCTCAGGCAAACTTATTCCGACATAGGATTTTATTCCTACATTTCTGGAAACTTCACCCAACGATCGGAAATCGATTCTGGCCTATCTACGCTTGGCATTCCAGCCCAGAACTCAATCATCCATCCTTTTAGGATATTTGTCCTTCGTTATCCCACGACATCCTCTTTGATAACGACCACCAAATCTGATGGATCATCGTCCAGCAACGGCCTTCTGGTAAAGCATATTGTTTCAATAATATAAATTTATTTGAACGAGAGTTATCTGATATTTATTTTTCCTTTGATAAACAATTTTGGTATAATAGCTGAGCTTAATGAAATGGGAAACGGAATTCTCCAGTTGCACTTAAGAATTCGATATCTTATGTAGATATAAATTAATTATGAAGAAAATAGAAAAAGCAATGTCTTAAATCCTAAAATAGACATTTGCGTATTAACTCCATTTCAATCGTGCACTAAATAATGCAGCCATTCGGATATAACATCCTTTTAATACTCCTTTCCTCAAGTCTTCATCGGGCCGTTTCATCGTTCATAAAGCTCTTCGTAAGTTAAGAGTGACTTTAAGAACGACTGGTGATCGTTTCTTGTGGTAAATGATATTCGCCATTAAATGTTCATTGGTGATTATTTAGCGCGTGAGAATAGTTCACCACTCGTTCTTAAAAGTCGCTCTTAACTTACGAACAACTTTATAAAACGGCCCCTCTGGTTCGTATTCATCAAATGGAATGAGGCTTAAAGATAATTGGGGAAATAGAGTTTTCGCATCATTTGCATCTTCTTGAGTTATTCTCCATTTTTGTTAAAGAATTGCATTCGTTCTTCTTCTTTCAAAGTTAGGGATAGAACGCAATGATTTCATACACTAGGCCTATATTATGTATATTCTTATATTCCAGTGTTTGCATTGATATAACTTGATTTTAGATATGTCACATTTAAATTTCGAATTCCATCTTTTTTATATATTTGCTTTGAGCATCCCAAGGAATGAACATGTTGCGCTTTGTCAATATTGCCAATGTCATTAGTGGCGACATTAGTGTTCTTGGAGATGTTTGTTACGGTTAGTAATACACACATTTTTTTTTACCATTTATATTTTATTTCTAAAAAACATAAGTTCAGCAATAGGACTGTGTTTCTTTTCTATTTTGGAAATTGAAATATCTTAAGCTCTCAAGGATACAACATTATATCTCATTAGCAACAATCTTAACAAAATGAAAATGAAAAATGAAAAAAAAAATGATAAAGAAAACAAATCTGTTGCTGAATATTGTCAAAGTTTCTAGACTATACTTTGGTCGAAAGTCTACCAAGCTGATTAATATATTTTATTTCTTATTTATTTTCTTAGATTGGTGGTGTCCGGATACCAATGTGGACGATCATATTACTTATTGTGCTTGTGATATCGCTTCTAATCATGGCAGTTGCCGGATTCTTGTACATTAGGAGGTAATGAATGGATTGGCTATCATTATTATGGTAAACTAACTTTTGCAGGACTTTGATGGCTCAGTCGGTAACGCGTCTGCCCGTCGAACCAAAGATCGTGTGTTCGAGTCCACACCGCTGCATGGATGACTGAAGCCAGTGCGTTGTGTGTAAACGTCTCCCCCATATTTCATATATACAGGCTTTGTTACAATGGAAAACACCCCGTCCCTCGGATAGGACGTTAAATAGAGGCCCCGTGTAGAGGAAAGTCGCCACCTTTGCACGTTAAGAACTCACTGCACTAAGAGTAGGGGAGACCCCGGTGTAGTGGTCCACCTGTACTCCCCAATCAGTTATATGGGGAGGAGAGACTTGCGGGTCATAGTGATTCAGTTCGCTTTTCGCCTCCCTAGCACAGGTGACGCCAAAACAAATAAAAATAAAGGAGTACGCTACTATATTGCAGCATTATAACCCTGGAATGTGGAACTGAAGGCTGGTTTCCAGAGAAAATAAAACCTGCCAATCAATTTTTAATACAACGGGGGAAGTTGCTATTCTATCCCTTTGGTATTTCAACAAAATTTAGTAGCTCCATATCTGCACAACTGCATTGGTTGATATAAATCATATCGTTTATCTTGTCGATCCTCAAACCCAGATACACTGTAAACAAATATTGGGTGAAATTTTAACCAGCACTAGGGTAATTATGTGTCCAACCAATTTGGGGCAGTATTTTACCCGATGCGGGAAGCATGTTGTCCAGTAAGGTTAAAAAATATGCAGCAATTACTTTAGAATCTGCAAAGTTTTCATCACACTGGATAAATAAAAATGTCCCGAAGAAATGCCCAATATTGGTTGAACACATAATCATCCCCATGGAGCATATTTACCCAATATTTTTTTGTAGAGTGTATGAGCATTTAAAGTTCAATCGTCAATATCAGGGAATAGCCGACATCGATATAATTCAATTTAGTTTAGGGCTTAATAATTTTCAAATGCATTTATTTATTAAACCATTCAATTATTTATTTAACGATTTATGGTTCACTTATATTTTTTCTCCACAAATTTATTCCTTGAAGCGCTAAAGCCAGAGTAATTATACTGCATTATTGTTTAACACCTCTGTTGAAGTTAGTGTTTAACTAAAGATAATATTACTATATATGATTATCATTATGATAATCATTATTAGTATTGATAATAATAATAATTATCATTTTTATTATTATTACTATTATCAATTTGTTATAGGAATGCTTCAGTTACTAGTATGCCCTCTCATTTTGAATAATAATGAACGCAAATTAAATCAATGTAATCATTATAAGGTAACATGTACAGATTCGTACACTAAATTTTTTTTAAAAACAATTCATGGGGAATAATGGGAGAAAAATTAACCAGAAGGGGTGGGGAGGGGGGGGCAGTCCAAATAAAATGGGGGTATCGGTTAATGCAACCCTTCAGTTAAGAAGAAAAATACCGAAGTGTATTTTAGATGTAACTCAAGAGAAATTAACTTATAGGAATCTTGTTTTCTTTCTAATACTAGGACGAAGAAAAATCGTGATATGGACGTACCAAATTCCGTGGCCGGTGCTGCAGGGGCTGCTGGTCAAGATTATCTGGCAGATGCTGTCCAGACCTCGATGATGGCTAGAAAAGAGAACGAATCGAGAATCATCCCCATCATTGATCCGAATGATATGTCCATTGCATATGATAATCCCATTTATAGTGGTTTTGATTCCCCAGAGTTAGAAGATCCTTACTCTACATGCGGAGGGTCTGCCTCTAATGCCAATGGAAGTCATGGGAACCATCGAACAGAAAACATATACACATAAGGGACATGTGAAATAATTGAATTAATTTCTCGATGAATTTATATCACTAAGCGACCCAATAATGTGATGTTCAGCATTCTCATTAATTCTGTCGTATTTCTCATTTTTCTCTCTCCCCTCGTTTTCATCTTTCGTCAAATGAAGGTAATGATAAAATACTTAATGGATTGGTAAATATTCAAATGCTTTTATTTGAAATCAAAATTAGATATACCATTACGATATTTACAAAATAATTGTCAACAACTTATAAAGATATATGATCATTTGATTCTATTGCATTTGCTCTTATAAAATGCAGTAGTTCATCGGATTCCGCATAGTCGTATCGTTGTCTTCAAGAATTATTTTGTTGAGATGATCTCTTCTGTAAATTTTGGCTATTATGTCATCCCATTTGATCTCAATCATGATTATAAATACAACTATATCGCATAACGAAAGCTGGTATCGTTACATTTAATTTGAAAATAGTTATAACTATAAGTTTGGTTACTTTTCGGTTTATTTTAAATTTTTGCCTTGCCTTGGATTATGTGCATTTATAGTTCATTAAAACGTTGTACATATATATCCAAGTTCATTCAATTTTACTGAATGAATTTTCTTTAAAAAAGTATACAAATCATACTATAGTATAAAATTTCTCCAACTTTAATTTTTCATACGTATTATCGTTGGAAAACAAGTGCAGACAATTTCTTTAAAATGTAATATACCATCATTTTTGTTAACATGATATAACTATGCTCCATCATTCTTCTTCGCAAGAGTACAACCCAATCTTACATAGGTATACAACTATACATAAAAGAACGTGCGATTAACTTGATGCCAACATATGAACATATGTGTTTAACGTCCTTGTTAAGTTGTCTTTTATGTAGTGTTTATGAAGTGGATAGATAAGGTATTTGTTTTTTAATCGGTACATGGAATGAAATAACATGTATCTTTTATTTCATACATATGTGTTTAACGTGCTTCTTAAGAGGTGTTTTATGTAGTGTTTATGAAATAGATAAATAAGGTACCTGGTTTTTAATCGACACATGGAATGAAATAACATGTATTTTTTATTTTTCTAATAATGGTTTGTGCTCACTGTTCCTCGATAGTATTTATTTTTGCCCCCTTTCATCTTGTTACATCAAGGCCCATCTTTACAAATGAGTGTGATTGACCAAATCAGTCCCAAATGAAAAAGCAAGCAACATCAATAAACTGAATGCATGCATATGTCCTTGTAACTCATCTAGCTATGCCAATTTTTTTTCGGGCATATCATTTTGGTCAGTTAGCATGATCCTCCTTGCTTATCAAGGGATAAGCACTTATGCTTATAGACCAAAAATAATTGATGCTGCTGGCTTTCCATAGTTGCGATTCTTTGGATCAATCAGGCTCCCTTGAAAAATGGGCAGAAAAATATCTTTCAATATTGCCTTTTGACTGCAGAGAAGGAGAAGGATTGCTTTTTGTATTAACTAAACTCATTTTTACTGGTATCGAAACATTTCAAAGGAACATATATTTTTGTATAAAACTCAGAGAGCATGATGGTGTGATTAAGTTGAAATAAAATGATGTATTAAGCAATCTGAAGACAGTGCAAATGTGGTTTATTTTATACACATATCGATTTGAAAATAAAAAATATAGATGAAATGAATTGATTAAAATTTGTAAGGTTTTTACCTTGTACCTGCTAAAGCTACATGTTTATGCTAGGCTTTTCACTGTCAATCTGTCAATTTGATCAGGCCCTCTCAATAGGTGCATCAGGCCCGATTAAGAGTATCTTCGGCGTGTTCATTCTAGCTGACTATGGGGAAGGGGGCTGGCGAATTTTTAAAGATAGCATCAAATTCAAGCCAGAGAGTGCTCTTACATAACAACTTGCATTTTTCTTTCTCATTTAAAAACTTTCTCACTGAGTCGATTGCTGCCTACCCCCTCGCTTTTGATAGGGTTGCTAGGTTCCAACAGCCGATTGGGTTTGTTCAGGTAGGATTGGCTGGGCAACTACATCTGTTAGAAAATTTATCCTTAAACTAAAAGAAGTTCCTGCAGCAGAGTCTCGAGAACACCTGTAATCTTACCAGATTGCGTAATCTTACAGGAAATTGGTATTTGGTGTGTGTAATCTTACAAATTTCCTTAAATAAACACTCTTTTCCCTTTTTTCTAACAGACCTGTTCTGTTAAATTGCAGAAAAATTCCTGTTTCATGAATTTAAAGAATGATTCTGGTATTGCTTCTGCAAAATCTTCTTTATTTTTCTGTAAAATCAGGGTTTTTTAACAGTGTAAATCTGCCTTAACAATTGGGCAGTTGATATAACTTTGGTTCCTTGTATGCTATAACCTTTTTGTGTGTAGCAAATTGTGCAACTGCCCCTTCAGAATCTTTTCCCTAAATACTTCCTACCTCACAAGGGCGTAGGCTGGTTTGAGCATGGGGAGGTACACATCCTGGAGAGGTGGAAATAAAGTTTGGAAAATCAGCTGTTGAAAGCAGGGTACAAATTTCGTATTGCTTGTCAGTGTCGGAACTCCTCTGCCTCAGCGAGACAGTGCGCCCCCAGCTTACGCCCTTGTCCCCATATAATAACAAATAATCCAAGTGTCGCTACTTTATTGAATGTCATCGAAGTAAACTGACCTGTACGATACGTCGCATTCGAATGATTGACATCGTTATGCACAGGTTTCCAATACTTAAAACCAATCAAATTATCAGAGAGCCGAGAGGCTGCTATGAAAACGGTTACCAAGGATTCATTGTTGTTCCTAATCTACACTGATATTCAATTCAACACTAGGTCCGTCTAGCTGGTCAAGGTAATCTGATCGAGTTCAATATGCATTTTTGACATCACTCTGGTTGCCTATTATATTCTTATACTTGAGGGAGCCAGAGTATTGGGAACATTTCAATCAAGGTTCATCACTTAGCCAGACCAACCTGAATTAAAATATAGGTTTGAACGAGTTGTTGAAGTTCAGGAAGAGGAACTTGCATAAAATAATAAATCCCCGTTGTCAATCCATTTACCCAATTTCGATCTCACTCTCCTGGGTAATCGGGATCAATCTGTCTTGATTGGGTGATCGTCAATGCTCTTTCTCTCCACTCTAATATTTGTACAGATACAAATTACTTGGATAGGTAACTAAAACATTGTCGATGGATGTAAACAGAATCGAAATATCTTGATTGAGCTTGATCTACTCTACACGATCTAGTAGAAAAGAAAATGTTTCTTAAAAGGTTTATTTATTGTATATCATAAAGCTCTATATGAAGATTGTTTCCTGTTTTTGTTTTACCTATTCCATGCATGCTTAAAGTTTTTTTTAACCAAAAGACCGAAATGATGAGAACCCGACTCTTTACCCCCTGTTGACAAATATTATTATTATTGTTATTATTCTTCTGCTTATTATCATTTCATTCGACAAAAGAAATGCATAGTGCAATTACCGATGAAAATTATCATAGAATTAATGCAGTTACATTTGGAACACCGAAAAAAAAATATGGTAATTGCGATATTTAAATTTACCAACATTTATTACTGGGATAAATAATGAACATTGCTATAAAGGATCTAAATGAAATTAAGAATGAATATTACGATAACAATATAGTGTGCTCACAAGCTCTGCATTTTCAGACCCCCTTGGTTATTGGAGCTAAACTGCTTAATATGAAACAAGATATGTCGTACCGCACATATTCATAACCAGACCCAGTGACACTGTGCAGTATTAACAAGATAATATATTCTGATACTGAGAATCTATAGGTGATTGTCAAACACCCGATAAACCACCATTTCCATTGATGAATTTAGATCTTTATTTATTTTTAGTTTATGTAGATCTTTATTCATTATTAGTGCAAACAATAATAAGTACTACATCATGACAATCATTTTCATAAAACATAATCCTTGGAATAACAATCCTCTTGAAAATATTTCTTTTGCATGACCTCACAACCTTTGGGACGTCAGTCGTCTTTATAAACTGGGCTCTATTGTGCTACCACGTCGCTACCACTTCATACGCCTGACTCGCTGAATTTGGAATATATTCATTACGTACAAACACAACTGAAATATACCACTAGGTATCCCTACCTCCTCAGAATAACACAATAGAATGTGCCCCAAGCTATTCGTCAAATACAAAAGTTCCAGAGTGAATAAAGTTCAAGAGATTAAATTGATATGAATTGAATTGAAATGAATTTATCTTTGCTGCTACAAGGACGCTCGATTATAAGAAAATATTATTCAACAAAACTGGAGCTTTGAGCGGATATTAAGCCAGGGTGATGGATTGCAACATAATTAAATGGCTGCTGACAACGTTCTTGGTGCAAACTATGCTTCAGCGAGAGGTGAGATCATAGAACAGAGACATATTTCTTTATGAGTTACAAAATAAGTCACAATGCAAACGGTTTCGAAAGATTGAAACTAATTTCCCGGACCACTGGCCTGTGACCAGAGATTGAGAAATATCCACTACACATTGGTTAAATAATGAACTTCAGCTAAAAAAGTAACAATTTACCTTAAAAGTCAAATCGTTCATTCTGTTTATTCTATTGGTATTACACCATCTTTGTAATATATATTTCAATTTTGTAGTATGGAGGTTTGCATACATTTTTTATTCTAAAATTTGCCTATAGGGGAATATCCATGAATTCAAAATTTACAATAAACTTATGACTCTCATAATTGTTAATAAATGTTCAAAGCTGACATATTAAGTATCACTATAACCATTAAAGATCGAACATGAATCAATTTCATGGTGCTCTTATAGATATGCAATATATGTATTTCACCACACCCTGATCATGCTGATGAGAAATATGGAATGCTATTTTTGAAGAAAGGATAAATAACAGAAAGGAATGAATCAGTTATTTTACTATTTGCAATACCAGGTCTACGCTCCTTCACGCTAAAGTCTAAAATGTTAAATGAACAATTGAAATTTTGAAGGAGTGACAAAATTTTGCATGTACTACTTTAAAGTGGTACTACTAGTATTCAACACTTAAACAAAAATCCGCTTATTCAAAGTTGGATATAACGTTTGGGGAAGGTTGTCACCCCTCTAACCTTTCAATTGTTGATTTAACATTTCAGTTTTTAGTGTGTTTGTAATGTATGTTCTCAATTGCAGAGTTGTTTTAGTGTCTTTTTAAAAAGCAATAAAATGTGATTTGTTTCTGCCAAAGCAAACCAAAAGGTATTTTATTCTTAATTATTGCTCTATTTTTCCAGTCATTGGCATCATTAATATCACTATTCTTTGAAGTAACTTTCAGGCAAATTGGCAAAATCAGCTTCTCTTTCATCCTTTATTTTCATCGTAAAGGTGGGAGGAGTGGTGAAAGTTTTGATGAAACTAAAACGATATCAGAATCCTGGACACCACGAACTCGACGATGACTGTTGTGACCCTCAACCATGGCTATTATGGGACCCTTGCAACGATTGCGACAACGAATTTTATCTTTGTTTTGACACAATATCAAGGTAACAAGGAAAAATAAAATTGCGATGCCTTTCTATTAGTTTTACCCCCTCTCCCCAAAAAAGTGAAACAGGACATAGTCCAGGCCTGAAGGCTAGCTGATATCTCTCCCAGAAGCATTTATATACCTGACTTATCATGTATTTAGCTTCTCATCATTATTCACTTAAGTTAAAACAATGGTGGAGTGAAAAATAAATCGAACATGATAATATGATATCGCCAGGACATCTCAAATCGGATTTCATACCTTCTCTCGCATCTCAAATGTGTGTGCTTTTAATTATTCAATTTTATGTCCATGCAAATCGTTATATAATGTCTAATTTCGGAAACTCTGTTGTCTGTTTTAACTTCAGTGATCTAGATTTCCACACTTGTCACTACGGAAGTTTTCAGACAGAACGACTGTTTGTCGATGACGATGATTTCTACTTTCCTCCAGCTCTGCGAACGCCACAAAATACGTTTATACCTAATCCGTTCCTGATCAATATTACAAACTGGCAGGTAATAATGATGCTCCCGTCACACAGGCCAAATCTACTCCAGACCGACAGAAGCTGATAGTTATTTGGTTCCATGACATTTGCTCCGGCGATAATTACTCCGCTCTAAATTCCACTCACTAAATGGCCAACTTCAGCTCTTTGGTTTAACATTATACCCTACCCAAAACTAACCCTACACCAAGGATAATACACTATTGCAACCCTAACCCTACATCCTATATGAAATTAAGCCCTGAGCAAGTGTCGTGTCACCAGTTATTTTGGCATACCATCAATCGGTTTAGTTGGTATGACTGTAGCATTACAGATCATATATATTCGTAGTGAAGTCGGAGATTTTTAATAAAATCATTAGTATCATGCAGTAGTAGTATTATAGTAGCAGCAGTGTTGGTGATGTTTTAGACGAAGTGGTGGTGACCATGATAATTTTTTGTTATGGTTGTAGTGGTGGCGGTAGTAGTAGTGGTAGTAGTAGTAGTGGTAGTAGTAGTAGAAGTAGTAGTAATAGTAGTAGTCATGGTAGTAGTAGTAGTAGTAGTAGCAATAGTAGTAGTAGAAGTAGTAATAGTAGTAGTAGTAGTAGTAGTAGTAGTAGTACTAGTAGAAATAGTATAAGGGAAGTTACAAGCTAATATACCTTTGTAACATAGTATCTTTCAATCTATCATACAGGAGGATTTTATTTTTTTCGAGACAAAATATATCGAGGAAAAAAAATAATTCTGGTTTCTGTACAATATCAAAAATATCATACCAAATGGAGCTAAATTTCATGTCGATTAATGATACTTTGCAGAATGGATTTCGAACTAAAATCAGAGTGGAGGACTACGACCCCCTTAACAGTCCAGACCTCATCGATGAAATCGGTTTTAATTTTATGGGTTCCGAGTACACACCGTCTCCTAGTCTTCAAAGCATATCAGAATGGAAGGAAGTGGTGCTTGATCATGGAAATGGTCATTCGATGTAAGTTAATATTCAGGTGCGGACTGTGGGTGTGGGCATGTGTGTGTGGGGGGGGGGGGGAGGGGGGGGGGGTACTACTAATATGTAGCTTTCTTGAGTGTACGCCCTAAAGATTGAATTTATTATTATCAAATTTGAGGGGCGGGCTATTGGGTCGTTTTCTGAATGGACAATTCTTTTCATGAAATTGAGGAGAAATATGTCAATTTTATAAAATGCTGGAGCTTTGTTCTCTATCACATTTGCCATGACTTGTTGCATAATTGTGTAACATTGATAATCGGATCTTTATTCCGGAAAAAAAATATGGCAATGATTATGTACTCTTACAGTAACTATATATGAAAATAAAAATATATCTAATCCATATGTCTACATTTATTGCTATGGTTACGCTGACCCCTTCCCTTCCAATTAAGTTAGACAATTATATATACATGAATACAGACGCATGGATAGTATCATGTGCAATATGAATAACTGTATATTCTTCAATCGAGGATAGGCTAGTTCAAATCTATGAACCGTTCCATTGTATACTTTCTGGCTGTAACTCTTGTCTGTTCGCATGATACACAAAAATCCTTTCAATTCAGAATATTTACTCTTTTCGATAAAAACAAATTTTCCTCGAAATTTTCTATGGTCTCATTGTCCGAAATGGGTTTCTCATTGTTGTCTCTACCAGAATAACAGTGCAACTCAAAATATATTGCGAAGAGCACTACTATAACACAGCCGAAGGTTGTAGCGTCTATTGTTTGGGACGGGATGATGCTCTGGGGCATTACGACTGTCATGACGTCACAGGTTCAAAGGTTTGCCATCCAGGCTATACAGGTGATAACTGTAATCAGGTACAGACTCGTTGTGAAGTGCTTTAGTTCTTTCTTTCTTCTTTATCTTCTCTTTAAATCTATAGATCTCTTCTACCATGCATTTCCATTTTATTCACTCTAGATTCTCTTTCTTTCACTTTGTATGACTAAATGGATCAATTGAATAACAAAAGATGAATTAGTGCTGTTGCACCCATGTCTACTTTGTTCGATGATCATTACGGTTTGTGATCCATTTTCTTGAATTATTCTACTTCGTCATTTATGAATATCATTTTCACACACTTAAAATTACATTTGTGCAGGAATATTTGTTTATTTAAAAGTAGACTTCATTTGATTATAATTCAAAATACGATTTTTAAACAAGCACTAATACACCATGTACATTTAATAAATACGATACTCTTCACATGCAGTCATAGAGGTTTGGTGAAAAGGGATTAGCTCAATTGTTTAATATATATATATATATTTTTTTTTGGTGAACGTAGGAAATCAACGAATGTGGTTCTAATCCATGTAAGAACGATGGTGTCTGCCGAGATCTAAAGGACGCGTATGATTGTATTTGTCAAGACGGTTCATCAGGTATCCGCTCTAATTATTTTTCTAAAATTTCCTTTTTTGAAAATACGCAGCCGTAAAAGGGGCAAAATTTTTCTAAAACTATCTATTTCTTCCAAATTTCCACAAACAGTTCGCCCAAGCATGCCAAAACGTCTGTCCCAATTCCTTCATTTACAATTTAAAAAAGAAAACATGATAATCATTGTAATAAGCCCGGTCTCTCCGCTCTGTCAATTACATTAAATTTCAGACATTTCTGGCCTTTCCGACTTAGCTTACCTAGGGATCTTGAGATATGAAATCGCACTCACGGTCTCAATCTAGTACTAAGATTTTGATGATTAACCCGAAATTCTTACGAAATCCTCAATCATAGATTTTATTTTTATTATGTATTCATTTAGACAAGTAAAACATACAAAGTAAAACATGTCAAGGGATACAAAAAAAAAAGGTTTGAAAATCCCGTACAAGTTTGGATCCCAAAATATAAAGTAGCATCAAGATAAAAACATAAGTTAAACAATCGGAAAAAAAATAAAATAATGTGAATTACCATAGAAAAGGACATATAAATTAATTATAGATTATGTAACGTTTAAAAAAGATTAAAAACGTGATATAAGAACAAAATAATAAAATATGGATAAGATAACATAATATAACAAGTATAACAAAATATAATATGATTAATAAAATTGATAAAAAATCTTTATGAGTTGTGGTGTGATTCAAAATTATACATAATATGAAAAGAATGATAATAAATTAGCTGTGAGGCATCATCATGGAAAGGAAAAATTAAATTATTTAGTAACATAGAAATTATATAAGAAGGTAAGCCTTGAGTAAGTTTTTAAAAGTCGAGATAAATGTGCTATTTATTACATTACTAGGGAGCATGTTCCAATCTTTGGAGGTTCTTACATAAAAAGAGTTTTGGAAGTAATCTGTTTTTGCAAAGGGCGTGATTACCTTCTTATCGTGATCGTTCCTACCTATTCTGTGGGCTACTTTAATCATTACATTGACATGAACTAAATTATTAGTGAGCTTATAAAACATAACAAGTCTATGATACTTTCGTCTTCGGTATTGTTATGTCATCGCATGAGCTTCATAGCATTTTGTTCGGCGTTGTACAATTTTTATGCGCACTTTTTCATTTTTATCATATCTGGGATTCGGATTGGTGTAAATAAGTAAATGATGGGAGGGAAATTAAATCTATACTTTCAACAGGAAATGAAATATACAATATGAAATACTGACTTTTGTTTTCATAACTGGCATTGCGAAAAAAAAAAATTAGCGAAGAAAGGGGGAATTGTCTCCGGAATGATTAACTTAGATCATGCATTAAAAAAGCAACAAATACAATTATTACTCGCATTGATATTACGATATGTTCGTTGGTTTATTTTCAGGCTAAGACCAATTGAATAATAATTGCTTCAATCATGGAGCAATGTGATTGGGCCGGTAGCATAAGCATGAACTTAGGCGATTGTGGCATTATCCCTTAAGCGAGCTGGTAAAGGACAAATCCACCCCAACAAAAGTTGGTTTGAATAGGAAGAGAAAAATCAAACAAGCATAACACTGAAAATTTGATCAAAATCGGCTGTAAAATATAAAAGTTATGACATTTAAATTTTCGCCAAATTTCACAAAACAGTAATATTCACATCTTGGTCGGTATGCAGATGTGGACACTGATGACATCATCCACTCACTATTTCTTTTGTATTTCATTATATGAAATCTGAAATATTCAAATTTTCTCCTCATTGTCAAGTGACACAACAGTCAATTTCTCCCTGAACATCACGTTATTATTAATCGCCCTTTTTCAGGCACAAACTGTGAGACCGATGTGGATGAATGTGCGAGCGCCCCTTGTCAAAATGGAGCAACATGTACCGCACTTGGCACAGCACTAAACTTCTACCAATGCACATGTTTGACGGGCTATGGTGGCATCAACTGTGAAACAGATATTGATGAATGTGCCTCCAACCCATGTGAGAACGGTGCAACGTGTAATAACCGAATTGGTTTCTATGAGTGTGAATGCTTGGCAGGAACCACGGGTGAGATATTTCTTTTTTTTATCCTGCATTTAATTTCTTATTACTTTTTCCTGTAGTTCTATGTTTCAACGAAGGTTAGCAGAGCTTAAAGGACCTTGAACAGTTTTTTTAAATTTATTTTTGAAATACATGAAAGTGGCAGTAATGTTCATCATAACTATGAGATAATGGCATTCAACAGTACGATATTGAAATGTATCAATCATGTACTCTATGTTGTGACACAATTTATTATAAGGATTCACCTCGGACGAGAATGGTATGCCATCGAAACCTTTGATTTATTGACATGTGATAAATGTCATCATAGTAGTTCAGGCGCGGATGCGGATGAGAGGGGTGCGGATCTTGTCCCCATTTTGTTTTTTTCTGGGGGGGGGGGTGGGGGTGCTTGTCAAATCACCCCGGAAGCTGTGATATACTGTTGTAAAAAATAATTGAAATATATATCTCTCCCAATACCCCTATGGTATACATCAATATGGTAGTTGCGAGTGATAGTACAATTGCCAGTGATGGGAAGTTTTGTGCATACTCCAACCTTCTTCATTGCATCTCTCGCACTCACTATGGTTCTTAATTCGACATTTCGCTGCTACTCGGTAATCTTTGGCTTTATCTGTCAACCTAGGATCTCGCTGCGAAATTGATATCAACGAATGTCTGAGTCAGCCGTGCCAAAATGGCGGCACGTGCACTACCTCGCCTGCTCAGTTCAATGCCTATAGCTGCCAATGTCAAGAAGGTTTTCTGGGACTGGACTGCGACACCATCATGGACGAGTGCATCTCTAATCCATGCCAAAATGGCGGAAACTGCACAGATTTGCTGAATGGCTTTATATGTCAGTGCCTACCTGGAAGCGATGGTGAGCTGGAAACTAATTTTTATTGTAAAATGAAAATCTAGATCTCTTCATGTTTCTCCAAAGCCAGTGTAGGCTTATGAAAAAGCAATACTCGGCAAACTTATCTTGCCAAGTCTTCGTGCATACATTAACTAAAATTATCGGTAAACTGTCTTCCTTTTCAATCGTTCACCCTCTTTGACAGGGCGTTGAAGAACCAAAGTGATTATGCCCATGCAAAACACTATCACATTCTTCTTTCTACACCACCATGGTCATCTTGACATGATGACGTTGGTAATGGGTACAGATTATACTCTCATATACCGTTCAGGAAATACATCGGATACATTTCGGGTATCTTGGATATTCGAATAATTTGCAGTGTTCTCCCATTGGCGGCGGAAGCCAAAAAATTTAGGGGGAGTCCTCCTGAAATTTTGGGATGGACACAGGTAAAAATTTGGACAAGCCCCCCCCCAAAAAAAAGGTCATCGACCTCAATTTTAGGGGGGGACAACACACGTTTCAGGTGGGGGGTCCACATGAATTTAGGGGGGGGACGCAGGAAACAAAATTGACAAGCCAAAAAAAAGGTTATAAAAAAAAAGATAATTATCACCTAAAATTTAGGGGGGGGGGACACGTCCCCCCATCCCCCCGCTTCCGCCGCCTATGTGTTCTCCTACCTAATGTCAGAATTACGTAGTCCCTTCCTTAAATGTAAATCCTAAATATTTGTGAACTGAATGTAACGCCCTTGCATGGTAATGAGTATTCAAATCTGAACTCAATATATATGCAGGTAAAACTTGTGAAGAGGATATTGATGAATGCCTCAGTTTCCCTTGTCAACATTCTGGAACCTGCGTGACCCAGGCAGGAGTCTTGAATTCCTATGAATGCACCTGTCCGAATGGTTTCGAAGGTAGTAATTGCGAAGTGGAGATAAACGAATGTGCATCAAATCCGTGTATAAGAGGTACTTGCATAGACTTGGCAGCCTCCTTTCGATGCGATTGCCCTCGGGGAAGCACTGGTAAGTTATGGAAAAGTTTAATTATTTCGTGGGTAAGTGGTGAACGAATAATAATTTCGTATATTCAAAGAGGCATAGTTGTCATACTACAAACATGAAAAGTAAGCAATTTTGCACGCACTTCTCATTGGCATCATTGTGAAATTGCTATGGAAACCCAAAGTAAGATCGAAAATCTACGAAATAGGAAATAACCAGCCACAGTCTAATATTTCAAGCATTCTCATCCATGGGGATCCTGCCAAACAGAAAATCTCTCGAAATCTTATAGTAATTAAAAACGCCTACAAGACTTCAAAACTTACGTTAACTCATTTTCAACTTTTAAGACTCTAACAGGCCATTGCAAAACTCATTCTGTTTTTCATAACATAGGTCTTCGTTGTGAACTTGATATCAATGAGTGTGAAAGCGACCCTTGCGAAAATGGAGGATTGTGCGTTAATCCAACTGAAGAACTAAATGCCTACCAATGCAACTGTATAGAAGGGTTTACCGGCAAGAATTGTCAAAACAACCAAGATGATTGTGAAATGCTACCCTGTCAAAACGGAGGAACATGTACTGATCTCGTCAATTCATATCGTTGCGAATGTCCTGCTGGAACTAGCGGTAATATGAATAACTTTTCAAAAATCGGATTGATCTAGACTTTTATCTTATCATGTTGCAATTACGTTGATGGCATTTTTTATCCCGGAAATTTTGAGTTTATCAATTATCAAAGTATTATTTGATTATTTATTCGATGTGTATATTCATGCGAGACTGGAATAAAACTAATTCTTTGTGCAGTAATATGAGTTATACATATGTCTCTTTTTACAAATAAAAATCTTGCCTTGGATTTTTTTTCAGGCGCAGATTGTGACATTGATGTCGACGAGTGCAATTCCCATCCATGTTTAAATGGTGGCACCTGCTCAACATCACCAAACGAACTAAACTATTATCAGTGCATTTGTCCCGTTGGTTTTATTGGTCCAAACTGCGAGGGACATGTATGTGACAACAATCCCTGTGCTCTTGGTTCAACTTGCGAGTCTTTTGGAGGACAGTCGTCATGCTTATGCCAACCGGGATACCAAGGTGAAACGTGCCATCATGACATCAATGAATGTGAAAGTAACCCTTGCAAAAATGGCGCAACATGTAGGAATGAAGTGAACTCATTTGCTTGTGTCTGTGCCAATGATTTCAGCGGTAATGACTGCTCAGTTGATACGAATCTTTGTCGCTCTTACCCATGTTTGAACTCAGGTACCTGTATCAATCTGGACAATGCTTTCTCCTGTGAGTGCATTGATGGATACACTGGACAAGAATGTGAAACTAATGCCAATGAGTGTGAAAGTAGCCCTTGTAGAAATGGTGGTTCATGCGAAGATTTAGTTGACGGGTACACGTGTACATGTAACGGAGGATACCATGGAACAGATTGTGAAATATTGACGGATAATTGTGCCAGCCACCCCTGCCACAATGGCGGGACGTGTGCGAATGGGCTTGGAACGTACGCTTGCAAATGCCCGACTGGTTTCAGAGGTACAGATTGCGAAATTCAGATTGACGAATGTGCCAGCTCTCCGTGTAGGAATGGCGCTACTTGCAGCGACGTGATCGCTGGTTACCTCTGTCACTGCACCATTGGTTTTTCTGGAAGACATTGCGAGATCAACGATGATAACTGTGTTTTTAACCATTGCCATTACCCGTCTACTTGTGTGGATGGTACCAACGAATATACTTGCTCTTGCGCAGAAGGATACATGGGGACGTACTGCGAAACAAACGTAGACGATTGTGAAAATAACGATTGTAAAAATGGTGCGACGTGTATCGACCAAATTAATAGTTACATCTGTTCCTGTGCACTTGGATACGAGGGTGATGAATGTGAGATTGATATAAATGAATGCTTCAGCAACCCTTGTCAAAATAGTGCCGAATGTAAAGATATGGTATATGGATACAGTTGTGCGTGCTTGCCAGGGTTTACAGGGATAAACTGTGAAACTGACATCGATGAGTGTAAGAGTAACCCTTGCAAGCATGGAGGAACGTGCTTTGATAGAACAGATGGGTTCATTTGCTCATGCTCTCAAGGGTTTAAGGGACCATTATGCAATCTCGGACCAAATGACTGCACTTACAACAACTGTGTTAACAATGCAACTTGCTTTGAGGACTTTCCAAACTACAGGTATAGTGATACTCGAACGGATAAATGATGAAAATTACTTAAATTGGAAAGCTTTAACTTGATTATCATCAATGTTTTTTCAAACTTTTTCAAGAATGTAAACGTGATGTCAAAGGCCGGAAAGGTAGATATCACTGTGAACGTAAGGATTCGTAGTTTAAGATGTAAAATTCTCATAAATAACCAATTTAGTGTTGAGTATTAATTTCGCTAGTTTGATGATGTTTAGCGCACATCTGATCTGGTAATTGGATAGATAATTCTTTCTATCACGATTCATTCCTCCTCTCTAATCTCATTTTAGGTGTCAGTGCCCTTCAGGATACAATGGAATTTTATGTCATACAGATGTGGATGAATGTACCCAATTCGAAAATGTGTGTCTACCGGGATCAGAATGCATCAATACTATTGGGGGATACCAGTGTGAAGAAGTACCAACAGAAGAAGTTCCTCCAAGCGGTATCTGTCAGAATCAAATGTGTAGAAATGGCGGAACTTGCTCGCTCTACGGAAACACCTACGTGTATGATATACAATTAGCATACTCCATTTTTTCCCGTTTGTAACCCACCCATCTTTAATTGTTAATACACCTCTCTCTCTCCCACATACCCTCTCTATTTCTTGTCTTTTTATTCGTCTGTCGTAGACACCATGTCAAATTACATGTATCTTTATCCTTTATCCATCTTCAGTCCTCCGATTGGTTTTCAGAAACCACTTCTCGGTAATAATGTGCAATAAAATGACAAGTAGATCCGAATTTTCTAAATTGGCAGCCAGATTAAGAGGGAATATATAACAAAATGATGTCGGCAAAGTAATGATGGTGATCAGAGTTGAAAGGAGAATATAATATAGAAATACACAGTTAGGAAATGTATTAAATGTATCCTTTGTTATTTCTATTAATTATTATAAATACAATTTATTGATCAATTTATATATATTCCTATCTATACAGGTGCGACTGTCCAGAGGATTTTCGTGGAGATCTGTGCGAGGTTCCGACAACATTTGACTGCGCTTATTCACTGTGTCAAAATGGCGGCACGTGTGTAAAAACCATAGAGAGTGACGGCAGGCAAACTTCAAAGTGTGACTGTGAACAAAACTACATTGGTGATACGTGTCAAACAAGTATGCATCAATGCAGCCTCTGCTGTATTCATCGTCTTATTCTTTCATTATATCATGTTATTACTAATTATAAAATACAGTGATTGCATGCATATACATGGCACAAAATAGACGAACATCAAAATCACTTCCTCCTAGAGAAAGAGTGTAGTATGGTGCGTGCATTAGATTTTAAAGTGACGCGCACTACATATTAGGAACACTACCCGTTATAGGATAGACCATCACGGGCCGCGGAACGGTTTGAAAGGGGGGGGGTTGACCATGGATAAAATCACAATCAGATGGAAATGTTAAGGTTAAAAGTACGCTTTTTCTGAAAAGAAAGTGAGGAGGGGGCTGAAATTAACCCACAGTCTACGGTTCCGAGGAAACAATATTCAAACCTACTTGTTCTTTTCAAACCAGATTTGCTTGGAACTTTCTACTCCATCGAGCTGGAAGATCACATCCAGAATTTCGACGGTCTTACTAACAGATTAAGCAATCTTCTCGGTATCGCACTCAACAGGTCTAATGCCATCATCACGGTTATATTATACAACAGTACTTATCATACTGCCTACACAGGGTACGTATTGGTAGTTTAATATTGAAAGTAAATGGAGGTACACGAAGCAGCTGGTATTTTCATTTTCTTTTTACTTCCCTCAATACAGTTTGAAATCTTTGAAATATCAAACATGTAAAAGAAGCAGGATTTAAAGTAGCTGTTCTCTCTCTCCTTTGTCTCGGTTCTGTAACTCTCACTCTGGTCCTTCCGTCTCTAGCTAGGTTTTTACTTCTCTTTGCAATTGTATGCAGGGGCGTAGATAGCGGGGGGATGGGGGATGCATCCCCCCAGAATTTTAGGTGGGGGATGGTGTGTACAATCATCCCCCCAGTTTCTTTGGGGGAAGAAGCAAAACTATACAGTAATAAAGCAATGAATGCTAGTTAAAATCAATCAATAATAATAGCAGTAATAATCATAACGTACAGCAATGACAAACATGATAAAAATTGGACTTTTATTCAGAGTCAATCATCTTATATGCATTTACAACTTACAAGTTTTAAGTAATAACAACTGTCTTGCGTCGTCATATACATTTAAGGATCGTTATTCAGAGTTTCACCAAGTACATTTCCTTATAATAATTATGTATTTGCAAAGGAGATAAGTTCAAAATATTTCATTACAGATTTAAGAAAGTGTCGCTTAATCACTCCCTTTCAGAGCAATTGCTTTCATAACACATTAACACTGTTCAAACGAATTAATAAGAAATTACCTATACACATACACTGACCCTTTTCCCTGCTGGCCATATCCTCAACCTTTGCAAAGGAAAGGTGAAAATTTTCAGTCTCTAAGGAGCGAATTAGTAAATGAATGATTTTGGAATGAAAGTGCAAATTTTGGATGGCCTCAGTGATATCCGAGGTTTTTTTCACTCAATATTCACTCTTTCATATATTCACTCCTTAAAGAGTGAACTATTTCACTAATTTTTTCAGAGTACTTTGCGCTTTTCAAAGAAGGTAGAATCATCCAATATATAGACATGCCTTAATTCACGAAGGCAGATTGAATCAATCCATGGATAAGATTAATTTATGGTCTAAGATCACAGAACAAGCCTAACTCGACCCTCAGCGTGTTCATTGTCGGACCTTTGACAAAAAACATAATCATCTCGCGATAAGAATTTGACTAATTTCTAGACAAGATTCAATTCAACCTTGTGAATTTCGGTCAATGTAATGACGTGAAATTGTCCAAGCATGTCGCAAGCAAAGCGTTTGAAAACCTTCTTCAAAAGTTGTCAAGAGTTGGGATTTTTTCACTCAATATTCACTCTTTGACAACCTGGGCTTATATTATTCTTTTAGTCGTTGAACGCCAAACAGGGTAGCAGCAACTCACATCGTTTAATTTCTTCATTCCTATGAACTGAAGTGCATACAATCAGTGGCGTAGACAGGTCCTTAGACCTGGGGGATGATCCCTAGCTGGGTCATACTTTATATATATATATATATATATGTATATATAAATATATATAATATATGTATATATATATATATATGTATATATATATATATATATATATATATATATATACATATATTATATATATTTATATATATATATATATATATATATATATATATATATTATATATATATATATATATAATATAAATATATAAATATATGTATATATATAATATATATATATATATATATATATATATATATATATATATATATATATATATATATATATATATATATATAAAGTATGACCCAGCTAGGGATCATCCCCCCAGGTCTAAGGACCTGTCTACGCCACTGATTGTATGCACTTCAGTTCATAGGAATGAAGTGTTCCAATACGAATCAATAAGCCTGTTCACGGTTGCAAACTGCGCACGAGCAGAAAAAGGTCATTTGAGATAAACCATGAAGGTGGATTTAAAAATTCACTGACATAGGCATTTTGGATTTGATGATTATTCGTGTATTCCTTTCAAAATATTCATTTTATCACAGCCAAGCTGAAGAGTAATAAATAGAGCCTTCATAATCACCGGTATTTGACAGTATAGCCTAAACAACAGTCAAATGTGCCAAAGGCAGACAAAAAAAAACAGATTTCCAAATTTTATCCCTGATGTACTATTCTAGTCACCTGGTCTATACAATGCCTTTTGTTCTTAGAATTTGAATACTGTACCGATAAAGCTTACCCATCATCTACATTTGTAAATGATAGTGCTTATCCTAATGAAAAATCACAAAGGTCATTTGAGAAAAGTTGATCATGAGCTTACCTTGAACTGGTTACACTGATATTTTCTCTCTTATGTGACATGCCACTGAGGTAAATCATGTCAACATAAAGTCATCTTCAAATTAGTATAAATGGAAGGTGTCCTATCATTTACCCTTGGCAGCATTGTATCCCTAAAAATACTAGTTTTATTTTTACATTAATCATTACAGGCAAAACTACACATCGATTGGGTTCTACGCTTTCATTGAAGATGATATAGTAGCGGATGTGAACATTTCTAGGGGGCTCTCTGCTATGAGCATTGAATCCCAAGATGCCATTATTCATCCTTTTAAGATCTTCGTCCTCAGAAATAAAGAGGAGCGTGGTGGACCGGTAAGTGTGAAATAAATCCATTAGTCGGCTAGGTCTATACCATAAAGACTCATCCCCCAAATAATTATGAATGAATATAAATGATGAATAAATTGATAAATGAATATTGAATGAATATGTATCCTTATATTTCTCTTTCATAGGGTACACAAGTACTGACGAAGAAAAAGAGATCGCATGCAGGCTTAGATGAATTAGAAAACAAATGAAAATGAGTATACATAGGCTAATAAAAAATTGCACTAAAAAAAGCTCATGGTCTTTACTTATATTAATTCCCTATTCTGTTTCTCATGTTTATTATTTTGAAGTTTTTTCTCCAGTTTTTGAATACTGGAACTATGAAGCTCAATATACAGTGCGTCCCACTAAAACAGGAAACCGGAATAACTAAATTGTCAGGCAAACGATTTATTGTTTTTCATTTAAATAATTAAATTCAGCTTGTTTTCTTTGCTTCGATACCAAATATGATAGGAATAGTTCACGCATAGATAAACAGGAAGAATTTGAAAATTCAATGTCAAAACTAAGTCGCGCAGCAAAAAGGGTCTAGATTATTTTGTGAAGGATGCCACGATCCTAAGTAATTATTTGTTCATAGTTATCTAGCGTGAATTTAGATTCACATGTGAGATTCTGCGCAAATCGTTTCTGACATGATTCAGTATTTGTTTTGTATATACTCCGCAATACGTGTCTAATTTAATTAGTTATTATTGTTTCGCTTTTTTGTTATTACGATGATTGTCCATTAACATTATCTCATTCTTTCCTGCCATTATTTGTTATCATCATCTATAATAGACTATGTTTATCTGACAGGCAGGTGGGATGCAATCGTGGATAATCGGTCTAATTGTCGTGCTGGTTATCATCGTTCTCGTTTTAGTCATACTATGGGCAGCATATGTCAGGAGGTATGCCGATTTAATAAACTGGAATCTGGAATATGTATGTTTTATCTTTTTTTTAATAAGTGCTGCACTTTACATCGCTGGGATTCGTGCTTTCGTGTAGCCATCAATATTGAAGCTATATTAGGAACTCGTTTGCCAAAATTTTGCAGTATCTCTTCATCAGTTTCGATCTGTAAATCTTCATTTAGAAGGGCTGATGATTCCTTTTTTTAAGGAAGAATCTTTTTATTTTGTTGAGTCCAACATTATTTATGTATATTCCCAATAAGTTATAGTAGATTAATAGATCAGTGATCTCTCCTGGGCCATTTTACATTAAAATACAAATTCTTATATTTCAGACGATTGTGATATCTGATTTTATGTTGCATTATCAAGCTTATCAATACAAAATACTGCAAAATTGCGTTTTCTTATGCAATATCTAGAGTTCGTATAAGACGGAAGATGGCCGTACCCGATTCCGTGGCAGGATCGGAAGGGTATACTCGGAGTGTATCTGTTACTGACTCAATGGTTGCGGCAATGGGTGCAGAAGCAGATCAACATAGGTTAGTCAGACCGTCTATAACAGATCAACCTGTGTTTGATAACCCAGTCTATGAAGAGGTTCGGGAATCTGCAGGAGGTGCTCATGGATACTCAGGGAAAGAAACTGAAGACAGTGTCGTACTACCTTTCCCAAGACGGGCTGTCAGTAACGTGTACCATGGCGTAAACGATGGGACCGTCCGTCATCAGGAATAGCTAGCTTACTAGCAGTGATGCCTAATATGTTTCTTTTTAAGAAAGGACTCATCACCGATATCGAAGTAGGATTTGAATTTTGTGTAGCGTTTATTTAATAGAAAAATAAAATGAATGAAATTTCTATGTTTAGATTCGCCAAAATTAATATTCTCTTGTATCATATGCTGTAGGATGGTCTAGAAGTGACATGCATTGTTAGGTTTATCGTCGTCGGCCTGTACGTTTTAGAACATAGCGTAAGACGTGAAGTTCAGTACCAAACAATGATCAATGGGATCGATTTTAGAAGCGATATTGGAGATTTATACAACGATCATATTTCTGTAGTGCTGTTTACTCACGTAGTTGTATATTATTTGTTCAGACGTCATAATCAGTGGGATATTGTGAGTTTAATGAAAAATATGAATTCAAAACATTGGGTTTCTTTGTTTTAAGTAAGCATAGAATATTCAGATGTTGTCATATTAAGCTTGCTTTCTCTTCTACCTTTTTACCGAATTCAAAGTCTACATTTATATACTGAAAATATTTATATCATGATTTATATAGATGCTATCTCTCTCCCACGTACTCTTTCTTTGTCATTCTCTCTTATTTGCTCTCTCTCTCTCCTTCCTTGTCTTTTTTTTCTCTCTCTGCCTCTACATCTCCTACCGTCTTTTCTGTTTCTTTTTTTTTACTTATCGTCTTCGTTTATCTTTGATGCGCTTTGTTCACTATTGTTGATACGTGCACTCATGATTTTTATGATGCATTATTTTGACGCAAGCTAAATAAGTTTGTCATTACTTATTATTGTCAACGGAGTTTCAATACTTTTCATGGTTTGAGCCTACATATTACCATATTCACTAGACAGTATTTGGGCGGTCAGTTTCTCAACAGTAATATTCACGTTTGCTTGTTTATGGCGCCACATCTATATTCTTCCTCGGTATCATGCCTGCTCAGTATATATATAATATATAAACTAAAATGACATTTTGATATACTGATATGATTTTTATTCAATATCTTTACACAAAAATATAGGCAAATGCAAGATGTTCACATACAAACAATACCATAAAAAATATTAAATAAAAATTGAAATAAGAAGAACGTGCCACATGGGGCTACAGTCCATTCAGACATAAAAGCAAAACACATTGGATTGTGAATATGCTTGATCTCTCATTTACTAATATTTTAAGTGGGGTGTTGGCTAATAAGTTGGTAGAGCGTCCGTCTCACAACCGGGAGGTCGGGAATTCAAACCTTGGCTGCGTCAGACCAAAATACGTAGAAAGATGAGAGTTTTTCGGAGGGGGGGGGGGTAGGATTACATCAAACTGGATAAAGTGTCGCCCATCGTCCTTCACGAGGAGTGTTACCAGTGCAGTGACAGCATGTTGGGAAAGGGATACATCCTCGATTGCAACACGGCATCAGATTATCATCCTTTGGCCTCCGCATTTGAGACTCTGCAAATACCATTCTAGCATCAAAGTCTGTTCTCATTTCTGTAACCTTTTGGACGATGTCTTTTTCAGGAGAAAGTTTGATCGACAGGTTGTAACTTTCCGATGGGTCTTGTTCAAGATCAAACAGCATGGGGGGATCGTGATAGGTAAGTTTGGCAGATCCTGGAATAAGAGATAATGTATAAACGATAAAACACATTTCATAAACAATTGACGTTACGATCTTAATCTGCGAATTCATCTCCAGTCTCATATTATTATGCAAACTAGTACGTATTATGTCCTCATGGATATCATGGGCAACAAAATGACTCTGGATATCGTAAACCGCCCTGCTCCAAACCTTCAATTTCATTGATACATCAATATTTAATAGTAAACTAGTAATATGTTTGATTTAAAGAAATGGGGAAGTACTATTTTCAGCATAATATAATTGAAAATCGCCATGTGAAAGCGCAGTTTAAGACCCGCCTAATCACAAATTAGGATAACAAGTTCATGTTTTGTTTCTCATTTCAGACAATATATATTTCAAAGTATCATTGGTATCACAATTCGATCGGTTGTCTGGTCAACTCCACCCACCCAACAGGTGGGTTTCGGAATGAATTTTTGAAAAACGAGAAAAATCTACGAATTCAAGGTCCAATTAAGGAAAAAAAAACATTTCAATGATTATCTATTTTGAAGCGAATGTATAACGCTAGGGTCCTCTTAAGTAAATACTGCTAGTGTTGTACATCTTTAAAAGAAAGTTTCAGATGTTTTTTTAATATTTCGTTTAATGAGGTTGAACATGTTGAAGAAACGAGCAAAGAAAGTGGTTGCGGAGGCAAGGAGGGCCTCAGGACAGGTTGAGCGAGCTGAACGTCCGAAAAAGAATGTAAACAAGATGTATACGATAATTCAAGAAATTTAAAGGTGTGAAATATATTTGGAGATGAAGATGTGTGAGAGGAGCTGATGGAAAAGGTTACATTAATGAGAGAGAGATAGAGGTAGAGGTCTGGAAAGAACATATGGAGAGAATCGTTAACACAGATGAGAATGAGATAAGGGCACCGTAATATATCGGTTTGCGATGAATTGTAAATATGAAAGAAGCGCTCATTGCTTCCTGGTAGGTGTTTCATAAAGCTGTTCGTAAAGTTATGAACGACTTTATGCACGACTGGAACATTTTCTTTGGTCATAACTCAATTACATAGGGATACCAGATACCACAAGAAAGGATCACCAGTCGTGCGTAACGTCATTCGTATTTTACGAACAGCTTTATGAAACACCCACCTACTAAATGAAACAATGTCTCTACTGTCATTTGCTAAGCAATTGATTGCAAATATTTATATTACTGAGGCTGATGTGATGGAAGGGCAAGTTGGGAGGATCGGTCGCGAAGAAGTGGGGAAGGCAATTTGAGAAATGAAAACGGGAAAGACTGCCGGATCATCAGATGAGACTGTTGCAATGATTATTGCAAGACAGGAGATATTGATTTGTGTGATAGAGTAGCGTCATTCATGTATCTAGATGAAAGAGCAAAACATAAAACAAATGGGTAGTGAGTGTGATGGTAAAAAAATTCTAAAAGAACATGAAGAATGCAATGAGCTGACATTGTGCATATGGATGGAAAGATAGGGCTTGAACTATCAAAAGGGTAGGAGAGAATAACGGAAGAAGATGAGATACAGTTTCGTTTCATGCAAGGGAAAGAGGTTGCAATAGAAATGTCGAACGAAAGACATTGTATACTAGTATGTGTTTGTTGGGTTTGGAGAAGGCATTTATTAAAGTCCCGAGGAAGGTGATGGGATGGGCAATAGGAAAGAGACATCTACTAAAGACACTGGTAAGAGCAGTAATGAGTTTGTAAGAACATGATGGAGATTAGGCGAGCGTTGGAGTTTGGTCGAGCCGAGGAATTACATGAATGTGGATGTGCATCAAGGTTCTGTACTGTCGCCGTTGTTTGTGCAATTGCCATTAATTTGATTCCGGCGGGCTGAAGATGAAGTTTTAGAAGATAACTGTAAGATGCTGATGACTTGGTTTTCATGAGTCAAACAATGGAGGGACTAAGAACATGAATTAAGGGAAGAATTCGAAAATGGAAGTTAACATTGAGAGTATTAGAGTAAGGGTCTGAAAGTAATCTTGGGAAGACACAATGGAGGGGGAGGTTAATTATGGAAGAGGGCAATGTTGAGAGTGATGTGATAAGCGAAGGTGATGGACTAAAACAACTGGTGGGTAAGGAAGAAACAGTGGACCGGGTGGCGAAGCCAAATTAGGTACGTTGTGAAAGTGCTAGAGAGGGATGACGGGCATGTGTTGAGTAGAGCCTTGGAGCCCCAATAGGAGGAGACATCGAAAAGGCTAATCTAGATTGGGCGTTGGGTGAACCGAGTGGATTGACACTAGGTGAGGAAATTCGGGGTCAGCCCCTCTACGTACGCTTCGGGAAAGATAGTTTCACTATATCAACGTCATATCTGGACCCTGGACAAAGAGTAGGAAGAAACATGTAGAGGAGAGAGTCGTATTGGATGTTGAAGAGGATACGCTTAATCGTATAAAGTGGAGAGAGAGAGAGGTGGTAAGGGCGATTCCTGAGGAGATTCCTGCCATCCCCGTTCTACAGGAACAAAATCGGATTTGAACCTTACAACTCCTGATTGACATACAATTTGGGTGAAATTTTGTTTAATGATATTAACATTTTTTTAATAGCGGACTAGACGTTTAGAAATCGAAGCTAAAGGAATGTTATTATTATTACCTCGACAGTCCACATCCTTGTTCTCATCATTGGAGAGATTAGATCCTTTGGTATAAAATACGACTTTGTACTGCCTGTACCTTACTGCGAATGACTTGTATTTAGTGCTGACGGACGGGGGATAATAGAAAAAAGATTCTCTGAGACTCTGTATAAATATAAAATAAGATTGACAGGATGGTTAAGTTGGAACTCATTAAAAAAGAGAATGGTGAACTGGTTTACATTCATGCGAGAGTTGTCTGGTATGCCTTTACTTGTTGTTTGAGGCGTCCAGGGGGTACTCGACCAAAAAAGTTGTAGGTACGTACGTGCCGCGGACAAGACAAAAAAAAGCGGGGGCCTTGGGACGGGCTTGTTGTAAAAAGGAGGATCCTCGGAACGGCTTCGGAAGTACAAATGTTTGTGAAAACGGGGGTCCTTTGAAGGGATCGCCAGCGTGTGAGTGCGTATGCATCCCTATAGAACGGGCATACGTGCATGCAGCTAGCCCCACGGAGCACGGCCGCCGGGTGCGCTCGCGCAGAGGCGAAGGTCGGACAGCGCTCTGCGGCCGCTTTTCACCAAAATTGCAACTCATTGTAGCAGATCAATGCGGCCGGAACGGCGTAACGAAAAATAAGCGAAGCTTTGGAGCTGTCTTTTGTTTTCTCAATAAGAAGAATATTCTATGCTTTGGAGCGGCTTTCTCAGTCCTTTTTCTCAATAAGACAAAAATGCTTTGCCTTGGAACAGAAATTTGAGTGTAAAAATGGGGGTTTCCTCCGCGGCACATACCCACTATGCATTATATACTGAGTGCCCCCCCCCCCCGGGCGTCCAGCGCTTCCGCCAAGTCTTGCTTTAACACAAACATATGAATTTCCATTAACATATAATGCTTAGTAATATGAGCGAATTATACGAAACAAAGCAAAGGGATGCGAAAGTCATTCGATGATTTAAAAGAAAAAGAATGGCAAGGCAATAACCGTGATAGCCAGATTGCACCACCCGTGTCTACATAACAAGAAGGTTTTCATAAGTTATTCCTTATCGGATTTTGCAGAAAATATAGCAGGTAAACTTAAAATGTTTGAATACATATGACCTTTGACCACACCATGTGACATTAGACAATTTTACCCCTCGTACAACAATGACAAAAGTTTAATTTATAGGGATCATTGTTTACAAAGTTATTTGTCGTAAAAGGGTCTTGTAGATGAACTTCATTTTGTGACGGACGTACGACGCGCTAACACCATCCCACAAGTCCATCTACAGTCAAAATTTAGTTGAAAAGTGAGTGAGGGTTGCAAACTAATTTGCCATATGAGAGACTTGCAGGTATAATCTGACATGTGAAATGTAATGACCCTTGACTTCACCATGTGACCCCTGAAGGCACAATTCCTAACATGAATACAGTCATGACAGTGTATATTCAAAGTGCATCTATCTCTAACAAATATTTGCCATTAGAGCAACATGTGCACGGATGTGTTTGGAGGTAAACTTGAATACAAATAACCTCAAATAACCTTTGACCTCACCGTGTGACAACCGACAGCATGGCATGATGATGTTTTTCCTATTGCATCTATCAACCAATTTTGGTTGGCATAGAGCCAACAGGTACCAAGTGTCATGTGACGAGTTTTGCAGAGTTGCAGGTAAACTAACGTACGTAAAAGAAAAATCCCGCTGTTACTTAAATAGCCTTTGACCTCACCATGTGACACCCGACCCGACAGCACTGCAATATGGTAGTACCCCCAGTGCATCTACCACCAATGATTGATTGCCATTGAACCTGTCTTGAAATTAAACCATAATAATAATAATAATAACGTTTTATTTACCCAGGGTAGCCACTTCAATCATAAGACTGCTCTTCCAGCGGGCCCTGCATAACATAATATGTTATTATTACCCTTCTCCAGTCTAAATGCTGAGCGAGAAGGCAGAAGGTCCCATTTTTATAAGTCTTTGGTATGACTCGGCCAGGGATCGAACCCACGACCTCCCGTTCATGAGGCGGACGCTCTACCACTGAGCCAACATGACCGGTTAACATGTGACGCACTGACGACGGACTAATGGGCGAACCCCATTTGGATCCCTGTCTTACGTTCACATCCGGTTTTTAGGGTGGGCAAAACGGTCGCAAAATATAGCAAAACAATCTCTCCAGGGCTTAAGTTGCTCTGTTTCAGGCACGATTTACCTCGATTGATCGCGATTCTCCTTTGATCAGGAACGATGACGAATGCAGACTCTGAAGCAATTTAAACAGTTAAACATGTTTAAAGGAATAAAGGTTAAAGTCCATGCTCATAAAACCGAAGCAAATGAGGCATAGTAATTAACCAACTGTGCAGATCGTACTAACCCATATATTCAGACATTCATTTTGTTAACTTACGTGCATGCCATCAAACAGGAATGGTGACATATCATAACCATCCAGAGTAACAGCTGGTAGCTTAGCTTTAGTTATGGAGGCAATAGTTGGAAGTATATCAAGGGTGCTGGAGAATTCAAACGATCTACCCGGTGTGATTCGTCCTGGCCAATATATGATGGCTGGTACCCTCATGCCACCCTCATAAGTTGTTCCCTTTCCACACTTCATTAGTCCTGCGTTTCCTCCGAATGTTTCTAAAGAAAGACTCGGTCTACACGATGGAAAGGTAAAAGAAATGTGAAATCTCTGTCAAGATATTAAATTGGGTATGCTCATTAGTGAAAACAATCTTATACTTAAAAACATGACACAGACGTTAATGAAAAACACCATCGTCAAGAACTGCTCTTCACAGGTGAATACAAAAGTAGTTAAATTACTATAAACCAGACATCTTATCTTTATAAACATCTCCAGAACTTACCCATTGTCAGCAGAAAAGAAGAAGAACGTATCATCCAAGATGCCATTTTCCTCCAGTTCTTGGTAGATCTGCCCAACCTCCCAATCCAAAGCAGCTAGTGAGTCTCCAAATCGTCCCCTTATTGATGTATTTGATGTTTCCTTTCCTGCATACTGAGGTTTATGTGTATGATGTGAAGCATAGTACAGGAAAAAGGGTGTCTCAGACTTGACATTCTCTCTGATGAAATGCCTACCCTCCGCCACATATTTTTCATCCAATGTCAGCAGATCAACCGGTTGTTCAACTATTTTAGTACCATTGAATAGTGCACAAGGTGTATATTCATTGGCGGCACAAGGCGCCGAATGACAGGTTACATTCGGATAAAAGCAAATAGAGCAACGGCACTGAGCAGGAGAAGCTGGCAATCCTATTAAATGAAATGAAATGCCAATTGATTTACTCAAGACATGGTATAATCTTAATTATCTCACATTTTTAGTTAAATAGATTCATTTCGTAACAGAATCAACCAATTTGGCATGTTCGATCGTTTTGGAAATCACAGAATAATCATTTTAGCTAGCGACAATATCTGTAATGACATTAATCTCGGGTGTTGCTAGTGGAGAAATGGGAGTGCGACAACCTCCTAATTTAAAATATGCTCTGGCTTTTGCACCCAACCACACCTGCAAAATTATATTGAAACGCAGTATTTTCGGCCAATATTCAAGAAATGAATTAGTATTCAAAATTATAGTGTCAACATATTGTCTTTACCCAATGACACATCGAATCCATGACTAGGTGGAAGATACATCGAGTTGTTTCCGAGTCCGAGATGCCACTTTCCTATTGCTGCTGATCTGTACCCTTCCGGTTTTAACATTTCGGCTATAGTAACCTCATTGAGTGGAAGACCTCCAGGCATTTTAACATTGAAGACACCCGGGTAAATTCCAGAACGCATCTGGTATCGGCCAGTCAGCAATGCAGCTCTGAATGGTTTGTGAGCAAAGGGTATTGTTAAACATACTGTAAAGATCAAAATACAAGACATAGGCCTACCCTTGACATCTGATTATATAAGATGAATGCGCGTTACATGACATCCAGATGAAACAACTATAGCATGCCGACATATGACATCCGTGCAATAGTCGACTGTATTGCACGCTCCAGCAAAAGAGCCCGCAATGCAATCCGGTGGATTCAGAACCAATTTCTCTTCGGCAGATATCGTTCTTGCTGTCTTTTCTGGATCTGCATGCACACGGTACCCGTTTCCTTCAAAATTATATAGGACATACCATGTTCCTTTTTTTTAAATAGGAAAAATAATTCATAAGAAAATCAAACTGCAAACCCTGCAAAAGATGTCGTTCCGAGTAAAGAACGATATCTGCCTTTAAGAACGATACAATTTTGACTTGTGTAAAGAACAAAAAAGAGAACAGCAAGTAGTTTTTCTCCGACAGTTACCATAGAAACAATCAGAGGCCAGTGCCTTTCAGCCAATAGAAACCAAGGATTTCACTGAAATTTTCGGCACTGACAATTTAGTTAGTGCCGACAACTATCATGAAACACCCACCAGTTGTGCAGATGCACTAAGTCGTATCAATAATTTTGATAATTGGGGTGTGTCAGATAATTTTTTTGAGTATTTTGACAAAATGTGAGGTCCTCACACTGTTGACAGATTTGCGGATGATTTTAATTTCAGGATTAAGAAGTTCAATTCTAAATATTGGTGTCCCCTACCAGCTCATATTGATTCCTTCAAATGTAATTGGCCACGCGAGAATAATTGGTTATTTCCACCTATGTATAGGACAAGCGAGTACTGAAACATGTGAAGGTTTGTTCTGCAAGGGGCCTTTGGTTGTTCCCTTCTGGCCCCTAAGCACCCTTCTGGCCAATTATTTTCTCTTTTCGTTCCTTATTTTCTGAATACTTCAAAATAGATAATACTTGGGAATTTTCGTTCAAGGCAGAATTTATTTTTTAAAATCTTTTTTTGGGGGACAAAGAAATTCCATATCCCAGTGTTATGTCTACGCATTAATAGTTTTTGAGAGATTGTTGACATAAATGTTGTAATAATAACCCATTTGATAGAAGTTGATTCAAATTACTAATGTTGGAATGCAAGATATTGTAATTATTTCTTAGCCGCTTGGCGGATAGCTGCATAGCTAGGATCCACTCATGATGCAGAGCAAAGAAGTGGTAATGAAAAATGAAGAACGTGATGATTATGTAAAAGATATTTATTGTGAATATTAATAATGGATATGATTCGTTCTCAAATTAGTTATATTTTACTGGCGGCGGAGCCCATATGAGCAAATTGGTGATAATTGGAAACAGTCTTTAAAATAAACTGTTTTTAAGAAAGCTTTATATATATATTATATACTGTATATATGTTGTGAAAGAGATGAATGAAGAGAACAATTGTAGGCGTAGCTTAACCAGGGCCCCCATCTCTGAACGACGGTGCTTTAGCCACTAGACCACAGAGACGGGTTAGTGGCTAGGGCGACCCCGATCTGATTGACCGTCAGATAAACAGATTTTCGACACTTTTCAAAATTTAATTTCCTGTGTTGGTGCAGGTGGGTTTTGAAAAAATGACAAGCCGCCATGCCCAAGCTGGATCAAAGCAATTGCTTAGATATTTAGATATATATATATAGTACATGTGTCAGGGAACATTTTTATTGAATTTAATTCCTTTGATTAGACACATGTTCTGACTTTAAGATAGTTCTTGTGTTGTAAATATTTACGAGACTACGAGCCCAGCTGACGCCCAGTTCTCCATGGACATGATACGCTATTCATGTCAATATTCGGGGCTCGATCTCGTCCATAATCGTCGAAGTCCGATATAAGGGACATCGCCAACTGCGGAGGCCAAGGGACCGTCTGCCAGGACCGAGTGGGGTATGTCAGGCCAGAAGAGATGATGGGGGCTCGAGTCAACTATTATTGTTAAGTTATATTTTGTTATCAATATTCATGTATTTTTTCATGTTAAGTTATTGTAAAACTATCAAAAGAAAACAACCGAATGATTGAAGAGATTTGTTTAAACCTTTTAATAACTGTATTATCAGTTTTACGTATTCCTTATTTGGTGTCAAGCAGCAGTAGGTAAATAATTAAAAAAGGTCACTCCCAAGTGACAACATGTGTGGGAGAAACTATACAAACATGAGAAATTATGAATGTCCAAGAGCTTTGGCAACTCTTGTGTTTAAATATGTTGTGAAAGAAATGAATGAAGAGAACAATGGTAGGCGTAGCTCAAGGTTCCCCAGAGCTTTCTGCACTTTGGGAAAATTGGTGTTGCTGAAAAATGTCTCTTTTTGCCATCACCAATAATTCCAAAGTAATTTTGAAAGCAATTGTTGAGAAGTATGGGTCTTCAACTAGTCTTTTAGATATTCGATTATATGCAATGATTTTGATTTCCTATGCCGCAAGCTTTCTACGATTTGATGGAATGACATATATTCGTAGATTTGTATTTGTCGCATGTGAACATTTTCATCAAAAAAGCATATAAATGTTTTCATTCACAGATGAACTGGTTATGCCTAAGGATAGTGAGGCGTTACTGAAAATAATTTATTCACGATTGAGAGTCGAATTAGAGAATATAAACATTCAATATCATTTTCATTCAATATAAAATGAAAGCAACAAACGCCCACCTACGGCTGAAATTCTTATATACGCTTACACATACATCCTATCTGTATAACAAAGCGTAAAACTTTTAACCAAATACCATAGAATATGGCTTGAATGATGAAACTCCGGGAAACTTTAACTTATCACACACACAAAAAAACGTTTTGAAATTAAAACGATCAGTTTACAAACTTTTGAATGAAATTTAATTTAAAAAGAGTAAATAGTGAGTAGTGTTAATGATTTCTAGTTTGGATTTCGTAAAAAAGATATAAAAATAAAGAAATTGAAGAAGGTGTTATGATGCAAAACATCGATATCAATTCTGAGCCCATTCTTGTTATTATACATGTATATTGAAAATAGGAGACCTAAAACTGACCCTTGGAGAACGCTTTGGATTGTGATCTTGGATTTATAATTAATATGTTGAGAGCTAGTAGCCCCGTCAGATAACTGTTAAACAAATTTTAAAGATGTTCCTCTTGTTTCCATACAATAATTTATGTCCGTGACAATCGAAAGAATAAGATAGTAGTTGTTTGCCACCAGTAGCACTGAATACATTATGGATAAATTCAATAAGGTCACATGTAGTTGAATGCTGTGGTATGAATCCGAATTGATTGTAATACATTATGCTATGTTTGTTTTAAAATTTAAGATACGGTTATAGATACATCATTCTCATATTTTTAAAAATATGTGCAATGATGAGATCGGTTGATAATTGCTGAATACATTTTAGTTTGTCCATTCTTGTACATGGGTACGATTTTTTTTTACCATACACGCTCTTTAAGAGCTAAATTAGCCCTTCGTTTCCTAGAGAGTTCAGTGATGACAACAACAGGTAAGTGGTCACTGACATCGGAAATAAAATCTCCATTTAATAAATCATTTTCATCATTATGTCAAAATATTGTCAAGGATTGCAGAAGGCATATGGCAAGTAATGCGAGTAATTACAAATTAGCATTCATATTACCGAGATCTATGTCGTAGTAACCAAGCAGAAAATATTTTGAATGTCCGGTATTGACAATATTCTAAATGGAGTTAATTTTACAATAAAATCGTCCCTATATCCCGAGGGCGACATATAATGTTATACCAATAATGTACCATGAAGGACAATGAGCGTGTCTGCGTGTGTTATTATTTGGTTTAACCCTTGTCTAACACGTTCGAAAAACTCAAAATAAATTACCGACTTCCGCGGTTTAGGTTGAACTTTCAAACAATACCAACCTTGATGGACTACATACTGCGGCAGCAGAGTAAAATTGTGTTAGAACCAGTCCGCCTGCTGCTAGTCGCCGAAGGTTTGGCGTAGAAGAAGTTGGATGTCCATACGGCTCAATATCGCCATAGCCAAGATCATCAGCATAAAAAATCACGACATTCGGACGTTTTGTACTCAAAGTATATACATAGGTTGGTAGAAAAAGAATCCAAAGCAAACATCGTTCTAAATTTCGATGTTTGTTCATGATGTATATTTATCATAACATTAGAGAAAATGTCTACTAGGCTGTATGTATTCCTTTCATGAGTCGTACGATATATCAGTGGACTATGGACCCTATAGATACTGCACATATAAGAGCCGATGGCAGAGACATATGTTGAATGCAATTAACCATACTAAAAAATGCGTGGTTGTGCCAAGCACAACGTATGTTCGTTTTGATTAGCCTGCAGTTACTGGAAATGTTTATGGAAATGAATCATTTTGACTGATTTGGAAATAGCATTTACATATATTCATCTCACTGGCTGCACATAGATTCAGTTTCACAATACTTTGAATATGATTTTGTCAAGTTTTTGCTTTAATTTTGATATTTCAATAGTTTGAAAAAAACTTTATCTCGGAACTTTATATCTAAAAAATGCAAGTTTCAAGTTTATATTTGTCTATCAAACAGTAAAAAGAACAAAATTAGTAGCATATAGTAATAGTAAAAGAGAAAACAAGAGAGTATCAGGAGTGGTTCACACTGCATACAAGGCAGTGGCGTACCGTGGGTCACGTCATCGGGTGGGGGGGGGGCGGGCACCAGCAAAACATTTGAGTTACTTAGTGAGCGCGCGAAGCGCGCTTCGTTGCCAGGTACACTGACCTAATAGAGACATCTTAAGGACAGTGCTATAGCACAGATATGTATCTCACTGACTAGAAAATGCAAGTGCGAAGCGTGAGCTGATTTTTTTCTATGTTCATACCTAAAAATGGACATTATAATCAAATATGATTAATCATGATACGTACCTCTCTCGCTAAACAATGCGAGCGCGAAGCGCGAGCTGAAATTCTTGTATATATTGACCCTAAACATGGACATTTTAAGGACTGTATTTAGGGAAACCATTAAGAGTATACATATCTCAACATAGGTCTCTAATGCGAGTGCCAAGCGCTTGCTGATTTCGTTAGAATTACATCTAAACACATGAAACATTTGTGATCATTGTAATCATGATTAACATACACATCTCACCAATCAAATATTGCGAGCGCGAAGCGCGAGCTGTAAATTTAGGAAATTCAGACTTGAAGAGGGTCGTTCTAACGCATGTTTGTAGGAATTCACCAGGACCATTCTTATTTCACTAACCAAATGATGAGAGCGCGGAGCGCGAGCTGAAATTTTTGTATATATTGACCCCAAACATGGATATTTCAAGAATTATTTTTATACTAAAGAGTATCTACATCTCACCATAATCATCTAATGCGAGTGCCAAGCGCTTGCTGATTTTGTTAAATTTACATCTAAACACATGAAGCACTCTTTGTAGTCATCGTAATCATGTTATCATACGTATTACACTAATCAAATATTGCAAGCCCGAAGCGCTAGCTGAAAATTTAGGAAATTCAGACTTGAAGAGGGGCATTCTAAGGCTTGTTTGTAGGAATTCACTAGGACCATACGTATTTCACTAACCAAATGATGAGAGGGCGAAGCGCGAGCTGAAAATGTTTGATATTCAGATCAGAAAAGGGGACATTTTAAGTACTGATTTCAGGAATTCATGAAAAGCAGACATATCTCACCAATCCACTGATGCGAACGTAAGCACAGACAGGAAATGTTTTGTATTAACACCTTAAAATGGGGCAATCATTTTAAGTAGTCATGGGAAAGAAGCACATGTCACTACATAAAACAATAACTCGAAGTTCGAGGAAATATATTTGGTGTATATTGACTTGAAAATGTGATGTTTAGTACAACAGGATTATATATATCGTTAAACTGTGAGCACCAGGAGCAATGAAGACATAGGCCCTGAGGAAACTATGTTTCATAAAGCTATGAAAAAGTGTTTCTTATGTAATATAATGAACAATAATTTCTTCATTCCCACTACGTTTCTCTTCCCTTTTCCCTCTTTTTTTCCCCAGCCGATGGGCTGCATATAAATATTGAGTCATATCAGACACGATTTGCGCAGAAACTTAAGCGTGAATCTGAATCCACTCTCATTTAAGGGATCAGTGAGAGAATCTTAACAAAGAATACAAAAGAAATGTTAATGAGCCAAACGTCGAATAAGCACGGCCAAACCACGTCGAATCAATCTTGTCAATTTTTTCTGCGCAACCTGGTTTTGATATTATGATATTTCAAACTCGTCTTGCTCATTAATTCTTGAAGTGTTCGTCTCATGTTAGGTATCAAAATAAAGAAGAATAATTGAACTATATGATTATGTAAATGCAATATTATCATTTATTTGCCTTTAAAGAAAAACGACATTGGAATCCCGGTTTCCTTTTTTTTCTGGGACGCACTGTATCATCCAGGTAAAACTAGTGAAGAGGCATTGATGAATGTCTCAGCTTCCCTTGTCAACATTCTGGAATCTGCGTGACCCATGCAGGAGTCTTGAATTCCTATCTGCCTATGAATGCACCTGTCCGAACGGTTTCGAAGGTAGTAATCCTGGTAATTGCGAAGTAACGAATGTGCATAAAATCCGTGAATAAGAGCTACTTGCATAGACTTGGCAGCCTCCTTTCGATGCGAGTGCCCTCAGGGAAGCACTGGTAAGTCATGGAAAAGATGAATTATTTTGTGGGTAATTGGAGAACGAATATTAATTTCGTATATTCAAAGAGGCATAGTTTTCATATAACAAGCATGACTAAAGTGAGCACTTTTGCACGCACTTTTCAATGGTATCATTCTGAAATTGCTATGGAAACCCAAAGTAAGATTGAAAATTTACAATATAGGAAATAACCAACTACCTATGCATCATATTGTAGTATTGTACAGTCCAATATTTCAGGTTTTACTCATCCTTGGGGATCCTGCCCAGCAAAAAAAAACCCAATTCTTATATTAAAAAACACCTACAAGACATCAAAGCTTACTTTAACTTATTTTCCTCTTTTAGACTATTGCAAAACTCGTTCTGTTCTTTATAACATATGTAGGTCTTCGTTGTGAACTTGATATTTATGAGTGAGCAAGTGACCCAAGAACTGTCAAAACTACCAAGATGATTGTGAAATGAGACCCTGTCAAAACGGAGGAACATGTACTGATGTCGTCAATTCATATCGTTGCGAATGCCCTGTTGGAACTAGCGGTAATCATGGTAATATAAATAATTTTTCGAAAATCGGATTAATCTACACATTTACCTTTATGTTGCAATTACGTTGATGGTACATTTTTTCATCCCGGAAAATTTGAGTTTATCACTTATCTAAGTAGTTTCTAATTGTTCGTTCAATGTGTATATTCCTGCGAGACTGGAAAACTAAGTCTTTGTGTAAAGTAGGAATAAGAGTTATATGTGCAGTATGTACAATTAAAATCATGCCTCATTGGATTTTTTTCAGGCGCAGATTGTGACATTGATGTCGGAGAGTGCAATTCCCATCCATGTTTAAATGGTGGCACCTGCTCAACATCACCAAACCAAGTAAACTATTATCAGTGCATTTGTCCCGTTGGTATTGGTCCAAACTGCGAGGGACATGTATGTGACAACAATCCCTGTGCTTTTGGCTCAACCTGCGAGTCTTTCGGAGGGCAGTCGTCATGCTTATGCCACCCGAATACCAAGGTAAAACGTGCCATCATGAAATCAATGCATGCGAAAGTAACCCTTGCAAAAATGGCCCTACATGTAGGAATGAAGTGAACTCATTTGCTTGTGTCTGTGCCAATGATTTCAGCGGTAATGACTGCTCAGTTGATACGAACCTTTGTCGCTCTTACCCATGTTTGAACTCAGGTACCTGTATCAATCTGGACAATGCTTTCTCCTGTGAGTGCATTGATGGATACACTGGACAAGAATGTGAAACTAATGCCAATGAGTGTGAAAGTAGCCCTTGTAGAAATGGTGGTTCATGCGAAGATTTAGTTGACGGGTACACGTGTACATGTAAAGTAGGATACCATGGAACAGACTGTGAAATACATTTTCACAGTCTGTTCCATGGTATCCTACCACCCCTTCCACAATGGCGGGACGTGTGCAAATGGGCTTGGAACGTACGCTTGCAAATGCCCGACTGGTTTCAGAGGTACAGATTGATGAATGTGCCAGTTCTCCGTGCAGGAATGGTGCTACTTGCAGCGACTTGATCACTGGTTACCTCGGTCACTGCGCCACTGTGTTTTTCTGGAAGACATTGTAAGATCACCGATGATAATTGTGTTTTCAACCATGCCATTACCCGGCTACTTGTGGATGGTACCAACGAATAAAATTGCTCTTGCGCAAAAGGTTACATTGGGACGTATTGCGAAACAAACGTGGATAATCGTGAAAATTACGATTGTAACAATGGTGCGACATGTGATCAGGGGCGGATCCAGCCTTCACCAATGGGGGGGGGGCTGAATTTTTTTCAGCCACATTTTCCCCGATCGGCCGCTAGGGGTCACTTCTCTAAGCTTTATTCTTATAAATCAACATGAATATATAACAATCTCATAAACATTAGATAGTGCGAGGCGCGAGCTATCTTTTCATTTCAAGTATTTTGTCCTAAAACTTAAGCATTCTGGGCAATATTTGTGATCCTAAACGAGATGTGTACAATTATATCATTATTGCGAGCGCGAAGCGCAAGCAGGATTTTTTATGTTTGTTTTGATCTGATAAAAAAAGGATATGTTAACGGCTGCTTGCAGTTAGCTATGAAGACGTTACATGTTTCAACAATTACATAGTGCGAACGCGAACTGAAAATTTTGGCGTTTCTACCTGGAAAATGGAAATTATGAACACTTTTTGTAATCGTAAAAAGGATAAGTATACAACTAAACAATTGATGCGAGCGCGAAGCGGCGAGCGAAAAAAAAATCGAGATTTACACCTAACAAGTGGAATGCCTCTGGCCGTCTCACCTGCATCACGCGGTTCAATGTAGCAGCAGTGCTGACTTTGAATACTACTCTAACTCGCACAAGATGTTCAGTGATACATGGTTACTCTTATGTCCACTTTTTATGAACTAGACCAATAAACTTACAGAGATATGATGGTTATTCAACAAAAAACCCCAACATGGCCAAAGTTCATTGACCTTACATGACCTTTGACCTTGATCATGTGACCTGAAACTCGAACAGGATGTTCAGTGATACTTGATTACTCTTATGTACAAGTTTCATGAATCAGATCCATAAACTTTCAAAGTTATAATGGTAATTTAACAGATACACCCAATTCGGTCAAAGTTCATTGACCTTTGACCTTGGTCATGTGACCTGAAACGTGCACAGGATGTTCAGTGATACTTGATTACTCTAATGTCCAAGTTTAATGAACTAGACCAATAAACTTTCAAAGTTATGATGGTAATTCAACAGATACCCCCGATTCGGCAAAAGTTCATTGACCCTAAATGACCTTTGACCTTAATCATGAGACCTGAAACTTGCACAAAATTTTGAGTGATGCTTGATTACTTTTATGTCCAAGTTTCATGAATCAGATCCATAAACTTTCAAAGTTATGATGGGAATTCAACAGATATCTACAATTCGGCCAAAGTTCATTGACCCTAAATGACCTTTGACCTTGGTCATGTGACGCGAAACTCATGCAGGATGTTCAGTGATACTTGATTAACCTTATGTCCAAGTTTCATGAACTAGGTCCATATATTTTCTAAGTTATGATGACATTTCAAAAACTTAACCACAGGTTAAGATTTCGAGGTTGATTTCTCCAACATGGTCTAAGTTCATTGACCCTAAATGACCTTTGACCTCGGTCATGTGACATGAAACTCTAATAGAATGTTCAGTAATACTTGATTAACCTTATGGCCAAGTTTCATGAACTAGGTTCATATACTTTCTAAGTTATGATGTCATTTCAAAAACTTAACCTCAGGTTAAGATTTGATGTTGACGCCGCCGCCGCCGTCGGAAAAGCGGCGCCTATAGTCTCACTTTGCTTCGCAGGTGAGACAAAAATGGGACATTCTATTCATGTTTTGTAAATCATGAAAAGGATGGGTACTTGGAAATCTTCCTGCATTAATAATGCGAGCGCAAAGCTCGAGCAGAATTTTTTTCTATATCAATCTGGATATAATGATTTAAATAGAGAACAAGCTGCATATCTGAATAAACATGCGCGCGTATTTCAGATTGTGACCTAGAATCTGGGCATTCTAAATACATTTTTTATCATCAAAATTAATTCAAATATTTGATACTCCGCGAAAAAGAGGGGCACAAAAAAAAGTCACCTTTTCATGAGAATCTAATTTTGGGTCATTTCTTGACACTTTATTAAGTAAATAACATCATTATCTTACACTTTTTCTTTTTGTTCTTGGTTGTAGAATTTTTTTGGGGCTTTGCCCAACCATTCCATCTGTATGCCAGTCAGTGCGGGATGGGTCTGGGGTCGGCGAAACCTCTTGATATTAAAGCCATTTAAATATTACCGATGGTCATGTACATGACCATACGCAATATCTGAAAGGTAACTATGTAAACTCAATGTTTTTTACTGATATTACAGAAAATGATATTCTAAAGATTGTACTAAAATTACAGTTAAAGAAGAGTCACGGATACGACGGCTTCACTACGAAACTTATAAAGTCGACTATCCATTTTATCACTCGCCCCCTGCATGTTATTATAAAAAATTCGCTAGAATCTGGTATCTTTCCTGATAGTCTTAAAACTGCAAGAGTTACTCCTGTTTACAAAAGTGGTGACACAGATATTTTAAATAACTATCGCCCCATTTCAGTATTGAGTGTATTTAGCAAAATATTTGAAAAAATTGCCTGTGAAAAATTAATGTCGTATTTAAGAAAAGCTAACATTTTATCTCCAAAACAATATGGATTTAGACAAGGCTATGATACAAATTTAGCTTTCATTGAGCTTGTTGACAAATTAGTGAAATCTTTTGAACAGAAGAAGATAACTGTTGGGATATTCCTTGATCTGTCGAAGGCTTTCGATTGCATGGACCATCGTATTCTATTTGACAAATTATATTTTTATGGCATTAGAGGATTAGTTCTCAACTGGTTTAAAAGTTATCTATCAAACCGAAAACAATATGTTGCAATTGGAAATATTAAATCTTCACCGAAAATTATTACAACCGGGATCCCTCAGGGTTCAATTCTAGGGCCAGTGTTATTCCTGATATACATAAATGACCTTCAAAATATTAGTACTAATACATCAGTGATACAATTTGCTGATGACACTAGTTTCTTCCTGTCAGGCAAAAATATTGAATTGATAAAAAATAACTTACAAAATGAGTTGAAAATCTATGAGCAATGGTTTTTATGTAACAAATTACAAATCAATGCTAAAAAAACTTCATATGTTATATTCCACACGAAAGGCAAATCCATCAACTGTGATATGCAATTAAGGATAAACAACATCGAAATAAAACGAGAAAATACTGTGAAATTTCTGGGCATATTGATAGATTCCCAATTAACTTGGAAAGATCATGTCGGCTATATCTCAGGGAAAATATCAAGATTTACTGGAGCATTATACAGAGTAAGGGACCTCCTTCCACTGAGGATCCTTGTAAATTTATATTATTCGATGATTTTCTCACATCTTACTTATGGTATAACTGTATGGGGACAATGTAATAAATACCTTTTCCAAAGATTATTTCAACTTCAAAAACGGTCTATCCGTATTATAACAAACTCAAATTATTATGCTCACTCCGAACCATTGTTCAAAAAACTACAAATTATCCCTTTGAATAACCTTTATAAGTTTCACGTAGCAATCTTTATGTATTCTATTATACATAATCTACTTCCTCTCTCAATGAATGAATATTTCCTCTATAACTATAACATAAATAAATATAACTGCAGAAACTCTACAGACCTACATATTCCACTTCTTAAATATGATGTTTCAAGAGGAAGTATATGCTATCAAGGGCCTCAGATTTGGAACAGCCTTCCAAATGATTTAAAAGAGAGTCAATCATTAAACATATTTAAGAGAAAATACAAGCATACTCTCTTACATACTATACTGTAGCTTACTCTGCTTCTATATCATACAGCATGTTGGTGCAAATTTTTTAAAAATTTTTTCCTTTCTTCTTTTAAGAGTCATATTAATCATAAAATACAGAATATTTAAGTGAAATTCTAAATGCTATATTACTTGGTTATATATATTTATACATCTGTATCAGTATTTTTATGTGTATATACGCAGTAATGACCTATTACAATACAATATCAAATAACTAACACTTGTGTGTCCCCTCCTTTGCCTGCCACCTCCCCCCCCGCTAATTAGGATTTTAATTCCCTTGTTTTTCCCCCTTTCTTGCGTTATGTTTGTTTGTAAACTGTGTAGCCTTTTCCTGTTGTACGGTAATTAGGGGGATAGACCTCGATAGGCCAATGGCTTTCTGTCCTTCCCCACATCCGCCGTACAGTGGAAATCATTTTTATTTACTGTGCTTTACTATCTGTTTATTCTTGTCAATATTTTTTCTGCAGTATAAGAATTTTGTTTGCATTTATATATTTATGTATTTTTGTGTATTTTAAAGAGGTGTAAATAAATGAATCTGAATCTGAATCTGAAAGCCATTTTAAACCTTACTGATTGCCGCTATTTTTAATCAAATCGCGGGTATATACAGTATATATTTTTACTCAACACATTAATTCAACGCAGTTGCGTAATGAACCAAACATTTTGAGGGGGTACAACATAGCAATTTGGGAAAATTTGTAAAAAGACATCAGCGAGCGAAGTTAGCCCTAGAAAAATTGGCCTTTTGAAATAAAATTCAAATTATGTGACAGATTTTCCATTATATTCTGCAAATAACACATTTCATTGTTTTCCAGTCATCACGTTGCCTCCTATATTTTCTTTTATTTCATCTTGGGTGTGGACTAAGACACCCCCCCCCCCTATACGCCAGTGATTGAACGTAAAGCTTAAGGGTTCATACAGGGGGGGGTAAGATCCCTTTGAAAATTACAGATAAAGCCCCGACTGTGTGGTCTGGGGCAAAGCCCCCCGGTAGCTTTGGGGATTTAGCCAAAGTAATGATTTCGACCGTTATTGCATAAAATTTAGCAAGCTTATAACACAATTTTGTATAGAAATACTAGAAAATAAAAATACTTGAAAGGGTAAAAGAAATACTACACAATAATGATCACCCATTGAATGTAAACTACGAAAGGATGATATCTGGTAATAGATTACGGTCAGCACGTTGTCGAACAAATAGGTTCTGAAACTCATTCGTGCCAAGCTCAATCCGAATGCTGAATGAGGAAGGGATAAATGATATGCCTAATAATCTAACTTTACCTTGTCGCTTAGTTGGTGCAGACGATGTTCAAAGCAGGTAAACGGTAGTCATGGGGTAATGGTATACACTGAACAACAGAGTACAAGTGTTTTTTTGATAATTAACGGCTCGAACAGTCAATATAAAGTCCTTCAATGAAAAATGTAAGATATTTATACGACTAAATATGTCAATTCTTTAAAACAACAATATTGAAAATATGAATAATAATACGTAAATAACAGTAACATGAAAATGCTATGCACGTGTATATTCGTATATCATAATTGCCTATATCTGATTGTTTGATTTTCTGTAAATATGTTCATTTTCCATGCTATGTTATGTATGTTCAATTATTTGGACAAATAAATACTACCTTATGAACCTTATGTATATATGCAGTCCATCCTTCTTCCCGTTCTTTATTTTCAATTCTCGGCAGCCCGGTCGTGTCATTTAGGTTTCCTTTTTTTGTCTCGTCCCTTTCCTTTGTTTTCCAATTTAGCTTTTGGCTCATTACATTCTACCTTCATTTCCCGCTTTGTTTGCAATTTTGTAATCTTTTAATTTATTTCCCTTTCTTAATCATGCTAATGCATTAGTAGGGCTAGTTCGGCATGGTTTATTCTCTCTTACATGTTCTTCTTTTGTTCCCTTTCCCGCTTTTCTTCCGTTTTCCTTTTTTTTCTGGTTGCAGTTTTCTTTTCACTTTTACTCTTTCCCTTCCTTTCTCCCTCCCTTTTCTCTTTTCCCGATGAAATCCGCCAAGGGGGGGGGGCAGCCTTTTTTCTTTCTTTTCCTTATCTTAACACTCTCATTTTCTTTAATTTTGCTCTGTTTCTCTTCTTTCTTTCTTTAAACCCCTCTCTTTCTCACGTGCTCTTTTTTTGCCATTCTATCTTATTTGCTCTCTCTCTCTCTCTCCCTCTCTACCTCTACATCTCCTACTGTCTTATGACTTATCATTTTCGTTATCATCTTTGGTTCGCTTTTGCTCACTATTATTGATACGTGCATCTTTATCATGCATTATTTGACGCAAGCTAAATAAGTTTGTCATAACTTATTATTGTACACGGTGTTTAAATCCTGTTCATGGTTTGACCCTATATATTACCACATTCACTTGACAGTATTTGGGCGGTCAGTTTCTCAACATCAATATTCACGTTTGCTTGGTTATGGCGCCACATCTACATTCTTCCTCATTAGATATAAACTAAATGACATTTGATATACTTAATTCGGTTAGTTTCTGATATAATCTTTATTCAATATCTCTACACAAAAATATAAGCAAATGCAAAATGTGATACAAAAAATACCCCCCCCCCAAAAAAAAAAATGAAATAAAAATGAAAATAAGACGAACGTGGATATAAAAGAGAAAAATCACAAGAAACAATATGTCAAAGTGTCGCTTGTTTAAAAAAAAAGAGCTATGCAAAAAGCTTATGACATGCAAAAGGAAGAGCCTTTGATGCCGCAGTCTATGTACTAATTTTGTAGTTTGTTTTTAAATATTCATTAATATCATATTCTTTTTTTTTTAGATTTGACAATAATAACACCTTCGGACAAATCACATTAAATAACAACCCTTTCAAATTCGTTTGAATTCAGGAGAACATTATTTTACATTAAACCTAAAAGAAAACAAATTATTTCATAAAATAAAAAGAAATCGTGAATGTATGACACCTTCGAATCTCTCACATGCATATCCTTTATAACCATTTGTGAAAACTACGAAACTTAATAATACTTTAACTTTCGCATTGTTCAATAGTTAAGGCTTGTTTGATATATAGTTCTTCATTTATCATAATCAACTATTTCGTTGAGATTGCTTTCTCCTTTTATCAGTTGAAATATATTCTAGAAAAGAAAAATAAAATAGTATAAGTTGTATAACAAATATAAATCTAAAACATTTATATCAACACATTTTTTTTACTTATAAGGTTAACGTAATAACATTGACTTTATTTCAGTGAGTTTGACTGAAGTAGACAATTATTGCTATATCGTATATTCATAATATATATTAGTATTTTATATGTACTAAATATATATATACTTCCTAAATTGAAGTATACAACATGTAGGCTAACCAATAAACAGTATGTACAATATAATTCTTTTCGCCTCATTTTGATTTGTAAATTGTCAAAATGAATAGCCAAGAAATTCAGCCGATTCAAAATAGAACACCTGAGGCTGAACTTGGAGAGAATTCAATATTATAATTTTATTCAAGTTCGTCAATATACGGTTTGACCTGGAACAAATTGCAACAAAAGGTTTTCAACTGTTTCTGGCCATATTTGACCTCAGGAATAACATACTTAAAATCTATCAAAATCCGCATCCGGGAAAGTACTCATTTTCAAGATGGCGTCCAAGATGGCCGCCATTCACTGAAAATTGATATAACTTACTCATTATCCACCATAGAATCCTATTTCGATTGAAATTCCACGGTCCAGGGGTATAATAATTTTTATTATACAAGTTAGAGTGAATATAATCACTTTCGGGTACCAGAAAAATCCAAAATGGCGCCCAAAATTGCTGACGTAGGCTAGGATGGCTTCCAAAGATGTTTAGAATGGAGTTTAAAATGGACATACATATTCATTCATATACATCTGGGAGATATGATTATTGGTGTCTAAACCACTGGTTTCAAGGGTCAAATTTTACATTGGGACAACAGGGACAGTCAGTGGTCCGGTATGTTAAAAAATGAAGATGGCTTCCAAAAAATGGAGTCTAAGATTATTATTACTTTAAAAAACCCAACATAGTTATGTTCAATATCCAGGAATATGATTTGTGTATCTAAACCATGGTTTAAAATGTCAAATAATACATTCGGAAAAGTTACAAAGACAGTCGGTGGTAAAGCATGTCCGAAATTCTACTGTGGCTTTAAAAAATGAGTATAAAATAGCTGTTGTTCTTTACAAATTGACGTATTTCATGTATTATCCGTCAAGGGCATATGGTTTTGATGTCTAAACCATGGTTTTAAAAGTCATGAAATTAGTTTACCAGGATCGTCAGTGGTACAGTATGTCGAAAAATTCAAGATGGCTTCCAAAAAATGGAGTCTAAAATGACTGCTGTTACGTAAGAAATGGAAATAGTTCATTTGAAATCCACTAAGGAGATATGATTTCGGTTATGGTTTCATGGTCGTATATTGACCCGTCCAGTTAGTGTGATCGGAATCAAATCTAAACATTCTGAAAATGCGCACTATTTCGTTAGATGATTCTGAAAGCAGACACTGTCTTGGGTGTTCCTTGATGCCATCAAACTGGATAAAGTGTCGCCCATCGTCCCTCACGATGAGTGTTACCAGTGCAGTGACAGCATGTTGGGAAAGGGATACATCCTCGATTGCAACACGGCATCAGATTATCATCCTTTGGCCTCCGCATTTGAGACTCTGCAAATACCATTCTAGCATCAAAGTCTGTTCTCATCTCTGTAACCTTTTGGACGATGTCTTTTTCAGGAGAAAGTTTGACGGACAGGTTGTAATTCTCCGATGGGTCTTGTTCAAGATCAAACAGCATTGGGGGATCGTGATAGGTAAGTTTGGCAGATTCTGAAATAAGAGATAGATATTAACGATAAAAATATTTCATAAACAATTGACCTAACTAACTTTACTATTTTAATCGGCGAAGAAGTACTTATAATAACAATATGACTGTCCTAATGGATATCATGGGCAACAAAATGACTCTGGATATAAACCGCCCTGCTCCAAACCTTCAATATTATTGATACATCAACATATATGATATAGTAAACCATTGATCATGTTGATATTTTGGATATTCTTAAAAGGGAAGTACTATTCTCAGTATAATAGAATTGAAAATCACCATTAAGACGCGCCAAATCACAAATTAGGATAGCAAGTTCATGTTTTATTTCGCATTTCAGACAATATATATTTCAAAGTGTCATTGGCATCATTACTCGATCGGTTGACTGGTCAAGTCCATCCCACAGGTGGATTTTTTAATGTATTAAAACAAAAGGAGGAAAATCTACGAATTCAAGCTCCAATTATAGGGGAAAATTTTTAAGCGCATGCTTAACGCTAGGCTTAAGTGAATACTGCTAGTGTTGTACATCTCTAAAAGAAAGTGTCAGATGCTTTATATTTCGTTTAATGAGGTTGAACATGTTGAAGAAGCGAGCAAAGAAAGCAGTTGCGGAGGCAAGGAGGGCCTCAGGACAGGTTAAGCGAGCTGAACGTCCGAAAAAGAATCTGAACAAGATGTATACGATAATTCAAGAAATTGGAACGTGTGAAAGCCATTTTGAGGTGAAGATATGTGAAGAGGAGGTTATAGAAAGGTTTATTAATTAGAGGTAGAGGTTTTGAAAGAATGTATGGAGAGAATCATGAACACGAATGAGAATGAGCTCAGGGCACCGTAATATATCGGTTTGCGATGAATTCAAATATGAAAGAAGCACTCATTGCTTCCTGATAAATGAGACAATGTCTCTATTGCCATTTGCATTAAGCAATTGTTTGCAAATCTTTATAATACTGAGGGTGATGTGATGGAAGGGCAATTTGGAAGGATTGGTCGTGAGGAAGTGGGAAAGGCAATTTGAGAAATGAAAACAGGAAAGACTGTCGGACCATTATATGAGTGCGTTACAATGATTATTCCGGCGGGCTGAAGATGAAGTTTGAGAAGAGAAATGTTAGATGCTGATGACTTGGTTTTCATGAGCGAAACAATGGAGGGACTAAGGACATGAAATAAAGGAGGAATTTGAAAATGGAAGTTATCATTGGGAGTATTAGAGTAAGGGTCTGAAAGTAATCTTGGAAAGACAAAAGCGCTGGAGAGTGGGATGGGGGGGGGGGAGTAATTTGGAAGAGGGTAATGGAGAAAGTAATGCGTTAAGCGAAGGTGATGGGCTAAAAGAACTGTTGGGTAAGGAAGAAGCATTGGACCGGGTGGCGAAGACAAATGGGGTCTGTTGTGAAAGTACTAAAGAGGCATAGCGGGCTTGTGTTGAGTAAAGTTTTGGGCCCAAAATAGGAGGGGACATAGAAGAAGCTAATTCAGATTGGACGTTGGGCGAATGAAGAGGATTGGCACTGAGTGGGGGATTCTGGGAGTCAGTCCCTCTACGTATGCTTCGGGAAAGATAGTTTCACTATATCAACGTCATATCTGGACTAGGAGTAAGAAGAAGCGAGTGGAGGAGTGTCGTAGTGGATGTTGAGGAGGATGCACTCAATCATGAAAAGTGAAGAGGGTGAGAGCGATTGCCGCAATTTCTTGAGGAGATTCCAGCCATTCCCGTTCTACGACTCCTGGCTGACGTCCAGTTTTGGTGGTATTTCCAGAATTATTCAATTCTAATTTATTTTCAAATTTCATTCAATCAAATCCTGGACCTGCTACAAGGTCCATGATCAAATCAACATTTTTTGATGGCGGACTTGACGTTCAGAAATCGAAGCTAAAAGAATAGTATTATATATTACCTCGACAGTCAACATCCTTGTTCTTATTATTGGAGAGATAAGATCCTTCAGTATAAAATACGACTTTGTACTGCCTGTACCTTACTGCAAATGATTTGTATTTAGTGCTCACGGTCGGGGGATAATAGAAAAAAGATTCTCTAATACTCTGCATAAAGATAAAATAAGATTGACAGAATGGTTAAGTTGGAACTCAAAAAGGGAATGGTGCACTGGTTTCCATACATTTCATGCCAGGGTTCATCTCTAGGCCTTTACTTGTTGTTTGACATGTTTTAGGCGACCACCGCTTGCGCCCAGTCTTGCTCAAACATAAACATAGGAATTACCATTAACATGACCAATATAATGCTTTGTCAAACGAACCAATTATTTGGAACAATGCAAAGGCATGCGAAAGTCACTCGATGATTTAAAGGTTAAGTCCATCCCAACAAAAAGTTGATTTGAATAAAAAAAAGAAAAATCCAACAAGCATAACACTGAAAATTTCAAAATTGGTTGTAAAATAAGAAGTTATGACAATTCAAAATTTAGCTTAATTTCACAAAACAGGTATATGCACATCCGGAAGCCGTTTCATAATTAATAACTAATAACTAACTTTAAGAACGACTGGTGAACCTTTCTCATATGCTAAACCATAAACCATCGCCAATTCAATATACCATTTTATTTCCACAAGAAAGGATTACCAGTCGTTCTTAAAGTCATTTTAACTTATGAACAGCCTTATGAAACACCCACTTGGTCGGTAGGCAAAGAGGAGACTGATGACGTCATCCACTCAATATTTATTTTGCATTTCATGTCAAATATGAAATATTCAATTTTTTTATTCCTCATTGGCAAGTGAAACAACGATTAATTCCTCTCCGAACCCGTGGAACTAGCATCGTTTAATTATGGTTCACAATAAAAAAAAAACGAAATAGTGAGTGAAGGACACCATCGACTGTTCAATTTGCATGTCACTGAATTGTGCATATCACTGTTTTGTGAAAAATAGGCAAAACTTTAAAATGTCATAACTGTTTTATTTTACATGCGATTTTGATGAAATTTTCAGCGTCATGCTAGTTTGATTTTTCTCTTTTTATTCAAATCAACATTTTTCTGGGGTGGAATTGACCTTTAAAAGAACAAGGCGATAGCCGTGATATGTACGATATATAACCAGATTGCATTTTACCCACCCGTGTCTACATACACTACCAGTCATAATTCTGTGACTCACTGTTACCTGTTTCAGCCAGAGAGCAATAGATTCAGTGGACTGAATCTATTGTTCTCTGGTTGAAACAGTTAATAGTGAGTCACACATTTGTGACTGGTACTGTAACAAAAAGGTTTCCATAAGTTACTCCTTCACAGATTGTGAGAAAGTCTCGCAGGTAAACTTAAAATGTTTGAATACATTTGACCTTTGACCGCACCATGTGACCTCAATACAATTTTGCAACGTGATGTTTACCCCTCGAAAATCAATGACAAAAGTTTCATTAATAGGGATCAATGGTTCCAAAGTTATTTGTCGTAAAATAAAAGGGTCTTGTAGGTGAACCTCAACATTTTTGACGGACGTACGGCGTGCGAACACAGGTCCAACAAGTTCCTCTACAGTCCAAGTTTAGTTAAAAGTGAGTGTTGCAAAGTTATTTGCCATATGAGAGACTTGAAGGTACAATCTAACGTGTGAACTGTAATGACCTTTGACTTCACTCGGGAAGTAGCGGCCAGGGACTTGACAAGAGGCTAGGAGGAACCAAATGTGGCTCTGGAAACTCGTCATAAATTATATCACCGTTACCATAGTAGCAACCAAATTTTTGCACACGAACCACAGATTAAATGTTTCCGTTGTGGATGAGAAAGGTAAACGAATTCTCATGTCACACAGCTTGCATTGCAGGACAGTCTTTTACAACGGGCCCAAAAGTCTCTTCCAAAATCAACTACCATTCTAAAGATCCGTTCCCGTCGTCCTACGAAGAGTATAAGCTAGATACGCGATAACTTTGAAATATGATTCACATTTCTAAAGCGTTGCAATGCGAAGCAACATACTCAAAGAGATAACCCAGAAGTCAAATCGTTCATTGTTGTGTAATCCCCTTCCACAATGCGCGCTACCCGCTACAACGACTGCTGGAAAGATCGTGAAGCAGTTTTGATTTTGAGCAAGAAGTGTCATTCAATACTGCAATACTTCAATGATCATATACTGTGATTGATGTAATGCCAAGACCAATCACACGTATTATCACAAATATGAGTAAAGATACACTTTTCGAACAAATTAGAGTTCTGCCTTTGGTTATACGAAGGCCATTGCATTTCTGGATCTTCTTCTTTTGTTTTGATCAGGATCGATGACGAATGCAGACTCTGGCACAACTTAAAAGGAAAGAAGTTTAAAGTCCATGCCCGTAAAACCGAAGCAAATGACGCATAATAATTAACCAACTGAGCAGATCGTACTGACCCATATATTCAGACATTCATTTTGTTAACTTACGTGCATGCCATCAAACAGAAATGGTGACATATCATAACCATCCAGAGTAACAGCTGGTAGCTTAGCTTTGGTTATGGAGGCAATAGTTGGAAGTATATCAAGGGTGCTGGAGAATTCAAACGATCTACCCGGTGTGATTCGTCCTGGCCAATGTATGATGGCTGGTACCCTCATGCCACCCTCATACGTTGTTCCCTTTCCACACTTCATTAGTCCTGCGTTTCCTCCGAATGTTTTTAAATAAAGAGCTGGTCTACATGATGGAAAGGTAAAAGAAATGTGAAATCTCTGTTTGTTTGTATTTATTCCATATAAAAAGATAACATATATACATGATCTATTTAACATAACATACAGATGTAGGATGGCCCATTTCAGCAGTATCAATAAGATACCACTGTTCTCCATGCCCATGGGGTCCTTAAAAACATAAATACATGCATATAAAACAAATATACAAAATATACACAAAACTTAATCGAATGCATTGAAAAGAATGAAAAATCACTACCCACCCCCCCCCAAAAAAAAAAAATGCAACAACAGGCAAAATCATTATGGAAAACCGAGATACAATTGAATATTTGATTTAAAGGACTGAATCGTTAAACTAGACGATAAATGAATTGGTAATTTGTTATAAAGTGTAGCCCCCCTATACAGGTCAAGATATACAATCACGTATGCTCATAAGTGAAAATAATCTGATATTTTAAAATATGACACAGACGTTAATGGAAAACGCCATCGGCAAGACCTGCTCTCCACGGATGAAAAAGGAAGAAGTGAACTTAAACCAGACATATCTTTATAAACATCTCCAGAACTTACCCATTGTCAGCAGAAAAGAAGAAGAACGTATCATCCAGGATGCCATTTTCCTCCAGTTCTTGGTAGATCTGCCCAACCTCCCAATCCAAAGCAGCTAGTGAGTCTCCGAATCGTCCCCTTAATGATGTACCTGATGTTTCCTTTCCAGCATACTGAGGTTGGTGTGTATGATGTGAAGCATAGTACAGGAAAAAGGGTGTCTCAGACTTGACATTCTCTCTGATGAAATGCCTACCCTCCGCCACATATTTTTCATCCAATGTCAGCAGATCAACCGGCTGCTCAACTATTTTAGTACCATTGAATAGTGCACAAGGTGTATATTCATTGGCGGCACAAGGCGCCGAATGACAGGTTACATTCGGATAAAAGCAAATAGAGCAACGGCACTGAGCAGGAGAAGCTGGCAATCCTAATGAAATTAAACGACAAAAGAAACAATTTATTTACTCAAGACATGGTATAATCTCATCTCATCTCACATTTTTAGTTCAATAGATTCATTAGAGATACATGTACCTAGTTTTCGTAACAGAATCAACCAATCTGTCGAGTTCGTTTGGACATCACAGAATAAGTTAGCCAGCGACAAAATCTACAATTACGTTAATCTCGGGTGTTGTTAGTGGAGAAATGGGAGTGCGACAACCTCCTAAATTAAAATATGATGTGGTTTCTGCATTGATTCAATCACACCTACAAAATGATTTAAAAACGCAGTATTTTCGTTCTATTCAAAACTACAATGTAAAAACATTGCCTTTACCCAATGAGACATCGAATCCATGACTAGGTGGAAGATACATCGAGTTGTTTCCGAGTCCGAGATGCCACTTTCCTATTGCTGCTGATCTGTACCCTTCCGGTTTTAACATTTCGGCTATAGTAACCTCATTGAGTGGAAGACCTCCAGACATTTTAACATTGAAGACACCCGGGTAAATTCCAGAACGCATCTGGTATCGGCCAGTCAGCAATGCAGCTCTGAATGGTTTGTGAGCAAAGGGGATTGTTAAACATATTGTAAAGATCATAATACAAGACATAGGCCTACATAGATCCTTGACAGCTGATTGGGTGAATGTACGTCACATGACATTCAGAGGAAGGAATCAACTTTAGCATGCCGACACATCACATCTGCGAAATAGTCGACGATTCCACGCTCCAGCAAAAGGACCAGCAGTGCAATCCAGCGGATTCGAACCAATTTCTCTTCGGCAGATATCGTTCTTGCTGTCGTTTCTGGATCTGCATACACACGGTACAAATTTCCTTCAAAATTATTTATAGGACCTACCATTATCATTTTTTGTTCGAATAGGAAAACTAAACTCTCCGTCTTCAGAAGACGGACAGTCAACCTACCCGAAACGTCGAGTCTCTCTACTGCTTCTGCTCATCATCTCTACTCGCCGACTCAAGCCAGCACCTCATCCATCCTACTACTCAGGCTGTTTCAACTCATCAATCCCTTCTGGTTTACAGTCATTACAGGACTACATTAAAAAAAGATTACTCTTCTCTCAAATTTCCACTTTCTCACCTATCCATTTCTTTTTCTTCTTTTTTCTTCTTCTATCCACTGTTTCTATAATACTCCAGGGTTTGGATTGGTTAGGATTAACATAAGACAGCAAGGTATCTTGTATAAAGATTACTGAAAGAAGTATGAAGGATCTCGAGTCATGATCCATTTCAAGCAGAATTGCCCGAGGTTTAAGCACGAAAGATCGAAGTTACAGCTACAGAGATTGATTCATTGTATCCTGTGTTTGGCACAGTAAATCAATAGAAAACAAGATTTATGCATCAAGAAATCATCCGGAGGGTACATTGGGATAAGACATACGTGATCAATAGTGATGATCTCATATCCGAGTTCTTCTATAAGAAGAATTTGCATATTATGAATGTAATCATTATTTCTGCATATTCTGTTCCACAGACTATCATCTATTCTGATGGAAGTCAATCGAGCTGCAGGGCCTGGATTTCCGAGTGTGCAGGCACGAAAATGGAAATTGGACTGAATTTAAAATGGTATTAACGCTCTACTTGGAGAGAACTCAAGTCAGTATGACACTTCAAACATAAAACTGTCAAGGTATTTTGTGACAATAAAGAGGTAAATGCGATTATAAATATAGGAAATGTGATTGCAGAATTGCACGTTCGAGTTTACACATTTTTGAGTTGTGTAAAAAAAAATCATATTAGTCTTCATTTTAATTGGGTTCCCAGGGAAGAGAACAGAAGTCGTATCCTTGATTTTGATGACTGGGGTGTGTCAGATGAATTTTTCGAGTTTTTGAACAAAATGTGGGGCCCTCACACTGTCGACAGATTTGCGGACGCTTTTAATTTAAGAATTAAGAAGTTCAATTCTAAATATTGGTGTCCCCTAACAGCTCATGATGATTCCTTATCATGTGATTGGTCGAGCGAGAATAATTGGTTAATTCCATCTATCGAATGTATAGGACAAGTACTTAAACATCTGAAGGTTCGTTCTGCTAGGGAGACTTTGGTTGTTCACTTCTGGCCCTCAGCACCTTTTTGTTCAATTCTTTTCTCTAACCACAGTGATTTTCGTTCCTTAGTTTCTGAATACTTCAAAATAGATAATCCTCAAAGAATTTTGGTAGAAATTATAAAAAAATCTATTGTTTGGGACAAAAAAATTCCAAAGCCCATGCAGTGTTATATCTACGCCTTAATGGTTTTTGAGAGACTGTTGGGATAAATGTTGGTTTGTAATAATTACCCATTTGAGGTAGGGTTGATTCAAATTTCTGCTGTTGGAATGCAACATGTTGTAATTGTTTCATGGCCGCATGGCAGATAGTTGCATATCTGGGATCCTCTTAAGCTGCAGAGCAAAGTAGCCTGTATGAAAACCAACATATCTCCTGTATAACCTTCGGCGCATTCGCAAATGCTTTGATCAAGAAACTCGTGGCACATGCTCTGATTACAAGAAAGCTTGACTGTAATGTAATGGTTTGCTGTTGGAATGCCCGATAGTCTTATTTCTAAGTTACAAAGAGTCCAAAATTCATATGCAAGACTTATCTACCGTGTCCCAAAGTTCAATTCCACTACACCTCTTCTGAGAGAACTCCACTGGTTACCTGTACGTCATAGAATTTCATTCAAAATTCTGTTAATTGTATATAAATCATTAATCGGTCAAGCCCCACATTACATTACAGAATTACTCAACTTTAAACCCAATCACACAGTTGAAGCCCGGGAAGTTCAACAGATAAATTATTGTTCCAGATCCCATTTCACAAAGCAAAAGTCACACTTGGTAATGGTGCATTTGCACTTGCTGCTCACAAACAATGGAATAGCCTGGCAATTTAATAAGATCTCCATTTTAACTCTCTTCAAATAAAAATTAAAACATATCTATTTATTTAAGAAAATTTGCTTTGTGGGAATGAGTAAAAAGAGCTCTAAACAAGCGCGGCTGAATACATCAGTATAAAAACTGAGCTATACAAACTAATGTTTATATTTATTTATTATTATCATCATGTATTATTACTACACATCCATCCTTACTCTCAGAAAAAGTAACACTTTTAACCCAATACGATAGAGTATGAAATTTTTACCCGAAGAATGGAAATTCTGAGCACTTTATGTAGTTTGAAAAGAAAATGTATATGAACAAAAAATTGATGCAAGCGCGAGCGGAAATGTCGAGACTTAGACCTAAAAAACGAGACACTGGCCCGTATTCTGAAGTCGGGTTTAACTAAAACTCAGGTTTAAGTATGGGAAGCCAAAAGTATCAAAAATTGTATTAAGTTGTATGTTTCTTATGTCAACTGTGCTCTTTCCTGATTCATCAATGGTGAAGACAATCATCTATTTATACTTCCTACACAATTATGAATGATTTGAGAGCCGAATGAGCTGAAGTATGATCTCTACTGTTAGTGATTATGTAACAATTGGCTGTCCATACTTAAACCACAAATTTAAACCCGAGTTTAAGTAAACCCGACTTCAGAATATGGGCTACTTTTATCATGTTTTGTAAATCATGAAATGGATGAGTAATTGGGGATCTTCCTTACATTAATTATGCGAGCGCAAAGCGCGAGCAGAAAATTTTCATACGCGTTTTGAACTGATCGGAAAGGTACCTGTTAATGACTGCCACTTAGCCATAAAGACGTTACAACAATCTAAAAATGTGAGTGCGAAGCGCGAGCTGATTTTTTTTTTACATTTCTGCATAATGAATGGAAATATTTAATCAATTTTTATAATTGTGAACAAGACTGACAAGACTATATAACTAAATAATTGATCCGAGCGCGAAGCGCGAGCCGAAAAAAATCGAGATTTAGACCTTAAAAAGAGACACTCTATTCATGTTTTGTAAATCATGAAAAAAAATGAGTAATAGGGGATCTTTCTACATTAATAATGCGAGCACAAAACGCGAGCTGAAAATTTTTGATATTGTGATCTGAAACTGGATAATGATAATGTCCTTAGGACATGTCATCATAATTATGAAAATGAAGTCTGTCTTCCCATTCCTCTTGCTAAGCGCAAAATGAAACAAAAGGGACAATACAATCATTAAATGGATATCTTATTCATTAATGCCTAATGAGGGCGCAAAATCTGATGATATGATGGCCTAAAAACTGGACATTTAAAGCACTTTTTTATTATAACTAGGATACATCAGTTAATATGTTATTAACCATTAATGCGAGTGCAAATTGCGAGCCTAAATTTTGTATACACTATCATGTTAAGGGATTTTGAGTAGTTTGTTGTATAATCAATATTGAGACATACATAACTCGCCCATCAAAATGCGAGCTTAAAGCGCTAGCTGACACGTTTTGACAATCAGACCTGAAAAGGGATATTTTGAAAACTTTATGGAATACACGAAAATAACAGGTACCTGATAAACCAAATTTGCAAGCACGCAGCGCTATCAGAAAATATTATTATATTAATATTCAGACCATAAAACTGACATTTTTACAGAGCACTTAAAAAAATCAATTTGTAAATCACACAAAATAATGAAAGTTCGATCTCTGAGATGAAGTATGTTTGTATAGTGACTTCCAAACTTGATATATAAAATTGTTTATGGTGACATGAAAGATTTTCTTAATTATTTTTTAAGTCTACCCTAGCTCATCTTATTTTATTCACTCGTCTTCCTCTCATGTTTCCCCTTTTTTCTCCTCTCTTTTCCCTTTTTTTCTTTTTTTTCTCCCCCTTTTTTTGCTCCGCCAATAGGGGGGGGTGGCCGGGGCCCTTGCCCCCCCTGGATCCGCGTATGGTTTGTTACCAGTAGCACTGGATAAAAGTTGAATGTTGTGGTCTAAATCCAAATTGATTGAAATACGTTATGCTATGTTTGTTTATAAAATTTAAAATATCGTTAGAAATACATCATTCTAATATTTTTTTTAAATAAGGGCAATAATGAGATCGGTTGATAATTGCTAAATCCATTTATTTTGTTTAATTCATTTATGCGTTTTATTTTCTTATTTAATTCATCTACTTAGTTTGCTCGTAATGTCAGTTATTTCAGAATGTTGGAGTACAAAAATAAATCAAATAGGGGTTCTTGGATTATTTGAAGGCAATATCATGGAAGCAAATTGATCTTGTTTTCTGATATGGAAAGAGGAGCCACATTAATGATTGAGTTGCATCCTGCATCCTGAAAGGTGATTCCATTATTATCAAAAGCCTATAATTTGATCTTCTAGTTTTACCCAACATGTTAAATATTCCCATGCTTTAGACAAGTTACATTTTGGTACAAATGGTTGTAGTATTTTTTTTTCTTTCATAGACATATTTCCCAAATGCGTATTATCTCTATGGCCCTCAGAAGGGGTTTTAAGGTAGTTTCGATTATTTGATACAACTGTACTTTCTTCTTTGACAAGTGTTTCAAATGTTTATACCAAGGTTTATTTCCTAGCAGGAACTTTGGGCAATTAGGTTAATTGACTGAAGAGAGTTTATGGTAGAAAAAGTTGCAAATAGGACCGTTAACATGGTGAAAAATATGCAATGAATGTTATCGATTGTAAAAGGATATTCATGGATGACAAAACAGGTATAGGAGCCTTAGTGGTCACTTACCTCGGAAACAAAAGCTCCGCATTCAATAAATTATTTTCATCATTTTGTTGAAATTTGTCAAGGATTGCAGTAGGTATATGACAAGTAATGCAATTACAGATTAGCATCCCGATTACCGAGATCTAGCTCTGTTGTTGTAACCAAGCAGAAAATCTATTTTGATGTTCGGTATTGACAAAATTCTAAATGGAGTTAATTATACAAATAATAAAATCGTCCATATAATCCGAGGGCGACGAATAACATACCATGAAGGACCATGAGCGTGTGTTATAATTTGGTTTGACCCTTGTATTTATGATTTGGTTTAACCCTTGTATATCATGTTCGAAGAATTCAAACATGTAATAGCTCTATGATTTAAAATAAATTTCCTACTTCCGCGTTTTAGGTTGAACTGTCGAATTATACCAACCTTGATGGACTACACACTGCGGCAGCAGAGTAAAATTGTGTTAGAACCAATCCGTCTGCTGCTAGTCGCCGAAGGTTTGGCGTAGAAGAAGTTGGATGTCCGTACGGCTCAATATCACCATAGCCCAGATCATCAGCATAAAAAATTACTACATTCGGACGTTTTGTACTCAAAGTATATACAAGGCTTGGTAGAAAAAGAATCCATAGCAAACATGGTTCTAAATATCGATGTTTAGACATGACGTATATTGACAAATAATAATATTAAAGAAAATGTCTACTAGGTGGCATGTAGGCCTATTTCTTTCGTGAGGCGCCGTACTGTACATGTAGGTCAGAGAAATAGTGTACGAGTCTGAGCTAAACAAGAATGGTTTGAATAGCTCCATATGGTTTGAACGTATGGGGATACTGCACGTATAAGAGCCGATGGCAGAGACATACACTTGTTGAATGCAAAGGACCATAAGGTCTATTTAGGGGCGTGTATGAGGCGTGGTTCTTCCGAGCACAAGTTGCACAACTGCAGCGTGTGTTGGATTAGCCTGTTGTTACTGGAGATGTTTATGGAATTAAGTTATTTTATAACTGATTGGCGGAAATAACATTTACGCATGTCCATCTCACTAGCTGCACAAAACTGAGTATAATTTAAAACTTTATATCTGCAAAGTTCAAGTATATTTGTCTATCAAACAGTACAGATAACAAAAATAGTAGGATATAATAAATGTAAAAGAGAAAACAAGAGTATCAGGAGTGGTGCACACTGCATATACAATAGGAATATTGTTGCAAATTCACAAGGTGTTCGGAAATTACTAAACCCCTATATAAAGCTCGCACAGATCTCACTTATTTCAACAACGGTTCGTTTTTCTCCTTTCAATGACTCTGTATAAATCTCGAAGTTCTCACTCAAGTTCGAGACTTCCCTCTCTTAGACCAGCCTTTTCGCGCCAAATTTGCAAATTGATTTTCCGCACGCGTCTTTGTTCTTTGACATGTGAGGAGCAGCAAATTAGAATAAGCAGAGCTGACTTTTAGGTAAGACATGTCCATCTATTAATAAGACATTCGGAGAATAAGACACAATTCAACTACACTCTATTGAAATTCCAAGACATGCCCCGAAAACTCTTCTCGAATTCGAATTACCATCTTTTTTTATAGAGAGCGAAATGGAGCAGAGCATCCTTCAAGGGGCTGCACGCGGCTGAGAGCCGGTCCTTGATGTTGCATTAAAAAAGGGCATACTACGTCGACGACTTATGCAAAAAAAAACACAGATAAACAGATTTGTCCTCAGCCTGAGGTCAGGCGAGTTAGCACGCGACAGAGATCAGTCATCGCTGTTACGTAAGCGATGCCTTAATCGGTCATAAACAAAGTCTGACCTTAGTCTGCTTCTTCTTTGGAAATCTTGTTCCCACGGTCAAAATAAGTCCCACCCATCCAAAATTTCAGAGAGCTTTCATTGGATAACTTCATCTGTCTATCAACCAAATTTTAGGACCCCTGAGGAGTATAGATAATCCCCTACTTTAACCACAGAGCCATGAGCGGGGTTATTATATAATACCCTGGCTCAGGCCATCAGACAGCTTTTACATGACATTCCACTGAGCAGCTGCGTGTATGGCTCCATGGCCCAAACCAATACATTTATATTTTTATTGTGTATGCATGGTAGTGGATAGCTCTATGGTATTATCAAGGAGGATGGAAGCTACTTGGTATTATGGTATTATCAAACTATTTTCATCATATCAAACTCATTCAATTCAATTCAATCTTTATTTCACGAATAGGATAAAAATACAAGGAAACATCAAATAATGCGATTAGATAATAAAAATAAATTGCGTGGCTTCCCATGAAGGTAATAAGAAACCTGTGAGGCTGGATCACCAAAACATAGTAAAAACACAACATTAATACAAAACAAAATCTCATATCATTATAATAATTAGTGCAGGAAAAAGGAGAAAAAACAACAACACATTACAAAGAACACGAGTTGAGGGGTCTATACAGTACTAGTATGCATTGATATCAATCATTTCCTAGAAAATTTGTATACTGTTTTCTAAAGGGAGATAAAAATTGTTAATTAGTTATTATTTGGGGAATCTCATTCCATTGTTTGGGACCTACATAACCCAGCTTCGTGACTAGACCTGATAGACTATAAATGAAATTTATTGGAAGATAGGGCATTATGGTTATGAACTTGATTACTGTATTGAAAAAAAGATCTGAAAACTACATGGGTAGCAACCTCTGCTTGTACTTATACATAAATATTGTGAGTTCTTGCTTATTAATATCATAAGGACAGTTTCTTAAAGTTCAAGACCACCCCAGGAAAATTGGAGTATGCTGACTTGAATAAATACTGAAAAATCAAACTAGCATATAGTGCTGAAAATTTCATCAAAATTGAATGTAAAATAAGAAAGTTATGACATTTCAAAGTTTCGCTTATTTTTAACAAAATAGTTATATGAACGAGCCAGTTACATCCAAATGAGAGTCAATGATGTCACTCATTCGCTATTTCTTTTGTTTTTTATTGTTTGAATTATAGAATATTTCAATTTTTACGAATTTGACAATTATGACCTCCTTGCCTGAAGCACAAAATGTTAAAATAATGGAATTCCACGTGTTCATTTCACATGACAATGACAAGAAAATAAAATATTTTGTATTTCATATAATAAAATACAAAATAAATAGTGAGTGGATGACGTCATAGTCTCCTCATTGCATACCAGCCAGGATGTGCACATACTTTAAATTAAGCGAAACTTTGAAATGTCATGACTCTCTTATTTTACATCCGATTTTGATGAAATTTTCAGCGTTATGCTTGTTGGATTTTTCTCTTTCTATTCGAATCAACCTTTTTGTTGGGGTGGACTTGTCCTTTTAAGGTCAAGTCCACCTCAGAAAAATGATGATTTGGATCAATGGAGAAAAATCAGACAAGCACAATGCTGAAAATTTCATCAAAATCGGATGTAAAATAAGAAAGTTATGACATTTCAAAGTTACGCTTATTTTTAACAAAATAGTTATATGAACGAGCCAGTTACATCCAATGAGAGAGTAAATGATGTCACTCATTCGCTATTTTTGTTTTTATTGTTTGAATTATATAATATTTCAATTTCTACGAATTTGACGATTATGACATCCTTGCCTGAAGCACAAAATGTTGAAATAATGGAATTCCACGTGTTCAGGGAGGAATGAAACTTCATTTCACATGACAATGACAAGAAAATAAAAATATTTCGTATTTCATATAATAAAATACAAAAGAAATATTGAGTGAGTGATGTCATCAGTTCCTCATTTGCATACCGACCGAGATGTGCATATAACTGTTTGTGAAATGAAGCGAAACTTTAAAATGCCATAACTTTCTTATTTTAAATCCAATTTTGATGAAATTTTCTCATTTTGTTCAAATCAAGTTTTTCTTGAGGTGGACTTGTCCTTTAAATAAATGTGCGGATGGTGCTATGTAATGGAAATTTTTTTTTTTTCAATTTGTTTCCCCTCCACAGGGATTTTATTATTATTCAAACATAACAAGATATCTTCTCAATGACAAATCAAATTAATAACAACGAAATACAGTACAACAGTAATTGCAACAAATATATAAATTGAACTGTCAGGTTCACATAATAGTAAACAATTTAAGAAACAAGCGAGGAGTAAATGAACAATAATATTCATATGTATAATTGTACATGGAAAGGGAACTGAACAGATCACCTCATGTAAACATGGCACGTAATTGAAACCATTTCTTTGTAAACTTTACCATTTTACAATTTGACTCTGCGATATATTTTTCATTCTTGAAATAGTTCTGAAGTGCAAATTTGATATTATCAAAAACAGGTAATTGATGTTTTACTCTGGAAGTGTAAATCATTTGCCGTATCACTATCAATAAACAATTTAATGCATGATTACTTGAACCTCTTAAGCCAAATAATTTTTCTTTATTAGAGAAAAATATTCTATTTCCAGTTTTAAGAAATATCCATTGTTCAAACTTGTCCCATATATGTTTAATACATGTACATTCACAAAGTAGATGAGTGACTGTTTCACGGTGTACATTACAAAAAGTACATTCTTTTTGTTGAGCTAAATTAATTTTAAACAATATTTCATTTGTATATAAAATGCGTTGCATTATTTTGAACTGAAACCAACGTAAATTCACATCGGTAGTACAACTGAATCCAATAGAGCAATACGACTGCCATTGCTTGTCATTCATATCGAATATACACTTCCACTTAAGAAAACTTTTACACTCCACTTTTCTTTTCTTTTTAAGAATCGTATAGATGTGTGAACAACCTTTATCATATTTCATAACAAGTGCTATTGTATCAGGGATAATAGGTTCTTGGAACTTGCTAAAGTGTGTGCCATTGCTAAAACCGTCTCTTATAGCATCACATAATCCACGGTAAAAAAGAAAATTTATTTGAACATTGTATTTTTCCTGAAGGTCATTCAAAGAGAGGAAATTGCCATGTACATCTAAAATATCATTAACAAAACGAACACCCCTATTATTTAGAGATCTACTGTGAATTGAGCTATTACCTATTTTGATAAAATCATTGTTCCATAAGGGTTGGCAAGGTATATCATTACAGTGCATAGATAACAGTGTGCTATACGCTAAGAACATTTCTTTCCAAAAAGTATTTTTAATTTCGTGTGCCAGTCTAAAAAAATAGCTATTTCCCATATAAAGATCCAAGTTTTTAGTTTTATGCAAAAAAGAGTGGAGAAGACAAATAATATTACCGTCAATGGAACCGTTTATCATTTTTTTCATCCAAGAAATTTTCAATGACTGGCAATGCAGATTTATGTCTATCATTTTTACTCCACCTTCAGAATAACTCTGAGACATTTGATTTCTACTTACTTTATTTGGTTTCTCTCCCCATATGAATCTATGAAATTGGGAATTTACATCTTTTAGAAATAACTCACTTGGATTCGGGAGAGAAAGAATTAAGTAGTTCAATTTAGACACAAACAATGACTTGACAACCGTAACTCTTCCAAGGACCGTCAGGTAACGTCTCAACCATGAAGTCATTTGACTTTTGATTTCTTTAAACTTTTCATTGTAATTATGCACTGTCATTTTCTGAAGATCTGTACAAAAATCTATACCTAAATATCTGAAGTATTCATCAAATACCCAATTCAAATTCCTGTTGGCAAGAATACAGTCTTTCTTGTTCTTGTATCCTCCAATCCATATTGCATGTGTCTTTGTTATATTAACAGTCAAACCTGAAATTGTTTTATATTTTTCCAAGATGTCAAAAGCACTACTCAATTCTCTTTCTGAACCGTTTAATGTCAGAAGAGTGTCATCTGCATACTGTAATATTTTATGACATTTACCAGAGGGCATCCTCAAACCATCTATTGACATTGATTGTCGAAACAAAACGCCAAGTATTTCAGCACATAATAGAAAAATATATGGAGACAATGGATCTCCTTGGCGACAGCCTCGCTCTATTGAAAATCTGGGAGACAGGTGTCCATTGATTAAAACACAAGATTGAGCATTTTCATAAAACACATCAAACCATTTAACAATGGTCGGACCGAATTTAAAGAAGTGTAGTACATTGCGAATAAAGTCATGAGAAATTGAATCGAATGCCTTCTCAAAATCTATAAGTAACAATAAACCGGGAATATCGTTTAATTCAGTATATAATAATATATCATATAACAAGCGGATGTTTTCTCCGATAAAGCGTCCGGACATAAACCCTTTCTGATTTTCATGAATAAGAAGAGGGAGTACATTCTTCAATCTATTAACTATACAAGTAGATCCTATTTTGTATACGACATTTAATAATGATATGGGTCTCCAATTTTTTAAATAGTGTCTATCTTTATTTCCTTTTGGGATTAAAGTAATAACTCCCAACTTCTGTATGTAAGGCATACCAGATAAAAATGAAGAGTTTAAATATCTAACTAAAAATATATGGATTTCCTTCCAAAAATGTTTAAAAAATTCAACAGTGAATCCATCTAGACCAGGAGATTTATTGTTTTTCATATTTGTTAGGGCGTAATAAACCTCGTCGATGGAGAGCTCTCCTTCTAAATTCCGTGACATAGCATTTGTTAATTTATTTAGTTCATCATTGTTTATCATTGCATTTAAATCAGTATTTATAACAGGGTGCCTTTCATATAGTTGTGAATAAAAAGAAACAATTTCTGATGTAATATCCTCATGTGTTGTTACTTCCTTATTTTCATTGGTAATCAATTTGCATATTCTTTTATTAACAACATTTTTCTTTTCTAAATTTAAGAAATATTTGGATGGTTTCTCTCCGAACTCCATCCATTTAGTTCTGGATCTCATCTTTATTTCTTCATTATTTTCTTTTCTCAATGACTCTAACTGAGCTTTCTTCTCATTCAAAACAGTTAACCCCCTTTCTATACTTGTATTTAAAACCAGATTCTTTTCTAAATTTACAATTTCTTTCTCTAAATCATTTTCTAGATTAACGGTTTTTTTCTTTTTTGCTGCAGCATATGAAATTGTTTCACCTCTAACAACTGTTAACAGCGTATCAAAAAACAGCTGATCACTTACATTAAACTCATACAAAGGATTTTGACCATCGACTACATTTCCACCGGATCTTACCGGTCGAGTTGAGTAGGTATCAATTGTTTGTTGAATAACACCTTTAATCAGTTCTATATAAATATCATCTTTTAACAATGAATTGTTAAATTTCCAGTAACTCGGTCCTGTCTTACAATGATTTAGATTCAATGATAACTTCACCAACGAATGATCAGTTCTATATCCCGGTAGAATTTCTATTCTGTTGACAAGAGACATTAATTCATGAGATACAAGAAAATAATCCAATCTGGCTGCCTTAAATGGAGTGGGTTGGCGCCATGTAAATATCTTTTCATGTTCATGTAATTCTCTCCATGGATCCACCAAACTTAAGTTAGTTTTCATTTCATCAACTCTTTTCTTTGCGTTTGGATTATTCAAACGGACATAATTAAATGTGTCTTTATCAAAATTTTGGACCAAATTCCAATCACCACAAAAAATTGTTAAAGGGTTTTCAAATTCTAATGCAATATTTTCAACATCTGAATAAAAGTTAACATTGTCTTGGTTAGGGCCGTATAGAGATATCAATGTTATATTATAATCATATATCTGGAGATCTAAAGCAACAAAATTCCCTTCGGTTGACCTTTTAATTTGATTTATATTAAAAATAACACCCTCCGCAAAGAGAATGGCTACACCCCTAGCATTAGACGTTTTATGACTAAAAAAACAATTATCTCCCCAAATACGTTTTATTGAAACTTCGTCTTCACTTACAAAGTGAGTGTCCTGCAAGCAGCAGATATGAAACTTTTTTGCCTTAATATATTCTAAGACATCATTTCTTTTTTTACTATTTCCTAAACCTCGACAGTTCAAAGAAATTATACTGAAACTACCCATCATACATTGAATCTAGCATTAAGTTATGAATAACAATTCCTGTGGAGGCTTTTTTATTTTTTGTTAACACTGACAACACAAACACAAAACAACAAACATAAACAAACATAAACATTTGACACACAAACAAGACAACACTAAACATAATTTCACGCGAAACGAACAAGAAAGACATGGCGCATACCATCGCGCCTAGGTCCTTATCCAGGCCTTCCATATTATGCCAAGAATAGAAACTGAAATCCACTACTTTTTAGGCACTGTAAAAATGTCTATGTACATTTCGTGCAAAAATTTCGTGCGCAAGGCAACCAGAAATAATCTACATAAAACAACCAGTATCTAAGTGAAAGAAGTATGCGTTGTTAATGCCACGGCTCATTCTGCATTATCAAAATTATAAAGATTATTTAGTCAATTGAATGCACAGCCTTGCATATAGATGAAAGTCCTTTGTTTTTTAACAGCATTTTAAAAATATCATCCAATAAATAAAACAAACTTTCTGAAACCGTTGGTACATGTACTTATTCCTTATTTTCTCGCATACTTACTACTTTTCCATAGATATACAAATAACATTGGTGAAAACTATACCAGTTTACTTGAGCTACACGTTATTCACGTTCTTTCTTTTATATTACTTTCCTTCCTTTGTCTTCTTTCATATTATTACAAAGTACCCAATAATAACAAAAAAAAACAAACAAAGAAAAAAAAATAAAAGAAATTTTAAAGTACAGCCACATTTTTTTCATATCAAATACATAACTGAAAACCTTAAATCATTAGGTCTTGAACATGTTGAAAGGTTTAACCAACTCTAAAAGCCTTAAAAACATGAAATTAAAATTTCCTTCAAAGGTTAACCACCTCCTTATTTGATATCTCTATTTTTTGGAGATGCATAAAAAATATATATTACATGTATAAAGGCAGCAACTAAGTCTTTATCATCCATGCTATGAATAAAAACCATGACATAAAAACACTCAATTTTCTTTATTTGAGCAGTACAAAAGAAGCAGAAAGGATTTTTTAAATTTTAATACCGGGTCTCATAAAAAACTAAAGTATTCTCTATGCCCTTTCCATTTTGGCACAAAAACCCCCTGCAAGTTCTTTTCTATTTTTTCAAAACGTTTTGTTATCATCCAGGTAAATTGTTATCTTGTACTGGAAAATAGGCCTATTCATTTTGTTTCATGTAATAAACAACAACAAAAACATTCCATTGCCCATCAGTTCATTTAGGCAAAAATCTGAAAACATGTGCTTACTTTCTTTAGTATGACATGGAAAAAGCAATGTATTAAGAACTCAAAAAATGAAAACCAAGCACTAGAAATGGAATGGATGTAGTCCAAAGTTAAATGAAGGTAATATAAACCGCTTGGGATGATTCTTTTTTTTCAGGAAAGTCCGAAAGTCAAAAGTATAATGATCCAAACTTGATGATGAGTAAATCTGCAAAGCTAGCCATTGGTAATTGGTAATTATTCTTAAACCTTTCTTTTGAATTTTGAATATTGAGTCCAAATTCATATGAGGTTACATTGGTATTGCAATATTTTAAATAAGAGCAAATCATGGAATGGTATAAAGTTATCAGATTTTTATGAAGCAAACTACGCTTAAGTTTGTAAATTAAACCAGTATTCCTTAAAACATGTATCATAATGGTACTTAAACTCGAAATATTATCCAACTCAGAAACACCATTCTCATAGAGTTCAGAACTTGAATAATAGATAGTTTACAAAATGAAAATCTTAAATTTCAAGATTGTAAGTTTGTAAACTATCATACTTTAAATCAAACAGGATAGCTATGTTTTATTATTTTGTTCCTGTTTGGAATTAACTTCTAACCATAGTTTGTTGATTGGACCTTGTATGTATATTCACTTCTCCATGCTACTGTATTCAACCTGCTTTACTGTTATGTCTACAGCTCGGTTTGATATTAATTAGCCTTAATCAGCATCATTTAAGTTGTCATGCCCAGCAACATTCGTTCACCTTTGTATTGAAAGTGCTTTTATGCCAGCCATAATACCAGTGGTAAAGACGTACAGTTATGTATGTGACAAATCTGGTACTTTCAAACTCATAAGTATGCTGAATGACAATGTTGGCAATTTTTTTTATATTAACTTAAATCGGATTTATTTTATTTAAATCAGATTTTTAAAGTTTTAATATGATTTTTCTAACAGATTTTTTTTTTACAAAGCGCAAACACCCAAAATTTAACTCTTTACACTGACATCAATTTTAAGATCATACATTTCACCACTAGGAATATTCTTAACTATTTCATAATCAAATCCAGTCAAAATATAATTTACAGAAAATATTAAAGCCATGAATAGGCTGACATTTTCTGCTGTGTCTAAAGTGAATGTAGAGAGTTTCTACTGATTGGTTCAAAGGAACTGTCTTGGTACAGCTAATGCTGCAAAGTTGGTGTTCATTTTAAAACTCTGAACATTTAATGAGAATCAGTTTATTTGGAAGAATTCCATGACTCAGAGATTCAAATTCTCCAAAGAGAAACATTTTTAAAATCTTATTTTCAAGCCAATGATTGAAGATCATAATGTTAAAGAAAACTGCACTTATCTTTTGTTTGTTTCAAACCCAAGTTGTTCTTTGAGCCACAGTTGGAACAACTGTTTCAAAGCATTGGCTTGCAAAACTTTGACCGACTGCATTCAACCTTAAAGAAATGGACCGGGCTGAAAATATTCACATCTGAATAGAGTAAAATGATGAAAATTTCACCAAAATTTGATGACAAATAACGAAGTTATTGTATTTTGTGAAAAACAGTTATATTTACATCGTCATGAATATTCATTTGGTGGGTTGATGATGTCACATCCCATCTTTCCTTTTTCTTATAACACGAAATCATAATTATTTCATTTTTCATACATGTGTAAATAGTGTGTCTCCATTATGATGAAATAAGTTGCGGCAATAAATAACTAATGTACTTAATTAGTTCTCAAATCAATTTTTTTAGTTCTTGGTAAGTTCTTTTTTTAATAAACCTAATATCATATAATTATAATAAAAAGAACAAGTGGAGATATGCCACCATCAGCCCAACTAATGGATATTCATGAAGACATGCCTAGAAATGTTTCACCGGAAAGATGGAAAAGAAATCTTTAAAATTCAATAACTTGCATTTTGTTATTTGTTATGCGATTTTGATCACATTTTCAGCATGTTGAATTTTACTCTATTAATCAGTGAGATATAAATTTCTCCAGCCTGGACAATTCCCTTAAGTTCTTCTTTGAGCCATAGTTGGAACTATTGGACTATTTCAAAGCATTTGCTTGCAAAGTTTTGACAAACTTGCAAGTTGATTTGAATGATTTGTTTCACAATAAACTTGAATACCAGTATTTGGCAGTTGTTAGAAGTTTTGCAAAAAATAAGAAAACGGGTTCCCTTATACTACTGTGTCGGCCTATTTATTTGAATAACACATATAAAAGAATAAAAGGATAAACTATGGGTGTAATGGGTCACCAGGGACATTGCAGAATTTTACTTTTATTGTACTCCATTCAAAACATTCACTTAAAAATGTACAAACATAAATCCTTTTGGCAAAGGGCACTAAAATGTATAGTTGCTATGATTTAGTCATGTTAGTGCCCTTTGCCAAGAACATTCATACATTTTTAAAATAAAGATGTACATTTTGCTGAATCTTTTTCAGTGAACTAGCTGAATGAAGCACAATCTCACTCAGAATGTCTGAACAGGCCTTTTCTAGTAGGATCCAAGGTTATAACCCATCCTGGCAAAATTTATGTTGAGATTCAGCCTAATAAGTTCAGAGTTCCTGTACTTTTCTTTCTTGAAAACTGTCCTCTAAAATACTTCTGAAGTTTGACATAAAGAAATAAGAACTTTGTTTTACTATCAACAAAGTCCACTCATACATACGAGTCGAGTAGAGTAGGGGTCCCATATAGGCTACATGTACATCTTTGGTTTTGCAAGATTGACTTGATTTTATTGATTTGATTTCAATTTTTATGAGTAGATATAAAGAGTTTATTCCTGTTCTCATGATATAAAGTTGGTAAAATCTTACTCTTTTGAAATTAAAAAGTAAAACTGCCACAAACAATAAAAAATCAGAAATTTGTAGATGTTCCAATGGAAGTGATTTAAAGGACAAGTCATGCACCCCAACAAAAAGCTGCTTTGAACATGTTGAATAGTACTGAGAAAATCAGACAAGCATAACAGCTGAAAATTTCATCAAAATCCAATCTAAAACTAAAAAGAAGAAAGTAATGACATTTTAAAATTTTGCTCAATTAAAAAAAAACAGTTGTGGTTATATGCAAATCCTTGTCGGTATGCAAATGAGGGGACCGATGACATCACTCACTATTTATTTTGTATTTTATTATGTGAAATATGAAATATTTTTATGAACAAAAAAAAATCATCCCCCCCTGAACATGTGGGATTACATTGTTTTAACATTTTGTAGTTCAAGCAAGAGGGTCCTATTTTTTGAATTCGTATAAATTGAAATGTTGTATAATTCAAACAGTAAAAAAAATACAAAAAAAATACAAAAGAAATAGTGAGTGACATCATCGACTCTCTGATTTTCATATCACTGAATTGTCCATATAACTAAGGGCCTTTTCATAAAGCTGTTCATACGTTAAGGGCGATTTTAAAGGACAAATCCACCCCAACAAAAACTTGATTTGAATACAAAGAGAAAAATTCAACAATCATAACACTAAAAATTTCATCAAAATCGGATATAAAATAAGAAAGTTATGACATTTTAAAGTTTCGCTTATTTTTAACAAAATAGTTATATGAACGAGCCAGTTAAATCCAAATGAGAGAGTCGATGATGTCACTCACTCACTATTTCTTTGTTTTTTATTGTTTGAAATATGAAATATTTTGATTTTCTCGTCATTGTCAAGTGAAATGAAGTTTCATTCCTCCCTGAACACATGGAATTCCATTATTCTAACATTTTGTGCTTCAGGCAAGGAGGTCCTAATCATCAAATTCGTAAAAATTGAAATATTGTGAAAAAGTTTAAGTAGGCATATGAGCTAGCGCTCTGCGCTAGCATTTTTGATTGGTAGGTCCAGTATACCTGTATATTAATTCTATTACACACTACTTAAAATCCCCTTTTTATGGGATTTCATAAAACATGTAAAAACTTAGAGTCGGCTTGCGATTTGCGTTTGCATGAATTGTTAAAAATATTATCCGTGCATCCTATTCATAATACAATGTGCTTTAAAATGTCCAGTTTTCAGGCCGCAATATCAACAAGTTTCACGCTCTTATATTAGATACGGAATAAAATAATAACACTTTTATGAATTCCAAATATCTAAATTGTCTGTTTTTCAGAATAGAATATCGACAAGTTTCTATGATTTTGATGTGATGAACAGTGTATATTTCAGGGGCCGTGGAATGGTTTTCAAAGTGGGGGCTGATGACGAAAAAAAAATCACAATCATATATATGGTCATTTTTACGATTATGTACACGACTTTGGAACTGGGTCCCCCCCCCCCTTGCTTCCGCGGCCTCTGTATTTCATGTGCAATGGCGATGTCTGAATCTCATCTCAAGAAATATGTATACAATTTATCTTTATTTGATATTAGCCATAAAACAAAACATCAACACATTCACAATAGGCTTAATGAAGACAGAAAACATTTAAGTCGAAAGAATAGAATTACATGTATAAAGAAAATGTGAAGCAGGGCAAAACAAGACTTAATTTATGAAGATGTGAGAAGGAAGGAAAAGAAGAGAAAGAGACAAGGGGACAGGGAAAGAAATAAAAGAAAACAGACGAAAGAAAGGGAGGGGAAGAAATTAAGAGAGAACAAGTCATCGCTTACATAGTTTCTTATCTTAGAAAACGGTTCTGTACATTAATCAATCGGTTCCATTATAATGTAGAAATGATAATACATCATTTAAAAACAGGATATTGAAGGAAGGGAAGAAGAATGAGAGAGCAAGTGAAAAAAAAACTGAAAATAAAAATAAGAAAGAATGAAAGAGTAAAAGAGAGAGAGAGAAAGAGAAAAAATGGAAAGAGAAAGGAAGGAAAGAGTGAATGAATGAAAGAAAGAAAGAAAGAAAGAAGGAAAAGGAAAAAAAGTAAGGGGGTCACAGGAAAAGAAGAGAAAAAAAGAAAGAAAACAGAAGAGAAGAAATAAAGAGGAAAAGAAAAAATCAAAAAGAATCAAAGGAAAAAAAAGGAAAACGAAAAAGAAGAAAGAAAGGAAAAGAAAGGGCAATGTTTATTTTTATGTTACATGATGGGGGTGATCTTCTACATATTCATATTCTGTATACACGTTCCTCTCTGCATAGACTGTAATAGAAGATATTTTCAAGGAGATATCACCTCTAACTCCTTGATATTTCAAAAGTATAACACATATGTATCTACCCATGTATGTATAGCCATGGACCTATATGCATGTAGCAAGCCCAGAATGTGAAAGAGAATGGCCCTATTTGTATACATTCCACAAGATAAGAAATGGTCATAACAGCTGGATCCTAATCCCTCTCTTGCCCCTACTTCCACAAATCTGCTGTCAATCATGGTATCTAGTGGCAACGGAGGGTTTCAGCAAGCTCCACCTCACATCCACGTTTCGTGGATGTGGCTCAAAGAAGTTGTAGACCCACTTCTGCAGCCTCTGTAGACCTAGTCTGCTATGCAGACTCGTTGAATCAGCTAAGGTACACACACTGCAGATGTGGGTCTACATTTGTAGACTAGTCTGACCTCAGCTGCCAGAGGACATTCTGGGGATCTATAAGCCAGTTCGTAGTTCCTTTCTGCGCATGATCAAAAGATTCTACGCATGATCAGAAGAAGGTCATTTGTGTGCTAATCTAGTCACCTGGTCTATTCAATTTCTTCATCCTGCTATGTAAGGCAAGTTTACGTAATATCTTGCTTTGAAATCTGCCTGTCATGATGAAAGAAATGAAAGGTCATTTGACCAAAATTGTCCATGAAGTAACTACGAACTGGTCTATTCATACTTATTCAGATCCAAATTTGTCTGCTTTTTACGTTGGAAGGATCATGACCAGGTCAGTCAGTCGCAGATCCCCCCCCCCTCAAAGTGGCTTCTTTCATCCGAGTGATATTCATGACTAGAGAGGTTTTGCATATTTAATGAGCTTGATGCAGACCAAAACACCTCTTTTAATTCGGTCATTGCTCCTTTAAGTATCCATCAATTTCATGGTTTTAATATCATTGTAAAGATGAAGAATAATTCTTTCAGTTCATGCGTTAGAATTCATTTGAAGATTTTGTAATGTAGGTGAAACTTTTGATCTAGAATATGCTACAAAATAATTATTTTCACCTGACAAGAGTTGTTATTTTTGCACTTTATTTTTGTTTGAGCCCAAATGATTTTTAAGTCATGATAAAGCTGAATAGCTATGCTTTAAAATGATATAGGTTTCAAAACAGGATTTGGTTTGATCGGGTCAAGATCACACTTTTCATTGGCCAAGTACTTTGAGCAGCTTGAAAACAAGAATAATGCACTATGATTGGTAAAGAGACCACACACTCATAGGCGGCGGAAGCGGGGAGATAAGGGGACGTGCCCCCCTAAATTTTAGGTGACGGGGGGGGGCGTTCCCCCCCCCCAATTTTTTTTTTTTTGCTTGTCAATTTTTTTTTCCTGCTTCCCGCCAATTTCACGTGGACCCCCCCCCCCTGAAACGATTTTTTTTTTATTTATTTTTTTTGCTTGTCAAAATTTTTGGGTTAGCCACTCCTAAAATTTAGATTGATAACCTTTTTTTTTTTGGGGGGGGCTTGTCCAATTTTTTACCTGTGTCCATCCCAAAATTTCAGGTGGACCCCCCTGAAACGTGTGTTGTCCCCCCCCCTAAAATTTAGGTTGATGACCTTTTTTTTTTTTTTTTTTTTTTTGGTTGTCAAAATCTTTGGGTTAGCCACACCTAAAATTTAGTTTGACAACTTTTTTTTTTTTTGGGGGGGGGGCTTGTCCAATTTTTTTACCTGTGTCCATCCCAAAATTTCAGGTGGACCCCCCTAAATTTTTTGGCTTCCGCCGCCAATTGCACACACTCAACGGTTCAGAGCAAGGTTCATGGCAAGGCCACACTCTACGGTATACCCGCGCGTAAATATTCATATCTGAATGGTATCCAAGATAACAACAATCAACAACATTGTTGTTTTGAAGCCTTATCCATCAGCCAATTAGAACTCTTGATTTCATGCGACCCAAAAATTTTTGAAATCTAGTATTGTACTTTGGTGGGAAAATTGTGATCTTGAACCGATTAAAATGTGCCGCATAATAGTGTGACATTGTGAGAAAGTACAGAAATTCAGCTTTGTGGTGATATAGATATCTTCGAGGCTAACAATAAAAAGTTTTGCACAATTTGCAAAGGAAAACAGAGGAAGAAAGCACATCCTTTTTTTATACCCTCACAAATTTGACTCTGAACACGTACATGTAGCTTTATTCCTAGCACAGTAGATACCCTTTTTTTCATTATTTTAGTTTTTTTGACACCCTTCGGTTGATAGTGAATGCTTTCTAGTCATAATTTTAATTCACAAACCACGCAATCAAAGCATATTCATAACACGTTTGGTTCGAAAATTAGGGACCCAAAAGTGTAACAGTTTCTCAATATCAGTTTTGTACTTTTATTATTGCATTAATTACAAAATTCTTAATGATAAACTTCTTGACAGGTTTCTTATTATATAGATTGATAACATTGACAATTCCACATATTTAGGGACTGATCCTTTTTTTCATGATTACAATTATGATAAGTCATAAGAGAATACAAATACAAAAGAAAAAAGTAAAACTCTGACGTCATCGGCTCTCTCTTATTTTCAAATTATCCTTGTTGGGCAGGGGGTGCGGAACCAATGACAAACAGACAGCGATTTTATGCAAGTTTAGCCCCTCCCCGTTTGTATTATGCATAATAAGTGCTTTGCAAAAAAACAGCAGGTCTACTTTTAAATCATTGTAAATGTTATACCATTCTTATTTACATATCCTACCTTCATTCCTTGAAAGTAGGCCGAATTTTTACAAAAACTAATTTGCCCCTCCCAACCATCAGAATGACTACGATTTGTTTTATTGGAGGCGCTGATCAGCTGAAATGCATGGAAAGTTTGAAAATTCCACTGATCATGCTGATAGGCCTATGGTGATTTTGAAGGAACTTCCGAATTATGCTTGTATTTCTCTCTCTCTTTCGATATGAACTTTTTCGGGTTGACTTTCCTTTTAAACATTTAGTAAACCAATGATGTATGAAGTTCCATCTAATTATTCTCTATGAAACACATAAACTTGGCGATAATCTAGCATGTATCTAATAGTATTATAAAAGCGAAATCACCTCATTCAGGTATATGGTGAAGGTTATAGTACAAGATGTCTTTGTAGATTCAGATCATAAAGCTGTCTTGGGTGTGGTCATTGATGGCTCGCGAGTCCGCCAGACAACGAACCATTACTATTCTGTCACGTAAACATTTAAAACCCTTTTTCATCAGAGTCCAACAGGGTTGGGGTTTTCCAGGACGTATTACCAATGCAGTGACAGCACGACGGAAAAGGGATACATCCTCGATTACAACACGGCATCAAACTATCATCCTTCGGCTTCCGTGTTTCAGATTGTGCAAATACCATTCTAGCATCAAAGTCTGCTCTCATCTGTATAATCATTTCGACGATGTCTTTTTCAGGAGAATGTTTTGTTGACAGGTTGTAATTTTCTGATGGGTCTTGTTCAAGATCAAACATCATGGGGGGATTATGATAGGTGCGTTGAGTAGATCCTGAAATAAGAAAGGTAACAAGGATACGATATAATATAATTTAACGGACAGAAAGAAACGGGGGCTGGAGCATTTCAATCCGAATTACTCAAAATAGTCCTGTAAAACGAAGAAGAGCTCTGGAAAATACGCGATTCACAGCAATGTTAAAGCTTGTAAAATGTTGAAGATTTAGGCTGTAGGTTGTGGAAATTACCCCCCGAAATTGAAAAATTAAATAATTTCCCTTACTCTGTTACTTGGTTGAATTACTTCTCCCTGCATCATGATTAATCATTGTAGAATAATACTAATGATAATGACATTTGTCATTCATGTATATAAGAAATATCATCGTCCTCAAATATACCGGACATAGTGGCTATTTCTGCTTGCTTGATTAATAATAATTGATCGATCGATCAAGATTGCAGAGTGAAATTTCATCTATTTATTTCAATAATACATGCAATTAAAAACGTATAGTACATTTACACGTAAATACTATAAAAAAAAAAAACAGAGATAAGATGGCCTGTAATGATACTAAATAAATGAAAGAAAATGTGCCCCAAAAGCCACAAAGGCTTTGAAAAAAGGGAAACCAAAAATAAAACGAAAGAATATAGAAAATAATCACAGGGCACAGGAATATGACGCCGCATCAGAAATATAATGAAATAATCATACGAAGAGACGTGTGTAAGAAAGGGGAGAATAATGCAGGAAAACAGTTGATAAGTGCTAAAATGGCTACAATAACTATCAAAATAAATTTTAGTAACTAACCCCATCTTGCTCTAAATCCAAGGAATATCACTGATACCAAAATTTAGATGGTGTAAAATGTGCGATAACATAAAATACGATCAAAATCACATTTATGAATAAATTTGATATAAGCTACATATAAAAAAAACACACAAAAAGTTTATATTGTCATTGATTAGGCTAGTAAGTTATTTATCTCGTTTTTAAGTTGTTTTATTCAACTATTTTATTCATATTATCTTTGTAGGTTTGCATGGTGGAGTTTATAACGTGGAGAAGGTTTACGGTTCACCATGTCTAATTGTTTGCTTGAAATTTATTTCTGCGTTCAACATGTTCAACATAATACAACATAATCAATTATTACATAGATTTTACATATGTATACATGTATATACATTTTAGACACACGTATCATTTACAATCTCTTTCTGAATATAAAAAAAGTATATGAAAAATATTATTTAACTCAATTTCAGAACGCAGGAGAACGTCGTCATGAGCGACCTGCTTGATGTTGACGACGGCCTCATATCATGATTATGAAGAAGGGAAGGAAACAGACAGAATGAAAACGAAAGACGCCATATGATGAAAATAGGGAATTAGAAGTATTCTTTCTAGAAAGGGAGTGAAGTCCTGAAAAGGACTGTAAACTGAGATGAGCTGAATATGGCTTGAGCAGCGATGGTTTGACCTACATGTCCATGATCTAACTGTATACAAAATGTTACTACTTTATTTCTTTGCATCCAATATATGTAAAATGTTCAGTGTATGCTTGTTTATAATTTCCTTTATCTATAAGATCATCTTGCTGTGTGCGTGGATTCGAAGCTAAAAGAATAATATATTACCTCGACAGTCAACATCCTTGTTCATCCTATTGGAGAGACGCGAGCCTTGAGTATAAAAAACGGCTTTATACTGCTTGTATCTTACTGCATATGACTTGTATTCAGTGTTCACGTTCGGAGGATAATAGAAAAAAGATTCTCTGACACTCTGTATTTAAGAGAAAGAAAAATTAAAAATGGTAAAATGATTTATTCGACTGAATTAAAGCGGAAATAAGCTATACACGCTGACTCGCGAGAAATGTTCCGATTTATGTTAGACGTTTCACTCTGACTCCCAATCCCTGAGTGCCAAACCACTCATCTGTCATGACTTCTTGCGCCTTTGATCGATAAGGCTCCAAAAGCACGGAACCTTAACCATCCGTCGCCAAATGAAAGTGGCTAAAGATCAGTGGAGAACGGGTTTTCACACCGGGATCTGCGTAGAGTAACGTAGGGACCGTACGGAAGACCACGTCGCCATATGTTTTGCCTACGCAGGTCTCCGCAACCCCATGTCACAATGGAAATTGACAGAAGTTGCGTTAAATTGACAAAATTGACAAAGATTGCGCAACATTATGCAAAGTTGACATGCAAGTTTAGGCAACTTTGCATTTGCTTGGGCAACTTTGCGCCATTTCCGGCAATTTTCCGCCCATTTCTGGCAATTTTCCGCAACTTCCGGCAATTTTGCGCAACCTTGCGCCATTTCCGGCAATTTTGCGCAACCTTGCGCCATTTCCGGCAATTTTGCGCCCATTTCTGGCAATTTTCCGCAACTTCCGGCAATTTTGTGCCCATTTCTGACAATTTTCCGCAACTTCCGGCAATTTTGCGCAACTTTGCGCCATGTCCAGCAATTTTACGCAACTTCGCGCCATTTTCCGGCATTTTTGTGCAATTTTGCGCCATTTCGGGCAATTTTGCGCAACTTTGCACCATTTCAGGCAATTTTGTACAACTTTGCGCCATTTCCAGCAATTTTGTGCAACTTAGCACATTTTCAGGAAACTTTGGAAAAGTTTGCACAACTTAAGGGAACTTTGCACAACTTAATGTAATTTAGAGAAACTTGGTGCATCTATGAGAAAGTTTTTGAAACTCTGTGCAATATCAAACATTTTTTAGCAATTTTTAGCACCTGCACACAATACAATGCCACTTTGAGCAGGTTTTCAAAATATATATATTGACTTTTGGTGCCTGCTCTCTTTCATTCGTCTCAAAATCTTATCTTGGCATATGATTTCAAATATCAGGACTTTATAATAATACTATTGCATCTTTCCTGTGGTCATGCACTTCTGCCAAACAATCACATAGTTGAACATCATCTTTGAAACTCTGTATTCATACATGTACTTCAGTCACAGAGTATGAGGACACCAAGAATGGTGCAATGTCAGATGTGCATGTATATAAAAGATTTCTTTAAATTTTTTTTATTAATTTTTTAATCCTCTAGCCCTCTATAATATTTTGTTCATATCTAAAGGGATCATGGAGAAAATATTAACATTCATGTGGTTCCAAAATCTCCATATATGCAATACGGTAAAGTGGGGGATGATGCTGTGGAACGGATCACCCACCTTTTAAATTCTTTGGGAGATAATTACATGGAACTCTAGCATTAAGTAACTAATTAAATATACTATCGTAAATCTAACGATGACATGCAATGCCAGGAGTATTTTATGTGGTACTAGTGAACAAAATAAAAAGACCTGCTTGCAAAAATATTTTGTAATGGAAGAAACAATTTATTATACTTAAAAATGTAATACATGTGATATGACTGCTGGATTTTGTTTACTACCCTTCCTCTAACTGTATTGAACAGTTCGTCGGCATTGTCTCTTAATGACATAAACCAGTTTTGGCAAAATTGATCATGAAGTATAGTGGGGGGGGGGGGGGTCAGGAAAAAGCATTTATCATAGTGAGATATAACTTCCATAATTACACACATTAAGAAGATTTTTGTGGCACTGAAAATGGAGAATTAAATATTGCTGACTTAGAAGGAACTTTTGTCCTGTGGCCATTTTCACCATTAACACTTGTGTAATAAAACACTCGCCATGAGTCCCTTAAACTATGTGCTTCCTTTAACTTAATCATGGTTAAGAGATTCCCTTAAGGGTACAGGATGCTTTCTTTTTAGCGCAGCTACAAAAAGATAATTTTCATGGTTTAGAATAGGAGATTAATGACAAATAAACCCTGAATGCTTTTCTTGGTCATGGAATACAAGTCGTACATTTTGTACACTTTAAATAATTTCTTAATGTATTGTGGTTTTTCAGTTATGTGTCATTTTATGAAGATGGTCCATTTCAACTCTTTTTACATCATAATTGAAGAACCACAAGACCCACAAAATTGTAACTGGATATTTGGATTCAGCATCACACCTGATTTAAAATCTTTACAAATTTCACTATAGCCGATTAGGACTCGCAAGTTACGACGAACGACCAAATCTCCTATGTCAAAAGGTCCTGTAGCCTTAAGTTTACCTCAAATTTAATTTTTTTCCATTGTCTTAAGTTATAATAAGCATATTTAGAGCTGGATTTTGCTGTAAACCCAACTAAAATTATTTGAGTTACTGTTGTAATGGTATGGCCAATTTAGTGCAGCTGAAAATAACAAAATACAAAGGGATTTGAACACTGTAACTGGCTATATCTCAAAATCAACACATCTGACAAATTACTGAATTCATTTGATCACATCACCTATTAATGCCTTTATAACCTAAATAAATAGTACAAATGAGTTATTACTGTAAACAGGTACAGGCATGTGACAAATATTGAAACACTTTTGCATTATATCCTAAATTTTCCAGTAGGGATTAACGCACAAAATCTAGTTTAGATCATTAAATCCCCACTCATGTACTTCAGGGTAGGGAAAACAAAACAAAACAAACAAAAAAACATTCCAAAGCTTGTATGTCCCACAGAATTCAAAACTGGCATTGAACTAGTTGTGAATGACCCCAAAGGTCGAATATTGATTCATATGTAGAGTACAAATGCCACTTTTAGGTGCTTTTGGACATAACTTTTTATTATATATAAATATATATACAGTGCATCCCAAAAAGAACTATACACTTGAAATGGCTACCAAATAAAGGTAATAAGATTCTTGGGTAAAATGTTTACATTTATATAAAGCTCATATCCTTAACTATCATTATGACACCAAAAATTCTGAAAAAAACGCATGCTTCAGTGAGTAATGCCCACTTTTGTAAAGGACACAAAAATTACCCTGCGCAGGAATTCACTATTCATTTTGCACGTGGTTATGAAACGCCATGAAGGAGTCAAAATTAATGATGGAATAAATCAGCAAACAGAGTCAAAAATAAACCAAGAGTTAAAAAAACAATCAATATTATGCAAAAATGTAATATTTTACTGTTTTGTTTTCATATCATTGATTTTTGCCTGTACTTCAATTTATTTTTGTCTTTGTTGGCCGATTGATTCCATCATTAATTTTGACTTATCATGGCGTTCCATAACCAGGTGCAAAATGAATAGTGAATTCCTGCGCAGGGTAATTTTTGTGTCCTATACAAAAGTGGGCATTACTCACTGAAGCATGCGTTATTTTTGGAATTTTTTGTATCATATTGATAGTTGAGGATATGAGCTTTATATATTTATAAATTTTTTCCCCAATAATCATATATATTCCTATTTGGTAGCTATTTAAAAAGTGTATAGTTCTTTTTGGGACGCACTGTATATATATATATATATATACACCTAATACATAAGATTATTGTTCACTGGTCATATTTACTATCAATCTCACAAACTTGTCACAGGGAAAAAGTTACTAAGCTGAAATGATAGTGCCCTTTTTCTCTGCCCTAAGTCAAATGATAGAACAATTTTTCCCTGTGCATGTTACCATGGCACACGACACTTATGCTTGAAGGGACAGTTGACACTAGAGATGAGTTCATGACACATCAGTCTATCATCACCAACTTTGCATTGACACGTTGAATGGCGGACTAGAAATTCCATACAGCCAAAGATTTATAAACATTTAACAATTAAATTTAAAGTGGGTATGTGCAGGAATACATTTCAGTAAGTTAAGTTTCATTTACTCATTCCAGAAAAATACAGCAATAAATTTCCTAAATAAAATAAATACTAAATCGTTGTGCGATGAAACACCTGTATATTGCAATCCTTTAATTAGCACTATAATCTGTCGCAACAAGGCTTGGCAGTGATGTCAGTGTGTGCTTTATTGCACACAGCTACAAATTACAAGCGTTCACACAATGCACTTGTGCATAATTATATGCGTGTGTTTAAGGATATCGCCTAGATTCACGCAAATATAACTGTCTTTTATTCCAGATTGGGTGGTTTGCTTCCGTTTGTACGTGATCAAATCCTTAGCAGGTTCAATCAATGTATTCAAATTGAGCACCCAAAGCAGATAAGGTGACACTTGTATGTATTGAAGGTTAAAGATTGTTTTGCTTGCCTGTGTGCTTAGAAAGAAACATTGGGTGCTTCTCCAAACAATGGTCCCACAAACTCTTAAGCAAGTTTGCTTCATCACGTGCATGTTAGCATTTGTAAACTATTCATGGAAGTTGTAGATAAAATGGCGAGACCCTTTCCTCTGTAACAGTTGTCCCACTTTTATGAATAGCCTGTTGGCAAATCTAAGATCCTTGGTCATACTCATCCACATTGTGAGTCACTTCATTGTGCTGCCACTCAATCATTAAATCTGATAAGTTATAAATGGAGTTTTTAAAGACCCATCTCTTGGCTTTCTTGCTAATTAACAGAATGGTGTTTACTGTGAAATACACTAAATGTGTCCATTCTCAACATCATCAAAATTCACACTGATGTTGAATATGCTGATGCCAATTCTTCTTTCCTGAAATCAGTAAGAGTAGCACTTCAAGTTCAAAGGAAGGAAGGGAGGGATAGATTTCATGCTCTAATGCTTGCACAGTGACGTCAGTCCATTCAAATTATGTGAACATGACATCACTATGCTTGCTGCACTAAAGCATGAATAATGATAACATGGTGAGGGTAGACACTTTTTGTGTCTGAGTAGATCACATGGTGAGGGTAGACACTGATTTTGGGTGTTTAATAACTACATTTGTTTGATTTTATGTCTATGATTAATACCATTCTCTTGTTTGCTGTTTTCTTTTCAATGATCGAGGGATGAGTGTTTAAGTTACATTTATAAAATATAAAGTTCAATTTTATGAGTTACACAGCTCTCTGTTAAATGTCCAATTTCAATTGTGACTTTCATTCATTGTTATCTTCTGCTTCACCTTCATTATGTTCTTCACTTGCTTCACCTTCATTATGTTCTTCACTTGCTTCGCCTTCATTATGTTCTTCACCTCCTTCGCCTTCATTATGTTCTTCACTTGCTTCACCTTCATTATGTTCTTCACTTGCTTCACCTTCATTATGTTCTTCACTTGCTTCACCTTCATTATGTTCTTCACTTGCTTCACCTTCATTATGTTCTTCACTTGCTTCACCTTCATTATGTTCTTCACTTGCTTCACCTTCATTATGTTCTTCACTTGCTTCGCCTTCATTATGTTCTTCACTTGCTTCGCCTTTATTATGTTCTTCACTTGGTTCGCCTTCATTATGTTCTTCACCTCCTTCGCCTTCATTATGTTCTCCTGGCGTGCCTTTTTCATTCTGCCCCGTTTGTACCTCTCTCTCTCCACCTTCCATATCTTCCACTCCGTCTTCATCAGTAAAATTGTAAATGTCATTCTGATCCTACAGTTTGCCAGTTACTACTGCAGGCAACTCTGTATATACTGACCTGCATGCTGTATCTGGGCTGTGTATCTGCAATGTGGTAGAAAAATAGATGCGATATTAAAACAGAGTACATTAAAATAAAAGTTTGCCATTGTGACATTTACCTTGCTTCTCCCCATTCCAGAAAATAACAACAAAAACATTTATACCATAAATAGGCCTACATGACACATGTCTCTCCCCCAATAATTCAATTAGCAGTTATTGGGAATAAAACTTGACATTTCAAATGTCATCAATTTCTAGGTGTTTTTGCACACTGGAACCAGCTGCAAGACTTGGAACGAGACATAATTTCAATTATGTTTGTTGTTGTTGTTGGTTTTATTTTCCAATGTTATAAAAATAATGATAAAAATCCGGCCAACCCTATTGGACAACGCTGGATCCGCCCCTGTATAATACTCGGGATGCTTACAATATAATTACTGTTATCAGTGGTAGATATGAACACACCTAACTTATTCTGGGGTCTCCTCCCCCTGACCCGTCCCCACCACTGTGCTTCTTGTGCTTCAGAAATTTTGAAAATGAATAAAACCATAATGTCCATAGGAGAAATCTATAAGAGTATAAGACTGGGCCTCCAAATACACATGAGCAAATAGAACATTGATTCTTGCCAAACGAAATAAGCTAGTGCGGGCATGGTAGCAGTTAACTCATTCGGTACAAAGTGACCACATCTTGTGATTTGGCCCACTGACAGCCTTACATTAGAAGAAAGAGTAAATACCACACAAATGCCCATTTTTATTGTTGCATCAGTACCCTTCGTTCACGGAAAAGGAAAAAAATAACTAAAATCCTAAAGTTGGCAACGTGATAGAAATATCCGAATTGCTCTTTTCCCACGCAAATTGGGAAAAAAAATAAACTTTTAAAGACATTCCTGAAACCTCAACTTAAAAAGGAAAAAAAAATGCAGCAAAGCTAAGCAACTAATCAATTGTCACGAATGAGAGTATTCAATGTATATGATAAAGGTTTGTTCTCTTATCGTATCCCATGAAATCCGTTTTGTTTGCCTGCGCTCTTAAAAGCCACTAGAACGTAAAGACATGGGTGGCGTAAAGACATTTTATGGCTTTTTTGCCGAGAACCAGCTCTAAATTTACGCATGTACACGAAAAAGAAATAAAAAAATGTATATACCACGCTAAATAGAACTGGGTCATTTTTTAATCATGCCCCTTTTGGATGTATTGAGTACATTCCTTCAGCGCCTTCATCCCGGGGGGTTACATATATCTGATAATCATCAAGCATTTTGAAAAGGATGATTATACCTTTGATAACTATGTCTTGCACCAGTCTTCGCACTCATTCAAGATGCCATATTAAGATCAGCGTTCATAGCTCCACTCAAACGGCATCCCAAATCTTAAGATAGAAGACAATATTTATGATAACAAGACGTTTAATGGCTTTTTTTGCAGAGGACCAGCTCTCAATTTACCCAAGTACACAAAAAGGAAACCAAACAGTGTATTTTACCACGCCAAATAGAACTGGGTCATTTTTTAATCATGTCCCTTTTGGATGTATTGAGTACATTCCTTCAGCCCAGGTCAATTTCCTGTATGTCACCGCAAAAGGAATGTATGATAGAAATTAACAGCTGTACTCTCTCAATTAAATATTCTATCAGGAATTGATAATTATCTTCAGATTTGGATTCTTGTCAGATTTGGATTCTTGTACACGAAAATGAAACCAAACAGTGTGTATATACCATGCTAAATAGAACTGGGTCATATTCTCAATCATGCCCCTTTTGGCTGTATCGAGTATATTCCTTCAGCCAAGGTCAATATCCTGTAAGTCTGTTACCGCAAAAGGAATGTATGTTAGAAATTAACACCTGTACTCTCTCAATATAATACTCTATCAGACTATCAGGAATTGTTAATTTCTCAGATTTTGATTTTTTTTAATTTCTAATGTCCCTTTGACCAGAGTGAAATTGTATACGCTATTTTCAAAATCTGAGCTTAGGGCAAGGAACAGAGAATTCTGCGGGATCAAGGATTATGAAGCATGAAATTTCACACAGCTTTTCATAAGGGAAGGTTACTATCTGATAATCATCAAGCGTTTTGAAAAGGATGATTATACCTTTGATAACTATGTCTTGCACCAGTCTTCGCACTCATTCAAGATGCCATTTTAAGATCAGCGTTTATAGCTCCACTCAAACAGCATCCCAAATCTTAAGATAGAAGACGATATTTATGATAACAAGACGTTTAATGGCTTTTTTTGCAGAGGACCAGCTCTCAATTTACCCAAGTACACAAAAAGGAAACCAAACAGTGTATTATACCATCATGCCCCTTTTGGCTGTATTTGAGTACATTCCTTCAGTCAAGGTCAATTTCCTGTATGTTACCGCGATTGGAATGTATACATGCCTGTACTCTCTCAATTTAACACTCAATCAGGAATCATTAATTTTTCAAATTTGGATTCTTAAAAAAAAAAACGTCCTTTTGACCCGAGTGAAATTGCATACTTCACTTCTCTAACTTCAAAATCTGAGCTTATAGGCAAAGAACAGAACATAATGGGGGACAGCATTTTAGCAATTAATAAGTCTAATAATTGTTTTTTAAAAATCATATTTTCTGACCAAACTAAAGGATTAAGAATCATGGAATTACACACCGCTTTCTATATTGGAAGATTACATGTAACTGATGAACATCAAGTATTTTGAAAGGGATGATAATACATGTAACTTTTATCTTCTTGCATACATCTTCGCACTCATTCAAAATCCCATTTTAAGATAAGCGTTTATATACATGTAACTACACTATTACAGTGTCCCAAATTCAAAGAAAAAAAATGATAACAGGATGTTCGCTGTCACATGATTTTGATATCAAGGCATCAAGAACATCTTTCAAATTCTAACCTGGTCTACTGTAAGACCAACTACAGTAGATAATCACCAGCCCAATAGAATACTGTAGGCCTACAAATGGAATAGGCTAAAACCTAATTCATCTATGGTCAGTGCTCAAGATAGCCGGTATTGCATCAGTTTGCTCTAGTTTTGCAGTATTGCTGTAAAATAGGCTACTACATTTATAGACATATTCAACATCCCAGACCAATTAAATTTAGCCCCTTATACATGTACTTGCCTTAAGCAATCAATGTTGTTTATTTCACATCAAGTACCAATTTAAACTTCCACCCCCCTCTCCATGCTCTATAACATTTAGGCGTCTTTTGATTAGAGTAAACTGTTTATATAACAGTCTGTACTCATTCCACTTTGTGAAAAGACAGTCATTTAGCACTTTCCTTGGAATACTTCTTCTTAAAAGTGCAACTGTTGAAGATGATGACATTGATGATGATGATAGCAGTGCTGATGACTTACATGTAGATGTATTTGACAATGATGGTAGCAGTGCTGATGACTTTGACGTATTTGACGACGATGCTAGCAGTGCTGATGACTTAGATGTATTTGACGATGATGGTAGCAGCGCTGATGACTTCAACGTATTTGACGACGATGGTAGCAGTGCTGATGAATTCGACGTATTTGATGATGGCAGCAGTGCTGATGAATTTGACATATTTGATGATGGTAGCAGTGCTGATGATGACTTTGACGATGATGGTAGCAGTGCTGATGATGACTTTGACTTTGGCGGCGTACAGAATAAAGGGGTGTGTTTTTCAGTCATTTTGGTTTGGATGCAATGGCTGTTATCTTCATTAGCTGGGCTATCAATTTTCATGTGACTCATTTGGGTATCATCCAAATCATTCCCAGCTAATTTTGTTTCTCTCATTGCTGATCTTCTTCTTTTCAAATATGCCCTTCTTGCTTCTTTTCTGTGCTTACCCATGAAGTTGTAAATGGACAGTAACTGCAGGCTATTCAATATGACATCTGGAGATGAAGTAACTAAAGCTGTTTTCTCCTTCTCTCAGTTCCATCATCTGTAACAGAAACATTTCTGAAACAGAACATTCACAATTAATAAACTAATTGATGAATGTTCAATTTTCATTAGTTGTTAGACTAGGGTTCCCAAACTTCCCGCTAGCCTTCAACGGCTCCTCTAATCTGTTGCACAACTGTAAAACCCAGTCAGGATATTTGTGTCCCTTAATGCCCCAGAGACATTATGTGTCAGGATGAAACACTGACAATTTCAGGTAGTGTAGGCATGTAAAACTAATTAGCCCCTTTTCAGCCAATGTTCAAAATGAGCAGTTTGAATGAAGTATATACATTATACAATTCACAACATAATTACGACAATTTGATATTCTGGAATATTCAGCCAATTATTCGTATAAAACAAGTGGAATGCCCCTGGTGGAATGGCATAATTATCAACTGAATCAATTCCAAATTTTGATTTGCTTATAAGTTTGAACACAGCTAATTTTTCTTTGAAAATCATGTAAAAGATAGATTGAGTTTTCTTATTGTTCTAATAATAATAATATTTGATATTTGAATAGCGCACATACCGGTATCCATCATTATGATGCTCAAGGCGCTACAATATTACCCCAGCTAAGCTAGGTGTCATAAGCGCTCACAGCACTGAAGGAATTCATTCCTACACCCATTTACCCCTGGGTGGAGAGTTGCAAACGTAGATTCATGTTTTGCCAATGGACATTACTTAGTGCTGCGGTGGGATTTGAACCCTGAACCTCGTGGTTCATAGTCCGGGGAGGTGGGATTGATCCACAACACCTAGATATATTCTCTGTAGAGGTTTTTCTCTGTAAGCAAGTACACCCCAACAAAAAGTGGAATTGTATGAACAAAGAAAACTCAAACAAGCATACATGTTGATTATTTCATCAAAATCGTACGTGAAAGGAGAAAGTTTAGAAAATTTCATATATTTTCACAAATCTGTCGTGCACAACATGGGTGATAGGCAAATGGTCGAGACAGCCGATGATATCACACACTCACTATTTCTTTTGTTTGTTATTATATAAAATATAGAATATATCAATTTTAGCACTTTTGACAATAAGGAAGGTTTTTATTGATGTTGCAAAAATTGATTTTCCAAATGTTCAGGGAGGTATCAAACCTAATTGTTTAAAGTTTTGAGAAAAGAAATATGATATTCCATATTTCATACAATAAACTACAAAAGAGATAGTGACATCATCGGATCCCCTCAATTCTAAACTGACCAGAATGTGGACATATAGGTCTAAGTGTTTTGTGGAATTAAGCAAGACTTTAAACTGTCATAACTTTATCATTTTACATCCTATTTGATGTAATTTTCAGCATTGTCCTTTACATAAAACAGGCCCTTCACCGAGCAGATCACAGATTCGATCGAAATTTGATGAACTTCGCCAAATTCGCGCATGCGCCCAACAGTGCACGTTCAATCGGCCGATTGAGACTTGTACCTGCGCTGTTGGGCGCATGCGCGAATTTGGCGAAGTTCATCAAATTTCGATCGAATCTGTTTTCTTTGCGCACGCGCCCTTGTCTCTCTCTCAATCGGTAATCTGCCATTTTGTAGGCCCTATAGAATTTTGAAAGATGGAGTGGTACCGCGACAGAACTTACAGTAGAGGCGCATGGCCAATATGGGAGACTCTCTCCAATAGGGGAGACAATCTCCCACATTGGAGACTTGCTTTGTAAAAGGACAAAAGAAACAACACCAACAAAAGCATGATTTTTTCCACCCGAAATTTTGTCTCACTGAGGTCAGAAGCCCATTTGTTTTGTGTGTGATTGACAACAAAAATCCTTATCAAAACAAAAGTAGACGGTGAATTTTTAAAGTAGACGGTGAAAAGGGGTAATTTTTCACGAGGAATCTGCTTATCAAATTTTTATTTGCCGCCAAGGTAATCCTTTTGCAGCAAATGTAAACAAAGGAAATTGGTCTCCACTATTGGAGACTGTCTCTGAAATTGGATACCCAAATTCTTTACAAAAGTCTCTGATATTGGAGATAATCTCCCACATTGGAGACAGTCTCCAATATTGGCCGTGCGCCGGCCTCTACTGACTTATCGGGTTTTTTTAGGTTCGAGCCTTTGACCCGATGTCTGGATGCTGTCCTTAGTAAGACCATCATCCATATAATACATGTAAGTGCTTAATTTATGTTTCCACCTTTTACTTGACTCGTATTGATAACCATAAATACCCCTGTTTCGGTCGGAGTGTGAATGAGCGATGGGCTGGGCTCCGGCCCGCGAAGCGGGCCGGAGCTCCCTGGCCTGGGTGTCATAGGGTCTAACTAAAATTATAAAGCCAAGACTCTATACCGGTCTGGGCCCCTAAGGCTGAGATGTAGATCTAGCCCATTTACAGCCTTTGATGATTAAATAATGTCAAACAAAACTTACCGAAATAAAGTCAATGCAGCTCATTTCAGGTCTCTGATAATGCATTCAAAGCCCAACTCTAGAATTGTTTCCTGCGATAACTCAGCTCTAGCTAGCGGCGCGCATGTACTGTAGATTCACGTTTGATTGAATTGAGTCAAAGATATACGGTTGACGGTGAAGACGCACGCATGTACTCGAGCAGTTGCGATGCATGTTTAATTGTGCACGATTACGTTAATGCACACGTGCAAAGCTTTGCATTGCAACTTCGCACAAGTGTTTTCAATGGTGCAGCTAGAATTCAAGTTTTAATTCATTTTGGGGAAGGGAGCAGAAAGTGGAATTTTGTGAGAAGTTAATGGAACTTAGTACAATTTTATGTGACTTTGTGAACCTTTGCGCAATTTTGCATAACTTTGTGAAAAGTTAATGTAACTTTGTACAACTTTGCGCAATTTTTTGCAACTTTGTGAGAAGGTCATGCAACTTTGTACAACTTTGCACATTTTTGTGCAACTTCGTGAGAAGTTTATGCAACTTTGTACAACTTTACGCAATTTTTTGCAACTTTGTGAAAAATTTGTACAATTTTGCGCAATTTAGTGCAACTTTGAGAAAAGTTTGTGCAACTTTGTACAATTTTGCGCAATTTAGTGCAACTTTGAGAAAAATTTGTGCAACTTTGTACAATTTTGCGCAATTTAGTGCAACTTTGAGAAAAGTTTGTGCAACTTAGTACAATTTTGCGCAATTTAGTGCAACTTTGAGAAAAGTTTGTGCAACTTTGTACAATTTTGCGCAATTTTGTGCAACTTTGTGAAAAGTTTATGCAACTTTGTACAACTTTGCGCAATTTTGAGCAACTTTGTGAAAAGTTTATGCAATTTTGTGCAACTTTGGTCAATTTTGTCAATTTTTGGCAACTTTTGTCAATTTCCACTGTGACATGGGGCCTTCTCCGCAACTCTACGCCAAATGGGTACGCGGGATGGAAGGGAAAATTAAACATGTTTATTTGTTTGGCGCACTGTTGGCGTAGAGCCAGGTCTACGCAAGCCTACACAACTGTAGGCCATTCTTACACAACACCACGCCAAACTGATGACACATTTTAAATTTTCCTACACAACACTACGCCAAACTGATGACACATTTTAAAATGTCCGTATGGAATGTATGGAATGGCAACAGAGGCGGTGGCGGCGTCGTGAACATAGAAATCTTAACCAATCGTTGAACGCCAAACAAGATAGCATCAACTCCCATCTTTTCATCTGACGCGGCCGGGGTTTGAACTCCCAACTTCCCGGTTGTGAGACGGACGCTCTTACTCAACACACCAGTGATGGGCGGTGATAAAATGATTTTACGAAGATAACGAGCCCGGGTAACGCGCTTATTGTTTACATTAATGTACCATATCTAGATGTATGATGATATTTTGACAATTAACCTTGATTCAAGATTTTCTCATTGTTGTTTGCTGCAACTACTGTCGTTTACCTTTAAATTAGCACTTCATTTTTATACTGATATTTGCATGCTTGATTGATTCCTTAAATTTTTATATATTCTGCAAGATGTCCAAAAGGGAGAGCAAGGGATGACCCTTCTGTTTTACGCGACCAAGCTGGAAATTCACCTGCACCATACTCTGATTACATACTATGGAAGCTTAAAAGTGCCACCGAGATGTTGAGATAATTATCTCGGGAAGTCGACATCTTGATAGCAAAAGATAAGACGACGAGATCCCAGATCTCATCATGTCAACATCTTTTAGAAGAGATGATGAGATGACAAGATCCCGGATCTCATCATGACAACATCTTTAAGAAGAGATGATGAGATGACAAGATCCTGGATCTCATCATGTCAACATCTTTTAGAAGAGATGATGAGATGACAAGATCCTGGATCTCATCATGTCAACATCTTTAAGAAGAGATGATGAGATGACAAGATCCCGGATCTCATCATGTTGACATCTTGTAGAAGAGATGATTAGATGACATGATCATGGATCGAAGATCTTGTCATCTGACCATTTCTTCTAAAAGATGTCGACATGACGAGATCCGGAATCTTGTCATCTCATCATCTCTTCTAAAAGATGTCAACATGATGAGATCCGGAATCTTGTCATCTCATCATCTCTTCCAAAAGATGTTGACATGATGAGATCTGGGATCTTGTCATCTCATCATCTCTTCTACAAGATGTCAACATGATGAGATCTGGGATCTCGTCATCTTATCTTTTGCTATCAAGATGTCGACTTCCCGAGATAATTATCTCAACATCTCGGTGGCACTTTTAAGCTTCCATAGATCACAGAGATGCAGGTGACAGTAAAACTATATATAGACAGGCGAAGCTCCATCTATAAAAAAAAAGTTAGAAATTTATGCGCAAGGAATCCATACGCAACCGCACGCAACGCTATGCAGACTTGACCTACGCAAGTGCACGTAGACGCTGTTAGGGACTGCGCAGATCCATTGTTTTCAGTTTGTCACGTCGCGTACCCAGCGAATTTTCGCGCATAATACGCAGCTTTACGCAAATTCTGGTGTGAAATCTCCTTTACGGTGTCCTCCGATACTGGGCTAGAAAATAATTTTTTTTCTCCTAAAAAGACCCAACTTTACGATGGGTTATATTGGTGGAATACGGTGTTGGACATTCTTTTATTTTCACTCAATTTCTTTCTACGGCCGCATAAACACGGATTGTAAAATGCGATCAAAATTACTAAAATTCACACAAAACTAAAACACACGATGCATAATTAACAATTAAATCATGTAGATCGCGAGTTAACTCATTTAATCATTTTGTTAACTTACGTGCATGCCATCAAACAGAAATGGTGACATATCATAACCATCCAGAGTAACAGCTGGTAGCTTAGCTTTGGTTATGGAGGCAATAGTTGGAAGTATATCAAGGGTGCTGGAGAATTCAAACGATCTACCTGGTGTGATTCGTCCTGGCCAATGTATGATGGCTGGTACCCGCATGCCACCCTCATACGTTGTTCCCTTTCCACACTTCATTGGTCCTGCGTTTCCTCCGAATGTGTTTAAAGAAAGACTCGGTCTATACATGATAGAAAATTATAAGAAATCAAAATTTCCTGTCCTGATGTTCAGTGATGTATACTCGAAAATCCGTCGCTCACTATGTTATCCTATTTGGAAGAAATATACATTCGATTGAGTTATGCATTTAAATAAAAACAGTTTTTTAGTCAAGGCCCAAACCCTCAAGTTCAAGGCCAAGGCTTTACTGGCCAAGGTTAAGACATGAAAATCCAAGGCCAAGGCATGAAAACGTCAAGGTCAAGCACAAACTTATATTGTACAGATCAAGGCTTTCAATCAAACAATTTGACCTTCCTTTTTTCTTCACCACTGGGTGCTGTACAGTTTGCACTTATACCAAATGTGATGTATACCCTCTATTGATACACCGAATTAAAAATACTGGTTTATTTGCATTTTTATCTCGTTGCTTGAGAAATCAGAAAAGTTATACATTGAAATACTATACATGTATGTGTTATATGGTATGCTAGGGAGGATGACTGACACTAAACTTATCTCCGTGAGGGAGGTTTTTTGTAGTTTACTAAATAGGGAAATGGGAGTGGGTCAGTGGCGTAATGAGTGGGGCCTGGCATACAGGTACGGGCGAAAACTCATTAACATAGCTGTGAACAAGCTCTCTAAGGGAGCAATGATTTTGACCTTTTTAATAGAGATCTGATTTTATGATGGACTTAGACATAATATTACATATATTATATTTCACCCTTTCCCCTTGCCTATCTTCATACGTATTTGTTTGTGAAACTTTCAGAGTCCATGACCAACCCCCCCCCATCCAAACACCAGTTAGGCCTGGGGAGGGGTAGTCCTTTAGACCGAAGTATTAGGTACAACATTTGTTCAGCTTTACCAGACTGTATTAAGTAATAGAAACATTCCCTTGTTCTCCACCGTCCACGACTGAATATACAGAAATGGCAAATTTGAAATGACAATCTTGACAAACGTCTCCAGATTTTACCCGTTGTCAGAAGAAAAGACGAAAAACGTATCATCCAGGATGCCGTTTTCCTCTAGTTCTTGGTAGATCTGCCCAACCTCCCAATCCAAAGCAGCTAGTGAGTCTCCGAATCGTCCCCTTAATGATGTACCTGATGTTTCCTTTCCTGCATACTGAGGTTGATGTGTATGATGTGAAGCATAGTAAAGGAAAAAGGGTGTCTCAGACTTGACATTCTCTCTGATGAAATGCCTACCCTCCGCCACATATTTTTCATCTAATGTCAGCAGATCAACCGGTTGTTCAACTATTTTAGTACCATTGAATAGTGCACAAGGTGTATATTCGTCGCTGTGACATGGCGCGGAATGACAGGTTACATTCGGATAAAAGCAGATAGAGCAACGGCACTGAGCAGGAGAAGCTGGCAATCCTAATGAAATGAAACGACAAAAAACAAAACAATTTATTTACTCAAGACCTGATGATATTAGCTTAAACTTTTAGAAAGTCTTTACGGATTACACGGGAGTAATTATCTCACGTTTTCAGATAAAAGGTTAATCATGCATATATACCAAGTTTTTGTAACAGAATCATCAAATTTTGGCAAGTTCGTTTCGGGAATTGATAATAAGACTTTAGCCATCTCCAATTAATTTCTGCATGATTGGTCTCGGGTGTTGTTAGAAGAGGAAAGCAGGGGTTGCAGTGTCGTCACCTCCAAAACGATGTGGAAAACAGTGGTATCGTTCAATATTCAAGAATTGAAATAATCAAAATAATCTACAATGTAAAAACTTTGCGTTTACCCAATGAGACATCGAATCCATGACTAGGTGGAAGATACATCGAGTTGTTTCCGAGTCCGAGATGCCACTTTCCTATTGCTGCTGATTTGTACCCTTCCGGTTTTAACATTTCGGCTATAGTAACCTCATTTAGTGGAAGACCTCCAGGCCTTTTAACATTGATGATACCCGGATAAATTCCAGAACGCATCTGGTATCGGCCAGTCAGCAATGCAGCTCTGAATGGTTTGTGAGGAAAATGGATTGTTAAACATATTGTAAAGATGAAAATACAACACATGATCCTTGATTGCTCATTGGATGGAATTTAATTATGACATGGCACCACATGACACCCGTGCAATAGTCGACTATTGCGCGCCCTAGCAAAAGAACCAGCAGTGCAATAGTCAGTGGCGTAACTACGGGGGGGGCATGGGGGCACGTGCCCCCCCCCCAATCGGTTGGCCAAAAAAAAAAAAAAAAAAAAAGGGGAAAAGGAGAAAAAGAGGGAAAAAGGAAAAGAAACGTAGTAGGGGAAAGAAGAAATTATTGTTTATCATAGTGTTATATTATGTTATATAACATAAGAAGCATTTTCACAACTTTATGAAACATTATTTGCTTAATTGTGTCTTCATTGTTCCTGGTGCTCGCATAGACTTTTTAACGAGACATATAAAACTGCTGTACTAATAAAGCCTCCCGTTTTCAAATCAATATACAACGAAATAATACATTTCCTCGCAATTAGAGTTATTATTGTTTTAAGTAGTGATAAATTCTTCTTTTTCATGACTACTGAAAGTTATTGCCCTATTTTAAGGTCTTAATATAAAACATTTCCTGTCCGTGCTAACGTTCGCATTAGTGGATTGGTGAGATTTCTGCTCTTCATGAACTCCTAAAATCAGTCCTTAAAATGTCAATTTTTCTGATCTGAATATCAAAAAATTTTAGCTCGCGCTTCGCGCTCGCATCATTTGGTTAGTGAAATACGTGGGGTTTTAGTGAATTCCTACAAACAAGCCTTGGAATGCCCCTCTTCATGTCTGAATTTCCTAGATTTTCAGCTCGCGCTTCGCGCTCGTAGTATTCCATTAGAGAGATGCGTATGATAATCATGATTACAAAATTTACAATGACTTCAAAAAGTGCTCCATGTGTTTAGATGTAATTCTATCAAAATCAGCAAGCGCTTGGCACTCGCATTAGATGACTATGGTGAGATATGTATACTCTGACTTAATGGATTCGTAACTATAGTCCTTAAAATATCCATGTTTTGGGGTCAATATATACAAAAATTTCAGCTCGCGCTTCGCGCTCGCATCATTTGGTTAGTCAAATACGTAGGGTCTTAGAGAATTCCTACAAACAACCCTTAGAATGCCCCTCTTCAGGTCTATATTTCCTAAATGTTCAGCTCGCGCTTTTGCGCTTGTAGTATTTGATTAGTAAGATACGCATGATAATCATGATTACATGACTACAAAAGGTGCTTCATGACTGTGTTTAGATGTAATTCTAACAAAATCAGCAAAGGATGGCACTAGCATTAGATGACTATGGTGAGATATTTATACTCTTAATGGATTCTGAAATATAATCCTTAAAATTTCCTTGTTTAGAGTCAGTATATACAAAAATTTTAGCTCGCGCTCGCATTGTTTGTTTAACGAGACAGTTAAGTATCGTGATTACAATTTGCTTATAATGTCAATTTTTAGCCCTCAATATCAAAAATTTTCAGCTCGCGCTTCGCGCTCGCATTATTTAATCAGTGAGATACATATTCGTTTGATGGCTCTGCATGTCCTTGAAAAATAGCTATTAGGTCAGTATACCTGACAACTGAGCGTGCTTCGCGCGCTCCCTTAGTGACCCGAAATTTTTGCTGCTGCCCCCCAATGCCGTGACCCACGGTACGCCACTGGCAATAGTTGACTATTGCACACACGGGCAGGGAGCAGGTGTAGCATGCGGTTCTTGGCAGATACGGTTCTCGAAACGCTATGTGCTGGCGGATCGTGTTCCAACTCCGGCGGATTCAGTACCAATTTCTCTTCGGCAGATATCGTTCTTGCTATCGTTGCTCGATCTGCACACACGTATAGACCAATTTCACGGCCGGTTTATGTATTTGGCCCTCTATCGGCGACGCCATTGCTGCGGTGGGCAAGTGCGCTGACCGCGATTGGCTCTGTGTACAAATTCAATGAAAGATTACAGATAAGCTCTGATATTGTGTCATTAACTTCATCATAAAACAATAAAATAAAGCATGGACACCTGGGTAGACGATGTAAGACAATGGCCATATCTGACCGATGAAGGTATGATGAATTTTTGCACTTTGGCTTCCTTTCCCCTTAGTTTTGTCAGTAAAAGTGAGTTGATGATGACCAAGAATCGCTGTTGGTTTTCATCAGGGAGCTCACTTCTTGTTGCTAGTAAATTGTGTTAGAGTAGCGGGAGAGTGAACGAGACATAGAGTGAGAGAGAGAGGGGATGAGAGAGAGGATGAGAGAGAGGGGAGAGGGGGGAGAGAATATGTGTGAGCGGAGGGGATAGTGAGAGGGGAGATGGGAATAGTGAGAAAGGGGGGGGGGCTAACGAGAGAGTGTGTGAGAGAGGGAGAGAGAGGGATAGTGTAATACAGAGAAGGGGATAGTGAGAGAGAGAGAGAGAGAGGGAGGGATAGTGAGAGAGAGAGAGAGAGAGGGACTGATATTTCCATCTAAGTCCTTTCTGTTGATGTTTTTTATCCACTGGCGACGCATTCCTTCATCACGGCCTGGAAACCTATGCAGGGAGTACGGCTTCACACACAAACAGGCTTCATGAGTCCAAGGCGAGTGAATTTCACATTCACTTTGCTTCCAATCCTGAAGCTTTCTCCAATTGTTGTGGCAATTGAACACAGCACAGCTGCGACCTGAACTTCTCCGATTAATGCTCATTGTGAATCTTACAAGAAATCTGCTCAATTGGTCCAAAATAAAAAAAAAAATCGAACGAATGTACCAAATACCCTATTGACTTGTGTACTATAAAAGTTGATTCGCCCACCGCAGCATGGCGACCAGTCTGCTGCCCTCTCACGTTGTGAAATTGGTCTATACGCACGGAACATTTCTTTATAACCTCATCCAAAATATTATGGCCTAAAGACATGGATAAGTAGTACTCACCAAAGTGGCAATTATTTGGGGATACTATGGATTTGAAATGTTGTACATTTTATGATGTTGATATTTTCTGTTGCAGATAATTGACGGATGTCGGGCGCAGATGGGGGTGTTATAATAGGAATCCAAATTAGGTACCCCTTTCCTTTAAGATTTTTTAAGGACTTTAATTTAGCACTTACAGTGCTTGTATAGCAGTGTTGTAGTCCTTGATGCTCGCCCTTGGCTTTAGGGCGCCTTAAGGCCTACTTTTTCCAAGCCTTGGCCTTGAGTATTTTTAGCCTTGAAATTTCAAGGCATTTTTAAGGCATTTTGTATTTTGTACTTTCATTTGTTTTTATTATGAACGTTTTATCAAAAATGTTTCAATTGTTCTGTATATTTAATAACACTGATGGTCAATACTGCCACTCAGCAGTAGCAGTAGTAAGTGTACTAGCAGTGTCATCAATTGTCATTGTCACCATTATCAATAATTGTTATTACATAATTTTATGTAACAAAGAAAACTGCAGTGATGAAAAATAACATTATTTATTGGTAATGTGTTGTAATCATAACTAATGATGGTAGTGACAATAACTTTAATATTCAATTACTTCGTTATTTGTTATTTTCAGCATTTTGCTCTGTGAATTTTACTCTATTTATTGAGATATAAATATCTTCAGCCTGGACCATCACTTTAGTAATGATAATTATTCTAATGTAATGTAAATCGCCAGAAAAATAATTTATTAAATGTACAAAAGAAACTATATCATTATTTTAATATTATATCTAAATCTATCAACAAATTATTTTTTGCTTTACATGTACTAGGGTCCAAATTTTTGCTCGTTCAGGTCGCTCGCTCACACCTTTTATACATTTTGCCCTGTGTGCCATGTCTGCCGCCTACTAGCATTGTTAATGTTCCAAAATATCGACAGTTTGAAATGCCTTGGCTTTAAGGTTTTCAGGGCCTTGGCCTTGGGTTTTCATGTCTTGGCCTTGGGTGTTGAAGCCTTGGCTTTGAAGGTTTGAGCCTTGACTACAAAACTGTTGTATAGTGACTGCACTTCGAGTGCTCATTTTCTAGTTCAAATTTAAATCAGAAAATAAAAACTTGTAGTGCAGTCACTATACATGCCATACAAACGCTGTAAGTGCTAAATTAGCACTTCATTATTTACAGTGTATTTTTAATATAAAAATTCGGGTTGGCTATGCCAAAGTTTTTTTTTACTTTGCTCTTATTTGGACGATTCTGCTAAAATTGCTCACAGCTATAGACACTTATAGGAACTTCCTTTATCCCCATGTCAGAGTGGAGAGTGGAGTCGATGAATTCCCATGAATCACTCGCCGGTATAACGGCGGATCCGGTGCTCATGGTGCTAGGCAGATACGGTTCTAGGAACATTATCTGCCGGTGGATCTGCCAACTGCGGCCAATTCAGTACTTAATTGTTTCGACAGGTATCATTCTTGCTATCGTTTCTCGATCTGCATGCACATGGTACCAATTTACTTCAAAGTTCTATTGGACCAACTTTTATTTATTCTTCCATTTTAATAGGAAAATTTAAAAAAAAATAAAATAAAACCGCGGTGACCCGGCAGACATGGTTCCGTGTAAACAACAATACCTACCGGCGGATACCGTAAGACATCAATGCGAACTGAAATTAGTCAGAGTGATTGCATAGAAACTCTAAAAGAAGTGCAATTAAATAAATCCCCCGGAAATGACGGATTGAATATCAAATTCTATATTACTTTCTGGCAGGTAGTTGACGACTTTTATTGGTACTTCTGATTACGAATTGTCGTCTTCTCAGAAACAAGCAATAATCACAATCAATACATATGGAAGGTATGAAGATGCTAGACTATAAAATTCTCACTAAGATAATTTCGAAAAGAATAACAACTTTTTTTAAGTTACGTCGTATCAGTCGACAAAGTTGGCTTGAATGATAAAAATATGGTGAAGATGTTAGAATCATCAGTGATATGATTTTTCATACATCATCACTACTACATCCGGGTATTTTTAGCAATTGACTTTGAAAAGGCAATCGACTCAATATCACATGATTATCTTAAAAAAAACACTTCAGTCTTTTGGTTTTGGGCAAGTGTTTTGTGAATGGGTTAACATACTTTATACTCATGCCCAGAGCTGTGTCTTTATCAAGGGGCAATCAACTGGTTATCTGAAGATTAACATAAATAAAACATTTATTTTGCCGTTATAGCGCCCACTGCCTCTTGTAGGAATTCTTTCCCATTGGGAAAGCAAGCAAGTTGACATTGGGAAATGATATCAGGTATCCACCTTTCATTAAATCCTGATGTGGCTGAAGAAATTAGTTATACAGAGATCTTGAGCAAAATCCGAAAAATATTAAACTGGTGGAAACAAAGAGACCTCACATTAATTGGAAAGATACATTAAGTAAAAACTTATGTACATATAACGGCGGCATCGTCAAAATTGAAATCTTAACCAAGGTTAAGTTTTTGAAATGTCATCATAGCTAAGAAAGTATATGGCCCTAGTTCATGAAACTTGGATATAGAAATGATCAAGAATTACTAAACATCCTGCCTGCGTTTCAGGTCACATTACTAAGGTCAAAGGTCATTTAGGGTCAATGAACTTAGACCATGTTTGGGGAATCATTATCGAAATCTTAACCAAGGTTAAGTTTTTGAAATGTTGTCATAACTTCAAAAGTATATGGACCTAGTTCATAAAACATAGATATAAGGGTAATAGTGTATCACTGAATATACTGCCTGAGTTACACGTCACTTAGGGTCAACAAACTTTGGCCATGTTGGAGTTATTTGAGGAATTGTCATCATAAACTTTAAAAGTTTATGGATCTAGTTCATGAAACTTGGACATAAGAGCAATCAGGTATCCTTAAACATCCTGGGCTAATTTCAGGTCAGATGATCAAGGTCAAAGGTAATTTTAGGGTGAATGTTGGGGGTATTTGTGGAATTGTCATCATAACTTTAAAGTCTATGGATTTAGTTCATGAAACTTGGACATAAGAGCAGCGGTGTATCCCTGAATACTCTGAGTGTGTTTCAGGAACATGGCCAAGGTCAAAGGTCATTTGAAGGTCAATGAACTCTGGCCGTGCTGGGAGTATATGTTGAATTGGCATCATAACTTAGGAAGTCTATGGTACTTGCTCATGGAACATCGACATAAGGGTAATCAAGTATGAATGATAGTTTTGCACAATCCTTAGGTCACATGATCATGGTCAAAGGTCATTTTGGGTCAATGGACATAATATTTTATTAATGTTTTCTTCTGTGAATAAGTATGCAATAGCTGTTTTTCAAAGGAAGAACTGTTGCTATTTCGAATTGCGTAATGCAGGCGAGACTGCCAGAGGCGTTCCACTTGTTTAATGTAAGTTGTCAAAATCTATCACAAAATTGGATTTTCGTTATAAAAATGTCAAAGCTTTTGCTCGCTCGCTTCGCTCCCTCGAAGCTTCTTGTATATTTACGAGATACGACAAATCTAGCCCCCCCAAACAAAATTTTTGCCACATTACGCCACTGTAGATAAGTCTCTTTTTAGTGCCCTTTTCAAAAGAAAAGATTCCTTTATCCCCTGATCCCCTGTGCCCCCCCCCCCCCACTTTCAAATTCGCTCCGCCGCCCCTGGTTTGAAGTGAAATATAGGCTATTATTAATGATGTTAACCAGATATTTATTTTCTGTTTCTGTTTATGGTAACTCCCGTAGGAACTCTGCAGAACAGCTTTGCGCTGGTAAACGCCAAGCTAGTATTACCTAGGAAACATTTTACGTACGTTCTTCATGCGGTAAATTATTGTTCCCACTTGTATTGGCATCATGTACAGCCTCATTATGCATCAAAACAAAATGAGGAACAATTTATGGTTCGGTTCAAGTTCAAGTTTAGATAAATTTTTACAAGATTGTTCTCTAAAATTTCATTACGAGTATCAGTATCAATGCCTTGCAATCCTGATCGGCAGATAAGATTAATCGATGCTTGATATGTGAGTTTTTATATAAATGAATCAGTACCAGGATGTCCTTTACATTAAGTAGCATTGCCGACCGCCATAATGGTCCTCAAAATTATAAAGACGTAAGAACAATATTCGTAGTCCAGGTATATGGATCCTCATTCTTGTCATAGTTTTTACATAATGGATACGTACGGTGTGGATGTGAAAATATCAGTTTGGTCTGGAATAGGTTGAGCCAGCCATCATGGGGCAAGCTGAGCCCTGGTAATTCATATTTAATGTATTTATAACAACAAACCTTAAGGCCATTGATATGCAGGCAGAAATGACCAAATTCACAAGACGGTTGTTGACTTTTGGAGGATGTTAGTATTTATAGAGAAGTAGCAAGTGAAAAGACTATAAATAATAATAAAAAAAATTCTTGCTGGTTCTTTTCCCATACATTTTGTGCATAGTTTTTGTGGCTCAAGTAACCCCAGAAAATGGCTCAACTTACCCCATAGGTGGGAAAGTTGAGCCATTTGACATAATTTTTATTTTTTCTAAGGCGACAGTGACTTTCAGTGTGGGGGTAGTGTATATGGATTTTTTTTATGTTTCCAAGAAATAAATCTTAAAACCAGGTACTTGATTTTTTTTCTACAAGACTATTAGTCATATCAGTTATAACATGCAAAAAGAAACAAACACAAAAATGGCTCTTCTTACCCCGCCTTCCCTTGCACAGAATGCACGGGACTACACGGTATTACCTGGCATACCAAGTTCACATGAGTCATATCACCACAAGTTCCCAGCATTTGTGAAGCAAAATCATATATATGACCACACATGAAACCGTTGGCATATCAAAATTGCAAAATTATGATCAACTGCCAGTCGAAAATGTAAGATTTCACGTTAAAAAAAGAATATTTTCGTGCCTGTGACGTCGGTCACTCTACATTGCCAATAATAATCACCCGTATCAGACATCTGAGCTGGTCATTTACAAAACCGTATTGCCCTACATTTTCTGAATATCGGGAAGGGTAGGTATATTGTTTGTATTTTTCTCGGTCTCGGTGCGCGTATTTACTTTGCATGCAGAGACGAAGCAAAATATACCTTTGTATTTTCCCTGGTCTCACATCCGGGAATTTGTGGATGCGTATAAAGAGATACGCTTCATAAGGATCCGCCCACCAACAATATACGTCATAATAAAGACAACGCTGAATCCGAGCGCTTGCAAGTACGTCATAATGGTAAAGTGCAGAGCCTAGACCGATATTAACATGACACAATAGAACTCTATTTTTAAAAGAAATATCCCCATTATCATGATTTTTGCTCTAGATATCTGATTTGGATGATAATAAAAATATTGACTGGCTCTTCTTTCGGGGAACATCAAATATATTGCCCTTAAATGACCCATATTGCCCTCGTCTAAAGACTCGGGCCAATATGATTCATTTGCTGGCAATATATTTGATGTTCCCCTCAAGGCCAGTCAATATTATATAATTATTTCAGAATGTTGAACAGGAGTACCCCAAAAAAATCAAATAGGGGTTCTTGCATGGGTTATTTTAGGGCAATATAATTGGGGTCAGTTGATCTTTTTTTATATGGAAAGAGGAGCCACATGAATCATGTTAATAATTGAAATAAGTTGCAACCTATACATCATTACGGAGGATTCCATTATTTCCCAAAGTATATAATTTGATCTTCTAGTTTTACCCAACATATTCAATACGTCCATGTTTCAGACGAGTTAAATATTTCGGTGTCATATTATTTTTTCTTTGCTTTGAGTATTTCTTTCGTAGAAATGTTTCCCAAATGTGTATATTCACCTCTAATATTGTCCTCAGAAGGGTCTTAAGATATTTTCGATACAACTTTATTCCTCTTTAACAGGCGTTTTCAATGTGGAGACCAAGGTTCATTTGAATATTGGAAATGTGTCCATTGACTACAGAGAGTTTATGGTTTAAAAAAAATTGCAAATAAGACCGTATAAGATATACATAGTTAATATTATATTAACGATTATAATAGGGATTTCAGTGATGATAAAAACGGGTAAGTGGTCATTTGCATTGGAAATACTCCATTCAATATATCATGTTCATCAGTTTGTTAAAATCTTTTCAAGAGGCTTGCTGTATAGGCATATGACAAGTAATACGAGTAGGTACAGATATTAATGGAGTTCTTGGTGGTTTCACAAGTATCCATATTACCAAAAGCTTTGTTGTAATAACCAAACGGATAACATATTTAATGTTCTTTATTGACAAAATTCAAAATGGAGTTGATTTCACTAATAAAATCATCCATATATCAGAAGGGCGACCTACAATTTTTATACGAATAATATACCATGATGGACAACGAGTGTATGTTAATGTTTGTTTAAATCTTGTCTAACACGTTCTAAAAACTTCAAATAAATAATTCGTTTTAGGTTGAATTGTGAAACTATACCAACCTTGATGGACTGCACACTGCGGCAGCAGAGTAAAATTGTGTTAGAACCAATCCGTCTGCTGCTAGTCGCCGAAGGTTTGGTGTAGAAGAAGTTGGATGTCCGTACGGCTCAATATCGCCATAGCCCAAATCATCAGCGTAAAAAATTACGACATTCGGATGATTTGTACTCAAAGTATATACAAAGCTTGGTGGAAAAAGAATCCATAGCAAACACTGTGATAAACATCGATGCTTAGTCATGATGTATACTGACAAATAATATAATATTAAAGAAAATTACTACTGTTCCTTTGATAAGGCGTCATATCAGTGTGTAACACGCGGAAACTGATGTAGAAAGATGACACACGACACCATTCCTTGTGTTTCGGTTCGTTTAATATCGAGTCGTTATATACAAAATTCCAAAATTTCCAAGTACAGGAACAAAAGATAAAGAAATAAAAAAACCTGCAAAAACCAATGAGAATAAAACAATTAACTAGAATGATGATATATGTTTGAAAAACGCACAAAATAGAAATATACACATATTTGCTTGTGACTCTAAAACATTCATCAATATGATGTCAAGTAGACTCGTAATAATAAATGATAAACATGTTGTCTATATCCATTCATTAAAACTTATTCAATATTGCCTGAATTCAACTCATCTAATCACAAATTCAGTTCCTCCATCGTTATGGATAACTCTTCTAACAAATAAATGAAATACATCCATTAAGTGAAATTTACCAACCAACAATTAAAATATGCCAACAAATTAGCATTGAAATACAGTGGTTTATAAATGATAACCACTCACCCTGGCAATCTGGCCTAGAGGACCATATTTCCTCTCGTGATAGCCTCACCCGCTACACGAATGTCATGTCAAATACCTTTAAAAGGAAAGTAACAATTATTACACATAGTAATCAATTATTGTGACCCTTTACTCTGAAAACACAAAACTGAAACATTGAATTAACAATTCAATAACCAAAATCTTCAACTCTAAAGATCATTTTACTAAATCGTTTTACTTTACGATTAGAACCGAACACATTTTATGTTTATAACTACATACTACAATCAAGTATACAAGTACAAGTAATTAATATAAAATATCACAAAAAATCATCTGAAGTGACAAAGACAGATGCACAACTAATTAATTATTTAATTCACAAAACCCTTTAGAATAAGACAAATAACATGCTATGCTAGCAAAGATAGCACTTTAATATAACCTAACCTCTTATTCAAAACAATATAAAATACGTTGTTAACCAACTTTATAAACTATTGTTCAAAACTAACAGAATTGACAAAATAATATCTTACCTATAATTCTGACCCGAAAATGAAGAAGCCTCTCTGCCTGCCCCATGAATGGGGTGCAGTGCAGGAGTGACTTGGAGTAAAATCCTTTCTCCCTTTTATGCAGTTATCACTCTCCATTCACAGATGCTAAGCCTTGACCATAATGATCTACGTCATACAAGCTCATAGCTCTGGAATGTGATGTTTTGACCCAAAGACCATTCAGCATCACTCTTACCCAGAAAGAGTGAATCATACGTCTTTAAAAAGCATGAAGATTGATAAACATTTCTACTTTCTATTACTTCCTGTGCACTTCCTGTGAAGGCATCTATTACTTACAGACAAATGATTAAGAGTAATAAAAATATATGAATTTTCAATAAACAGTTCATTTTGACCTGTTACAAGTGGAACAGCTTATATACTATCAACGGGCTGGCAGATGATTTGGATGAATGGGGATAAGAGCGGATGGCAGATAACATTTTGATGTGTTTAAAGGGATGGTCCGGGCTGAAAATATTTTTATCTTAATACATAGAGTACAATTCACTGAGCAAAATGCCAAAAATACATCAAAATCGGATAACAAATAATAAAGTTATTGAAGTTTAAAGTTTAGCAATATTTTGTGAAACATTCGTTTTGAATATTCATTAGGTGCATGGGCTGATGATGTCACATTTCCCCTTTCCGCTTTCTTATGTTATTACATAAAGTCATAATCTCTTTCAATATTTCATACTTGTGTGAATAATATGTCTCCCTTATAATGATATAGGTTCCAGCAATAAATATCTAATGCACTAAATCAGTTGTCAATCCAATTTTCTAGTTCTTGAAGGTAAACTTTGAATAAACCTAATTTCATTTTATAAAATACAAAAGTGGGGATGCTACATCATCAGCCCACCTAATGAATATTCATGACGACTGTTTTCACAAAATATTGCTAAACTTTAAAATTCCATAACTGTGTTATTTGTTATCCGATTTTGATGAAATTTTCGGCATTTGGCTCAGTGAAATCTACTCTATAAAGCTATAAATTAAGCTATTAATACTTTCAGTCCGGACCATCCCTTTATGGTGAACTTTGATCTAAGGGGGGTGGATATATATCTCCTTGGTATAAGGCGTTGTTATGTCTCCGCTACCATGACTACTGCGGAGTTTGTTCGTTTGGAGCCTACTTGTATATAAGCTAGTTACGGGGGATTTTAATGGGGATGTTTGTTTTTACTGATTGGGAAATAGCATGCACCATATCCATCTCACTGCACAGAGATTCAGTTTCACAGGCAAAATAAACTATTTTTTTTAAATAAACAAAACTGCAAGTAGGCCTATAAAATGTTTTTAAGTTCTTATTGTCCAAGAATTCTAAAGTTTAATATTTTTTGAAAAATTGAATATGTACAATATACAACTTTCAAGTTTAAATATTTTGTCTATTAAATAGTACAGCAAGCAAAAAAAATAGAGCATAAATTTATAGTAAGTTTAACAAATAAAAAAAAAACAAGGATGTCAGGAGTGGTGCACACTTCATACAATAGAATATTGTTGCGATATTTATAGGAGTTCGGAAGTTACTAAACCACTATAGTGTTAGCTCACACAGACCTCGCTTATTCCACCTACTGTTCGTTTTTCTTCTCTCATTGACTCTGTATGAATCCTCGAACTTCTCACTTAAGTTCTTGTCTCTCAGACCAGTCTCTTCACAAATTGATTCTCTGACAGGTAGCAGCTGACTTTTAGTCTAGATATTTCCTTCTATTAATCAGACATTCGGAGAATAAGCTACAATAAACAACACTCGACTGAAATTAACTCCAAAACATGCCCCGAGAAACTCTTTTCAAATTCGAATTACCACCCACTTTATAGAGAGCTAAATCGAGCAAAGTCCTTAAGCAAAATATCCTTTGACGTTAACGGGCTGCAAGTGACTGAGAGTCGGTCACTGATGTTGCATAACAATTAAAGGGCATACTCCGTTGACGAGTTAGCCTCTTGTCGAGGCCCTGGAGGCCCTGGCGGCTGCTTCCCGAGCGAAGCGAGGGATTTCCTAATTCGCGAAGCGAAGCCAGGCTTCGCTATATCCATGCAGGGTCCATGCTATATCCCTCGCTTCGCTCGGAAAGCAGCCGACATGGCCTTGACAAGAGGCTATTGACGAGTAAGACCCTGGACTTAGGCAAAACAGATGAACAGATCTGTCCTCAGCGTTATGTCACACTGAGAGACTTTGCACTTTTCGTAATCCTCGGGCAGGGACATTGGGGTCCCGTAATGGTACACTCGAATTTACGAATGATTGTACATTATAGTCAATAGAATCGATCGGTGAAAACTGTTATACAATCATCGCTAAATGTTCCCATTTTTTGGTACAAAAAATATTTTGGTATTCCTAGCAAGTGTATATGAAAAAATTGCGACATCAGATAAATTTCTCATGTATTTTATTGTTTTTTGCAATTTCTCATTTATTTCTCTGTTTTTTGGACCTTTCGTTTTTCATTGTTTTTTCAAGTAAGTTTGTTGGTGACTCTTCTGAGATCATGAAAGGGAAATACATCTAGACCAGCAAAACTAAAAACAATCATACATTAATGATCTTGGGTTGAAAACACAATTTGCAGTGACTGTACACGAAATCACTTTTTTTTTGCAATTTTTGGTCTGACATGCACTTACATAATGTTACGTAATTTCGAAACAACCTACCCGGATGACACAAAATTGGTCGCAAGACTTGATAGTAAAAAGTCAGCGAGCGGTGCGGTCAAAAATTTTCGCGCAGCTAAATATTGCGCGAATCGTTTAGGGGGCCTCCGAGGCGCCCCCGGCCTGGATAGGATTTAAGATCGTGATAGTGGAACGGGGGCTTAATACATGGGTTTTCTTAATGCTTTTAGTCATGTTAGTGCACGAGTGAATGGGGCGGAGTTTATTAAGAAAATGCTGTCGTGGACACGAGTAACCATGAATTAGGGATCTTCTTTAGCTTAAGTTAAATTAATTTACAGAGAATTTGTAACATCAAGTTTCTAAACAATATTTTGTACATTATGAAAAATACGAGACATTTGGCTTCCTCCTGCTCGTACGCACGGGCGTCCGTCGATATAACACATGATATTTTTATGAAAATATGCACCCTTTTTCTTAAAAGTTGATGGAGAGGGGGAAAAATTAATCGTATCAAGTCGGGGTATTCAGTAATGAGTACAGGAGAAACTATATTTCACTGATTTTCATGATTCATTCCATTTGATTAACTCATCTATTCGTGTTTTGGGGCTAATCTTTCCCTTACGCATTGCTTTTTGGCAGAAGTTCTATGGAAAATGCACCTTTTTTCACACAAACTTTGAGACACTCTGTATTCATTCCCCCATTGCTCGAGAATGAATGGGCAGTTAACGACGGGGTTAAAGATTTATTGATCAACGGAATGTATATTTCATGAAAATGAAAGCCATTTTCCCATTGGATATCTTCAATACGTGTTTTTTACTAGATGAAGTTAGTTGTCGAATAGGCTGTCCTGGCATTTGAGGTCTCTATCGGTGACGTCACTCAGGATCGTCATGCCTGAACCATCGGCCGGGCAGGGGTCGCAATGGTAGTATGATTTATGGATAATGCACTCGATATATACAATAATCTTGTCCTCCCGTTCAAATGAATGTGAAACTCATATAATTTTCATCAGAGCATTCAACAGGAGTACTGTAGTACACATTTCTTTTTTATAAGTGAATTAAAGTCCCTCCAGTGAGTTTGATCACACCTATTGCGAAAATGTATCACCCCTACGTTGTAACACAGTCAGCTGTTTGCACTCAGGGTCACTCCGTGACCTGTGTGTGCGTTCAAGAGTTGTACACGATTTTCTGTCTCATTTAGGCAGAAATCTTTCATAATGATACGATCTTTCTACGAAATGTACTGACTTTAATTCGATAACCCATAATCGTTCATTGCACAACCATGATTATACATCATTAAAGACAACACTATATCATGCTATAGGAACTAGTATTCAATCTTTCGTTAAGTATGCACCAATTATACATCACGTTACTACTACATAAACACGGATCAAATCCCTTTTTCATAATTGCGGCAATGAACCTTAAAGCATCATTAACACGACATAGGAAAATCAAGGAGATATCACTTCTCTCCTTGGGGAAATTATGAGGGTATCCTTTGAACACAAGCGAATGGTATGTTTTTAAAACAGCTTTGACTGTCTAGACTTAAAAGGGAAAAAATGCCAAGTGCTTTGATTCTGATGTGAAAGTCAGATGGGACTTTAATCTTAATGATATGGATTTTATCCTCTACGTACACTGTTTAGTTAGAAAATTTATCCTTAAATAAAAGAAGTTCCTGCAACAGAGTATCGAGAATATCTGTAATCTACCAGATTTTTTTTTATAAAACACCCTTTTTCCCTTTTTAAACAGACCTGTTCTGTTAAATTGAAGAAATTTTTTGTTTTATGAATTTACAGAATGATTCTGTTATTGCTTTCTGCAAAATCTTCTTTGTTCTGTAAAATCAGGTGTTTTTTTAATATTAAACGTTACCCTCAACATTAGTATTGTCACGGTTACTCCAAACATTCGCATTTTGAAAATTATCAGCAACATCGGCATCATCATCATTATTGCAATTATTTTTCACATTAGTATCATGAACTTTTCACAAGTATTCCAAACATTACCATCGATCGTTAACATATTTAATCGCCGTTATTATTATTTATTTGGCGATTCCTGCGCCTGGTAGGCGAATTTTAAACGAACTAAAGATCTTTTCCCGATATAATTGTGTAACAGGTCAAAATGAACTGTTTATTGAAAATTCATATATTTTCATTACTCTTAATCATTTGTCCGTAAGTAAAAGATGCCTTCACAGGAAGTGCACAGGAATTAGTAAAAAGTAGAAATGTTTATCAATCTTCATGCTTTTTAAAAAGTATGATTCACACTCTTTCTGGGTAAGAGTGATGCTAAATGGTCTTTGGGTCAAAACATCACATTCCAGAGCTATGAGCTTGTATGACGTAGATCATTATGGTCAAGGCTTAGCATCTGTGAATGGAGAGTGATAACTGCATAAAAGCATGGACCTATTCCGTAATAGGTCCATGATAAAAGGGAGAGAGGATTTTACTCCAATTCACTCCTGCACTGCACCCCATTCATGGGGCAGGCAGAGAGGCTTCTTCATTTTCGGGTCAGAATTATAGGTAAGATATTGTTTTGTCAATTCTGTTAGTTTTGAACAATAGTTTATAAGTTGGTTAACAATGTATTTTATTTTGTTCGGAATAAGAGGTTAGGTTATATTAAAGTGCTATCTATGCTAGCATAGCATATTTGTCTTATTCTAAGGGGTTTTGTGAATTAAATAATTAATTAGTTATGCATCTGTCTTTGTTACTTCAGATGATTTTTGTGATATTTTATATTAATTACTTGTACTTGTATACTTGATTGTAGTATGTAGTTATAAACATAAAATGTGTTCGGTTCTAATCGTAAAGTAAAACGATTTAGTAAAATGATCTTTAGAGTTGAAGATTTTGGTTAAATTGATTTTGGTTATTGAATTGTAAATTCAATGTTTCAGTTTTGTGTTTTCAGAGTAAAGGGTTACAATAATTGCTTACTATGTGTAATAATTGTTACTTTCCTTTTAAAGGTATTTGACATGGCATTCGTTTAGCGGGTGAGGCTATCACGAGAGGAAATATGGTCCTCTAGGCCAGATTGCCAGGGTGAGTGGTTATCATTTATAAACCACTGTATTTCAATGTTAATTTGTTGGCATATTTTAATTGTTGTTTGGTAAATTTCACTTAATGGATGTATTTCATTTATTTGTTGGAAGAGTTATCCGTAACGATGGAGGAACTGAATTTGTGATTAGATGAGTTGAATTCAGGCAATATTGAATAAGTTTTAATGAATGGATATAGACAACATGTTTATCATTTATTATTACTAGTCTACTTGACGTCATATTGATGAATGTTTTAGAGTCACAAGCAAATATGTGTATATTTCTATTTTGTGCGTTTTTCAAACATATATCATCATTCTAGTTAATTGTTTTATTCTCATTGGTTTTTGCAGGTTTTTTTATTTCTTTATCTTTTGTTCCTGTACTTGGAAATTTTGGAATTTTGTATTTAACGACTCATCGATATTAAACGAACCGAAGCACAAGGAATGGTGTCGTGTGTCATCTTTCTACATCAGTTTCCGCGTGTTACAATTGATTAGGGGAGTGCATATGGACCACTTCACCGGGAATCCCCCCTACTCTTGTACGAATAGTGCACCTCCGTCTTTAACATAGCATGCATCTGTGGAACAGGGGCCCGAGGTGTTTACACACAACGCAGGCTTCAATATTATGAAAAATACGAGACATTTGGCTTCCTCCTGCTCGTACGCACGGGCGTCCGTCGATATAACACATGATATTTTTATGAAAATATGCACCCTTTTTCTTAAAAGTTGATGGAGAGGGGGAAAAATTAATCGTATCAAGTCGGGGTATTCAGTAATGAGTACAGGAGAAACTATATTTCACTGATTTTTATGATTCATTCCATTTGATTAACTCATCTATTCGTGTTTTGGGGCTAATTTTTCCCTTACGCATTGCTTTTTGGCAGAAGTTCTATGGAAAATGCACCTTTTCACACACATACTTTGAGACACTCTGTATTCATTCCCCCATTGCTCGAGAATGAATGGGCAGTTAACGACGGGGTTAAAGATTTATTGAGGAACGGCATGTATATTTCATGAAAATGAAAGCCATTTTCCCATTGGATATTTTCAATACGTGTTTTTTACTAGATGAAGTTAGTTGTCGAATAGGCTGTCCTGGCATTTGAGGTCTCTATCGGTGACGTCACTCAGGATCGTCATGCCTGAACCATCGGCCGGGCAGGGGTCGCAATGGTAGTATGATTTATGGATAATGCACTCGATATATACAATAATCTTGTCCTCCCGTTCAAATGAATGTGAAACTCATATAATTTTCATCAGAGCATTCAACAGGAGTACTGTAGTACACATTTCTTTGTTATAAGTGAATTAAAGTCCCTCCAGTGAGTTTGATCACACCTATTGCGAAAATGTATCACCCCCCTACGTTGTAACACAGTCAGCTGTTTGCACTCAGGGTCACTCCGTGAGCTGTGTGTGCGTTCAAGAGTTGTACACGATTTTCTGTCTCATTTAGGCAGAAATCTTTCATAATGTATCCGCCCGGGGCGTGGACTCGAACCCACGACCTTTGGTTCGACAAGCAGACGCTTTTAGCCAACTTCGAGCTCAATTACTATTTTGAAAATCAGCATCGTCAACATTATCACCGTTATTTCACACACCATCATCATCATATCTACATATCACAAGGGCAACTTCATAAAATATGTACGTCCGACCCCTATACGTGGGACCTTCATGAATACTTTGTCTCTAATTTCTTTTTCTTTTGTCAGTCTGTAATGTTCTCTAAGTGACCATGACTTGGTCAGTTTATGAAGCGAAGTACGACTTGAGAAACCGGTATTGTTTTAACATCTCTCTGGTGTGGACCGATATACAGTGCGTATCAAAAAAAAGTTTACACTTTGAAAAAGCCCTGGGAATTAAAAAATATACAACATTTGGGTAATTTTTTCACATATAATCTTGGGTTTGGGTCTCATCTATCCAATGAAAGTAAACGTTTTGACAGAATGTTACGATTGAGTGAGCACTGTCCATTTTTGTAAAGCTCGCAGAAATCTGTTTGCGCAGAAATGCTTGTTTTCATGCTGTGTAAAAGGGAAAGGGCGAAATCAAACTTACCCTGCGAAACATTTCTCATACATTTCCCTTGCACGTTTAGTCAATTGAAATAAAACGGATACATTCAAGCATTTTGAAATAATTTTGCCACCCAAATTGAAATTTCAACACTTAGTAAGCACAACATTTACCCTTTTTGTGCCAGCTGAATCTGAGGACATACCTGAATCTGAACAAAAGCTTATATCAGACATCTCCAGCATTTTTTTACTAAGTTTTCATCATTTAAAGTGGGTTTACATGTCATTTTTCATTTAATACTTGTTTCTCAACACTTTGCCTAAGCTTGAGAATGATTAACAAAATGAAAATCAAGCCTACGCCATTTCATGTAAATCACAGCTCAGTGTAAAGCAAATATCGTCACAATGGCCTCAGTGTGTGGGGGAGAGGGATGGGGTGCAATGCACTCTCGAATTGTATTGGGCAAGGAAACAAGTTAAAATAGGTAAAATATGTCTTCAAATCAATTTACAAGCTAAATTAAACGTGTTCTTCATGATTAAGGTCTACTTTTATTCGCATAACTATTTCAAAGTTCTGCGCAAATCATTTTTCACTAACTTTTCAAAAGTAAGTGGTGCTCGCTCAAGCGGAAACGTTTTTCGACAGTTATATTGTCATTTGCTTAAATGGATCTGTACCAATGTTAAAATGTAGAAAAATCTTCAGGAATTTACAAATACATAATTTTACAGGATTTTTTCTAAGTGTAAACTTTTTTTGATACGCACTGTATAATAGATACCAGGCTGGTGTTAAATTAACACCGGCGTGTTTGCCGTGTAGTCCCCACTAAAGTCTGAAGTTTTAAGTACATCTTCGTTTTTCTTACAAACGATATGAGATATCTCACATGGCAGGCGCATTTACAGGAACTTGCACCCCACGTGCCTACCTGACTTTGGTGCCCTTGTGTATTTTTCGAAAATTGGCGTCCCCTATGAACATGAATGATGAACAATACGAGTATCTAAAAAAAAACGTTTTATGCGAGCGCGAAGCTCGAGCTGAAAAAAAAAATGATATTCTGACCTAAAATTTTGGAATTCTAAGCACTTTTGGTGATCATCTGATCATAAGCAACATAACATAATTTTATGCGAACCAAAAACTTTCGTGATCATGAACAGGATGGGTATCTATCTAAATGATTGATGCGAGCGCGAAGTGTGAGCTGAAAATTTTGGATATTCTGACCTAAACCTTGGACATACTAAGCACTTTTGGTAATCATGCACAGAACGGGTATCTAACAAAACATTTTATGCAAGTGTAGCGCGAACTGAAGTTTTTTTTTCGATCCAAAAACGTAAGATTCTAAAGCACTTTTTGTGACCATGAATTAACGGGATAAGTATCTATTTAGACAACTGATGCGAGCGTGAAGCCTGTGCTAAAAAAAATGAGATTCTGACCTAAAATTTGGATATTCAAAGCACTCTAGGTAATCATGAACTAAACATTTTACACGAGTGCGGAGCTCGAGCTGCAAATGTTTTATTTTCCGATCCAAAACTTGAGATTCTAAAGCAGTTTTTGTGACCATTAATGGGATGGGTATCTATCTAAGCAATCGATGCGAGCGCGAAGCTCGAGCTGAAAATGTTTGACATAATATTCTGACCTAAAATTTTGACATTCTAAACAGTTTTGGTAATCATAAACAGAATGGATATCTGATTAAACATTTTACGCGATATTTGATATTCTAACCCAAAACTGAACATTCTTAGCATTTTTGTAACCATGAACAGGATGGGTATCTATCTAAACAATTAATGCCAGTGCGAAGCGCGAGCTGAAAATTTTTGACATTCTGCCCCCAAACCTCGGATTCTAAGCACTTTTTGAAACAATGAACAGGATGGTCGTGTAACTAAACAATTGATGCGAGGAGCGAGATGAAAATAAGTGATATCCTGACCTAAAATTTTGACATTCTAAGCACATTTTGGTAATCATGAACAGGATAAGTATCTAACTAAACATGTTATGCGAGCGCGAAGCGCGAGCTAAATTTTGTTCCATTCCAACCCAAATCTCGACATTCTAAGCACTTTTTAACCGTAAACAGTATGGGTATGTATCTAGACAATTGATGCGAGATGAAAATAAGTGATATATTGACTTCAAAACGGAAACACTTGAATTACTGTTTTCTGTAATTCATGAAGAGAACACATTTCAATTTGCCTGTTTTTCTCGATATTCAGTACTTTCTGTAAGCATGAACAGAATGCAATGGGAACTCGAATCGCTCGCGAGCAAAATAAATTGTGCTTATTGACTTTAAAATGGGATATTTAAAGCTCCATATTATCGTAGTGAGCAGATTATCTCACTTAAAGGGATGGTCCGGGCTGAAAAATAACATATTTCTAAATGAATAGGATAAAATTCACAAAGTAAAATGCTGAAAACTTCATCAAAATTGTATAACAAATAATGAAATTATTGAATTTTTAAATTTATCAATATTTTGGGAAAACAGTTTCATGCACATCGTCATTAATAATCATTAGTTGAGCTGATGATGTCACATCTCCACTTTCCCTTTTCTGATGTTATTACATGAGATCATAACTGTTTCATTTTTTCATACATGTGTAAATAATGTGTCTCCATTATGATGAAATAAGTTGCAGCAATAAATAACTAATGCACTTAATCAGTTATCACTCCAATTGTTATAGTTCTTGGTGGAACAATTTTGAATAAACCTAATTTCATGATAAAATACAAAAGAGCAAGTGGGGATATGACATCATCGGCCAACCTAATTAATATTCATAAAGACATGCCTAGAACTGTTTCACCGGAATAATGCACATCTTTAAAATTCAATAACTTCGTTATTTATTATCCGATTTTGATCGAATTTTCAGCATTTAGCTCTGTGACTTTTACTCTATTTATTGAGATATAAACATCTCTAGCCTGGACCATCCCTTTAACAGGAAATACGAGCGCAATATGCGAGCGAAATTTGCATTTTCGTGTAATGACCAGATATTTTTCTTTCACTTCCCAATCAACCTCTCCCTTTGTTTTATTCACATTTCTTTTTCTTCTTATCTTGCTCTCTTCTATTTTTTTCTTTTCTTCTTCGTGTAGCGCGAAGCCTGCGGGCTGAGGCGGTTGAGGTCCAGGGCCCCTGGCAGATTCAGAATTGTGATATTTCCAGAGGGCATTTTGTGAGATACAAAATGTTTATATGAAATAAATATCCTAAATTTGTCAAATTAATCTCATAAGAATATTTTGTTTGTTTAAAGATATAAGACTAGGCAACAACAATAAGATTTTCTAAAACTTATTTATCACTGACGATGTATATAAACCTGAAATGCAATTTTAAATTGAACCCCTAGGGGTGCAGTTTTGAACCCGCAGGGTGCAAAAATGAACCCTAACCGCAGGGTTCAATTTTTGAACCCCAAATCAGGGGTTCAATTTAGAACCTTTATTTCTTATTGTGTGGGTCACGGCATGAGGGGAGGCACCAGTAAAAATTTTGAGTTACTTAGTGCGCGCGCGAAGTGCGCTCAGTTGCCAGGTAGGCCTATTCTGACCTGAAATAGAAATTTTAAGGATTGTGCCATTAAACGGATATTTAAATTTATATTCAGACCTTGAAAAGGGACACTATAAACAAATTTTTAAAATCATGATATATACCTGTCTCACTAAACAAACAATGCGAGCGCGAAGCGCGAGCTGAAATTTTTTGCGTATATTGAACTCAAACATGGACAATTTAAGGACTTTTTAAAAGAAATTTGTGAAGAGCATATATATCTCACCATAGCCATCTAAAGAGAGCGCCAAGCGCTTGCTTATTTTGTTAGAATTACATTTAGACACATTAAACAAATTTTTGTAGTCATTGAAATCACTAATCAAATATTGCAAGCGCGAAGCGCGAGCTGATAATTTTAGATATTCAGACTAGAAAAAGGGAAATTTTAAGAATTTTTTTTTTTAGGAATTCATGAAGAGCTAACATATCTCACCAATCCACTAATGCGAACGTTAGTGCGGATTGGAAATGTTTTATATTCAGACATTAAAAGGGGGCAATCAAGGGGGTAATCATGAAAAAGAAGCATAATGTTATGCCACTACATAAAACAATAACTGGAACTATAGGCCTATTTGGTGTATATTGACTTGAAAACGGGATGCTTTAGTACAACATAAATTAAACAGAAAATGCTAGCACCGGGAATGATGAACACATAGGCCCTAAGCAAATTATGCTTCATAAAGTCATGAAAAACATTTATCATGTAACATATTATAATGTAATAAATATACCCCTTGCTGCAAGAACTTATAGTAAAGATCGAAATAGATGCGATTGACGACCCACAGTAATTTGACTTTTCGATACACCTTCCTTTTCCAATTCTTCTGAGATGTATATCTGATATTTTTCTTCTCTCCCGTCTTTGGTGGCTGGCAAGGCCTGCTATAATCATCATCGATAAGCAAAGTTGTCTTCAGTTTCTTCCATGTTGGCTGCCATTAACGATTCTTCTCCATTGCTTTCTGAAACGCTCGTTTCTGAATCGTCGTTGGATTTTTCAACTCTTTGCATTTTAGAGGGTGGTTAAGAGTATTCGTCTTCACTCGTTTCTTCTTCAGTATCATGATGTTCTTTTTTGGTGCCTCATCTGCATATCACACCTCCTACTATAGGACTTATCGCATTATGAACAAGTGTAGTGATAGGACATATCCAAATAAGTAATCATGTTGACTGGATGACATTTTGTTCGTAAATGAAGGAAATTAACATTCAACCGTTTACATGTTTTACATTTCATTGAACCATAAAATGTTAAAACAGTTGTAATTCCACATGTTTAGAGAGGAACAAAACTTTCTTTCACATGACAATGAGGGGAAAATTATAATATTTCATAGAATAAACTACAGAAGAAATAGTGAGTTGGTGACGTCATCAGATCCTTCATTTGCATAGAGCCTGGGATGTGCACATAACGATTTTTTTTTCATCAAGCGAAATTAAAAAGCTTCATAACTTTTTTAATTTTTCATCCGATTTTGATTTTAAAAAACTTCAGTGTTATGTTTGTTGGATTTTTTTGTCTTTTTATTCAAAACAACTTTTTTGTTGGGTTGGACTTGTCCTTTAATCCTATCTAGGCCGTAGGGGGGGGGCTCCGACCCCCCCCCCCTCAACGAGTATCGCGATATTGTCGCCGTGCAAACATTTTTGACCTCGCTGCTCGCTGACTTTTTACTTTCAAGTCTTGCGCAACTTTTGAGACCAATTTTGCATCACCCGGGTACGCGCGGTTCCGAAATTACGCAACGTTATGTAAGTGCATGTCAGACCAAAAATTGCTCAAAAACGTGATTCAGTGTGTAGAAAGTTAATGTAAATTGGTGTTTCAACCAAAAATCATAAATGTATAATTATTTTTAGTTTTTCTGGTCCAAATGTATGTATTTTATGCTGTTTATGATCTTAGAAGAGTCCCCAACGAATTTCATTGAAAATAAAAAACAAAGAAATACACAAGTAATTGCAAAAAACAATATAATACATAAGAAATTGATCTGATCATTTTTTTGTCATGTAAACTTGCTAAGATCACAACAAAGAGTTTCTATGCTAAAAATTAGAACATTTGGAGCTTTATTTAAGGAGTTAGAGGGAAAAGTGTGATTTCGCATGCTAATTATAATTACTAAAGGCATGGTCACACCGCCCGAGCGTTGTTGGAGCGGTCGTGGAGCGGAGAGAAAAAAAATCATCACCGCTCGCTACCGTTTACCATTTTTGATTTTTTTTTAATTTTTGTTTTCGATTTTTTCCCAATTTGAGAGCGAAATTCGACCCTCTTACCCTACCGCTCCACGACCGCTCCAACAACGCTCGGGCGGTGTAACCAGGCCTTTAATAAAAATTCGCACGAAATAAATTACTGTACAATTTTGTAGATTACTTCCCAGACAACCTGCGTGCCAATTTTCTGCGCGATCGCGCGGTCGATGGCCGAGATCTCAAGGGGGGCCTGGGAGGTCCCTCCCCCCCCCGGCCATGTGAACTCCCAAAATACCCCGGCCTAGATAGGGTTGATGTTCCATGTGAAATTTCTTGGTCAACAATAATACTTTCTTGCTGCATCCTGCAAGAACATCTTGTTTAGGAAATGAGACATTCCAAAGACTGTCGGTCGGGATTGGTAGACTTTAATTCAGCAATTAATAATTGGTATTTCGAGGTAATTAATCTTTTGAAGAAAATATGACAATGTATTTTTAGAACAATAATGTAGTGCACAAATATAAACGTCAGGAGCGCGAGGGAAATTACGCCTCATGTCGACAATACGCTTATTTAGGACTATTTTTTAGAAGAGACACTTTAATTTCATTTTTAAAATGTAAAGCGACCAAAAATAACGAGTTCGATCACTTCGCCATCTCGCTTTCAAGTTTTTAAAATAAGTTTACGCCTTGATTTTTTTGTTATGATTTTTGTTATGGTATATAACTCCCGTAGGAACTCGGGAGGACAGCACCTGGTAAACGCCAAGCTGGTATATAACCAATTACCTATAGAAACGTAGGTCAATCAGTCATCGTAGCTGACCTTATAGACGATAGATATCACTCTTGCACCCTTTTTTTTTATCAAAGTGGAGACAATGACAGAGTAGGAATTCGAACTCACAATCTTGCAATTATGACTCTAATGCTCTAACCTCTAGACCACACGAACATGGAGGGAAACTTTCAGAAGAGTGAGAGAGCGGGGGGGGGGGGCGAGAAAGGACCGAGGGATTATGCGCAGTATTTTGTTGAAGAGCTCAGTTGCGAAAGGGGTAAGGCCCGTTTTTAATCAAATTTGATTTTTCTTTTCTCTATGTATAGATTTCTAGTAGCTCTGTAAGATGAAACCGAGGGAAAATTGATATTTCCATTAATATAAAGTGAATTAAAATAGCAAAGAAAAATCACTTTTTTTCAAAAGTGGTCAGGTCCATTTCAGTTTGGTTGCAAAAGGGGTTAGGTCCACAAAGAATATTTTTGGAAAATAATATTTAAACAAATCCAGGAAGATTTCTTTTATATCCATGTTTTTTTATGTTCACATGGTAGGGTATCATGAAAGTCTAGTTTCGCATAAGAATATTGCAATATAGTAAGAAAAAAAATCTTGGAGTGGACCTACCCCCTTTTGCAAACTTCTGAAGAGCTCATTTGTCAAAAGGGTTAGGTCCATTTTTCAGAAATTTAATTGTTTTCTGTCTTAAAACCAATAGATTTTTAGTCGCTCTGATGATACCAAAGAAAATTTGAAGTTCACATCAGAAAAATCTTTTTCTTTTTTTTTATTCAAAAGAGATTGGAATCATTTCAGTTTGCTTGCTAAAGGGATTAGGTCTACAATGATAATTTTGATAAAAATATATAGGCCTATATAAAAAAAAAATAAGACAGGTAGACTTATTTTATACCCAATTTCATATTCACATGATTTGGTAGTACATCATGACAATTTAGTTTTCTCATAGGAATATTGCAATAAGTGAGAATAAGAAACATTATTTTTCTCGAATGGTCTAAAGTAAACCTAACCCTTTAGTTGCAACCAAACTCTTCATCTTCTATAGTGTGATGATTAAATCAATTGATGAAAGTTAAACATTTTTTATGATGTAGTAGGCCCTTGTACACGCCTAATAAGCAATCAATTAACTGGGCGTTGAGGAGTGCTCTTGTAATCCAAGCTGTGGGGAAGTTACAAATTGATGCAGAGGTTCGAGGTTCGAGCCCTGATCACGTCTTTCGGATGGTGACGTTATAAGGTCGGTCCCAGACGTAAATAATCATACCTGATTGATACACGTCTGTCAAAAACTCAAAATACACACACACACAAATGTGACGGTGTTCTTCTGAGATGACCTCTATGTTAAATTCACCGCAAACTTTTTTGTCTACTGCATTGGAGGGAGTGGGGCTTGGGGGCTTTGGGACTTAAATTATGTCATTTTGAGTTTTGTTGTGAAAATTGTACAGTGCAATGATTAATGACACCTTCATTAAGACAAGTTTATTTATTTCATCAGAGGCTTTTCCTCGATCTTTCACAGTTTCTTCATGTGACCCGGAGAGATCACCTTGAGCTTTCTGCTCCGAAGACGATCCGCACGACGTGGTCCGCGCCTCAGGGGGGGCCGGGGGCACTCAGTATATAATGCATAGTGGGTATGTGCCGCGGAGGGGACCCCCATTTTTACACTCAAATTTCCGTTCCAGGCATAGCATTTTTGCCTTGTTGAGAAAAAGAACAAAGAAAGCCGCTTCTTCTTATCGAGAAAAAAGAAGAGAGAAATCCGCTCCAAAGCTTCGCATATTTTTCGTTACGCCGCTTCGATCGCATTGAATGAGCTGCAATTTTGGTGAAAAGCGGCCGCAGAGCTCCCCGGCGGAGGCCGCGCTAGCTGCATCATGCACGCATGACCGTTTACATAGGGATGCATACGCACTCACACGCTGGCGATCCAAGCACCCCCGTTTTAACAAACATTTGTCGTTCCGAAGCCCGTTCCGAGGACCCTCCTTTTTACTATAAGCCCGCTCCAAGGCCCCCGTTTTTGTCTCGCCCGCGGCACACCCCCACCACTTTTTTTGGTCGAGTGCCCCCCCGCGGGTCCGCGTCCCCGTGATTCTAGCACCCTTTGTGAAGTCCGTACCAGTCACTGCACAGCTGCACTGCATGTACAGCAAAGTCAAATGTTAATTACACAACAGCTCTCACGTCCCGTCAAGATGTCTGCAGATAAGCCGAGATTTTTAAATAAATGTTATGAGATCTTCATTTAATACATGATTCAAGCAAAACGATTGTAAACGATAACGTCGGCTGCTATTGTTCGTTCGCATGGTCGCATCCAGACCGTGCAATTATCACAGTGGCGCGGCGTTGTTCACAGATCAGTTGTCAATGCACTTACGAATAAACTTATGCATGGGACTAGAGATAATATTTTGGCGAATTACCAACGTATTCAGGTTGTTTTATGCTTCATCTGTGACTATGATTCGTTGCAATGCCGTGAAGTAGCAGTTTATGTATTGAAATTTATGACATAATTGCTATTTTAAGTGTATTAAATGCATATAAATATATTACTAGACTATATGTTTGAGGTTAGATAATATTAATTAATTTGCCCACTTCTTTGGTATGTGAGTCAGGATGGCCGAGCGGTCTAAGGCGCTGCGTTCAGGTCGCAGTCTACTCTGTAGGCGTGGGTTCGAATCCCACTTCTGACAAAACTTTTTTTTTAAAGCAGTGACAAGGAATGGAGAATGCTTTTCAGAACAGACCCAAATGATATTAAGCTTCTCGAAAAATAATAAACATTTCCATAGGCCGTATAAGCCGTTTTCAAGAGTTTTCCCATTACACTGAATGTCTCTCCGGTGCACCAAAAATAAATAAAATGAAAAAAAAAGTATTATTGTATTTCCCAGTGCCTTATCAAAAGTCAAATAGCACCTTAATGTTAAGATACTAAATTTATGTATTGTACTTGTGTGTATTACAGTCATCCCTACGATATGCATAAGTTTTATATGTTGTATTATACTCATTACTATTGTTATGATTCTGTTATAATAATTTGATCTTACAATGTATATTTTGTTTATATTTATATATTTCTATCGTAAATAAACCAAACCAAAAACAACAGTATGTAATGCATTTATGTTTTAAAGGGGAATTTCAGCCTGAAGGACATTTTGTTGTAAAAATAGCTGGAGAAAATAACAAAAAACATAGGCGAAGGTTTGAGGAAAATCCATCAAAGATTAGCCAAATTATAGTAAGGATTAAAGCTTTGGATTTATGACGTCACAAAAGAGGAGCTGTCCCATATGTTATGTAATAAAAATGCATAAATTTCATTTTATCGTTTGTGATGACTTCTTTTTAGAAGCAGGTGTGAAATGATTTGTCTCTGAATTAAGGTACAGTAAAAACCTATTTCAATTTTCTGAGAAAATAATTATGTAGGAATGTTGTTCGCATATGACGTCACAAATCAAATAATTCAAATTCCAATAACTTTTTTATTCTTCAATGGATTTGTTTTAAACATTTGGCAATATTGTGTATAATTTTTCTGCTATTTTTATTGTCAGGGTGAACTTCCTCATTAAGTTTAAATATCTATGTTACATATATTTCTGTTTAATTTCCCTTGTGCGGGTTATTTCAACCTTTATTGTGTTCCCTTATTTTGATATATGTTTAATTAAAGTCGATTCAACATAATATTCACAGTAGAACTTCCCGGTGAATTCCAAGTTACGATTATGATTATTTTACATGTTCCAGGAGCCCGAACATAAAAAATGTTTTCTTTTGTCAAGTTTTGATGACATTCTTTGTGTGATGAATGTTCAATGGTTATCCTTTCATTAAAAATTAACTTGCGTTTTGGGTATACTTGCAATGCCCATTACAGGATATTAATAAAAAAAACTATAAAGTAACAAATAATGTGATCTTGCTAATTACGTATGCTTTTTTTCTCATTTTGGATTTTTTTTTGAGGGAGTGGAGTGGGCATCCTCAATCATCATCAACAATGGTAAATACGCATGAAGCTTTATTTTCATTATACCATGTGTTAAAAGTGACATTTGAAAATGAGAATTTGTTGGATCTAATTCATCAAATTCGAATTTCTAAGAAAAAAATTGAATTATTACCTTAATAAAATAAACCCCTCAAAAAAGTTTGGAAATCTGAGTTTGGCCATTAATTTCTCCCAACTCCCAATTTCACACAATGCATATTTGTTATCATTCAAAATATCATTTAATTCTCTTTAAAATGATACCATGCTTGTTATAATCATGCCATCACGAAAAGAGCAGGATTCAAAAGTGTTGGATGAGGTGTGAATTGAAAAGCTGCAAAACGAGCAGAAATAGTCATGATGGGACAATACAGAACATGATTCCTTTGTCTGTGTCAATAGAGATAATCCATTCAAATCAAGCCCCGCTTTTTCATTTTATGTTTTGTTGTGGTTTACGTGATGATGGTTCTGTGAGATAACATGGTTTGAGTCGTGGTTTGAAATACCCATGCATGTTTGTTAGTTTGTTTGATTGTTTTATGTTTGCTTGTGCAGAGTTGTGTCAAGGTGCCGTGAAAAGAATTAAAAGGAACCGCTGAGAAACTCACTCATCACCACGGAAAAAAGAACAGTGACTTTCATATTGTGTCATTTTGCAACTTTTGAATTTTGACCTTTCCCCGCATTTTAAGGCACTGCACCTTCATGTGAACCATAATCATATAATGTAGTGTATAATTTTAAAGAAGATTAAATGATCCATTCATTGATATTAATTCCACATTGATATTTACTAAAACCGGGGAGGGATTATCGATCAAAGCCAAAAGAAACCGCTGAGAAACTCACTCATCACACGGAAAAAAGAACAGTGACTTTCAATATTGTGTCATTTTGCAACTTTTGAATTTTGACCTTTCCCCACATTTTAAGGCACTGCACCTTCATGTGAATCATAATCATATCATGTAGGGTATCATTTTAAAGAAAATTAAATAATATATTCATTGATATCAATTCCACATTGATATTTACCAAAACCGAGGAGGAATTATCGATCAAAGTCAGATTTCCAAACTTTTTTTGACGAGTTTATATATATTTGATATAATAATTTAGGCAATATTGAAATATAGAAAGGTCGGTAGTGGAAAAAACCGAAAATTGTGTCTGTGCCAAAAGAGAAATGTCAACTGAAATTTCGTTTAAACTTGAAATAAATGAATTGAAATTTGTTTTATCCTTTACTATTTCTATATCAAACACGGCGGTAGATCTGTAACTTTGTAGATGTACAATTACAAGTCTTTATCATTATGTGATAGTGGTAAAAGATTTATTTCATATAGCAGCGATTTATAGCATTCATTTTCTTCAAATATATCTATGCACTCTTCATAACAATTGTAGGTTACATGACGATAAGGACAGTGAATAAACGAATTAAATGCAAAGAAAAACTTGAAAATTGTAAGCTCTGACAATTATTCTTAATTTTGATTGGCTGAGAAGCACTGGTCACTCTTGTCACTCTTGTGTCACTCGAATTTCCTCACAGCTGACAACTACATTGAAACGTTGTCTTGGCATCAAAACTAAATACACAAAAATAACTATCCATTTCTTCTACATGTATCAGATTATTTGAAGAAAACAGTTTTTAGCAAAATGAAGATTCGGCAGGGGTGTTCTTCAGCGTGAAAATGCATTTTATCTTTCATGTCATATGCGAATGAGAAAATAATTATAAGGGGTATCACCTTTAAAAATTCACCAGCGTATTTCCTCTTCTTTTTTTTGGGGGGGGGGGGGGTTTGATCCAGAATTTTTACAAACTCTATATTTTGGCTAATTGCTAGATATTTCTAACATGTCTAATGATGATCATAAACACATACAACAATATTCAACTTTTTCATACTGAAATTGCACAATTCAAATTTTAAATCCGACCTTCAAATTTCATTCACGTGTTGTTATTGTTCCCAGCTTTCCTTGTTGTATGATTAAGTGACACATAGCAAACATATAATCTCACGTATGTACTTTTAATTTGGCATAGGAGGTGGCCAGTGGCGTACATTTTCCACAGGGGGGGGGGGGCAATTCGACCAGAAAAAAAATGACATTCAAGCAAAAAAAAAAAGGTCTTCAACCACAAATGTAGAATTTCGTACCAGGAAAAAAAAGACAAGCAAAAAAAAAAGTCTTCAAGCTCGTCGGGGGGGGGGGGGGCAGGGATACGTTCCTTGCATGGGTTGTGACTCGTCAGGGGGCAGACTGCCCCCCCTGCCCCCCCAGTACGCTAGTGGAGGTGGCCCATGAAACTATTAAAAGGATATTTTGCTCATTTTTTCACATGTTTATGGTTACTTGAAAAAAAGTATTGGATATGTGACTTTATGTTTGCCGGTAAAGGATTTTCTATCTTGTATTGTTCAATTATTCAATTCATTTCAATAAATGAAAATATGAAAATCAAACAATATGAAAAACATGATAAGTAATATCGCAGGTGCATTGGTGAATGAGGGCTCTTACCTCACCCCCACACACACATTAATTCGTACAAATATCAATATGTAACCGAATTCTCTATTTTCTTCAGTAAATATGAATTTCATATCAATTCCGTGTTGATCTACATTTTGATGCGTTATATTAAACATGTTTTAGAAGATACAAATTTCACTCATCATCTCCCGAATAATAATTATAATATGAAGCCTTCAACAGTAGACCGTGCAGCTCTCTTTCCGAACCATTCTTTCTAAAAAAAAATTCTGAATTTGGTAAATTTGAACTGGGGTTCAATAGAATACACTGTAAAAAAATTGGTGTTAAAATTACACCCTAGAGATTGAACATATCACCAAAGAATGTAAATGTAACATCCTAATGTATTGTAATAACACCTATAGGTGTTAAACTAATACTGTCAATTTAACACCGGTGTAAAATAACTGATGCAGTCCTCTATGTACACAGTTAAATGCTGAAGATAATGCTTTCATTGCCAATAAATTTTTTATATTTCACACGAATTTTCGACGGTCCTCCGTCTTCTTCAGGAGTTACTCCTGAAGAAGACGGAGGACCGTCGAAAATTCGAGTGAACAATAAAAACTTTATTGGCAATGAAAGCATTATCTTCAGCATTATTTTGTCATCTTACAGAAGCCAATACGTGAAACTTTAAGATATATATATATAAAATTGTTGAAAATGCTAATAAAGTCATGCTTATTATGATATAAAAATATATACATCCATAGTACTGAACATAGCTCGTCTTTACGATATCGATATCTACGTTTTTTTAACAATTCACAAACAAAAAGTAACATGGTAACCAGTGATAAAATAATCTGTATGCGCTTAGACAGTATAGTTTAATCGCCTTAACCGAATATAAGACCAATTATTATAAAGATCACTGATGAAATCGGAAAGCGGAAAAGTAAACATGTATTTGATTTGGAAGACTTGTCCATGCAATATATATATATTAATATAACTTATACTTTATTACAACGTGTACTGTATCTTGTAGTTATTTACAAAGTACATCAATGACAGACGAAAAGAAAGCACGATTAAGTACTGGTTCATGCATAAGACGATGATAATGCCGTATAACGTCACTCACCAAAACAGATTACTGTTATATAATTGAACTCCTATGTTAGGGCAATCTCACGATTACTCACATCGCATTAGGTGAATATTGACTTCTTCCAAGAGCTCTGAAAAACGTGCGTTCTATAAACATTATCACCTATACACATCATGTTAAGCTTTACAAATATTTCTTGAAGAGTCAGAAAAATAATTTGATTGTGCTACATGACAGTGTCAAAATGTGGTGGTTTCATTTACTCTTTTTTTTACAATAAAATCACATCCTTTACAATACCTAAGTTCTTTATTATGCAATTGATTGAGAGTTTTCTTCATGTAAAATTGTAGTAGCGTACGGATCATTTGGACTTGTTGGCGTGGTGGGTCCACTGGTTGGAGTGGGAGGTTGTTCGTTTACTTCGTTGGGGTTTGCTTCTCCAGTTTGGGATAATGGATTAGGCGTTTCGTTCAGAGTCAATGGGTCTTCATCACTGGTGTAGATGTTAAAGGAATACGAGGGATCAATATCTGTGGGACTTGGGCTCACTGCTGATGACATCGTGCGAGGTACATCATATCCTGAAGGAACGATCTTCGTCGAATTAACTCCTTGAAGATTTGGTACATCGTACTCTGGCGGGGTAACTCTCATTGAATCTCTTAGTGGAAGTGGTGGCGGTATGCTGGTTGACACTGGGCGCGATGGTTCATTGTCAGGAAATATTGTTGTTGAGTAAGAGCCATCTAAATTCAACGGTTTCGGAATACTTTGAACGCTCGTTGGATCTGACGAGTAGTCGTTTTCTTTCACCGGACGAGGATCGGTTACGTCAGGATCCCTTGCAAATTCATACGGGTTCTCATGTTGTCCTACTTGGCCATTCGTATGAAGATATCCTCCTGTTGCGTAGGGGTTCTCCTTCTCGAAGTCATCCACTGTGTCTTTAGGCTTGGATGACAATGCACAAGCACCCCGAGCCTGCGCCCCATCGATGTCAGTGTAAAGATTGTTTGTGAAGGACACTGACGTGTTTGGATCATCTAATTTACTCTTTGGTGGAAGTGGTGGAGCTGCCGTGGCACCGAGTGTCGAAGGTATGTTGATGCTGTCCGTATGAGGATTAGCGAATACTGTTGGTACATCGTCCCCAAACTTTTCTCTTTTATCCCTATGTATGAAGAACATTAAAAATAAGATAATTGGTAATTTACGTCATTTCATCCAGTCTACCGAAGGTCTGTTAATGATATCTACGACTCAAGGGTATTATGTATTTTGGCTTTGATAAAAGTGATGATTACTAACAAGATGGCTGCCTGGCTGTCATCAATAATGACGAGACAAAATGGGGCCGAATATACTCAGGGATGGATGTCATAATGAGACGTGGAACATGGTTTATTTCCAACTCGTCTAATGCCAATTCGTTCAATTGCCAACTCGTCTACTATAATTTTGTCTACCATCAGTTCGTCCACTCACCACATGGTCTACTCTCAATTAGTCTGTCATTCCATCCATTAACGAGTTGGTCCAATAGCCATTTAGTCCATATACCATTTGGTCTAGTTGGACTGAGGCGTTAATTGTACAAAATGAATGAAAAGAAAATGGGTATTATACCAACTGGTTATTAGACGAAATTGTCATAGACGAACTGGTGATTAGACGAAGTGATGAGTGTACCAAGTTGTTATTAGACCAAATGGTTGTTAGACGAAATGTTAATGGACGGAATTGCATTAGACTAAATGAAGGTAGACCATGTGGTGAGTGGACGAGTTGGCAGTGGACGAATTGACAATTTACCGATACAGACGGATAATCCATTTATGGAAGGACAAGTCCACCCCAGCTAAAAGTTGATTTGAATAAAAAGAGAAAAATCAAACATGCGTAACACTGAAAATTTCATCAAAATCGGAAAATAAGAAAGTTATATTTTAAAGTTTCGCTTCAATTTCACAAAACAGTTATATGCACATCCTGGTCGGCATGCAAATGAGGAGACTGATGACATCACACACTCACTCTTTCTTTTTTATTTTATTATATGAAATATTCTAATTTTCTCCTCATTGTCAAGTGAAACAACAATTCCTCCCTGAACACGTGGTATCGGCATTGTTTGATATCATATTGTTCAGTCAAGTTGGTCCGTATTGTCAAATTCATAAAAAATAAAATATTGTATAATCCAAACAATAAAAAACAAAAGAAGTAGTGAGTGATAAAATCATCGACTGACTCATTTGCATGTCACTTAGTTGCGCATATCACTGTTTTGTGAAAAATAAGCGAAACTTTAAAATGCCATTACTTTCTTATTTTACATCCGATTTTGATGAAATTTTCAGCGTTATTCTAGTTTCGGATTTTTCTCTATTTATTCAAATCGACATTTTTCCGGGGTGGACTTGACCTTTAAGAATATGTTTTGACAATCATGAAAGGGGGTCTCACAGGCAGAAACTATACCTAATTTGGAGATAAAGGATGGATTTCCTCAAAAAAGTTGTAACGTCAACTTTATATACTGAGTCTAATAAAAACATAATTTTTATTATTTCAAGTTTATTTAGATAATTCATTCCAGAATCCAGATATTATGAAGTAATTATAAAGTTATGTGAGCGATATGGGTTAAACATACCTACGGACTTTGTAGAAACATATGCCAGCACTCAAGATGATTAGGACGAAAATAATTGCAATCAGTACGAAATACCAGTTCGTAAAACCACCTCCTCCCTGCAAGTATATCAATATATCTTATTCAATCAGTGACAGAACCATGGGCAGACTCAATATTATTGAGTAATTGCGAACAAACACTGAAATAAATTACGAATTAGCAGAAATAATCAACAATAAACATCATAAATCTATTAAATATACTATTCTTTCAATACATGTAACAAAGATGTTACATCATATGGAAAACACAAAAGAGCATATATACCAATGAAATGACAAAATATTAAATATCAGATTTTGTGGGATAAATGACGCAAAAAAGAGGACTCCCGGATAATTCTTGTGAATAAGAAAATGAATTCAGATGGTATTTTAGTTTGACAATTATTATTGTTTACTCTCATGCATCTGGAGCTGTTTTCTCACCTTATTTCCCGTTCTTGCTGCACCTGGAAAAAGAGAAAAAGTTAATATATGAAATTATGATCGAAATTTTAATTGCACAAGTTAGCCTTTCATAATAACACACTTCAAAAATCGAATAAAAATTACATACGTTCAGTATTCTTCAATATCTGATTTGAAAAATAAATGAACCTTTAATGTATTTTATCATTCTAACATCACATTTAGAGTAAAACGTATAACGGTAAATTAACACAATAACGTAAATGACAACGAATGCATGGTTACAAGGTATACGAATGCAATGCATGCTAACATTTCATTTGGAGACCAACAAGTTTAAATCATCTTTAAGGGATTCAAGAATCCTGGTATAATGATCAGTAGATATTAAATGATGATGAAATGCATCTGAATCAGAATGATTTGTTGCGTGCGTATTAAAGCTACGGCCGATGGTGAGAGGTCATAAGCAAAGGTATAATGACCGGTTGAGGTTTGGAAACGGGGATTTTTTTATCATATTGCAATATCATCCACATCTTTATAAAACAAATAATACACATCATTTTGCTTTGCCATTACAATAATCACACACGCCTTTGAAACAGTCAAAACACACTCAGCTGTGCCTTTGGCATGTAAGAACTGTTCTAGAGGTACATAAAGTGTAAATTGCCCTCTGTGCAATTCGGGAGGAACTTTTGAGATTGCCATGATCGTCCAAACTGATTGCATTGAGAATGTGTACAGTTCGATGTGTATACGATTACTTCTGGACAGGACTCTTGGATTTGTAGAATGAAATGAAAATAGAAACATTGAGCGGAAATTTGAATACCAGATGTGAAGAGTGGATAGCTTTCTTTCATAAAACCGGGCCCTAAAAATAAATGCGTATTATTGCTTGAGCAAGAACGTAGTCCGTGATTGGAGGAATGGAGGGAGAGGGTGGTTGATAACCTTTTAAATCTAGACTAAAGTCATCCGAATGACTTCAAACTGGATGAGGTATGACCAATCAGGGCAGATGAATAGTGGAGTATCTGGGTAGGGGATCCGTGCCCGGTTACCACTTCCAGGGAAGAGATCAAAGGTAAAAGTGAAGGGGAGGAAAGGGAAGAGGAAGTAAAATTCAAAAAGCTCATGAGCTATGCCAGGCAAGCAACTGGCATTATTATGCTAGAAGGGCGCGATTTGTCATGCTTGCTTCTGACTTGCCCTGTATCAGAAGTGATGGAGTACTTTTTCCTCGAGGATCGATGCCACAGCTTGACTTTCAGTCATCACGAAAGAGAAACGAACACGATTCATTGTATCAGAACACCATTTTTATCTCCAATAGATTTTATCCCATTCGTTTCATTCCATCCTGCCACATCCATTGATCCATTTCGAGGCGAATCATAGTAAACCAAGCAAGACTTGGTTTGAATCCGGGTGAAAATTGTTTCTATACTAACACGTTCAAAACGTGAAGATTTATTCAGTTTTTAAAAAGAAATCTTCTTCGGGACAACACTGATATGTTGTTTCCACCAAACATATTCCTCATTAAAACTACTTTAAAAAGTAAACATTCACACTCCGTTATGCCATGCAGATGCAGACAATCATAGAAGCCCTACATTTATTTTTCTACTTTCGACATGATTTTGTTTTTATATCAACTGTACTCCTCAAAGATATAAATACTCACTTTGGCAATGCGTTCCGCTATACCCCTCCTGGCAGATGCAATTGTAATACACCGAGCCGTTTCCCGCTGTAAAGACTTGGCATGTTCCATAATTGCATGTATTATTGGCACAGAGTTCTGTGGGAGTCTCACAGAGTTCGCCAGTAAAGTCATCTGAGCATACACACCTGTAAATGGCAATCAGAACAAGAGCAATACAATACGATATTATTCAAACCCATAGTCATTATCTAGAGTAAAAAGAAGTACACATTGGAGTATTTTGTGACAAATGACAGTTACATTACTATTAATAATCACAAAATTCATAACATATCAGATTTCATTACATCAAGGCACCACATCGGAGTTAATCATGACATGTCTAACAATTTGTGCAAAAAAACCTTATATACAGAAAGAACAGCTGAACATTTCATCACAGCCGTTCTTATTTTGAATGCCTCCCTTCTATTTACACGAAATCTATACATTCCAATGACTTACTGGTAGCTTCCATTGACGAGTGAACATATTCCATCATTATAGCAAAGTCTGGTCCGACACAGTCCCGGGATAGAAGTAGGTTCCATAGGTATGTTGTTACAATCATAACTTCCGTTTACATTAACACAAATCGTGTCGGATGGGCATGTACTACTATCCTGGCATTCATCAATGTCGATTTCGCAATATTGACCTCGATATCCCGTCGACGCGCATTGGCATGTGAAACTGTTGACACTGTCCTGGCATATTCCATTATTTTGACATGGTAAGCTCGCACATTCATCAATCTCGGCTTCACAGTAAATGCCTGTATACCCTGCCATGCAAATACATGTGTAATTATTCACATGGTCTTGACACGTTGAATTATTATCGCACATGTTACCAATGCAGTCGTCTATGTTGATTGTACAATTCTCTCCGGAATAGCCAGGAAGACATTCGCAGGTGTATCTTCCCACGCGATCGGTACAGTTACCATAAGAACAAGGATTCGGATCACATTCATTGATGTCTTCATCGCAGTGGTCACTCTGAAAACCAGCTTGACATACACAAATATATCCGCCAACCTTATCGACGCACGATGCGTTGTTTTGGCATGGGTCAGATACACACTCGTCTCGAACATCCAATTCACAAAATGTTCCTCCATACCCATCTGTGCAATTGCATGTAAATTGATCAACGCCATCTTGACAGGTGCCATTATTCAAACAGTCTACTCCGATACAGTCGTCTATATCTTGGGCACAGAAGACACCCGTATAACCAGCAGCGCAGGCGCACTCAAGAAGTCCACTGTCATTTTCGCCCAGACAAGTTCCACCATTGTCACAGGGGTAAGATTGGCAGAAGTCAATGTCCAATTCGCAGTTAGCACCGCTATACTCCCTGGTACACTGACACTCGTAGTAGTTGAGTCTGTCCAGGCATGTACCACCATGTTCACAGGGGCTAGAAGAACATTCGTTGATGTCAACGCAGTTCTTACCTGTAAGAAAAATTTAACTGTTTGATAAATGTTACAGCAAATCTGAACTGCATATGATGTCACTTTGTTTTCTCCTTTTATTTCTAGGGGGTGGGGTAATTGAATGGTAATGAATAAGATAGTAATTCTACTTATACTAGCACTACTATAGTCATACTACTATTAAACTCTACCACAACTTCTACTACTACTACTACTACTACTACTACTACTACTACTACTAATAATAATAATAATAATAATAATATAAATATTTCAACAACTTCACATTTACTAGTAAATAAAGAGGCTCTAATAGGTGGAAATTATAATTTGTAAACAATTTTTTTCGGCATTACTCCTATGTATTAAGATCGCATGCTCGATCTTTAATGAAAATCATAAGTCAGAAAAAAATGGAACCAGTGGGATTCGACCTGCCATCTACTGCTTTCCGGGCAGCGACTTAACCACCAGGCTATTCTGGATCGAGGATCGAGGGTATTTGAATTCCAGTTCATCGCGATTTAGCCGTGAACCAAAATAGCCTGGTGGTTAAGTCGCTGCCCGGGAAAGCACTAGATGGCAGGTTCGAATCCCACTGGTTCCAATTTTTTCTGACTTATGATTTTCATTAAAGATCGAGCATGCGATCTTAATACATAGGTGTAAGGCCGAAAAAAATTGTTTACAAATTCACATTTATTGTTTTATAATGGTGATAGTGGCAATGGTGGACAATTATCATGATAATGATAATAATAATAATAATAATAATACTGATAATAGTTTTTTTTCCTTCTAATCACTATAGAAATCCTAGTAATAATTACAATGATGATTGAAAAATAACACCAACAATAAACATTTGCGACCTGATCTGAAAGTCATTTTACAATTTACAAATCACAAAGCCCATAAGGCTTGGTACCACTGCACCAACGGATGCAGCTAGAGAGGATGTGAAACGGAAAAGAATCTTTCCATCTGTTAAAAAACGCTATGTATCTGTTGTGTTCTCTTTGCATATGTGTTTCACACGCTCTATATATCCATCGAGCATCCGTTCTCTGAGATTTCACTGTTCACACATTTCGTCCATTGTCTAATTTGGACGAAAACGGATGAAGCCACCCCGAAATTTTGCTTGTCCGCTGTATCCGTTTTGAGTACGTTTTGTGTCCGTCGGTAAGTGAGACGAATCCCCCGCTCCACCGACTGAGCTATCGCGCCTTGTATATTTTCACATGGAAATAATGAATTCTGAAGCTTACATACTTCAGAATTCATATATAATGTTTAATATAGTGGCAGCTTACCTATCGTACCAGGTGGGCAGTTGCATGAATAATCATCCAAAAGATCTGTGCAGACTGCGTTCGATTCACACGGATTCGACTGACATTCATTGATTTCCTATCAATACAGGAATCAAAGAAAAGATGAATACATAAATTTTTACTGGATAACAAACAATATTCATTTCAGCTATCTGTTCATTCATTTGTTTTGTAAGATAATCTTCTTTTATGTTTATCATTATTACTAAAACAAAAAGCTTAATATATATAACTTTCACGTTAGAATATAAAACAACATTTCGGCTTCGCTTCGAGCCCGCCGTTGACTACAATACAAACCAATTGTATACCATTATTGAAATCTAGTATAGCAATCGGATACATGTATCATGATGAAATAAAGACCTAACTCAAACAAATCTGTACAATATATTGCTTACAATTTGGCAGTATGATCCAGTCCATCCGGCGTGACACATTCTAGCTCCTGTAATATCGTTGCAATCATAATGGCCCTGATTGTTGTCTCTTGCTAAACAATATGTGTTACAGCCTGACGATGTTCCGTAGTAGTGCACATCACAATAAACCTTCACACCAACTCTCGTTCTAAAAGAAAAAAAATATTATACATTTGTTCTAGTTTGCTTGAATAAATGCCATCGCCTGCATTTGTCACGCGATTTAAGCATGGACAGTCAACATCATGTCCATATGGGATTCCATAACGAAGTAAGTCCCCCCCCCCTTTAACAAACATCCATAATTTAAAAACCACTGGAATTTTTATATATCTTTATATACATGAGCGTGTAGGTAATTTTACAAGCTACCCTGAATGAATGTTACGGACGTAGTTTATGTCATGCGTCAGTGAGCACCGCCAGAAGGCAACATTTTCACTTTTTATGTCACAAGCCAAATATCATGACTTTGATTCCATTTTATTGGGAAAAAATCCACATTCTCATCTTGTAAAATCGTCAGAAGGCTAGTAAAATGTACTTTCTAAAAGACGATACAACTTTTTTGCTAAATTTCTCGGTTGAATAAACAAAGGTCAAAATTTGCTATAAAAGTGATCGAATATGATAGCTATTTTGGGAAGAGTGTCTACAACAATATCCATCAAACCACGGTTCAATAAACATTAAATGAAAATAAAGAAATACTATTTTCAAATATCTTATTTAATTATCATATCAACAAATTTTCGTTATGCTCAGGACCAATCAACATGCTGCTTCAATAATTCAACGTCAAGTTTATTGGTGATGTTGCTCTATGTCAGATCTTTGTCACATTAAGGCATATCAGTTCGTTGCTTAAGTCTAAAATATACGCCATTTTGTAACGGGTTGTAACTAAAATGTCTGTTTGAAGATTTTAGTTACAAACGCACCAAGGTTAAAGTTTTAATCCGGTTATTCTTAACAAGCGAACGTTTATAACCAGAAAGTGAAAAAATATGGAAAATAGATTACGATTATTCGATTACACATTTTAAGAGAATAAATGGAAAATAGGAGGCGCGCCCCAACCCCCCCCCCTTGATCTGCCTATGACAACTCCTTATCAAGGTGTAAGTTTGAACTGTCTTGTTGTTTGTTTCTAGAAATGTTACAATCAATGTAATCCATAGATATCAGTTTCATTTCTTTAAGTCAAGTTTACTTACAGTGACGTCCCGGCTCCATTCAGGGTCACAATGTGTTCTGTTGCCAGAGCTGATGTTCTAGCCGGAACATAGTTGTAATTATATCCGTAATAATCGATCTTGTCGTCACTGTTCGATGGGTCATAGTCCCAAACTTCAACTTTGGATCTGAATCCGGTCTATAAGAGATGTGAAGCAGAGATTTGCATTAAAAATAATTTTGGCTAAATTCGGTGCAGATTGACGGGGAATGGTATCTTGAAGCAAATAATCAAGATCAGATGCATTTTTGCATGTTTGAAACCAAGTATTTTAGATTAGCTGCAATGGACCTCAAATTTTTCCTTTCTGATTTCGGAAAACAATAGGTAGCAATAGGCAGGGGATTTCGAATAGTTAAGCCTTAACCCTTGAAACTGTTGACATATTGAGCTGATAAAAAAGTTCAATTACTTTCGGAAGATTACCTTTATGTGCAAAATGAAATATACATCTGTGAGAGGGCTTGCCGGGGAAGATGTCACATATCAGTTCAACACGGATCGGGGGGGGGGGGCTAGGGAAAAAATCAATACGATCGTGAACCTCGTATAATGCCTTCAATGCCCATAAAGTAAATTGAGCGATAGCCCGTTTTTTGACAAATTCGTACCCGCAAAAGTCCGACACTAAGTCTGTTCCTATTGAGTCGGTTTGATATAGTTGTTGTAATAATAATTCTTATTACCCAGGGTAGCCACTTCAGCTATAGGCTCTATGCTATTCTTCGAGCAGGCCTGCATTACATATAACATGTTACTATCACCCTTCTCAATTCTAATACTCACCGACCATTGATTGATAGTCAATATGATTGGGTTGACCAAATTGTCATTTAGGGAACTTGGAAAGTTGAAATCGTCATTGTTTTCATACAGGCGCCGAGTTACATAGTTTCCATAATCACACTGGGCCATGTTGTTATTTCTAAAGAACAAAAATATAAAATGAATAAAAAGTAGAACAGAATCGATATTAAATGTAGGAGGAAAAATTAGCGTCATTGAGATATTTAAAATACCGACTCAAGTTGAGTCTTTCGGGTAAATAGAATTTTTTACGTAAATAGATTGAATTTTGGGGGCAAAAAAATATTTATTCATCAAACAGTCTTCAAAACACGAGTAATAGATTATGTGCACTCTTTATTAACAAGGGTTTAAGTTGAATTCAAATCGACGGCGATTAGTGACTATTTAAATTATGGGTTTTTTTATATTCAATGTTCATTTCTAAATTTTAAATGATTCAAATTCGATTTGTTTACAATTTCAAACTAAATCCAATGTTTCTCTGATCATAAACCACATTGATCTGTATTTATTTCAAATATAATACAGACACCCAAATTACAAACCATTGTTTTTCTCGTCGTCGTCATCATCCTCTCCACCACCACCACCACCATCATTAAAATCACTACTATTGATATCATCATATTACCTTTACCAATTTTACATATTTCAGTATTTCGCAACTATCAGGTGGGAAAATTACAGCTCAAGGTACTGCCAATTTAATGAAAGAACACGACATGAACGCAAAACAGTACTGTGTCAAAGTAAGTCACTGTAATGAATGGATTCCGATGTCGATTAAGTCATAATCCTTCATAAGTTTCAGTAAAATTCACTGCAAAATATGTAAGAGAAAGTTTGATGAACACTCTTGAATATCAATTATTATATTGGTATTATCCTTTCGATTTTTGCAACGACTCTTGTTTGTAACCCATGGGTATTTTGAGAATCAGATACTGTTTCAGGACATTATAAAATATTATTTTGTTTTCTTGACTTTTGAGGTACAGAGTGTTGGTTCTTTTCTATCCGATACACTACTTACCATTACCATTACAAATGAAGTTTGTTATGTGGTCGTTCCTGTTGGTGTTTTGTAAATAAAGTTTGGTATTTTCTCTCCGTTTTTTTTTTTAGATGGAGAGCAGCGCCATCTATTGAGAATGGATCTTAATAAGTGTAAACAACTTAAACATTTGCGTCCTCATCGAAAAAGGGCGGAATTGCCTTCCGAAATAATACTTAATGTTTTAATATTGCCTTGCTCATGTGTATTATGAATCGGAAAGATGACAGAAATGCTTTCATATCACTTTACTTACCCTCCATATTCATCAAAACAGAGATTGAATCTGTTGTCACAAGCAGAGCCACAACTGAAAAATACTTGGTCGCAGCATCCACCGTCAAGTTCGTGGTGAGATGGGTTGGAATAGTCTATCAATCTAAATGCAACCTTTACTTTCCCTTGACTCTGTTGTGACAGAAAAAAGAAAATGGAGAAAGCATTATTTTTTAATGTATATTCCGTTTCGATAAATATGCATAGACAATAACAGAGTTTGATAAAATGGGGTTCAGTATCGATTTGAGCTTTATCCAAAACGGAAACGATTCTCTCTTATCACTGAATGGGTATGAGCCTTTCCTTTTTTTTTAAAACATTTTAGCCAACTCTTCTTCATTCCACCAACTAACCGACTTTGAATCGTATAATGATGTCCATTAGCCTCAGGGGAATTATCGCCCAAAGTGTGTTGATCAATAAAATAAATTGATTTTTTACATTAAACTCTTTTTCAACAAACTATTTGTTCCAAGCAACTTCGTGGTAAGAAACATTTGAAGAATTACTACACTCTGACAAACGTTTGATTTTTTTTAAAATCGTGTTCAACCCAGGGTAACATACCATGGGCCCGTAGCAGAAAGAGTTGCAATCGACTGAAACTCTAAAATTCATGCGCAACTTCATTTTCCACCAATCAACAGCGCGCATTTGGGACTTGCGATTGATTTTTGGGCTTGCGTTTAAACGCAACTCTTTCTGCAACGGGCCCCAGCAGAGCTTTATCGAGTCATGATAAATAGGGGTACAATACCTAACCAATTTGGTCAGAACGAGTGATCTTTTTTACAGTTGATTCCATGGAATTTGTGGTACTTATACTCATCAGGTGACTTTGAATTCCAAGACAAAAAAATCCGGGGAACATTTTACCCTTCTGTATTTCTTTAGAAAAAAATCAATTAGTGTTTCACAATTAATTTAGGATCAATCATTTCAATTGCCAACTTTGAACCATAGGTTTTTCTCAAATCTCAATTAACGTTTATGAGAGCCTTATTCATTATCACTTATTGGTCTACGACATTTTACTATAGCCATTATTTTTTTCGGGAAGAGATGCACATTATTTCGCACTGAATATTTACATGTAAATTGGTTTCCGCTGGTTCATAATAGACGTATATTATCATAATCTAAAACTAAATCAGATTATCGACTGCAGGAAGTCAGATTTATGCCTTCACCACTGCCAGTCAAAGACTGTATTACACATCTAACTTCTAAAATGACCTCTGTAATCTTTCACCTTTGACCTTATGGCCTGAAAGTCTCAATCATATAATCATTACTTTCATATGCAAACATGAGTCAAGTTTGAAGTTGAACCTTCAGGTGATTTCGTACTAGAACAATGTACCTTCGGGTATACTCTGCGACCTTTGACCTTGATACACATCATAAAAAATAGATCATCGACAAGAAGATACATCAAGCGGTTCCTAAGTTTAACCTATTGTAATCATGGTAATAGGTCCATTGTTTAACGCGAGAACGAATACGGGACGGATAGACAGAGTACTCGAAAAGCAAATGCAGCTACGGTGGATGGAATCAAACTTAAAATATGATATCACGTCACATAAGGAAGTGGTGCATGGGTTGGGTTGCCTGCATGTCATCGCAGCATTACTAGTACCTGCATGTTGCGAGTATTTTTTTTAACCATCGATATGTGATGGAGTCTGTGAACTGATCACTCCAGTAATCTTGAAGTGGACAATCTCCCTTAAGAAATGTTGAATTCGGGTGTTGAATACATACCTAGGCATACCTCCCAATTATTTTACAAATAGACTATGCCCTCTCAAAAATGCACCAAATTCTTAATTTTCAACTATGGAATGCGAAACCACCTTAACGATAAGCCTGGTCACTTTACTCATTCGCTTATGGTTTAAAATTTACCGTATTATTGCCCCCGAAAAGATTTATTATGCGTATACGGCCTTTTTACCCGCGGCTTTATCGATCATGCAAACTTGCAGGTGACTATTTCTCTTTGAGTTTTCAACGAACGACAGGTAACTACCGCTTAGGGTGTGTTGTGGAAAATGTCAACTATCATACATTGATCATGACCTCATGTTTCTAAATTGTTCATTCGGATATCTAGGTAATGATTGTGTTCAATTAAAATCACAAGAGGGATAAAAGCCACCGGTACCGTTGTTGGCATGGGAGAAGGTTGTGGAAGGAAGGCCATGAGCGCCAAAAACTATGTACGCCGTTATCATCCGTGGTGAATCATATACTAGACGAGAAAATCGGAAAAGAGTTTGGAAGTAAGGATCGAAAGTTTAATTTCGATATGACCTAAAATCCGGTAGTCAGACGTACAGTCAGCAAGCAACCCGGGCCCGCAACACGAAAAGTCCGCTAAATCGTGTTAGAGTTATTTCAAGCTCGAAAAAAATCTTACTGTATTCGACAATGGTTTTGGGCCGGGCTTTATGGGTCTCTGCTCCAGCGATCATGGCTGATGATGTCAAAAAACCTATTCTTCATTGGTGTGGATTCAACGTCAACAACGGGCTAAGAAAAGGCATTGTTGACTGCCATTGTTGATGAAAATCATGACCATATTTGGAGATTTGATTAGATATGGTGCACGCTCAAAACAACTCCCAAAAAATTAAACAGCAGTACAGTACATAATTTATCGAAAGAAACATACGTTCTCAATGTCGAAAGTATATACATATTGCATTATAAAGAAAATTATATAACACTATAAAGGATATTAAAACCCTATTGGAAAGAGTAAAATGAGAACAAATTGAAAAAAAAATCGGCTGTGAAATAAGCAAGTTATGGACGTTTAAAAAGTCTTGTTGTACTTTCTATGGGGATCCTCAAATTGGCAAACTTACTTCCAAATTTCTGATTTTGTGGACAACTCTCCATTTGTTTTGTACACAAAATTTCAGATTTTCCTCATTATCTTATTGCATCTTGTCTCCTTCTGAGCACAACATATGTCATGGGAAACTATAATTCACCACATATGTCAAGGTCAGGAGGAGATAATGTGAAATATGCAAAATTAAGGGAGAAATTTGAAAATTTGTGTACAAAACAAATGGAGAGTTGTCCACAAAATCAGCCGTTTTTGAGCACGTTTGCCAATTTGAGGATCCCCATAGAACGTACAACAAGACTTTTTAAACGACAATAACTTCCCGTTTTCATTTCATCGATTTTGATGATAGTTTATTTAAATTTTTCCTTTCATTTTACTCTTTCCAATAAGATTTCTTATCTTCTTGGGTTTTTGTTTCCTTTAACGAATATAAAAATTAACACACAAAAAAAAATTATTATTGTGTTAACCTAGGTTAACCTATCTCATCATATGGAAATAAATACAGGTAGCTGTACTTAACGAAATATGATCATAGAGATATGAAAATGGAACTACAAAATAACACGAAGGTTATGGTGTTGGGACAAAAAATAATTTTCGAGGGAATCCCAAACTGGATTTCTACATATACATGATATAGGAAATATATACATATCATGGACGTTGTCCCCACATGATATGAACAAAGAATTTCATTGTATGTATAGCACGTCCCTAATGTAACGGATTCTGTGGATTTTGAGGAAGTTAGATGAACGACGAAAGATTACTGAGATTATAATCCCATTCGATTGGAATACAATGTGACTGTTGAAAAGAATATAGATATACATGGCATTATGATCGATGATTAAATGGCCCTTAAAGGGATGGTTGTGGTGAGAACGAAGATTGGAGTGTGATAATAACGAAAGTGAATCTACGCGTCGTTCTCTTTCCATTCAATTTATTTTGAATATTAAAATGAATCAATCTAAACACCGCTGCTTCTATCCAGAAATGATCGTAAAGGATTGACAGGCACAGTTCACATCAAATATCAGTATTCCGTATCCAGCTGCAGGTCGAATAAATATTTGGAAAGCCTATGAAAGGGAATTGACATTGAACAAAGTCCGGTCTGGTCCAGACCTGACCCAGTGATCCTTGAAACGAACACGTCATAAAAAAATTGTAGGGGTGGTTTGTAATAAAAATAAATAAATAAAGATAAGGGGGATGGAACGATAAAAGAAACTGAACAAGGAATAGGGAAAATATTTTTTTAACAATGGATCATTCGTTAATTATCAAATTGGCAATGATGAGTAGAAGTTGTAAGAACAATCTCCCCGTTCGCCATGTACTTGATTATCAGGATTTGCTACCCCCCCCCCCCCCCCCCCCGCCATCCTCCGTTTGAGCCTACAGACAGTGATAAAAGTATGTCATAAATAGCGTATCATGTCCTAACGAAAAAAAAAGATAGTACCCGAATGAAGACTTTTGACAAAGATGACATAGTCATTAAACGTCAAATTCACCCCCAAAATGTTGATTTGAATCAATAGAGAAAAATCGAATAAGCATAATGCTGAACATTTCATTAAAATGGGATGTAAAAAAAAATTATGACATTTAAAAGTTTCGCTCATTTTTCACAAAGAAGTAATATGCACAACACAGTGGCATGCAAATGAGAGAGTTGGTGATGTCCGTCACTCACTATTTCTTTAGTTTTTTATTGTTTGAATTATATAATATTTCAATTTTTACAGATTCGACAATAAAAGGACCAGCTTGACTGAACAAAAAAAATTAAAACAATGGTAATTCCACATGTTCAGTGAGGAGAGAACTCTGTTTCACAAGACAGTAAGGAGCAAATTAGAATATTTCACGTTACAGAATGCAAAAGAAATAATCATGATACTGAGTGGGTGACTTCATCAATTCCCTCATTTGCTTATTGACCAGGATGTGCATATTACTGTTTTGTGAAATTAAGCGAAAGTTAAAAATGTGATAACTTTATTTTACGTCCGATTATGATGATTCTTTTAGTGTTTTGCTAGTTGAATTTTTCTCTTTTTATTCAAAACAACTTTTTTTGTTGGGATGGACTTGTCCTTCAAAGTAATAGAGAGGGGTAAATTTAATGGTAGCGCGATCAGTGGGTAAGTGAAGTGTGAAGGAAAAGCGCGCAGTGGACATGGTGAAAGGGGCGCAGTGAGAGTGGCGGGAAAATTAACTACTGGAAGATCTAGCATCTAGACTAATGGGGGGCTTGCGGCCATAAACCCTCATTTTTTCATGACCATTAGAAAAGGGAGAAAAGGAAGGGAAACGGCGTGAATATATTATTATCAGAATGTTATGTCATAATCTATCACAAAATGATATTTTTGTATGAAAAATGTCTCATTTTTTAGCTCGCTATAATAATAATAATAATATAGGATATTTATATTGCGCACATTTCCACCTTGTTAGGTGCTCAAGGCGCTCCTATATTACCCGGCTAAGCTAGGCGTTCATAGCGCACACAGCTTCTTAAGGAATTACTTCCTACCGGTACCCATTTACCTCACCTGGGTCGAGTGCAGCACATCGTGGATCAGTTTCTTGCTGAAGGAAATTACGCCATGGCTGGGATTCGAACCCACGACCCTCTGTTTCAAAGTCCGAAGACTAATCCACTGGGCCACAACGCTCCACGCTCTTCTATATAGAAGGTTTGTCACATCAGCCATGTCTGGTTCCGTCAAAATGTTTGGCTCATTACGCTGTACTGTCTTCGTCACCGATTTCTTCTCCAGGCTTATTGTTGGCACATTGAGTAAATACATTTTTTATTTACTTTGCAATGAACAGATGGGTTACTTGAACATGTTGAAATGATATAGTGGTAATACAGTTTCTATAATAAGTAACCCACGCACAGAACTATTGAACCGGTTCATGAAAAGCAAGCATAAAACTTTTGAGAAAGACTCTGACATGTTTGAGATTATAAGACAAATAACACACTCTGGAAAACTAAAGAAATGATATAGTGGTAATACAGTTTCTAACAAGCAACTTACGCACAGAACTACTGAACCAGTTCATGAAAAGGAAGCATAACATTTTTGAGAAAGACTCTGACATGTTTGAGACTACTAGTATAAGAAAAATAACATACTCTGTAAACTAAAGATGAAATTCGTCGTTCTCAACAGGTTATCCTTCTCCTCTCCCCCTTTTCAACACCCATTCCTCCCCCTTTCTCCGTTTTCCTCCTTATTCGTCCCTCCTTAAAAACAATCTTCCACCATTCATTCTCCTCAGCCGTCTCCCCTGTCCTTCCAACTCCTCCTCCCAATCATCATGGCCACTGTCGCATCATCTCCATCACTTACAAAATTTCAACATATTCTCAAAGCAAATGTGATGTATTATCCTTTCAAACAGCTTCCATATTTGTCTCTATTATGATCAAGCATTAAGAAATTTGAAAATCAATCCATAGAGGGAAGTCGAATTATGTAAAAATATACAGCTACTTCAATATTATAGTTCATGAATGTTTTATTTTGTCACCAGAAGATATAATACGTGATTTTGGAATACGTTAAGTCCAGTTGACAGGCTTGATTTTGCCTAGCTTAATATTGTTTCTACCTATATATAAAAAGTCGACTGGATTAAGGTAATAATAGCCTGTTTAGAACACCCTCCCCGCCCCGCCCCAAATGTCGGGAACATTAGACACAGGGGCAGTGCCAGGGTATTTTGATAGGGGGCAAGAAAATCGTTATTTTATTCTCAATTGAATTGTATAAATGTTATCTGGAGTTACACAATGAGTCTGTGTTTATGCTCCTCTCTTTTCTTTCTTCATCTTCTCCGTCATTTTCATCTCCTTTTCTTTCTTCCTTTTTCTTCATCACTTGAAGAATCATAGAGGTGTCCTAGAGCCATCCTGATTAGATCTTTGTGATTTATTTCTATTTCATTCGCTCTACTTTCTATTTGGAAAACCCCCAAAACGGTATAATATTTTAAGTGAATGATTTTCATTCTGAACTAACTAATCGATTTTCACAAAATTAATGATTAAAGTATGATAATGTTATCGCAACTAATTGAATTATCATGATCACAATAACAATCGAAGAGTTTTGTTATTATTTGTGATGTCTAAATAATGAAATACAAAGGATGGTGGGCACTGTGGAGGCATTATTTGGAGAAAGAATTACGCTGGGGTTATATATCATTGTTGATAATTTCGTTATTAATGTTTTTCGTAGATGTAATTGTCTTTATCAAAAAGGATATCAGAAGTAACAGTAATAGCAGCAGCAGTATTCTGGCATGGATGATCACAAAAAGTTACGATCGCAATAAATAATTCCAGATGCCGATGGAGCAATTATCTTATAAGATAAAGAATTGCAATAAAATTAATTGCAAAATGACTTTTTCCATGAACATGAAAACTGTTTAATTCAATGTTCACGTTACACTAATGGAAATTCATTTTTCTCAATGGGTTTACTGCAACACGTGTAGGCTTATGTCCATCATCATAATAGTAGTCATGTTTCAGCAACATGTTTTCGTTTGACAAGTTGTCAGACTTAACAACTTTTCCTCATTGTGATTGGCTGCAGACAGCGCTACGTGAATCTTTCTTTGGTATTTCTTTTGGGAGCATTAGTTACTTTTATCCACTACTGGGAAATGCACGGGAAGCTGCCCCCCCCCCCCTCCATCTTTCCCGTATTAGCGCCGCCCTGAGAAGTTCACCTTATAATGGAAAAAAACGTTGTTTTAAATATACAGAGAAAGTAAATAGATATTGGTAAATGTGTGAGGAAAATCTATCATAGATAGAATTTTAAGCTGATTTGTGACGTCATACAATCAGCTGCCCCATGCAATATGTAAAATGCATACATTTCCATTTTTTAAATGTTATTGATGAGTGTTTTTCTTGCAGTAGCGGGTGTGAAAATTATTTGTTTGTTGATTTACTGAATGTACAATAAAACAAAACATTCCCATTTTTTAGAAAATTACTTTTCAATTTTTTTTTTTACTTCACAATATGACATCGCAAAAAAAATGACTTCATCATTTTTGATAGATTTTCCAGAAACCGTGACCGATGTGTTTTATCATTTATTTCTGCTATTCTTACTACAACTTCGTTGTTGTGAGGGTGAACTTCACTTTAATGCTACGTTCTTTCCCAAATTGTAACGACACTATACCATGTACATTTTGTGTCGTGATCGAGGAATGTATATCCGAATAGAGTGGCAATTAAGAATCAGGCGAGGTGCACTCAATTCCACAATATATCGTCCCACATTATAATCGACTATAAAAGAAATGAAAAAAAAAAAACAGTCAACAGCAGCGATATTTGGGGCGGATCAGGAATGCCGTATGGTTCATATCAGAACCACTCATAGTATTTTTACCTTGAACTGTATTCAAAGCTTTAGAGCAAAGTCAGGTAATGGGGAGTTTCTATCAACAAAACAAAGAAAGGTCAAAACAACTATTTCAACTAGTACTTTGTGAAGATTGCTCAATTGAAACAAATCGGAATATTCCTAACATAATATTTGTACAATGTTCGCAATAAGCCCATATCCTACCCCTAGTACTACCCAGAAGGAAATGAAATAATCATAACCAACAAAATTAATATCGAACAGTGGCGCGCCCATGAACGAAAAATAATGAAAGTCATTCTTATGTCTTATAATTTGAAAAATAAACATTATGTCACCTACCATTAAGTAGCTATACCTACATGTATACATACAGTTATGCAATAGTGATATGAGAGAAAGTATAGGCCTATAGATGTTCTTACCTGCATTATAAACCCAGCTAGGAGAAGGCCCCTCAGGACTGCGTGAACCCACATCATCTTGAGGTCTAACAAGTGCGAGTAAAATGAATTTGAAGGACTAGTTGGAACGAGTGCAAATGAACATAATCGACTCGAGTTTTCCCCTCTCCAATGTAATAGTTTATTCAACAGTTCGCAGGGTGTGTTTCATCATAGACGGCATTGAGCTGAATGAACTACGATCGAATCAGAGAACACAAACATCATGAAGAAAAGAAAAACGACTTGGACCAATGCACACCTAATCTAACAAAGCCCCTGTTTTGTGTCTCCACACAGGGTGCATGCATGGTTCGCACTGCGTCACCGCGGATTCTGACAGCATTGTAGCAATTTTTGAAGCCACTACTGTAAAATGATCATGGTCGTAATAAAGCCCCATAACCCCGGCCGGGGGCTACTTACATTGACGAGTGGATACCATGCGCGACCAAAAAAAACACGTAAAAAGAATGTCTTTTTCACGATAGGGCACGTTACGTACGTAACGTGATAAGGGTGTCAAAAACAGAAAAATAATGAAAAAAGGCTATCTATTTCGCTAGGAAGATTACGTGTTTAGGGTCGAATTCGCGGGGATGATAAAACAAAATTAAAATGTTTTATAAAGGATGTCCTTTTTGCCCCAACACTTTGTGTTTAGAGTCCGATTTGCGCGAGGTGTAGAAGGACGTGGGGTCGTCCGGGAGGGTCGTACTAAACCAAATAAGGTAAAGCCGGCGACCGAAGGACCCGTTACAATAAAACATTCCTGTACTTGTTTAGGGGTTCATTTCAGGTAATATTTGCCAAAAGTATCGTTTTGTTTCCAATACTTGTTAAGGGTAGAGTTTCACCCGCCTGTACTTGTTAAGGGGGTGCATTTTCAGAATATGGAAAATACGTGTTTAGGGTGCTTTTCGAGACCCCATGGTCGCGCATGGTATCCACTCGTGAATGGAAGTGCCCCCCCCCCCCCCCGGTCCCATAACATAGGCTAGATATGTATACACTGGGGTTGCAATGATGTGGTTGGTTTGTTTGTTGAACATGATGGAAGGTTTTATTCTTCTCTCTTACTTTGTGGTTACATTGATATTGATATGATTATCCCTGGGAATCAGTCTACGGGTGTGACTCCGGGGGTGGATTGAAACATGCAAATAGCCATGTCAGAGCATGGAAGAACTTCTCCAAATTGTCATTGCCCCCGCATCGCCCCCCCCCCCCCCCCCGACCAATTCACTCTCAAAGTTGGTTTTTAAGAAATCCATAACACTTTTCCTTCAGGTAGCACGCATAGTTTCAGAGATATTAATTCTCTCACAATTATGTTTTGTTATGTCTGTTATTGTTATTTTGCTGGTGTTGAAGTGTGTGCGTGGGAGATATGACTCATCCTATCCGTCGGCCAGTGATCAATGACGTCACATGTCTTTGTAATCTCCCATGATGTCCGAAATCTTCCCATCTCACGAAATATTATCTTCAGGTTCGACACGCTTTTGTCACTAGCTTCTTCGTCGTTTAATAAACTCGCCTGTTCAGTTTACTGGCTTCCAATTGGCCCGAATATGTTGTTATTGTTTTGTCTTCAATACAATGTGAGAACTCGAAGCCCCGACAATATATAGGGGAAGGCGGGGTAAGTTGTGACAGTTTTTGCTTTTTGCATGTTAGAATTGATATGATTAATAATCTTGTCGAAATAAGTACCTTGCCTTGAAATTTAATTCTTCTGAAATATTTTCCACCTATATATAACTTTCTATCCCAACACTGAAAGTCATTGTGACCTTTGAAAAAAACGATGTCAAATGGCTCAACTTGCCCCATATATGGGGTAAGTTTGAGCCACCTTCTGGGGTAAGTTGAGCCACAAAACTATGTACAAAATGTATGAGGGGAGAACCAGCATGTTAATTTTTTGTTTAAAGTCTTTTCACTTGCTAATTCTCGATAAATACTAACATCCTTTAAAAGGAAAAGAGCAGTCATGTAAATTTGCTCCTTTCAGCCAGCATTTCAATCGATTTTTATGGTTTGTTTGTTTTTAAGATACATTACCATAGGAATTACCATGGCTCAACTTGCCCCATGCTGTTTGGCTCAACTTACCCCAGCCTGAACTTAGTGCGATAATTTTGTATCCACACATTTATTATGCATCCATCATAGAAAAGACTATGACAAGAATGAAGATCCATACCTGGACTAATAATGTTGTTATCATGTCTTGATTATATTTAAAGACATGTGTGTTTATAAAGCACTTATCTATTTCACACTCTTTTTTACTTTTTTGGCTGAAATTCATATTTTTCCCTCTAAAAAACTACTTTTTGTTTCAAAGTTGAAAACAATATGGTGGGGTTAGGGGTTATGCTATGGGTCATCAATACATGACACCACCACAATGTCTGACTCATTCATTATTGGCCTGGGGCTGATGGCTCAACTTGCCCCTATGCTCAACTTACCCCGCCTTCCCCTACACTGTAAAAACGTTGTTTAAAATTTTAATCATGTTGTTTAAGCCTGTCATTCTAACAACTACTGTTTAAACTTATTTGAACAGCTGTTTAAGCCTTTTAAACAACTTGTTTAAAAAGTTTAACAATTTCAAAAAATTTCAAACAACCTGTTGTTAGAGTGCTATTTTTTTTACTGTGTACAACTATGTGATTCATGTATTTGAAAAAAAATTCACCCATCTTTGTACACATTACACCCCTAGGCCTACACTTGGAATTTTCTTTTCTTTTTTAAAAGACAATTTGATATCAGCATTTTTTTCTCAGATGAGTTAGTTTTTTAGGCATAGGCCTATTTAGAATCAAAATACATAACAACAACATGAAAACGAACATTTTTTTAAATATAATTTTGAATATGTCAGCCACGGTTATATGATTCAAGGCACCTCAAACAAGCCGTAGTATTTATAGTGGAAATCGTTTTACTATCGGTTTTTCATTTTCACATTTTTATACTCATTCAGATTTTATTTGATTCAATTGATTCGCTGCAAATTCTTTTTATGTTATATTCTGCATTTTTTTTGACTAGGTATTTACCTAGTTCTAGATTACTTTAATGTTATAATATGGAATTTTGTAACCCACCGTATGCTTTTGCTCAATTGCAATTATGTTCTTTTTTCAAAGTTCCATCAAATTATGTATTATGTATATGTTTGAGATTATGCATATGTTTTCTTAACTGAATGATGAATAAAGACTATTGAATATTAAAAAAAAGATAACAAAACATGAGCATGTTATTCATGTTTATGTCGTATAAACTCCACGGATCATGAAAACCTGTCAAAATGTATGTATATAATCTGTAAGCCTATATCATTCTTCCTAATACACCAATCCATAACATGTTCACCGTAGGCGTATTGGATTTGAGTAGAGTGAAATACCATACGTCAAACAGGTTATATTTTGGGGCTTGATAATGGGCGTACGTGGCAGTGACATGTTTACTAACTAGGTTTATTGTCGTTGCCGAGGTCCAGTAAACAACTATAGGCTGTGTGGTGACGAATACTGCACTCACAATGGTCCTAAAATAAAATCATTCAAAGTTCATTCATTTATGGTTTAATGATTTCTAATGGAAACTCATTTCAAATCTCTCTTTGTTAAAGACAGCAAATTACAGACCCCCCCCCAAAAAAAAAAAAAATCACTTGATATGAGGATATATGCCTATTGGACCATACCATGATTGAGCAAAAAAAGAATAACATAAAATCTCATAATTCAAAGTGATATCCGAAGATCATCTAAGAATACTGAGCAGTGGCCATTAAAGAGAATTATTACTTTTCTCAGAACAATAGGACTATAAAGTCATCAATATGAAAGATGCCATAAATTGCATCATGACACAAAGTTTTATCACGGTAATCGTAAACTGATATATCATTGATTATTTGAATTCCAAAGATTAAAAAGAGTTTTAACTTTTTTTAAATATTGAATGTCAAAGTTTGTTATACTTTGAGAAAGTGGTGACCCATTCAAGTGACTTTAATTAGACTGAAAAGGGTTTCTAGAACATATATTATCCATCTTATCAACTAGAAAGTACTCTCACCGGAGTTTATCTGGAAATAATAACTTATATTTAATAACATTATGATAAGATCATTTTACAAGTACTGCCAACCCCCCCCCCCCCCCTCTCCCTCACACACACTTTCTCTCGCTATTTCATTCTCTTCTCTTTCTTTTATACTAGCTCTTCTCTCTGCCCCCCCCCTCCCCCTGGTACGTTTAAGCAAAACCGATCATAATGATACAGCAAGTATCACACCTCATGTGATCACCCCAAATCATTTCAGTTGTTCCGGGTTATTTTTTTTCAGCACGGTCTGTGAACTTTGATTGTATACAAATTTGATGGAATGTATCGTATACTGTATGAAAAACACAATGAACACATTCTCGTATTTGGTTTCTCTTTCAATACCTCTTATACGTTTTTTCATGAGCACTAACTTTCATACTGCAGTACTGTGGCTTAGCATCACGGGCAGCGATCACAGATAGGGAGTGCCCCCCCCCGAAAATTTTGGATCTTGTACACCAACCAATAGGAAGTGACGACTCACCCCAACCCCACGGCTACCACATCTCGCCCAAGTTTTCGCCTTGTCTCTCCTTTCTCTCCCCCTTCTCTTTCTTAATTTCTCTTCCCTACCCATCCTCTCATTAACCATTCATCTACATCTCTCATCTCTTTCTATTCTCTCTCTATTTCATTCTCTATCTATCTATCCCAAATTCAGTTTTCAAGGGGAAAACACATGCTATATACAGTGGCGTACCGTGGGTCACGGCATGGGGGGGGGGGCACCAGCAAAAAAATTGAGTCACTTAATGAGCACACAAAGCGCGCTCAGTTGCAAGGTATACTGACCTAATAGAGACATTTTAAAGACATCACCATTAAACGGATACATAGGTATCTCGCTGATCAAATAATGCGAGCGCGGAGCGAGTTGAAAATTTTTGATATTCAGACCTAGAAAGGGACATTATAAGCATATTTTTATTATCATGTTACGTACCGGTCTCGCTAAACAAACAATACGAGCGCGAAGCGCAATCTGAAATTTTTGTATATATTGACCCCAAACAGAGACATTTTAAGGACTATCTTTTAGGAATCCATTAAGAGTACATATTTCTCCATAGTCATCTAATGCGGGTGCCAAGCGCTTGCTGATTTGGTTAGAATTACATCTTAACACATGAATCACTTTTTGTAGTCTTTGTAATCATGATTATCATACGCATCTCACTAATCAAATATTGTGAGCGCGAAGCGTGAGCTGAAAATTTAAAAAATTCAAACCTGAAGAGGGGCATTCTACGGCTTGTTTGTAGGAATTCACTAAGACCATACGTATTTTACTATTGATGCGAGCGCGAAGCGCGAGCTAAAATTTTTTGATATTCAGATCAGAAAAAGGAACACTTTAGGACTGATTTTAGGAATTAATGAAGAGCAGACATATCTCACCAATCCTTTAATCCAAACGAAAGCACGGACAGGAAATGTTTTATATTAAGTAGTCATGAAAAAGAAGCATAATGTCACTACATAAAACAATAATAGCTCGAAGTGCGAGGAAATATATTTGATTTATATTGACTTAATTTGACAACGTCACGTCTCTCAAATATACTTGAAAACTATAGTATTCCGAAAAAAATATCTGATCTATTATATCTAGTTAAACTGAAAACGCGAGCATCAAGAACAATGAAGACATAGGCCCTGAGAAATTATGTTTCATTAAGTTATGAAAAAAAAATGTTTTTTTAATGTAACACAGAAACGTAACATAATTATAACATTATAATTTCTTCTTTGCCAATGCGTTTCTTTTCATTTCTCCCTCCCTTTCTCCTTTTCCCGGTTTTTTTTTGGGGGGGCCAGCCGATGGGGGGGGGGGGCCCATGCTCCCCCGTAGTTACGCCACTGCGTATATATGTAAGAAGGTTTAATAAGCACCCATTAAATGATTTATGAACCTAAAAGTTTTGATTCTGATACGTGTTTTTTTTTTCCTCATAGAAGCGTGTATACGAACAAGTGGAATGCCTCTGGCCGTCTCATCTGCATCACGCGGTTCAATATAGCAGCAGTGCTGACTTTTAAAACTACTATAACTCGCACAAGATGTTCAGTGATACATGGTTACTCTTATGTCCACTTTTTATGAACTAGACCAATAAACTTACAGAGATATGATGGTTATTCAACAAAAAAACCCAACATGGCCAATGTTCATTGGCCTTACATGACCTCTGACCTTGATCATGTGACTTGAAACTCGCACAGGATGTTCAGTGATACTTGATTACTCTTATGTCCAAGATTCATGAATCAGATCCATAAACTTTCAAAGTTATGATGGTAATTCAAAAGATACACCCAATTCGGCCAAAGTTCACTGACCTTTGACCTTGGTCATGTGACCTGAAATGCGCACAGGATGTTCAGTGATACTTGATTACTCTAATGTCCAAGTTTAACGAACTAGACCAATAAACTTTCAAAGTTATGATGGTAATTCAACAGATACCCCCAATTCGGCCAAAGTTCATTGACCCTAAATGACCTTTGACCTTGGTCATGTGACATAAAACTCACGCAGGATGTTCAGTGATAATTGATTAACCTTATGTCCAAGTTTCATTAACTAGGTCCATATATTTTCTAAGTTATGATAACATTTCAAAAACTTAACCTCAGGTTAAGATTTCGATGTTGATTCCTCCAACATGGTCTAAGTTCATTGACCCTAAATGACCTTTGACCTTGGTCATGTGACATGAAACTCTAATAGGATGTTCAGTAATACTTGATTAACCTTATGGCCAAGTTTCATGAACTAGGTCCATATACTTTCTAAGTTATGATGTCATTTCAAAAACTTAACCTCAGGTTAAGATTTGATGTTGACGCCGCCGCCGTCGCCGCCGTCGGAAAAGCGTCGCCTATAGTCTCACTCTGCTATGCAGGTGAGACAAAAACAGTGATGTCTTGTTGTTGTTGTTGTTGTTTTTAAATAAATGAAAAGATAATACAATTTCCAATTTTTCTGAGAGAATTACGCGCTATAGAATCGATATCACATAATGCATGTAATGTGTAGGAGGTTGCTCTTATGCAAATGCATTGAAAAAACAAAAAAGAAGACAAATGAATCCATACCATTATTTTTCTTTGATGGAGGTTTGCCAAACCCTCATTTGAGTGTTTCTCTCATGCTTCTCATTTATTACATTTCATCTTCACTTCAAAGTGTGCTTCCCATTTAACCAAAGGTGTGACCATTAAACGTCATATGTTTAAACGTCTTTAATTGGCCCCTATTTTATCAGGAAAAACATGTATTCTACCCCCCCCCCATCTCTCTCTCCCTCTCCCTCTCTCTCCCTCTCTCTCTCTCTCTCAGAGGCCCCTTTTGGGTTTGTGCGACATTTTGACCGATCATGCTAGTCACACCTTTAGATATAGTGTCAACACAGTATCCCCACCTTCCCCTCTTCTAGAAAATCAAATCTGAATTATCAACTCCATGTTCCAACATAGAATTCAAAAGAGTGAATACTTCGGGTAATGAGTATTTCATTTGTACAATAACATTTGATTTGATTTGATTTGAATTTATTCAGACAGATAAAATGAATTATTTACATGTCTTGGATTGCCAAACAAGGTCTAGAAAACCCATACAAGTAGGCATCCCAGAATATAAAACAATACATAATCAATAACATTAGATAAGAAATACAAATAGGCAGAATATCAAATATCATATGAAAATAAAACTACAGCAGGGAGATGATAAATAATTCTTCAAAGTACTAAATATGCATAATGATAATTCAGGTGTCTAATTGGAGATATTTTAACAAAGCTGATTTAAATGTATGAAGTGATTGATTGCTAACTACTATTTGTGGGAGATGATTCCATTCATTAATTGTTCGAGGATAGAAGGACTTCATGTAATAATCTTTACTAGCAAATGGAACATTCATCTTATAAGTGTGATCATTTCTTCCTACTCTATTTGCTCGTGTGCACCTATTCACTTCTCCTACATTAATCAAGTTGTGAACGATTTTATAATAAAAAACAAGCCGATGGTATTTACGTCTTTTCTCTAATAAGTTCATTTTAAACCGTTTTAATAACTCGTTATGGTCCAAAAATATGTTAACTTATATACATTTATAATCATGATCAAAGCACATCATCTACTTGTCATGCTTGTTGTGTTAACTAATATCAGTACAATGTCTTTTTCTTATTGACATTATTATTTACAATCAGGTCTGTGTATTTATCAGTTTCCTAGCAATTTCTTGATAAATACGGCAAGGATCAATAAAACTTCAGCAATGTATATTAATGTTCTTACATTCAGTTTTTAAGTCTACGGAATATCAGCAGATTCAGTCATAAAATGTATACTTTGTCAACTGAATGTAAACAGAGTAAACTAGAACTGCAATCGTTTCAGAACGATGTGCATGCATTGACGCCTCTGATTTAATAGAGGGCAAGAAACAGAAGGAGATAGAGAGAAAACTCTAGATGATATACATTCTCAAAATATTAGAGGGCGGTATTTCTTAAAGGAATGGTCACTGATGCGTAAAACACAGTTGGATTATGTGAAATAATACAATTGGCAAACCCTGAAAATATGAGACAAAAATAAATTCAAACAAGGAAGTTATGGCAATTCAACTATTTTAAGATTTTGCAATAGAGGGCGCTATTTCTAAAGTTATGGTCACTAATTATGGATAACATGTCTACCAAATTAGAATGAATTTGGATGAGGAACGGTGGCAGGGGAGGACTAACAAAAATTACATGTCAATCAAATTGGATTTTAGCACATTTTGCTGTCCATAGGAAGTTACATTCTGGAGTAAAATTTTTTAGACCATTTGGCACCCCATACGTTGTTTTTGAAAATGTGTGCATTGTGAGCAAGCAGTATACCATATGTTCAGATTGACTTATCTTGAAATTTTCTGTTGTAACCTATGTCGTATTTGGTATCACTGGAAAGAGTATTCCAATGCGGTGACATTGATACCACTTTTATTTGTGGGGAGGCAATAGACCGGAAGTAAATGCCATATAAAGAAAGACATTAAAAATGAAGGTTTTGCACAATAATTTTAAGCTGACGTCAGCAATTTGTTAGCTTCTGTTACAAAACATTAACGAATTGTTGAAGTATATATCAATACTCATATCTGCCAAGTTAGAAAGAATAAGCTTCAATAATAAGGAAATAAGAGCAAGTTGAAGTTGTGCTGGCATTAAAGTGCCTTTTGGGGTATTTTGCTGATTTTCGGGAGCATTTTTGAGATATTTCGTCAGTTGTAAGGTATATATTTTTTTAATGGCATGAAAGGGCATATCTTGAAGACCCTAAATCCAAGAAAGGGTACGGGTTTGGCCATGAATGACGCATTGAGGAGCATTCAAAGGTAAGTGTTTTTGAAACTTTAGAGGGCGCTATTTCAATGACGAAAAATCAGTGATGCGTGAAAACTGAGTAGTATGTATGATATGATACTGTCATCAACTCCTGAATATATGAGCTCGAAATGAATAAAAACAAGAAAATTATGGCCATTTTACGATTTTTTGACTTTACATTTTAATAAATATGAAGTTTTTGAAGGAAGGTTATTTTGGATTTGAATTTAAGGCATGAAGATGGCATTTTGAAGGTCAAGTTATACGTCGCAGATGACGGAGCAACTCTTGGACTATCTATAGCAATTTGTTAGAAGTCTTTAGCATAAAGGATAACTGAGATATGAAAGAATGAAGAATGGTATGCAAATGGACTTGAAATTGACAAAATGGCGCCTGGATGGTCATGCATGAGTGATTTTGGAAATTGGAAGACGAGAGGCACAACTAGAGATGCTGGACAACATGTCTACCAAATTTGGTTGAATTTGGATGAAGGACGGAGCCAGGGTAGAGCTAACAAAACCATGTGTTAAACAAATGGGATTTTGGTGGAAGAAGAAGAAGAAGAAGACTAGAACTGCAATCGTTTCAGAACGATGTGCATGCATTGACGCCTCTGATTTAATAGAGGGCAAGAAACAAAAAGAGATAGAAAGAAAACTGTAGATGATATACATTCTCAAAATATTAGAGGGCGCTATTTCTTAAAGGAATGGTCACTGGTGCGTAAAACACAGTTAGATTATGTGAAATGATACAATTGGCAAACCCTGAAAATATGAGACAAAAATAAATTCAAAGGAAGTTATGGCAATTCAACTATTTTAAGACTTTGCAATAGAGGGCGCTATTTCTAAAGTTATGGTCACTAATTATGGATAACATGTCTACCAAATTAGAATGAATTTTGATGAGGAACGGTGGCAGGGGAGGACTAACAAATATTACATGTTAATCAAATTGGATATTAGCACATTTTGCTGTCCATAGGAAGTTACATTCTCGAGTAAAAATTTTTAGACCATATTGGCGGCCCATACGTGGTTGTTGAAAATGTGTGCATTGTGAGCAGTATACCATGTGTTCAGATTGACTTATCTTGAAATTTTCTGTTGTAACCTATGTCGTATTTGGTATCACTGGAAAGAGTATTCCAATGCGGTGACATTGATACCACTTTTATTTGTGTGGAAGCAATAGACCGGAAGTAAATGCCATATAAAGAAAGACATTAAAAATGAAGGTTTTGCACAATAATTTTAAGCTACCGTCAGCAATTTGTTAGTTTCTGTTACAAAACATTAACGAACTGTTTAAGTATATATCAATACTCATATCTGCCAAGTTAAAAAGAATAAGCTTCAATAATGAGGAAATAAGAGCAAGTTGAAGTTGTGCTGGCAGTAAAGTGCATTTTGGGGTATTTTGCTGATTTTCGGGAGCATTTTTGAGATATTTCGTCAGTTGTAAGGTATATATTTTTTTAAATGGCATGAAAGGGCATATCTTAAAGACCCTAAATCCAAGAAAGGGTACGGGTTTGGCCATGCATGACGCAATGAGGGGCATTCAAAGATAAGCGTTTTTGAAACTTTAGAGGGCGCTATTTCAATGACGGAAGATCAATGATGCGTGAAAACTTAGTAGCATGTATGTTATGATACCGTGATCAATTTCTAAAAGAATGAGCGCAAAATGAATAAAAACACAAAAGTTACGGCCATTTTACGACTTTTAGACATTACATTTCAATAAATATGAAGTTTTTGAAGGAAGGCTATTTCGGATTTGAATTTAAGGCATGAAGATGGCATTTTGAAGGTCAAGTTATACGTCGCAGATGATGGAGCAACTCTTGGACTATCTATAGCAATTTGTTAGAAGTCTGTAGCATGCAGGATGACTGAGATATGAAAGAATGAAGAATGGTATGCAAATGGACTTGAAATTGACAAAATGGCGCCTGGATGGTCATGCATGAGTGATTTTGGAAAATGGAAGACGAGAGGCACAACTAGGGATGCTGGACAACATGTCTACCAAATTTGGATGAATTTGGATGTGGGACGGAGTCAGGGTAGAGCTAACAAAACCATGTGTTAAACAAATGGGATTTTGGTGGAAGAAGAAGAAGAAGAAGAAGAAGAAGAAGAAGAAGAAGATTACGGAATAGGAATATGGAACAAGAACAATGCATTGTCGCCATTGGGCGTCAATGCAAAGAAGATTACGGAATAGGAATATGGAACAAGAACAATGCATTGTCGCCATTGGGCGTCAATGCAACTAAAACGATGGGTGCTCATGGCGATAAGCAGTTGAATAGGTCCATATTTTTTTTCTACAAATACACTACGTCAATCTGCGATGCAATCACATTTAGGTTAGTACTTTGACACTAATGTAACTAGCTCTTTGACCAATATTGAAATTAACGACATATGGCAAATAAGACATGAGACCATTATGCCTCGACTTGATCACCCCGTTATCAATATTTACAGCAGGTGAATGATACTAACACAATACCGACATAATATTTTCCTCACTCACTTTCTGACGAATTCATGTCATGACAAGAAAATGTAGATCTCATATTAGTAATTATACACAAACGAAACCAAGCAATATCATTTTATATATAAGAGAGACTAGTAATAGGATATATTTCACAAAATCTGAATAAATATGTGGATACTTGTTAGTAAAAAATATTGCAAAACTTAATTTGTCTTGAAATACCTAAAGACAGCAATAGTCTGTTGTTTTAATGACATGAACTGAAATTCCTTAACTTCAGTTAGTACTCTATGAAATAAAAGAAATGATTTAAAGCTTGTGTATAGTTTTGGTAAATCCACCAAAATGCACCTACCACTATTCCGATTCATTGCTAGCTAATATGAATGGATATGCCCTATAACAGTTATGATATGGAGGATATGAAATGAAAATGTGTTTTACAGGATAAATTTTGCGATTTTACATGGAAATTTAACTTGATCGGGTCACCCGATCAAATCAAAATATCTCTGTGAATTTGTCTTTCAATTAAATCCTATTCCAAATCACGGAATGGGCTGAAACTTTCAAGATATGTTCTTTGTCTGTAACTTTTGGATATCTAATCACTAAATTTATAAGATAAGTGCTTGAATGCCCATTTTTTTAATTTAAAACAAGCATCGCCGAGAGAGGGGGCTATATATCCAAGATTTGAATATTTGAAATTTTCTCAGAGAAGTGCAGTTGGAAAAATATCTAACGGTCTCTACGCTTCAGTAAGACTGTCATATTAGATGATATTCGATTATCAATCACATTATTGTCCCTTTACCAAAGCTATACACAGGCTTTAAAAGACGTCATTTTCGTGCAATAGTCCGTTATTATATACAATCTCTATTGTCTTTAACATTATTGCCTTAAAGAAACCACCATCGTCGTTACCACCACCACCACCATCATCATCATCACCATCATCACTACAACCATCACCGTCGTCATCAAAGCTATCATTACCAGTATATTTTGATTGAGGAGAGTGGAATACATTGCGCCTGTCTCATTATCCTTAAATCTAGTATAAGTGCAAGTTTTTCATTTTTTCTATTCCATTTTAAAATATCAATTTTCCCCATTTTCATCTTCAGAAAAGGTATTATCACCGCATCAATTCAATCCGCGAGACAGGTTTGTTGACAGCAAGAATGTTCATCGGTTCTTCAGTGGGAAAGATCCTCCCTTCTTCACCTGGTAAAAACTCCTCATTTCTCCATGTCGATTTCCACTTGAATCTCAGTTTGCCAGCTAGTTACGTGAGAGTATTTGAAAATCTATTAGCAATGAATCAATTCGATCATAGCTCGGAATCCGATTCAGGAGGAACTTTGATTGTGCCCATGTTTGCATTTAAAAAGTTACTTCCAACGAAGCAAGACCCTCTGCTTCTGAACACTACTTCTGTCACCATTAGAGCGCCCTCTACTCTCGGTTGGACGTTAATTGCGGGGTTATTTGGGCATGTTGGGGGTGAACAACGCTGCATAGATGAAGCGAATGACTTCACGATCCAACTCTGTATGCTCGTAAGCTTCGGATTTTTTTCTCCCGAGTCCGAGATCAAAAAGAAATTTCATCAAAATATATAAGACATAGAATAATAATTTTTTGAGAAATTAATCACTTAATTGGAAGATGATGAGGAATCGCTCGTCCACGTTAATGCAAAGTATGCATAACTGTGTATCCTTAAAATTAGCAGGCATTTTATTATTGACTTAATGGCTTTATGCCACTTTTTAACTCTCCAATGTTACAAAAAAATCATCTATCCCAACTTCAAACTAAGCAAGGCTTTGTTCTCAAGACACACAAAGGAGGTAATTCTTGAGCGTAACAATGTGGATGTGGGCGCTGTAATACCATGGAGCTAACAAGTTGCATCGGCGTGCTTTACAATTCTCCTATATCGATCTAATTAAAACTTCATTAAAACAAAAGCCAGGTTTACGTGCTCTCAAATACATTTATGCTTCAGACGGGGGTTTGGTTAATTGATCGGATTTGAATTTACTTACCAACATCATTAATAAGGAATTATAGTCATGATGATTCTACTTTACCGCGTGCGGTCAGTCCAGATTCCGTATGCTGACTTGGACGCAGATCGGCTCAGCTAATTACTCGAGTGTTTTCTTTTTTCACATTTCGTTAGTAATAAATGTAGTAGATAAAATCCCCAACATGGTCTAAATTCATTGACCCTTAATGACCTTTGACATTGGTCGTGTGACCTGAAACCAAAGCAGGATATTCAGTAATACTCGATTATCTTATGTCGAAGTTTCATGAACTAGGTCCACATACTTTCTAAGTTATGATGTCATTAATAACTTAACCTTCGGTTAAGATTTGGTGCTGACGACGACGCCGCCGCGCGCTCTTCTGTGCAGGCGAGAAAAAATGAATCTAGTCATCCAGTGCACTAATAAAACACATATGATCCAGGGGGGGGGGGGAACACAAAGTAAAAGAACAGCTCAACACAGTGGCGTACCTTGCCTATAGAAGGAAGGAAGTCATATTCTATAAACCGTGTTTTTTTTTGGTCAGTCGATTGGGGGGGGGGCACGTTTGATGAGAAAAAGGGGGAAATCAGTCAAAATTTGGGGGCATTTCGTTCTCTAAACCTTATCCTTCACTATTTTTCTTGCTTTGGAAATTTTAGGGGCTTTGATTGAACTCCTTTGGCTACGGGTTGTATAGGCACATCCCCTCACTACCTTAAAATATCTTCAAATTGAGTAAATTGAAAATGAATTACAGGTTCTGTTCTTAAACCCTATCCAGGCCGGTAGGGGCCTCGGTGCCCCCCCCCCTCAACGATTCGGGCAATATTTCATAGGTTTCATACACGAAATACCAATTTTCTGTAGTTTTACACAAATGTATGTAAGATTATACAGTACACTAAGATTACATGTGTCCTCGAGACTCTGCCGCGTGAATTTTGTTAACTATATGCAGCGCTAATCCTTGGCTGAATTAAAACGTTATAGTATTTGCACTTAAAGGCCGTACTTTGTCTAAGTGACCAAATCGTTCGGGTTTAACTAGTGTCAATAGAAAAGGCAATACTATTGATATAACTCACAGGATGAAACAAGTTGCTTGCTGTCGGATTAAAAGAATGCTATAATTACAACTATTTGGATATTTCTGCAAATTCATTCCACGAACATTTCAAAACATTGGTAGAAATTGGTCAAAACGAGCCAGATATTCAATCACTTAATGTTGGTTCACTCCCAGTTACCACACACGGCCTAACTAAGTGATCACTCTCCAAGGAGTATCGGGTAGGAGCATTAGAATGGTGTTTGCGTGCATATGCGGGCACTTCACTATGGGTGAAAGCAGATCTTTCAGATCGATCATCCTCATAAGCCATCCTTAAAGGACAAGTCCACCCCAACAAAAACTTGATTTGAATAAAAAGAGAAAAATTCAACAAGCATAACACTGAAAATTTCATCAAAATCGGATGTAAAATAAGAAAGTTATGACATTTTAAAGTTTCGCTATATTTCACAAAACAGTTATATATGCACATCTCGGTCGGTATGCAAATGAGGAAACTGATGACATCACTCACTCACTATTTCTTTTGTATTGTATTATATTAAATATGAAATATTTTGATTTTCTCGTCATTGTCAGGTGAAATGAAGTTTCATTCCTCCCTGAAAATGTGGAAATCCAATTTTTAAAACATTTTTTTGCTTCAGGCAAGGAGGTCCTAATCGTTGAATTCGTAAAAATTGAAATATTGGATAATTCAAACAATAAAAAACAAAAGAAATAGTGAGTGAGTGAGTGACATCATCGACTCCCTCTTTGGATGTAACTGGCTCGTTCATATAACTATTTTGTTGAAAATAAGCGAAACTTTGAAATGTCATAAACTTATTTTACATCCGATTTTGATGAAATTTTCGGCATTGTGCTTGTCTGATTTTTCTTTATTGATTTAAATCAACAATTTTCTGAGGTGGACTAGACCTTTAACCCTATCTAGGCCGGGGGGGGGGGCCTCGGAGGCCCCCCCCCCCCCTCAACGAATCGTGCGATATTTTTGCTGCGCAAAATTTTTTGACCGCGCCGCTCGCTGACTTTTTACTTTCAAGTCTTGCGCAACTTTTGAGACCAATTTTGCGTCACCCGGGTACGTGGTTCCGAAATTACGCAACATTATGTAAGTGCATGTCAGACCAAAAATTGCTCAAAAACGTGATTTTGTGTACAAAGTCAATGCAAATTGTGTTTTCAACCAAAATTCATAAATGCATGATTATTTTTAGTTTTGCTGGTCTAAATGTATTTATTTTATGCTTTTTATGATCACAGAAGAGTCCCCAACAAATTTCATTGAAAAAACAATGAAAAACAAAAGGTCAAAAAACAAAGAAATACATAAGAAATTTCAAAAAAGAATATAATACATAAGAAAATGATTTGATATCGCAATTTTTTTCATGTACACTTGCTAAAAACACCACAAAGAGTTTCTATACCCAAAATTAGTACATTTGGAGCTTTATTTAGGGAGTTAGAGGAAAAAGAATGATTTTGCATACTAATTACGCATAAAATTAGCATAATCACTTAATAGCAATTTGCATGAAAAAAATCACTTTACAATCTTGTAGATTATGTCCCAGGCAACCCGCGTGCCAATTTTCGGCGCAATCGCGCGGTCGACGGCAGAGATATTTAGGGGGGGCCTGGGAGGCCCCCCCCCCCCGGCCATATGAACTCCCAAAATACCCCGGCCTAGATAGGGTTAAAGGGGAAGTCCACCCTGACAAAAAGTTTATTGTAAAAATAGCAGAAAAAATAATAAAAAATATTGCCGAAGGTTTGAGAAAAATTCATCAAACAATTAAAAAGTTATTAGAATTTCACTTATTTGATTTGTGACGTCATATGCGAGCAGCATTCCTACATAGCGAATGGTAAAAAATCAATGAAATGTAATTTTCTCAGAAAATTGAAAATGGTTTTCACTGTAACTTTTGTATATCAATAGACAAATCATTTCACACCCGATCATGAAAAGAAAACAAAATTAAGTCATCAGGAACCATACAAAATTTGAAATTCATACATTTTATATTACATAACACATGGGGCAGCTGCTCGTTTATGACGTCACAAATCCCAAATTTTGAACTCTAATAACTTTCTTACTCTTTAACAGATTTTCCTCAAACCTTCACCAATATTTTTTACTATTTTTTCTGCTATTTTTACAACAAAGTTTTCTTCAGGGTGAACTTCCCCTTTAAAGGAAACCAAAACCCAAGAAGAGAAGCAATCTTATTGGAAAGAGTAAAATGAGAGGAACAATTTAAAAAAGGTTTCATCAAAATCGGAATAGGCAAGTTATAGACGATTAAAAAGTCTTGTTGTACTTACTATGTGGATCCTCAAATTGGCAAACGTGCTCCAAAATGGCTGATTTTGTGGACAACTCTCCATTTGTTTTGTACACATATTTTCAGATTTCCCCCTTTATTTTACATATTTCACATCATCTCCTCCTGACCTTGACATATATGGTGTAGATTATATTTTCCCATGACATATGTTGTGCTAGATCAGGAGGCAAGATGCAATTTGAAAGATAATGAGGAAAATCTGAAAATTCGTGTACAAAACAAATGGAGAGTTGTCCACAAAATCAGCCAATTTGAAGCACGTTTGCCATTTTGAGGATGCCCATAGAAAGTACAACAAGAGTTTTCAAACTCCCGTAACTTGCTTATTTCATAACCGATTTTGATGAACCTTTTTAAATTTGTTCCTCTCATCTTACTCTTTCCAATAAGATTACTTTTCTTCTTGGGTTTTGGTTTCCTTTAAGCTATCAGTAATGGAGTGATGAGATGGGTGTTCTGAATGAAAGATTTTACTGGGAATCTCTATCATGTCTTTGCTCTCTGCAGTGAAACGAAGTGATGGCTTTCTTTTCGAGGACTCTGAACGTCTAGAAGAAGGTCTCTAAACATCTATAAACCCTGTGCCGCTTTTCGAGTGTGGTCGATGAGGCCTGTATAAATCGTCAGGTGTTTGGCTATCATGGAAAATCTAGGATTAGAAACAATTAAAGCATGACTAAACATCACTGAAAATATAATAGTGGTGCATTCTTATTATGCCAAATTGTACAACACCTACTTAGCATGTTGTACGCGAGCGAATGAGAGGCTGACTGTCAAAAATTTGTACCGTTGCACACGTCCCGGCACACGTACAGTCTAAAATGTACCGTTAATAATGTACGGTTGTCGGGTCCAGAAAAAGACGACGTCACTATAAAAAATATTATTCATCGCAAAGCAAGTGCAATATGCGATGGGCCGGACTTACTAAATTGTAGCTGAAATGCGCATTGCTGTTGCAGATCAGGGTCCCATTTCATGAAAAGTTGCTATAATAACGAATCTTGATGGTATGTCAACTGTCATCAAAAGAGCCAATCAGGAAACAAATTGTGCACTTTTTTCAGTGTAGTTGACATTCCAGCAAGAATTGCCATACATGTAATATCAATTTTTTTTAATGAAATGGGACCATGATGCGTGTTTCAAAGTATTATCCCTTCGTTTTCAAAATTGTCTTCCTTATTTTCATAGATTTACAAAGGAAATTCCTTTTGTTTCTTTCATAAAAAGATTTTATTCAAAATCAAACACGAAAGCAATTCGATTTACAGAAAAAACATGAAGCGAACATGTTTACAACAAATGTACATGCGTACTATTACCTATTGATAAAACAAAATTATGATGTTTTTGACTGAGAACCCTTTCAATTTCACAATAGCGTTTCAACACGTTCTTAAAAGAACCAAAACACAACCGATTAACCTAAAGGCATGGTCACACGGTCACACCGCCCGAGCGTTGTTGGAGCGGTCGTGGAGCGGAAGGGAAAGAGGGTCGAATTTCGCTCACAAAATTGGGGGGAAAATCGAAAAAAAAACAAAAAAACAATCGAAATAAAAAATGGTGAACGGTAGCGAGCGGTGATTATTTTTTTCTCTCCGCTCCACGACCGCTCCAACAACGCCCGGGCGGTGTGACCATGCCTTTACAACGTGTCGAAAAAAATGAAATATTTAGCGTAAAGAATATAACGGTTTACAGTAAAGTATTGAGCGTCAGTGCAACCAAACAGAAATAAATTCTTATTCAAATACATGTCATTTTTCAAATAAGAGGTTTGGAAGTTTTGAATAAATTGAGTTTCAGGGCAGTCCCAAAACAGATGTGAAATACTTTCAACAGAGAAAGAACAAAATGCACATAAATTATACCCTTTTCATAAACCTATCCTTCAATTAGCCGCCTAAGAGTAATGCGGATAATTCAATAAAAATTGCGTTCATAAACTCCGAAAATAAGCCGCATTATTTTTACGAGCGCCCGTCCTGAAAAAGGCGGATAATCGCCATGACAACTGGACACGCCCCCTCCGATGCGGTTGTGTTGGAAAAGGGTGACCTTGTGACTGCACCATGGCAATTATCCGCATTATTTGGAAATGCGTTCATAAACTCAAAATCTTGTCCCGATGGCGCGTTTCCGTTTTACACCCTGGCGAAGGCATTTTCCGGAAAAGTAGCCAAAAAGCGACTAGTGAAGAGTCTACGTCTACGTTTGTTTACGTTATCAGCTGGGCGCGCGATCCAAAGTCCGCACCGAAGTTATCCGCAGAACATACCGTACTTGCAAATGGAGCTGAGCTTATACTTTCCAGGTTCAATACGAATGTTTGCCTTCATCATTTGCCTTGCCGATTTGCTGATGTCTGTCTGTCTCTCTATCTGTCTATAAATCTACCTCTCAAATTCTATCTCTATCATGTCTATCTATCTATGTAACTGCAGTATCTATCTCATAATCTTCTCTGTCTCTCTCATTCTTTATCTAACATCTATCTATCTCAAATTCTCTATCTCTATCTATCCATCAATCTGTCCGTCTTTCTCTCTCTCTCTCCCTCTCTACCTATACCTATGATGTAACTACAGTATCTATCTGTTAATTTGTCGCTCTTCTCTCTCATTCTTGATCTATCTGACATCAATCTATCTCTCAAATTCTCTATTTATCTATTTTTTAACTAGACTCGTATCTATCTATCTGTTAATTTGTTAATAATCTTCTCTGTCTCTCTCATTCTTTAATTATCTATTTAATATCTCTCTATCTATCTATCCATCTGTCTGTCTTTCTCTTATTCTCTCTATCTATCTATTTTTTAACTTATCTATCTGTTAAATTGTTAATATTCTCTCTCTCTCCCTCTTTATCTATCTAACATCTATCTATCTCTCATCTATCTATCTCTATCTATCCATCTGTCTGTCTTTCTCTATTTCTCTCTATCTATATATCTATCTATGTATCTATCTATCTGTTAATTTGTCTATCTTCTCTGTCTCTCTCGTTATCTTTCTCTCTATCTAACATCTATCTATCTGTCTCTCAAATTCTCTATCTCTCTCCTTCTCTAGCATCTGTCTGTCTTTTTTCTCTCTTTCTCTTTGTCCGTCCATATTTCTATCTACAACATCTCTCCCTCTCTCTCCCTCTATCCTTCTCTCTCTCTCCTCTCCCCCCCCCCCCTCCCTCTATACCGACCTCTCTGTCTCTCCCCCTCTCTCTGTTTATCTATCCATCCATCTCTCCCTCTTTCTCTCTCCCTCTATCTATCTATCCATCTCTCTCTCTCTCCCTCTCTATTTCTATCTATCTATCTGTCTGTCTATCTTGTCTCTATCTATTTATCAGTCTTCTATATCTATCTTTCGGCAGCTATAAGTGTATCAATCCATCAAACTTCAATTTGTCTTTCCATTATAAGTATCTGTTTATTTTTATTTTGTCTGTCATTCTATTCATTTAGTTAATAATTTATTTTTAGAAAAAAAAAAACTATCATAAACAACGCGACTGCAAAAGCATGTTCGGATTTCACTCCTGACTGCCGCTCTCTCTGTACATGAAGTGCCGAGGAACTCTGTGCTCTGATCAGTAACTGTGCAAATTGCATGCGGTGTGGTGGACTCGCCTGTGTCGCACGCTGCATGCAACCAGCGACGTGTGTAGACTCTTCACTAGTCGCTTTTTGGCTACTTTTCCGGAAAATGCCTTCGCCAGGGTGTAAAACGGAAACGCGCGTCCCGATGCTGCTATTATGCGGATAATAGCAGCATCAGAGTAATGCGGATAACTCTTGTCCTCCTCCAATTTTACGACCAAATTATGCTGCTATTAGCCGCCTAATTCATTTTAATATAGCGGGATGGAAAATAGAGATTTGTTTGTTTGGGTAAAGAAGTTAGTTCGCCTTCTTCCGTTGTTTACATTCCTTAAAGGTGTTGATTTCGTTTGCTAGTTTTTCTGGGCCAGGCTAGCGATTGGAATGTGGAAGTGAAAGAGGGCAAACTGACTGGGTTGCTAGGCGTTCAGGGCTAATAGAAGTCCATTGGAACTTCAGTTATTTTACTACTTTGCTTCTTATTCATGTTCTTCGGCTCGCTTGCATTCTTCAGTGATTAGAGAGAGAGAGCGAGAATGTGAACAGGTGTGGAAGCAAGGAGTGAATTCCTTGGTGGAAGTGAGCTGTGAGTGGGAGTGGCTGAAGTGACAAGAGTCGCAAAAGAGGATTAATTGACTGAGAGAGTAGTTGGGGGAGTGGTCAAGAGAGTTACGTAAGTTGGAAGAATAATGGAAAGCCGAAGAACTTGAATTTGGAATCGGAGTACACAATAATTAAGTTCCGTTTTATATACTTACATTATAGGCGGATTAATTTCGCGCATTACACCAAAAGTGATAGGGTCGATTTGGGAAAGGCTTTTCTCGCCACGCGGTGTTTGACCCAGAAAGGGATAAAAAGGGAGTGTTTAGTTGACAAGGGGCAGTTTTTCGTTCCCGATTTGTTTTGCCGCCGTAGGCCATGTCGGCTTAATTTTTGTCTGTCGTCGGTCGTCCAGCCCAGAGATGCGACGTATATTATAATCCAGCTTGTAATCTGACTTTGATTTAGAATAAAACCTGATACACAACTTAACTTCATCGAACTTGTCATTCTTTGACTCCCGTCCTTTTCTTGTACGCGGGCAGCGCAAGACGGTGGGCGGCCACCGGCCGTCTTGCAAAGCTGTGCCGCTACATTAATGGGGTTTATGAAAGGGGTATTAGATTCAGACAAGCCAATATGGTAAAGATGTTTGTTAACCCCCATTATCCGATTGAATAGTTTTTATTGAAAGTAGCGGCGTTTTGTTGAAAGGCAGCATTTAAAGGGAATCATATAAAATTCCAATTATTAACCGGCTCATTTAAAATGGGTGCCAATTTTGTTTGCGAAGTAGGGGGCTTTAAGATCTTATCAACAGAAATTCTTTGGATAAACTTGCATACCTTAAAAAAACATTATTTGAATCATACAACAAATCTTCTCGAGTTGTTCTACTCTCAACAAGATGTTGACTAAAATGTGTCCATTCAATGGGTATTGCAGAAATCAATGAATAACATTCAAGAAAATTACAATTAATTTTGTATTTTTGTGAAAAAGTTGTATGTGAGAGAAAATTGTTTTGTTCATCCATTAAATGTTTAATACTGATGATCCCATTTTCAAGCCTTGTTTATATATAACATTCCCATCTACTTTGATCAATCAAATACTTTGATCATAACAATTGATTTTTTATATTCAATTCAGGTAAATCAGGAGAGAATGTTAAATGACTCCAAGCAATTAAAATTTCTCGAATGAATTTATTTTTTATTTGTATTATTTTGGGATCATCGTATTTTAAATCACACGTCCAAAACGATTCTCCTCCAAAGGTGACCAAGTTGTGTTTGAAAAAACATTTTTATTTTCCTTTATTTTCTGTGCTCATATAACGTTTAACCCACGCAATTTTCAAGCCAGAAATTGCAGAAGGTAATAATTGTAAGACGACTGATTTTATCCGCTTTTTCATTCCAAATAAAAGAATAAATTTAATTTTCTAAATCTTTCAAAAATCTTCTGGAGGTTTTGGTAGTGCAGACAATAGAAATATAACTTTTGAAAGGCCGAGTGACTTCAAAAAAGTTATTTTCCCTATTGGAGTTAAATTTTCTCATTTTCCATACGCTTAAAACATTCTTTATTTTTTACAGCTTAGGAATAACATTCAATTCAAATATGTCTTTTAAGTCAGGTGAAAAAGATAATCCCAAAAATCTAAATTGGCCATTAGAAAATCTGAATCAGGAAAAGGATATGTCTGGAGGATATGCTTTATGATAACCAAGTGCCACAATTTCAGATTTATTTCGATTGATGCAAAGCCCTGAAAACACCTTAAATTCATCCAAAATATACATGATTTTAAGAGACTTGACGTCATTTATACAAAATGTTGTGCCATCTGCGTAAGAGTTAAGCTTAATTTCTATTCCATTCACTATTATACCTTTAATATCAATGTTTTCCCCTTATCCATAAACACATAATTTTGAAACAAAATTCTGAAGCATGTCCATTATTCAAAGTACAAAGATATATCAAAGTACATAACTCTAATCCATAATATTAAATCTTCACCAAAATTGAAATATTTCAAAGCTTGAAGTAAAAATTCTTTGCTGAATTAAGATGTTATGGTGTCTGCATTTCAAGGTCGTAGTTTGTTATATTTACCGAATCATTCGGTTTTACCTAGCGTCGAAATAAATAGCAATAATTGTAATAAAACTACTATAATATCATTTTCTATTTTCATGACTTTCACGACTTACAGAATGCAATAAGTTGCCTGCTGTCGGATGAAACAAATGATTGCTCAAATTGGTCAAAACAAGAGATCTTTATCACTTACCGTAGGTTCACTCCCAGTTACCACACACGGCCTAAAGAAGTGGTCACTCTCCAAGGAGTATCGGGAAGGAGCATTAGAATGGTGTTGGGGTCCACCCGCCAGTCATAAGGACCACTGGTCATAATACCCGCTAGTTATAAGGACCGCTAGTCATAATAGTCATAAGGGTCGCTATTCATAAGGGGCTTTGTTCATAGAGGTCGCTAGTCATAATCAACGATGGGGGTCGCCATTCATAATCAAACATGAGGGTCGCTAGTCATAATAAAGGAAGAGGGTCGCCATTCATAATAGTGGATGAGGGTCGCCAGTCATTATAGTAGAAGGGGTTCGCCAGTCATAATAATGGATGAGGGTCGCCAGTCATAATAGTAGAAGGGGTTCGCCAGTCATAATAATGGATGAGGGTCGCCAGTCATAATAGTAGAAGGGGTTCGCCAGTCATAATAATGGATGAGGGTCGCCAGTCATAATAATGGATGAGGGTCGCCAGTCATAATAGTGGATGAGGGTCGCCAGTCATAATAATGGATGAGGGTCGCCAGTCATAATAATGGATGAGGGTCGCTATTCATAATAATGGATGGGGATCGCCAGTCATAATAGTGGATGAGGGTCGCCAGTCATAATAGTAGAAGGGGATCGCCAGTCATAATAATGGATGAGGGTCGCCAGTCATAATAGTGGATGAGGGTCACCAGTCATAATAGTAGAAGGGGTTCGCCAGTCATAATAATGGATGAGGGTCGCCAGTCATAATAGTAGAAGGGGTTCGCCAGTCATAATAATAGATGAGGGTCGCTATTCATAATAATGGATAAGGGTCGCCAGTCATAATAGTAGAAGGGGTTCGCCAGTCATAATAATGGATGAGGGTCGCCAGTCATAAAAGTAGAAGGGGTTCGCCAGTCATAATAATGGATGAGGGTCGCCAGTCATAATAGTGGATGAGGGTCGCCAGTCATAATAGTAGAAAGGGTTCGCCAGTCATAATAATGGATGAGGGTCGCTATTCATAATAATGGATGAGGGTCGCCAGTAATAATAATGGATGAGGGTCGCTATTCATAATAATGGATGGGGATCGCCAGTCATAATAGTAGAAGGGGTTCGCCAGTCATAATAATGGATGAGGGTCGCCAGTAATAATAATGGATGAGGGTCGCTATTCATAATAATGGATGGGGATCGCCAGTCATAATAGTAGAAGGGGTTCGCCAGTCATAATGGAAGAGGGTCGCCAGTCATAATAGTGGAAGAGGGTCGCCAGTCATAATAGTAGAAGGGGTTCGCCAGTCATAATAATGGATGAGGGTCGCCAGTCATAATAGTAGAAGGGGTTCGCCAGTCATAATAATGGATGAGGGTCGCCAGTCATAATAGTACAAGGGGTTCGCCAGTCATAATAATGGATGAGGGTCGCCAGTCATAATAATGGATGAGGGTCGCCAGTCATAATAGTGGATGAGGGTCGCCAGTCATAATAATGGATGAGGGTCGCCAGTCATAATAATGGATGAGGGTCGCTATTCATAATAATGGATGGGGATCGCCAGTCATAATAGTGGATGAGGGTCGCCAGTCATAATAGTAGAAGGGGATCGCCAGTCATAATAATGGATGAGGGTCGCCAGTCATAATAGTAGAAGGGGTTCGCCAGTCATAATAATGGATGAGGGTCGCCAGTCATAAAAGTAGAAGGGGTTCGCCAGTCATAATAATGGATGAGGGTCGCCAGTCATAATAGTGGATGAGGGTCGCCAGTCATAATAGTAGAAAGGGTTCGCCAGTCATAATAATGGATGAGGGTCGCTATTCATAATAATGGATGAGGGTCGCTATTCATAATAATGGATGAGGGTCGCCAGTAATAATAATGGATGAGGGTCGCTATTCATAATAATGGATGGGGATCGCCAGTCATAATAGTAGAAGGGGTTCGCCAGTCATAATAATGGATGAGGGTCGCCAGTCATAATAGTAGAAGGGGTTCGCCAGTCATAATAATGGATGAGGGTCGCCAGTCATAATAGTAGAAGGGGTTCGCCAGTCATAATAATGGATGAGGGTCGCTATTCATAGTAATGGATGAGGGTCGCCAGTCATAATAGTAGAAGGGGTTCGCCAGTCATAATAATGGATGAGGGTCGCCAGTCATAATAGTAGACGGGGTTCGCCAGTCATAATAATGGATGAGGGTCGCTATTCATAATAATGGATGGGGATCGCCAGTCATAATAGTGGATGAGGGTCGCCAGTCATAATAGTAGAAGGGGTTCGCCAGTCATAATAATGGATGAGGGTCGCCAGTCATAATAGTAGAAGGGGTTCGCCAGTCATAATAGTGGATGAGGGTCGCCAGTCATAATAGTAGAAGGGGTTCGCCAGTCATAATAATGGATGAGGGTCGCCAGTCATAATAATGGATGAGGGTCGCTATTCATAATAATGGATGAGGGTCGCCAGTCATAATAATGGATGAGGGTCGCTATTCATAATAATGGATGGGGATCGCCAGTCATAATAGTGGATGAGGGTCACCAGTCATAATAGTAGAAGGGGTTCGCCAGTCATAATAATGGATGAGGGTCGCCAGTCATAATAGTAGAAGGGGTTCGCCAGTCATAATAATAGATGAGGGTCGCTATTCATAATAATGGATAAGGGTCGCCAGTCATAATAACGGATGAGGGTCGCTATTCATAATAATGGATGGGGATCGCCAGTCATAACAGTGGATGAGGGTCGCCAGTCATAATAGTAGAAGGGGTTCGCCAGTCATAATAATGGATGAGGGTCGCTATTCATAATAATGGATGAGGGTCGCTAGTCATAATAATGGATGAGGGTCGCTATTCATAATAATGGATGGGGATCGCCAGTCATAATAGTGGATGAGGGTCGCCAGTCATAATAGTAGAAGGGGTTCGCCAGTCATAATAATGGATGAGGGTCGCCAGTCATAATAGTAGAAGGGGTTCGCCAGTCATAATAATGGATGAGGGTCGCCAGTCATAACAGTAGAAGGGGTTCGCCAGTCATAATAATGGATGAGGGTCGCCAGTCATAATAGTAGAAGGGGTTCGCCAGTCATAATAATGGATGAGGGTCGCCAGTCATAATAGTAGAAGGGGTTCGCCAGTCATAATAATGGATGAGGGTCGCCAGTCATAAAAGTAGAAGGGGTTCGCCAGTCATAATAATGGATGAGGGTCGCCAGTCATAATAGTGGATGAGGGTCGCCAGTCATAATAGTAGAAAGGGTTCGCCAGTCATAATAATGGATGAGGGTCGCTATTCATAATAATGGATGAGGGTCGCCAGTAATAATAATGGATGAGGGTCGCTATTCATAATAATGGATGGGGATCGCCAGTCATAATAGTAGAAGGGGTTCGCCAGTCATAATAATGGATGAGGGTCGCCAGTCATAATAATGGATGAGGGTCGCTATTCATAATAATGGATGAGGGTCGCCAGTCATAATAATGGATGAGGGTCGCTATTCATAATAATGGATGGGGATCGCCAGTCATAATAGTGGATGAGGGTCACCAGTCATAATAGTAGAAGGGGTTCGCCAGTCATAATAATGGATGAGGGTCGCCAGTCATAATAGTAGAAGGGGTTCGCCAGTCATAATAATAGATGAGGGTCGCTATTCATAATAATGGATAAGGGTCGCCAGTCATAATAGTAGAAGGGGTTCGCCAGTCATAATAATGGATGAGGGTCGCCAGTCATAAAAGTAGAAAGGGTTCGCCAGTCATAATAATGGATGAGGGTCGCCAGTCATAATAGTGGATGAGGGTCGCCAGTCATAATAGTAGAAAGGGTTCGCCAGTCATAATAATGGATGAGGGTCGCTATTCATAATAATGGATGAGGGTCGCTATTCATAATAATGGATGAGGGTCGCCAGTAATAATAATGGATGAGGGTCGCTATTCATAATAATGGATGGGGATCGCCAGTCATAATAGTAGAAGGGGTTCGCCAGTCATAATGGATGAGGGTCGCCAGTCATAATAATGGATGAGGGTCGCTATTCATAATAATGGATGAGGGTCGCCAGTCATAATAATGGATGAGGGTCGCTATTCATAATAATGGATGAGGGTCGCTATTCATAATAATGGATGGGGATCGCCAGTCATAATAATGGATGAGGGTCGCCAGTCATAATAGTAGAAGGGGATCGCCAGTCATAATAGTGGATGAGGGTCGCCAGTCATAATAGTAGAAGGGGTTCGCCAGTCATAATAATGGATGAGGGTCGCCAGTCATAAAAGTAGAAGGGGTTCGCCAGTCATAATAATGGATGAGGGTCGCCAGTCATAATAGTGGATGAGGGTCGCCAGTCATAATAGTAGAAAGGGTTCGCCAGTCATAATAATGGATGAGGGTCGCTATTCATAATAATGGATGAGGGTCGCTATTCATAATAATGGATGGGGATCGCCAGTCATAATAGTAGAAGGGGTTCGCCAGTCATAATAATGGATGAGGGTCGCCAGTCATAATAGTAGAAGGGGTTCGCCAGTCATAATAATGGATGAGGGTCGCCAGTCATAATAGTAGAAGGGGTTCGCCAGTCATAATAATGGATGAGGGTCGCTATTCATAGTAATGGATGAGGGTCGCCAGTCATAATAGTAGAAGGGGTTCGCCAGTCATAATAATGGATGAGGGTCGCCAGTCATAATAGTAGACGGGGTTCGCCAGTCATAATAATGGATGAGGGTCGCTATTCATAATAATGGATGGGGATCGCCAGTCATAATAGTGGATGAGGGTCGCCAGTCATAATAGTAGAAGGGGTTCGCCAGTCATAATAATGGATGAGGGTCGCCAGTCATAATAGTAGAAGGGGTTCGCCAGTCATAATAATGGATGAGGGTTGCCAGTCATAATAGTAGAAGGGGTTCGCCAGTCATAATAATGGATGAGGGTCGCCAGTCATAATAATGGATGAGGGTCGCTATTCATAATAATGGATGAGGGTCGCCAGTCATAATAATGGATGAGGGTCGTTATTCATAATAATGGATGGGGATCGCCAGTCATAATAGTGGATGAGGGTCACCAGTCATAATAGTAGAAGGGGTTCGCCAGTCATAATAATGGATGAGGGTCGCCAGTCATAATAGTAGAAGGGGTTCGCCAGTCATAATAATAGATGAGGGTCGCTATTCATAATAATGGATAAGGGTCGCCAGTCATAATAACGGATGAGGGTCGCTATTCATAATAATGGATGGGGATCGCCAGTCATAACAGTGGATGAGGGTCGCCAGTCATAATAGTAGAAGGGGTTCGCCAGTCATAATAATGGATGAGGGTCGCTATTCATAATAATGGATGAGGGTCGCTAGTCATAATAATGGATGAGGGTCGCTAGTCATAATAATGGATGGGGATCGCCAGTCATAATAGTGGATGAGGGTCGCCAGTCATAATAGTAGAAGGGGTTCGCCAGTCATAATAATGGATGAGGGTCGCCAGTCATAATAGTAGAAGGGGTTCGCCAGTCATAATAATGGATGAGGGTCGCCAGTCATAATAGTAGAAGGGGTTCGCCAGTCATAATAATGGATGAGGGTCGCCAGTCATAATAGTAGAAGGGGTTCGCCAGTCATAATAATGGATGAGGGTCGCCAGTCATAATAGTAGAAGGGGTTCGCCAGTCATAATAATGGATGAGGGTCGCCAGTCATAATAGTAGAAGGGGTTCGCCAGTCATAATAATGGATGAGGGTCGCCAGTCATAATAGTAGAAGGGGTTCGCCAGTCATAATAATGGATGAGGGTCGCCAGTCATAAAAGTAGAAGGGGTTCGCCAGTCATAATAATGGATGAGGGTCGGCAGTCATAATAGTGGATGAGGGTCGCCAGTCATAATAGTAGAAAGGGTTCGCCAGTCATAATAATGGATGAGGGTCGCTATTCATAATAATGGATGAGGGTCGCCAGTAATAATAATGGATGAGGGTCGCTATTCATAATAATGGATGGGGATCGCCAGTCATAATAGTAGAAGGGGTTCGCCAGTCATAATAATGGATGAGGGTCGCCAGTCATAATAATGGATGAGGGTCGCTATTCATAATAATGGATGAGGGTCGCCAGTCATAATAATGGATGAGGGTCGCTATTCATAATAATGGATGGGGATCGCCAGTCATAATAGTGGATGAGGGTCACCAGTCATAATAGTAGAAGGGGTTCGCCAGTCATAATAATGGATGAGGGTCGCCAGTCATAATAGTAGAAGGGGTTCGCCAGTCATAATAATAGATGAGGGTCGCTATTCATAATAATGGATAAGGGTCGCCAGTCATAATAATAGAAGGGGTTCGCCAGTCATAATAATGGATGAGGGTCGCCAGTCATAAAAGTAGAAAGGGTTCGCCAGTCATAATAATGGATGAGGGTCGCCAGTCATAATAGTGGATGAGGGTCGCCAGTCATAATAGTAGAAAGGGTTCGCCAGTCATAATAATGGATGAGGGTCGCTATTCATAATAATGGATGAGGGTCGCTATTCATAATAATGGATGAGGGTCGCCAGTAATAATAATGGATGAGGGTCGCTATTCATAATAATGGATGGGGATCGCCAGTCATAATAGTAGAAGGGGTTCGCCAGTCATAATGGATGAGGGTCGCCAGTCATAATAATGGATGAGGGTCGCTATTCATAATAATGGATGAGGGTCGCCAGTCATAATAATGGATGAGGGTCGCTATTCATAATAATGGATGAGGGTCGCTATTCATAATAATGGATGGGGATCGCCAGTCATAATAATGGATGAGGGTCGCCAGTCATAATAGTAGAAGGGGATCGCCAGTCATAATAGTGGATGAGGGTCGCCAGTCATAATAGTAGAAGGGGTTCGCCAGTCATAATAATAGATGGGGATCGCCAGTCATAATAGTAGAAGGGGTTCGCCAGTCATAATAATGGATGAGGGTCGCTATTCATAGTAATGGATGAGGGTCGCTATTCATAATAATGGATGAGGTTCGCCAGTCATAATAATGGATGAGTGTCGCTATTCATAATAATGGATGGGGATCGCCAGTCATAATAGTGGATGAGGGTCGCCAGTCATAATAGTAGAAGGGGTTCGCCAGTCATAATAATGGATGAGGGTCGCCAGTCATAATAGTAGAAGGGGTTCGCCAGTCATAATAATGGATGAGGGTCGCTATTCATAGTAATGGATGAGGGTCGCCAGTCATAATAGTAGAAGGGGTTCGCCAGTCATAATAATGGATGAGGGTCGCCAGTCATAATAGTAGAAAGGGTTCGCCAGTCATAATAATGGATGAGGGTCGCCAGTCATAATAGTGGATGAGGACAATGGTTTGATAACTTTCACAGTGGCGTACCGTGGGTCATGGCATGGGGGGGGGGGCGCCAGCAAAATATTTGAATCACTGAGTGATTGCCAGTTATCATGGTTATACTGACCACAATTAGACCACAAACAGCGAGATTTTGAAAAAAAGATATTTTAGGAATCCACTTAGAGTATGCATATCTCACCATAGTCATCTTATGCAAGTGCTAAGCGCTTGCTGATTTTATTAGAATTACATCTGAACACATGAAACACTTTTTGCAGTCATTGCAATTTTGATTATCAAACGCATCTGACAAATATTGCGAGCGCGAAGCGCGAGCTGAAAATTTAAATAATATAGACCTATAGTGGGGCATTCTAAGGTTTCTTTGTAGGAATTAACTAGGACCATATACGTATTTCATTAACCAAATCATGCGAGCGAGAGCTGAATTTTTTTGTTATTCAGATTAGGAGAAGGGATATTTTAAAGACAGATTTTAGAAATTCATGAAGAGCTGTCATATCTCACCAATCCACTAAAGCGAACGTAATAATGGAAGGAAATGTTTCATAGATACGAAGACCTTAACATGGGGCAATCACTTTTTGAGTCATGAAAAAGAAGCTATGTCACTGAATAAAACAGTGATTCAGTGGCGGATCCAGAGGGGGGGGGCGCCCCGGGTGCGCGCCCCCCCCCCCCTATTTTCGCCGGATTTTTTTTTTTTTTTTTTGATGGTTATACTTACTGGATTGGTACAATGTAGTCAATTTCAAGGGCTAGATCTAGTCAAAACTATATTTTAACTTACGCTCATGGCCTTTGTGTTCGCACAAATGCACCTCTGTCATACTGTATTGCAATATGTAAATTCCGGAATTCCAGGGCGCGCAAGTCGATTGGTTGGAAAGTTGCACCACTTGTAATCGGGATATGCAGTGCAGTGACCAGTGTGAAGATGTTGGATTGGATATCATTTTTTCCCGAAATTTTGTGTTTTTTGTAACATGCGTTTGTCCGTCTTTATGGCAAATACATGTAAATTGTAAGTAACAGATCGCGAGAGAAAGTGTCAACGATGCGAATGATAATGTCTATCCCCGAGATTATTCTTCACTCAAAGATGAAGCCCTATATCGGGCGCCACGTGCGCAGCATTATCATTCTGCCTTGGTCATGTACGTTTTTCACTGAAATGTATAGGTCAGACATATTTGTATTTAATGTAAACTAACTTTTACACTTTCTGGTAGATTCAGAGGCATATTATCCAGGGCGCCCCAACTAAGTTTCGCCGAAGCAATCATTCCAACGAATTATCAAGGACAGTGGCGTAACTACGGGGGGGGGCATGGGGGGGCACATGCCCCCCCCAATCGGCTGGCCAAAAAAAACGGGGAAAAGAAGAAAACGAGGGAAAAGGGAAGAGAAACGTAGTGGGGGAAAGAAGAAATTGTTGTTGATCATAGTGTTATAACATAAGAAGCATTTTTTCACAACTTCATGAAACATTATTTGCTCAATTGTGTCTTCATTGTTCCTGGCGCTCGCATAGACTTTTTAACGAGATACCTGCTGTACTAAAGCCTCCCGTTTTCAAATCAACATACAACAAAATACTATATTTCCTCGCAATTAGAGCATTGTTATAAGTAGGGATATATTCTTCTTTTTCATGACTACTGAAAGTTATTTTAAGGTCTTCATATAAAACATTTCCTGTCCGTGCTAATGTTCGCAATAGTGGATTGGTGAGATTTCTGCTCTTCATGAACTCCTAAAATCAGTCCTTAAAATGTCAATTTTTCTGATCTGAATATAAAAAAATTTAGCTCGCGCTTCGCGCTCGCATCATTTGGTTAGTGAAATACGTGAGGTCTTAGTGAATTCCTACAAACAAGCCTTGGAATGCCCCTCTTTATTTCTGAATTTCCTATATTTTCAGCTCGCGCTTCGCGCTCGCAGTATTTCATTAGTGAGATGCGTATAATAATCATGATTACAATGACTTCAAAAAGTGATCCATGTGTTAAGATGTAATTCTAACAAAATCAGCAAGCGCTTGGCACTCGCATTAGATGACTATGGTGAGATATGTATACTCTGACTTAATGGATTCGCATTAGATGACTATGGTGAGATATGTATACTCTGACTTAATGGATTCGTAACTATAGTCCTTAAAATATCCATGTTTGTGGTCAATATATACAAAAATTTCAGCTCGCGCTTCGCGCTCGCATCATTTGGTTAGTCAAATACGTAGGGTCTTAGAGTATTTCTACAAACAACCCTTACAATGCCCCTCTTCAGGTCTATATTTCCTAAATTTTCAGCTCGCGCTTTTGCGCTTGCAGTATTTGATTAGTAAGATGCGTATGATAATCATGATTACATGACTACAAAAGGTGCTTCATGACTGTGTTTAGATGTAATTCTAACAAAATCAGCAAAGGATGGCAATAGCATTAGATGACTATGGTGAGATATTTATACTCTTAATGGATTCTAAAATATAATCCTTAAAATTTCCTTGTTTAGGGTCAGTATATACAAAAATTTTACCTCTCGCTTCGCGCTCGCATTGTTTGTTTAGCGAGACAGTAAAGTATCATGATTACAAAACAATTTGCTTATAATGTCAATTTTTAGCCCTCAATATCAAAAATTTTCAGCTCGCGCTTCGCGCTCGCATTATTTAATCAGTGAGATACATATCCGTTTGATGGCACTGCATGTCCTTAAAATATCTCTATTAGGTCAGTTTACTTGACAACTGAGCGCGCTTCGCGCGCTCCCTAAGTGACCCGAAATTTTTACTGGTGCCCCCCCCAATGCCGTGACCCACGGTACGCCACTGATCAAGGAGCAAATTGTATATTCTCAATCACCAGTCGACCCCACTCCGCGTTTGCTGTGTATAGGCAGCTATATGTCAGCGTAAGGAGCGAAGATTTTATGTGACGGGGGGGGGTGGGGGTTGGGGGGAGAAAAAATACTTTCGTGCTGGGGAAAAATGTCCCGAGGACACATTGTGTATTGTTAAATGGTAGAAATTTTGACAACCCCCCCCCCCCCCCCCTTACCCCATTTTTAATGTTTGATAATCTATAGGTTTGCTGATTACAATATATCTTTAAAAAAATTGCCAGCAAAATCGAAAAAAAAAATTGTTTTAAAAATCTAGGGGGGGACGACCTCTGGGAAAAGGTTGATTACCAGAAGATGATGTCGTGTTTTTTTCTGTAGTTTGTAACAATTTACTGTGCATTTTGGGAAAAAAAGAACCAAATTTTATGCATGTTGCCATACGACTAAACAATTCTCGTTTGAAACACACAATGTAAATACACAAATGACAATAAACAGAATGGATTATTCGGAACTTATCGATTACAAGTCTCAGTTTCGTATCATTTAAATTTGACGTTTCAATCACACGATGCAAGCAAGTGAAGAGCCTTTGCCAAATGTATGTTTTTAATGACCGCTTATACGGTGTGTGACTGGAAACCAGCTCCTAATTGAGTCAGTATGTGTCTTTTATTCATGAAGTTACAGTGATTTAAGTGTGCATTTTTCTTCTAAAGGTGCTCTCAAAATACGACTATTGGACATGATTTTTTGAAAAAGTCCTTGCCGTGGGAGGGGGGTATCCCCCCTCCCACACCCTCCCCCCGCTCGGTCGCTTCGCTCCCTCGCCGCTGGCGCCCCCCTATTTCAAAATCCTGGATCCGCCCCTGGTGATAACTCAAGTGCTAGGAAACATATTTGGTTTATATTGACTTGAAAACGGGATGTTTTAGTACAACAGGATTATATATCTCGTGAAACAGACAATGCGAGCACCAGGAACAATGAAGACGTAGGCCCTGGGCAAATTATGTTTCATAAAGGTATGATTACAATGTTTCTTATGTAATGTAACAATTATCATATAATATAACATTATAATGAATAATATTTTCCTCTTCACCGCTACGTTTTTCTTCCATTCTCCCTCTTTTCTCATTTTCCCCGTTTGTTTTTTTGTTCAGCTGATTGGAGGGGGGGGGCCTGCCCCCATGCCCCCCTTAGTTACGCCACTGTGTGTCCATACGGCAACCCCCTCCAATATTATCTTTTTTTATCCCATCATGATGATGGTTTAATGGATTTATTATATGTTTCAATTTTTTTGACATTCCATCTTAATCCCTTCCCAAAGACCCAACATTGATGAATTTGAAGAAACCGGGGTTTCTCTTCAATGACATAAGTATTTCGTTTGGAAATGGTGAACTGGCTCTTTATTTGCATTTTATGATTAAATAATATTGTTTTATTTGTTTAGCGGTATTTTAGGAAGAATTTTCACCAATAGAACAATTATCTCTTGTGATACTTTTTTCATTTCTTTCGTAGAAAGTGTGTGTATGTGTGTGTGTGTGTGGGGGGTGTTTGTTCGGGCCATCTCCCCCTCCTTGAAGGGGGGGGGGTATATCCCCATCCCCGGGATTTACGCCAGTGCTGCTGCATGTTTGTAATATTTTTGCTGATTATGTAATTGTGTACATTTCCGATTCTCTATCTGGATGAGCGTGGGTCTAGTATTCTTCTGTATTCTATTCTTCAATAATCAAGCAGTCTTATTTATATCATTAGTTTTGGGGTGTAACAATTCAAGGTGGGGGATGTTAACTTGTTCTGATTGGTCTATAGGTAACTGTCTATCAAACTTTCTCTGGTATAAGGGGTGTGGTGATGCTCTGTGCAAGTGACTCGGGCTGGAAGTGTGAGTCCTACTTCTTCCTTGAAGTTAGCTGACATCACTGGAGGTTGGTCATTAATGGTCAAGGTTTAGGAATTAAATGGCATTGGGGTTTTTGGATTCTTAGATGACATTGGGGAAGTTTGTAAACAAGTGAATGTGAATGACTGAAAGGATAACAGGAACTTAAATACATACTACATAAAATACTACATAACAATTCAATGCGATTTACAGGTATGTTTACATGAAATTGATAAGTGGTATATAAACAATTGTTTAAAGATCAATGTTACTAGAATAAGTATTATGCTTATTTCAACTCGTTATTCAAAAAACAAAGGAAAATTTGATATAAAGCTTAATGGCATCTCAAACAAGTTAATTCTGTAAGATATTTAGGTGTTGAAGTTAATAATAATCTCATATGAAATGTTCATGTCAAACATCTATGTAGATCAATAAGTTAAATGCTTTACGACATTTAAGTAAAACTCTTAAACCAGACTTACATAATACTTTATTGAAAAAAATAATCAGTCATGTATAGATCATGCTCGTTCCGTTTGGGGTAATTGTTCATTGAAAAACAGGGAACTTAATAGACTGCAAAGGCGAGCGGCACGTATTGTAATGAAAGAATATGATTCTCTATTAGTTGTACAGATTTAACTGAAATTATGACAATCTTTTGATACAAGGAGGGATTTTTTTATGTATTTTAGCTTCTACCAATGTATATATGGACTTGCCCCTATTAGACTCTGTAATGATATTGAACTATTTACTGATAGACATGGATACACGTAATGCTGATTCACTGAATGCTGTATTACCTATAAGCCAAATATTGAAAGTTTCAAGCAATCCTTTAAATTTAGTGCAATAAAGACATGGAACTCCTTGTCAAATGAACTCCAGAATATTTCTAACCTCCTACATTTCAAGAGGTCGTACAAAAACAAGTATTTTTAAATTAACAGTAGACTGACCTTTTATCCATATTTTATTGTATACTTAACTGTCTAGTTAATTCTGTATTATGCTGTTGTACTCCTTTCTTTCCCCTCTCTCTCTCTCTTTCTCTCTCTCTCTCTACTTCTGCCATATACTAAACCACACTATTTCTCTTCCTGCTCTCTCTATTTTTTGCAACTTTTATTTTAAATTAAGCATATTCAGTATTTTAACTTAATTAAGTTTGTATGCATTTTTATTGTTATTTCATATTCTTGATATAACAGGACCGTGTTGAAAAACAGTGTTTTATTTGAACATTTTATCCTGTATAAAGATGTTTTAATAAATGATTAAATAAATAAATCTATAAGAAATTTTTAACGTTAAGTCAACATTTTTCTTGCGACTTGACCTTCAATATCTTGAAATGTAATATTACTTTTCCTTGATATTCTGACTGGCCCAGTAAACCGGGACCATGAGAGGCTCAATCCCTCCCCTTGCCGTCCTTTTCAATAAACCAGTACAATGTTAACCCCCCCCCCACAAACATTTCGAACTTACCTAACCCGAGTCCCCCCCCCCCTCCCAATTCGAAACCATACCGCAGTTAATTTCAAAACAGCAAGTCGCCAAAGGAGAATGCATAATCATTATGGCTGGATAGGCCTATCTCATCTTATCCCAAATAATTTGATATCATAATTAATTGAGATATATATATGTTAACGTTTGGATTTGAATAATCTGCAGGGAGTCTTTTCCTTGCAGTGATACATTTTGAGATTGCGCCAAAGTTATTAAGAAATGTTTCCAATAAATAAATCCTATTATATCTGGCGACCCTCATCCATTATTATGACTTGCGACCCTCATCTATTATTATGACTGGCGAACCCTTTCTACTATTATGAATAGCGACCCTCATCTACCATTATGACTGGCGAACCCCTGCTACTATTATGAATAGCGACCCTCATCCACTATTATGACTGGCGAACCTCATCTATTATTATGACTAGCGACCCTCATCCATTGTTATGACTGGCGAACCCCTTCTACTATTATGAATAGCGACCCTCATCCACTATTATGACTGGCAACCCTCATCTATCATTATGACTGGCGAACCCCTTCTACTATTATGACTGGCGACCCTCTTCCACTATTATGACTGGCGACCCTCATCCATCATTATGAATAGCGACCCTCATCCATTATTATGGCTGGCGAACCCTATCTACTATTATGACTAGCGACCCTCATCCACTATTATGACTGGCGAACTTTATCCATTATTATGACTAGCGACCCTCATCCACTATTATGACTGGCGAACCCATCAACTATTATGACTAGCGACCCTCATCCATTATTATGACTGGCGAACCCCTTCTACTATTATGACTGGCGACCCTCATCCATTATTATGACTGGCGAACCCTTTCTACTATTATGAAAAGCGACCCTCATCTACCATTATGACTGGCGAACCCCTTCTACTATTATGAATAGCGACCCTCATCCACTATTATGACTGGCGACCCTCATCTATCATTATGACTGGCGAACCCTTTCTACTATTATGAATAGCGACCCTCATCTACCATTATGACTGGCGAACCCCTTCTGCTATTATGACTGGCGACCCTCATCTATCATTATGACTGGCGAACCCTTTCTACTATTATGAATAGCGACCCTTATCTACCATTATGACTGGTGAACCCCTTCTACTATTATGACTGGCGACCCTCATCTATTATTATGACTAGCGACCCTCATCCATTATTATGACTGGCGAACCCCTTCTACTATTATGAATAGCGACCCTCATCCACTATTATGACTGGCGACCCTCATCTATCATTATGACTGGCGAACCCTTTCTACTATTATGAATAGCGACCCTCATCCACTATTATGACTGGCGAACCTCATCTATTATTATGACTAGCGACCCTCATCCATTATTATGACTGGCGAACCCCTTCTACTATTATGAATAGCGACCCTCATCCACTATTATGACTGGCGACCCTCATCTATCATTATGACTGGCGAACCCTTTCTACTATTATGAATAGCGACCCTCATCTACCATTATGACTGACGAACCCCTTCTGCTATTATGACTGGCGACCCTCATCTATCATTATGACTGGCGAACCCTTTCTACTATTATGAATAGCGACCCTCATCTACCATTATGACTGGCGAACCCCTTCTGCTATTATGACTGGCGACCCTCATCTATCATTATGACTGGCGAACCCTTTCTACTATTATGAATAGCGACCCTTATCTACCATTATGACTGGCGAACCCCTTCTACTATTATGACTGGCAACCCTCATCCATTATTATGACTGGCGAACCCTTTGTTCTATTATGAATAGCGACCTTCATCCACTATTATGACTGGCGAACCCCTTCTACCATTATGACTGGCGACCCTCATCCATTGTTATGACTGGCGACCCTCATCCATTATTATGACTGACGACCCTCATCCATTATTATGACTGGCGAACCCCTTCTACTATTATGACTGGCGACCCTCTTCCACTATTATGACTGGCGACCCTCATCCATTATTATGAATAGCGACCCTCACCCATTATTATGACTGGCGAACCCCTTCTACTATTATGACTGGCGACCCTCATCCAGTATTATGACTGGCGAACCCCATCTACTATTATGACTGGCGACCCTCATCCATTATTATGACTGGCGAACCCCTTCTACTATTATGACTGGCGACCCTCATCTATCATTATGACTGGCGAACCCTTTCTACTATTATGAATAGGGACCCTCATCTACCATTATGACTGGCGAACCCCTTCTACTATTATGACTGGCGACCCTCATCCACTATTATGACTGGCGACCCTCATCTATCATTATGACTGGCGAACCCTTTCTACTATTATGAATAGCGACCCTCATCTACCATTATGACTGGCGAACCCCTTCTGCTATTATGACTGGTGACCCTCATCTATCATTATGACTGGCGAACCCTTTCTACTATTATGAATAGCGACCCTTATCTACCATTATGACTGGTGAACCCCTTCTACTATTATGACTGGCGACCCTCATCTATTATTATGACTAGCGACCCTCATCCATTATTATGACTGGCGAACCCCTTCTACTATTATGAATAGCGACCCTCATCCACTATTATGACTGGCGACCCTCATCTATCATTATGACTGGCGAACCCTTTCTACTATTATGAATAGCGACCCTCATCCACTATTATGACTGGCGAACCTCATCTATTATTATGACTAGCGACCCTCATCCATTATTATGACTGGCGAACCCCTTCTACTATTATGAATAGCGACCCTCATCCACTATTATGACTGGCGACCCTCATCTATCATTATGACTGGCGAACCCTTTCTACTATTATGAATAGCGACCCTCATCTACCATTATGACTGGCGAACCCCTTCTGCTATTATGACTGGCGACCCTCATCTATCATTATGACTGGCGAACCCTTTCTACTATTATGAATAGCGACCCTTATCTACCATTATGACTGGCGAACCCCTTCTACTATTATGACTGGCGACCCTCATCCATTATTATGACTGGCGAACCCTTTGTTCTATTATGAATAGCAACCTTCATCCACTATTATGACTGGCGAACCCCTTCTACCATTATGACTGGCGACCCTCATCCATTGTTATGACTGGCGACCCTCATCCATTATTATGACTGACGACCCTCATCCATTATTATGACTGGCGAACCCCTTCTACTATTATGACTGGCGACCCTCTTCCACTATTATGACTGGCGACCCTCATCTATCATTATGACTGGCGAACCCTTTCTACTATTATGAATAGCGACCCTCATCTACCATTATGACTGGCGAACCCCTTCTGCTATTATGACTGGCGACCCTCATCTATCATTATGACTGGCGAACCCTTTCTACTATTATGAATAGCGACCCTTATCTACCATTATGACTGGTGAACCCCTTCTACTATTATGACTGGCGACCCTCATCTATTATTATGACTAGCGACCCTCATCCATTATTATGACTGGCGAACCCCTTCTACTATTATGAATAGCGACCCTCATCCACTATTATGACTGGCGACCCTCATCTATCATTATGACTGGCGAACCCTTTCTACTATTATGAATAGCGACCCTCATCCACTATTATGACTGGCGAACCTCATCTATTATTATGACTAGCGACCCTCATCCATTATTATGACTGGCGAACCCCTTCTACTATTATGAATAGCGACCCTCATCCACTATTATGACTGGCGAACCTCATCTATTATTATGACTAGCGACCCTCATCCATTATTATGACTGGCGAACCCCTTCTACTATTATGAATAGCGACCCTCATCCACTATTATGACTGGCGACCCTCATCTATCATTATGACTGGCGAACCCTTTCTACTATTATGAATAGCGACCCTTATCTACCATTATGACTGGCGAACCCCTTCTACTATTATGACTGGCGACCCTCATCCATTATTATGACTGGCGAACCCTTTGTTCTATTATGAATAGCAACCTTCATCCACTATTATGACTGGCGAACCCCTTCTACCATTATGACTGGCGACCCTCATCCATTGTTATGACTGGCGACCCTCATCCATTATTATGACTGACGACCCTCATCCATTATTATGACTGGCGAACCCCTTCTACTATTATGACTGGCGACCCTCTTCCACTATTATGACTGGCGACCCTCATCCATTATTATGAATAGCGACCCTCACCCATTATTATGACTGGCGAACCCCTTCTACTATTATGACTGGCGACCCTCATCCAGTATTATGACTGGCGAACCCCATCTACTATTATGACTGGCGACCCTCATCCATTATTATGACTGGCGAACCCCTTCTACTATTATGAATGGCGACCCTCATCTATCATTATGACTGGCGAACCCTTTCTACTATTATGAATAGGGACCCTCATCTACCATTATGACTGGCGAACCCCTTCTACTATTATGACTGGCGACCCTCATCTATCATTATGACTGGCGAACCCCTGCTACTATTATGAATAGCGACCCTCATCCACTATTATGACTGGCGAACCTCATCTATTATTATGACTAGCGACCCTCATCCATTATTATGACTGGCGAACCCCTTCTACTATTATGAATAGCGACCCTCATCCACTATTATGACTGGCGACCCTCATCTATCATTATGACTGGCGAACCCTTTCTACTATTATGAATAGCGACCCTTATCTACCATTATGACTAGCGAACCCTTCTACTATTATGACTGGCGACCCTCATCTATCATTATGACTGGCGAACCCCTTCTCCTATTATGACTGGCGACCCTCATCCATTATTATGACTGGCGACCCTCATCCATTATTATGACTGGCGAACCCCTTCCCTTCTACCATTATGACTGGCGACCCTTATGATCAATGTAGCCTCTTCCTTTTTATGACTAGCGACCCTCATCTAGTATTATGAATTCTGACCCTCATTGTTGATTATGACTGGCGATCCTTATGATCAATTACCCTTATGGTCCATTATGAATAGCAACCCTTATCTTGCATTATGAAAATCGGACCTTATGACCCATGGTCCTTATGACCTTATGACTAGCGACCCCTTTTGCCTATTATGACTAGCGAGCTTTTGGGTATAGGATTTTACACGTTATGACTAGCGGTCCTTATGACCAGTTAGTATTATGACTTATGGTCCTTATGACTGACGGGCTTATCCCATATAAGTACATGTATGTATAATGTTATCCCGAGGGAACATACCTCTAATAAGTTGCAAACTGTGTTATTGAAAACAGTGTCATATTTGTCTGGTATGTCTTTATTGAGTTAAAATGCTTAGTAATAGCTGACTAACATGCACTTACTATTTCTCAAGTTAGATAACACATGTACATATGCAATTATACAATGTAAGAATGCAATATACATGTGCATGTGAATTAAAATATTGAATAACAGTAGAGCATCATCGTACATGAGGCACACTTGTTGTTTGAAGTTTTCTATATGTTACACTATACATACATGCGATCAAAATGCAATTTTCATTTATTGTTGAAAAATTGCATGTGTATAAAAAGCAAGATACTGAGTAACAGTAAGCGGAATTACACGTTAGCTCGAAAATCAAAGCGTCGTGCATAGTTTTATATTTCTTTATCAAAGTATGTACCAAAATTTTCACATTTGAGTTTGCAGTGTTCTTTTACATTACATACCAATAATTAAACTATAAGTGAATTCACTTGGAATGATTAAGGACCATTGAGAGTGCAGTATTCGTCACCAAACAGCCTAAAGTTGATTCAAAAGTTTAATTTATTTTATTTGTAGATGAAAGATGTGCAGTTAGCATTAGTATCGTTTTTAATTCAATGTGTGCAAATAATTACATAATGGCATAATTTATTTTATTTGTAGATGAAAGATGTGCAGTTAGCATTAGTATCATTTTTAATTCAATGTGTGCAAATAATTACATAATGGCATAATTTATTTTATTTGTAGATGAAAGATGTGCAGTTAGCATTAGTATCATTTTTAATTCAATGTAAGCAAATAATTACCATCTTATTTTAAACCGTACAAACTCCCCATAACATGACATTTTGTCAAAGTACGGTGTATTATGTACAGATCATTCTGAACATGTTCATCGTTGGCGTATTGGATTATACTTCATGGGAACATGTTATTATATTTTGGGGCTTGATAAAGGGAGTACGTGACAGTGACATGCTTGCCAAGTTATATTGTCATTACCAAGGTCCAGTAATCAACTTTAGGCTGTTTGGTGACGAATACTGCACTCTCAATGGTCCTTAATCATTCCAAGTGAATTCACTTATGGTTTAATGATTTTTAATGGAAGCTCATTTCAGATCCCTCTTTGCCCCGGAGGGGCCATTGACGAGTGGATGCCATGCGCGACAATGGGGTCTCGAAAAGCATCCTTAACACGTATTTTCCATTTTCTGAAAATGCACCCCGTAACAAGTATTGGCGAGTGAAACCCTACCCTTTACAAGAATTGGAAACAAAACGATACTATTGGTAAGTATTCCCTGAATTGAACCCCTAGACAAGTACAGCGATATTCCAATTATTCTGTCATGGACGTCGGTCGTCGGTTTTACCTCTTATACCTACATCATTGGGTTTAGTATAGCCCCACCTCACACACCTTGCAAAAATTGTACTCCTAAGCACATAGTGCTGACTCCTGGGGCAAAAAGTACATCCTTTATCAAACAATTTAGTATAATTTTGATACCCTCGCATTTTGCCCCTTAACACGTAGCCTTCCTAGCGAATATAGATACCCCTTTTTCATTATTTTAGTGTTTTAGACACCCTTATTACATTACGTACGTAACGTGCCCTATCTTGAAAAAGACATCCTTTTTACGTGTTTTTTTTGGGGGGTCGCGCATGGTATCCACTCGGAGGGGGGGGGGCTCTTTGGTCGAGACAGCAAATTATGAAAAGAAAACACACGGCATCATGGTATATTGGACCCTACCATGATTAAGCAACGCCATTTTAAAAAAAAAACATGTAACTCATGGCGTTTTCCAAAGATTATCAAAGAACACTGAGCAATTATAGAATTTAATAGCGCTATTAATTTATCAATAAGTTGTCATTTATGATACAAAGATTTTATCATTGATATCGTACGATGTTGCTTAGGGTGCAATAAAATTGATATATCATAGATTATTTGAACTAGCAGCAATTACCCCTGGCAGTAAGAGTCGTTTTTCTTTATCAAGGTGTGTGGGGTGACATTCTTGTATGTTCAGCTAGACTGCCTATTCACACTGAAAGCCAAGCAATTTATTGATGAAATATGTTTAAAGGACAAGTCCACCCCAACAAAAACTTGATTTAAATAAAAAAAATAAAAATTCAACAAGCATAACACTGAAAAATTCATCAAAATCGGATGTAAAATAAAAAAGTTATGACATTTTAAAGTTTCGCTTCATTTCACAAAACGGTTATATGCACATCTCGGTCAGTATGCAAATGAGGGAACTGATGACATCACTCACTCACAATTTTTTTTGTATTTTATTATATGAATTATAAAATATTTTGATTTTCTCGTTATTGTCATGTGAAATGAAGTTTTATTTCTCCCTGAACACGTGGAATTCCATTATTTTAACATTTTGTGGTTCAGGCAAGGAGGTCCTAATCGTAAAATTCGTAAAAATTGAAATATTGTATATTTCAAACAATATAAAACAAAAGAAATAGTGAGTGAGTGACATCATCGACTCATTCATTTGGATGTAACTGGCTCGTTCATATAACTATTTTGTTAAAAATAAGCGAAACTTTGAAATGTCATAACTTTCTTATTTTACATCCGATTTTGATGAAATTTTCAGCATTGTCCTTGTCTCATTTTCCTCTATTGATTCAAATCAACATTTTCTGAGGTGGACTTGAGCTTTAAACAACTGATCCATAGCAAATTTCTCTTTCATTTTAATGAGAGTGAAAAATGAAAGAAACCCACACAGGGAAAATGAATGAGAGAGAGTGGGAAAAATGAGAGAGACAGTGAGGAAAATGATTGTGAGAGACTGTGGCAAAATCAGAGAGATGAAGAGAGAGATAGAGAAATTATAAAGAATACAAAAGAGCGAGAGAAAAAAAAGTTAATAGATGTTAATTGTGATAAAAAGATAAGATTTGCATGGCTTCCATGGGCTTTTTAAATGTTTTTTTTCTAGATGAAGGTTTTAGATATATTCTTTCTTTTTTTGGTGGGTCAAATAGGTATGCATTGAAATATTTGGTAAAAATCTTAAAAAGTACACTGTATATATGTACATCTTATGGAATTTATGTGTCTTTTAAATGTTATATGGGCATCTTCACTGATGAGAATAAAATATTTAATTTCATTCAAATAAATAACATTATTGATACGTGTATATTAGATTATGTCTTTGTTAATAGAAATATAAAACACAATGTATAAAATATAATCATGTTAATTAAGGCAAGATATGCTACAACAGTATACAGATGAAAAGATCATAATGGCATTTTATATTTCATAAAAAGGTCCCTGTATGTCTGTTACAGATACACGGTATTAGCTGTTGGTGCGATAAACCATTTTTACTCTATTACATTCATCTTTACCATTTTAATAAACATAAGTGCAACAGAGTTTTGTAAAAATATATGTCAAACAAAATATAAACATATCAATTGAATGCAAAATAGAAATGAATTTTAGAGACATTAATTCAGTGTTGAATGTGTGCAGCAATTAAAGAAAGAAAATGCCAGTGTTACCAATGTGCAGAAGAAAATCTGATCAAATTTGCCTTTCAATAAAAGGGTTAATAGAAATCTATTTAAGAAATTTTTAATTTGGGGGTTTTGGGACTTAGCACTGAGTTGATTGTCTGACTCAACCAAACAATTTCATCATATGTTGAAATTTAGATTTACGGCGGCATCAATCATTCAAAATAAAATTTTACGTTTTACGTCAAAATACTAACCACTGAACTGATGTGTGCAAGAGAGCACTGGCACAGCTTGGCGTTGGGGCGGTGTGTTCCAGGTAGCCGAATATGTTAAAGGACAAGTCTAATCCAACAAAAAGTTAATTTGAACAAAGAGAGAAAGATCCAACAACCATAACACTGAAAAATTCATCAAAATCGGATGCAAAATAAAAAAAGTTATGACATTTTAAACTTTCGATTAATTTCACAAAACAGATATGCACAGCCTGGCTGGTATGCAAATGAGGAAACTATGACATCATCCACTCACTATTTCTTTTGTATTTTATCATATAAAATATGAAATATTCGAATTTTCTCCTCATTGCCAAGTGATACAACGAATCCCTGAACATGTGGACTTAGCATTGTTTAATACTATACAGTGCGTCCCAGAATAAACGAAACCGAGATTTAGCATTCATTTATCATAACTTTATCATGAATAGAATAGACAAATGACCTACCAATTTAAAGCTTAGAATCTCCTCTTTCATTTGATATTACTTAGGTTATTTCTTATTCACGCATGAGTGAGCAAAAACAATTTGAAGGATACCAAAAACTCATTTGGCGGGGGGTATCTGGGTTTCAAAAAGAAAACCACATTTCTGAAAAGTTCAATATCTGCTCTTTAATTTGGTATTTAAACTACAGAAAATGGTCAAGAAATACAAAAGTTCTGGTCATTTGAAATAAGGCTTGTATTTCCATAATTTCATGAGATGAACGTGTTTTCAGCGGTTTCCCACAGAAGCTTTCGCATGGTGAACAAAAGATTTAATGCATGGCTGATCGTCAACAAAACAGAGTGTCAAGTGAGTTTGAAAGCCACACTGGAGAACCTCTTCATTTTATGAAATTATTGAAATTCAAGCCTTATTTCAAATGACCAGAACTTTGTTATTTCTTGACCATTTTCTGTATTTTAGGTATCAAATTAAGGAGCAGATATTGAACTTTTCAGAAAGTGGTTTTCTTTTTGAAACCCAGATACCCCCCGCCAAATGAGTTTTTGATATCCTTTCTTCAAATTGTATTTGCTCACTCATGCGTGAATGAGAAATAATCTAAGTAATATCAGATGAAAGAAGAGATTCTAAGCTTTAAATTGATAGGTCATTTGTCTATTTTATTTATGATTAAGTTATGATAAATCAGGGGCGGATCCAGCTTTCGCCAATAGGGGGGGGCCGAAAAATATTTTGATCAACATTTTTCTCGATTGGCCGCTACAATCTGGCTTTTTTTTGTTGGTTTTTCACGGGGTAGTCCTAACTAAAGACTGAAGTTTTAAGTATATGTTAGTTTTTATTGCTATAAACAATATTGTATCTCATGTGGTCTTAATATATAATGCGAGCGCGAAGCACGAGCTAAAAATCTTTGATATTTTATGTCCTTAGAACTGAAGATTCAGACGGAGCAGTCTTTATAATCATGAGCAAAGATAAGTATCCAACTAAACAATGCGAGCGCGAAGCGCGAGCCGAAATTTTATCATATAGTAACGTGAAAAGTGACCCAATTAGGACTGTTTTTAGTGATTATTGAAGAGGATACAAGTATCACCAAATAAATAATGAGAGTGCGAAGCGCGAGCTCAAAATTTCTGATATTCCGACCTGAAAAAAATGAACAGTCTAAGCGCGTTTTTATTTAAATAAACAAGCTGTGCGTCTCAAACAATTAAATGCGAGCGCGAAGCATGAGCTTAATTTTTTGATATACTGACATGATAAAGGAGCATTTTGACAAATTTTGGTAAGAATTTCCAAAGAGCATAGGTATCTCACAAATTAAACAATGCGAGCGCGCAGCGCGAGCCGAACATTTTGATACACATTAACAATTTGTGTAAATCAAACAAAATAATAAATGCTTGATGTGCTAGAGAATTGTGTGCAAATTGATATCATAACTGGATATATTGTATATATACTGGTTATATATTAGTGTCATTTAACCCTCTTGAATGGGATTCATTACACAGGCAATGCGAGCGCGAAGCGCGAGCGAAAAATTTTATATAAAGTCTATTTTCCAATTCTTCCCCTCACCTTTTTTTTTGTTTCCTTTCGGGGTCGGGCCGGTCGTTACGAGGCTGTAAATTACACATCATGGGTAAAATACCTCTTTCTTACTTTTCTTTCTGTTTTTCGTAGTTTCTATCAAGGTAAAGAGTAAACTTTTTTCTGCAGGTTGTCAAAAAATAGGGGGGGGGCCGGGCCGGCTCGGCCCCCTCCTGGATCCGCGCCTGATTAAATGATCACTAAATCTCGGTTTCGTTTTTTCTGGGACGCACTGTATGGTTCAGTCAGGTTGGTCGTTATTGTCAAATCTATAGAAAATTAAATACTGTATATTTCAAACAATAAAAAACAAAAACAAAAATAGTGAGTGATGGACATCATCCACTGAGTCACCTAGTTGTGCATAATCACCGTTTTGTGAAAAATAAGCGAAACTTTAAAATGTCATAACTTTCTTATTCTACATCCGATTTTTATGAAATTTTTAGCACTTTGCTAGTTTGACTTTTCTCTATTTGTTCAAGTCAGCATTTTCCTGGGATGGACTTGACCAAATATTGAATTATATAAACCATGTGTTAATGAAACTGGGCAGGTTTCTCATTGGATTGCATAACATAAAAAAAAACTTTCTTACCACTTATGACCAGCATTTGATAGTAGCCTAGTCCTAGGGCTAGGGTTTATATAGATTTCTAGATCTAGAGTCTTTTACGTAAACGTTAAGTTCTCTCGGCCCAGAGACTACTCTATAGCTCTAGCTGTGAACTGTTAAAATATTCTGGGGTCCGATCATACGGTCATATAATGGAATGAACAGGATTTTTTATGATTGTGGCCCGAGCATTAGGGCAAAGCTCAATGCGTGATAAGTACAAAAAATAGGAGGCACAGTATGGCGTGCGCAGCAAAAAGTTGCCTGATATAAGTCCCGAGCTAGCAAAGCGAGCGAGAAAAAATCACCGTTTCATGATAAACTAACTTTGAGATTGATTTTGACATAATATTCAGAAAATAACATCATATATTACATCTTTCTTTCATCTTTTCTTTTTTGTTCTCGGTTGTAGAGCTTTTGGGGGCCAGCTTGGGGATCGCGTCTGGGGCAATAGCGGCGCCAAGATTTTTAACTCGGGGGAGGCAAAAAAAAAACCTTTGGGGGAAATACACAAATATTTTGCCTATTTCTCAAAATCGAACAAGAAGCGCGAGCTATGCTTTTTTTTCTAATGTAGACTCTAAAAGGAAAAGGAACCTGTTAAGGACTAAAACATAATCTCACCAAATTAATAATGTGAGCGCGAAGCGCCAGCTGAAAATTGTTGATATCCCGATGACTGGACGTTCCAAGCACTTTTTGTAATCATGAACTGGATGGCTACCTGATTCATAAAAAGTTAATGCGAGCGCGTAGCGCGAGCTGAAAATTTTTGATTTATGAAAATTATGAATACGCAGGATGTTTATCTCGCTATAAAACAAATAATAAATACTCTAATCGCGAGAAGTACATTGACTTGAATATTGGATTTTAAGCCCCATGTGAACAGATAATTTACTTATCTCAGTGAACAGTTACTGCGAGTGTGTAGCGTGAGCGACATTGTGAATTTTATATAATGACCTGACGGATAAATAAAATGTTGGAAGCTAACAGTGAATTGATGAGAAAATTTTAAAGTACGAAAAGGCTGTTTTGGAGCACTTTGCAGCTCTAGTAGGATGCTTATGACAACATTCTCTATACATTTTTTTTTTAATTCCGGGGGTGGGGCCAACTCACTTGGGGAAAATGCCCCAATGCCTCCCCTTGGTGCCGCCAATGGTCTGGGGTGGAGCCCCCGGAACCTCGTGATATTTTCAAACATTGCAAATGGCCACTGTTTTATGAAATCACGGGTACATACACAACACATTAAATTGAACGCAGTTGCGGATTATAAACGAAATATTTTGAGGCAGCACAACATAGCAAAGGTGGAAAAAATTGTAAAAGTCGCCAGCGAACCAGAAAAATTTGGCCTTTTAAAATGGATTTGAAATTAAATTCTACTTATGGGATAGTAGTTTTGGAAATTTAGCCCAAGTAAACATTAAGGGGCTTTTTACGGTGAATCTTGCCAGCGAAAAGCTGTGAACATCACAGGTTAGGACATATACAATGACATTTATAGCTAGCCCTTGGCTAAGGATTTTTAGTCCTGATTGCGAACATTATTTCATAAAATTTTGCAAGCTTATATATAATAGACGCCATCTACCTTTCTTCCCGTTCTTTCTATTTTTCAATCCTTGGCAGCCCGGTCACGTTATTAAGTTCTTTTTTTTTCTTGTCCCTTTTCTTCATATTCTGATTTTCCAATTTAGCTTGTGGTATATGCCTTACATGTTCTTTCTTTCCTTTTTTCTGCTTTCCTTCCTATTTATGTTTTCTTTCTTTCCCTTTCTTTTCATTTTTCCTTTTTTTTCCTTTCTCCCCCTTTTCCCCTTCCTCGTTTTCTTTCTTTCTTTCCCTTTCCCTTTATCTCTTTCTCCCTTTTCTCTTGTTGTATTTTCCGGTGAAATCCGCCAGGGGCAGCCCCCCCCCCCCCCCGCCGCGCCTGTTACGCCACTGAATAAGAAAGACAAACGTTTCTAGAACGTAAATCATTCATCTCATCAACGGGAAAGTACTCTCACCGGAGTTTATCTGGAAATAAGAACTTATTTTCTACACTATGAAGTATGATAAGATCAATTTTACTAGTACTCCCACCCCCCCCCCCTATCTTTCTCTCTCCCTCTCTCTCTCTCTCTCTCTCAGAGGCCGATTTGAGTTTGTGCGACATTTTGACTGATCATGCTAGTCACACCTTTAGATATGGTGTCAACACAGTATCCCCAACTTCCCCTCTTCTAGAAAATCAAATCTGAATTATCAACTCCATGTTCCAACACAGAATTTGAAAGAGGGAATACTTTGGGTTATGATGTGATGGTTCGTATTTTCTTTTATTTCATTTGTACAATAACATAGCCATGGTTCAAAAATATGTTAACTTATTATATACATTTATAATCGTGATCAAAGCACATCATCTCCTTGTTGTGTTAACTAATATCAGTGCAATGATTTTTTTTTAATGACAATATTATATACAACCAGGTCTACGTGTTTATCTGAGTATCCTGGAAATTTATTGATAAATACTACAAAGATCAATGTGACCGGGCACTCACCTCACGATCAATAAAACTTCGGCAATGAATTTCATTGTTCTTTCATTCAGTTTTTAAGTCTACGGAATATCAGCAGATTTACTTCATAAAATGTCCTATTTTGGCAACGAAACGTAAACAGAGTAAAATAAAACGATGGGTGCTCATGGTGATAAGCATTTGAATAGGTCCATATTTCTACAAAATACACTTCGTCAATCTACGATGCAATCACATCTAAGTTAGTACTTTGGACAATAATGTAACTAGTTCTTTGACAAATATTAACATTAATGACATACGGCAAATAAAAACTATGAGACCAGTTTGCCTTGGCTTGATCACCCCATTATCAATATTTACAGCAGGTGAATGATACCAACATAATATTTTCCACACTCCCCTTCTGACAAATTCATGTCATGACATGACGATGCAGATCTCAAACTAGCAACTTACGCAATCGAAATCAAGTGATTTTACTGTTGATACAAGAGGGACTATCAATAAGGTATATTTTACAAATTCGGAATAAACATAACGATGCTTGTTCGTGAAAAGTATTGCACATTATTTATTTTTTTTTTTTCAAAACTGAAAATGGTTTTATTGGATGGAATTAATCCGCAATGTATCTTGCAATACCTCAAGTCAGTGATATTTTATTCCATTTTATTACATGAATTACTATTATTCAGTTCAGTAAGCGCTTGGTGATATTCAAAAGGCCTTATTTTCGTCCCGTAGTCACTTATGCTCTACCAACTCTATTGTCTTCATTTCATTCATCATCGCCGTAAAAATCATCATCTTCGTCACCACCACAACCAACATCACCATCATCGTAATCATTATCATCATCATCAACGCCATCGTCACCATCATAACCTGTATATTTTGATTGAGGAAAGAGGAATGCAATGCGCCCCTCTCAATACACGTTAATCTATATAGTATAAGTCATGCGGTAGTATCTATAAGATGTTTCATTTGTCCATTCCTTTTTTAAATATTCCCCATTTTCATCTTCAGAAGAAATGTTTTCATCGCATCAATTCAATCCTGCCTAAGGTTTGTTGACAGCAATGATGTTCATCGGTCGTTTCAGGGGGAAGGTTCCTCCTAGTCTGCAGCGCAGACCCTGATTGGGACTTTGATTAACAAATGTGCCTCCACGCAAAGACTAGCACATACACAACTTGCTGTTCCTGAACGAGAGGGCCTTCAGTACACAAGGCATGAGTAGGCTGCACATTCAGACCCTTAACTCGAGTGAAGGGTTTGCCCAGCAGACTAGGTTCCTCCCTCACTCCCCGGTAAAACTCCCAGTCCTTTCTCCATTTCTATTTTGGTTTTCACTTTGAAACTTTATCCGAAATTTTTCACTGAATAGAGTTATATGAGAGTATTAAAGGTTTTGTTCAATTAATCAATTCGATCATAGCTCGGAATCCGATTCAGGAGGACCTTTGAATGTGCCCATGTTTGCATTTGAAAAGTTGGCTTCCCACGAAGCAAAACTCTCTGTTGCTTCTGTCACCGGTAGAGCGCCCTCTACTCTGGGTGGCACGTTATTTGGGGGTGAACCGAACGCTGGGTTGATGAACCGTGTGACTTCGCGATCCAACTCTGTATGCTCGTAGGCTTCTGATTGTTTTCTCCTAAATCAAAAAGAAATTTCATAAATATGATAAGATTTAGAATGATAATTTTTGATGAATTAATCATTTAGAAGATGATGAGGAATCGCTCGTCCACGTTAATGCACGTTATGAACTGTGTATTCTCAAAATTAGCAGGCATTTTATTATGGACCTACAGGCTTAAAAGTCCAATGTTCCAAAAAATCATCTAGTCCAACTTCAAACAACTAAGCAAGGTTTCGTTCTAAGTACACACATAGCACTGTCTCCAAAAAAGGTAATATAGGAACTCTTTAAGCATAATAAGGTGGATATTATGTTCGCTCTAAACAATACCTTCTATTATCATCTTTATTATAGTCCCTTATAAGATGCATTGGCCTGTTCTACAACCTCTTTTTAAATGTTAAAATATTCTTCTTTATCAATCCATTTAAATCTTCATTAAAAATAAATCCCTGGTTTGTGTTAACTGACTTCTCTCGAAGACATTTATACTGCTGACAGGAATTTTAATTTGATTGGATTTGATATATGACAAATCGCACTACATATATCAAACAGCAGAACATTGAATAAATGAGATATGGCATGAATATTCGTACAATGAGAATTGATAAGCGGGTTGAAATAAAGAAAGCACTGACAATGTTGTAGGCGAGATGCATGCTGGGATATTGCCCTACCTTTTCTTGTAAAGATATGCGAACAGGATCAGTGCTATAAGAATAAGCAGAGCAATGATGCAGAAGACAAACCAGTTCTTTGACATCCATTGCTGTGATGAGAAGAGAAAATTATATTATATGCGATTAAAGTAACCTGCATTGTAGCCTAATCTATTATTTCACTAATTCCAGAAACACAAGTGAATATAGTTGTCAACTTAAATTGACCATTTATTTATTGAATCATAAAGATACAGCTACATGACCGGTAGATACAACAAGTGGAATGCATCTGACAGTCTCGCCTGCATTACGGGATTCGATATAACAGCAGTGCTGACTTTGAAAAAAGCTATTAAATAATTATTCACAAAAGAAAACACCCATAATTATAGTAAAATATGACCTTTGACCATGTGTGTGACCTAAGACATGTGCAAAACAATCATTCATACTTGATTACCCTCATGTCTCTGTTTCATGAACTACATGGGTAGATCCATAACTTTTTAAGTTATGATGCCAATTCAACAAATACCCCCAACACGGCCAAAGTTCGTTAACCCTATTGACCTTTAACCATGGTCATGTTACCTAAAACTCAGTCAGGATCTTCAGTGATACACTATCACCCTTATGTCCAAGTTTCATGAACCAGGTCCATATACTTTCGAAGGTTTGACGACATTTTCAAAAATTCAACCTTGGTTAAGATTTCGATATTGATTCCCCCAACATGGTCTAAGTTCATTGACCATAATTAACCTTTGACCTTGGTCATGTAACCTGACACTCAGACAAGATGTTCAGTAATACTTGGTTATCCTTATGTTCAAGTTTCATGAACTAGGTTCATACACTTTCTAAGTTATGATGACATTTCAAAAACTTAACCTTGGTTAAGATTCAATGTTGACGACGCCGCCATCGCCGCCGTCGGAAAAGCGGCGCCTATAATATAGTCTCTGTCTTCTATGCAGGCGAGACAAAAATTACTTTGCTAGGAATTTGTATCCTTCATCATAATTCAAGTTAAACCACAAATCATAATCAAGGGGTCCATCATGTCCATGATAAATGCATTACGAGTACTTATCAACAATCTATTAAAAATAGATTTCAGTTGAACTTATCTTTGAAGACAAATTTACCCACTGATGCCAAGCCTGACATGCCACAGAATAAGATATCTCACTGAAAAATCCTCTGATTGAAAACCACCAGTTTAACATTAATACCAAATCTTGCGGACTTATATGGAAGGTATTATGGCGGCTTCGTTGAAATTCAAAGGTGAAGAAGACATTGTTATCAATTTCTTTTTTTTAACAGCTAGGAATTTGGGCGTACCTGATTTTCTTTCGATGTGACGTGTGCCAGTGGAGTTTCGATGAATAACCTATAGGGCTTGAGAATCGCACCAATTTCCTGGTTTGAGCGAGAATTAATCGCAGAGGTGAGTTGTGATCTTGTCAGCACATTATTATCTGCGCGTGCGTAGAACTCGATAGCTGTATAAGCAAGACTGAATCATCCAAAACAACCAAAAGAATATGAGTTACTATTAAAGCAAAGTAATAAAAAGGGAATTTCTTATCAAACAAACACAAACGAAACAGATGAAACATAAAAGAAAATAATGTATACATTCGTAACAAGGGCGAGAATGGGTAACTGGGGCACGCGCCTGACTAAACTAAAAACATACAGAATGAGAAATCTCCAAACACTGAACAAAACTATTTAAAGTCATATGCACGAAGAAGTTAATGGGAAATTTCTGGTGATATGCTCAAGTCGACCAAATAGTTCGATGAAATCATGAATGTAAAGTCCTTTGCGGTAAAAAAAGAGAGAGAGAGTGAGTGAGAGCCAATGAAAAATGAAGGAAAGGAACACAGGTAAATTTTCCAACAGAAGAATGAAACAATGTATTGGAAATATTGAGCTGGGATGTACAACTTTGTCATAAGCCTTCCTCTATAACTTAATTGCGAAAAGAAAAGGTCAACTAGTGTCACCTCCTATGACTACACCGGTTCGCCCGTGGCCTAGATTTAAGATCGTGATGATTTGATTGTTTATATTGCACCGATGATGTCAGAACTTCATTTATCATGTTTTATGAAATATAAAATTCAAACATTCATGCTTTTACTAAAACAAAATCAAAGTGTGTATCATCGTCAGGAAGTTTAACATTAATATCATTATTATTACGGTAGTTCTTGTATACATCTTTCACAAGAAAAGGAGGCTATGATAATTTCATGTGTTCTAATTTTGATGTTGTATTCATGGCATTATCCCTTTTATCATCATTATAACTAAATTGTAATTCATATCTGTCTTGACTGCACACACATGACAATGACAACTACAAAGTAAATCAGAGATTTGATTTGGATAGTAATTATAATGATCATATTAGAATTTTAAAAAGAGCTACTTATGTGACCTACCCGGTAAGTTGTGATTCCCCGTACTGAGCTTTCTGGAAGACAATCTGAAGACTCTCAGGATCTCGAATGTCCAGACTTGATTTGAGAAGTTTGGAGAAGTGTGCTTGAAGATCAGCAGATGGTTTGGTGTGTTCAGCTATCGTAATGGAATAAATGTCCCTCACTGGATCTGTGCAAATTGGTTAGAAGTTTGAAAATACTTTAGATTCTATAAATTAAACTCCCTCTCTCTCCCTTGATCTCTCCCACGTCACCCCCCCCCCCTTCTTCCTCTCTCTCTACCCCCCCCCCCCCTCCTCCCACTATCTGCCTACTGTATCTTATATCTCTCATCGTAACCACGTTTACCCATAAATATTGGTCCCCACGTAATTTTAATTTACAACTTCATTTCTATGGTTTCCCTATCTCATCTGGCAGATCATACAACACACAATGGCATTAATGGGGATTTCAAAATTGATATAAACGTATTTTCCCCCGTCAATAATGCTGTAAAACAATTTGCAGATGACATACCAACATCACAAAACTCGCCGAGGAATTTATCACTGCAGATGCATCTGCGTGATTCCGTGGTATTGTCTTCTCCAGGAACACAGACTCCATTCAAACAGGGAGATGGAAAACAGGGGCCTCTCAAGATAACCTGGCAATGAGGTCCAGTAAAACCTGGTACACAAACACATCTGGGTATATTGTGAAAAGAAAACGTAGTGAAAAATAATATGCATATAGACGTTATTGAATGAGTAAAGGGCGGTTTCGTTTCTAAACGATAACGCGGGAGACGCGATGAGAATCTGTGCAAAAATAGATTTCTCGAAACGGAGATACCCTTATAGCAAAAGCTTCTTACTGAGATAAGGATAAGTGCCGTATTTTATTCCATGTCCATTGATTACTATTTTTTAATATGTTAAAAGAATATTGAACAATGTATTCAGAGTCTCCCAACATTCCACTTGGATGTTCAACTATGTTGTTTATACCACTTTCCATCTCTAAAATTTACATTAACGAATGTCATGAATTACCTTTCTTGGTTTTCTTGTTGGATGCAGGAACCACCGTTCTTGCAAACACCTTGTGCACATAGTGATACTGGAGGAAGGGTCGCCTGTTCAGAGCATAAGATTCCCATAAATCCTAACGGACATTCACATGAATAAGACGAGTTTCCATCGACGCAGGTCGCATTGTTGAAACAAGGAATACTTGCACATTCGTCGATGTCAACTTCACAGAAGTCCCCTTCAAAACCTTCTGGACAATGACATGTGAAACCTGCAACCATATCCTCGCATATCCCGTTGTTCATGCAGGGTGAGCTGCTGCATTCATCAAGGTCCTCCTCACAGACCCTTCCTCCGAAACCCCGTGTACACCGACAATAAAATCCATCGACGATATCAATACAAGTGCCACCATGAAGACAGGGTGCACTGGCACATTCATCATGGTCAACTTCGCAAGTCAATCCATAGTAACCATCAGGACAGGAACATGTAAATCCATCAATATCATCAATGCAATAGGCACCGTTTAGACATGGATTACTGCTGCATTCATTGATATCCGTCTGACAGAGATCACCACCGTATCCTGGCTCGCAGTCGCATTGGAAACTGTTCACACCATCCATACAACTCCCGTTGTTGTAGCATGGTCGACTCTCGCATTCGTCCACATTGGTTTCACACAAAGTTCCATTAAATCCTGGAGGGCAACTACAGGTAAAGGAGTCTATTCCATCGATACACGTTCCGTTGTTCAAACACAAAGAAGCCAGACAGTCGTCTATGTTTTCTTCACACACAACACCCGTAAACCCAACTTTACATGAGCAACTATAGCTGTTGACATCATCAGCACAAGAACCTTGATTTAAGCAAGGCTCGCTTTGACATTCGTCTATGTCATGCTGACAGAATTCACCATTAAATCCATTAGAACAATGGCATATGTAACCCGCGATAACATCCTCGCATGTTCCATTGTTAAAACACGGGTTGCTCGAACATTCGTCTATGTTGTCTGCACAAAATACACCGTCGTAACCTGATGCGCAATGGCAAGTAAAGTTGTTGACGAGATCCTCACATGATCCATTATTTAGGCATGGTCCACTTGTACATTCATCAATGTTGATTTCACAGTGAGTACCAGTAAATCCTGCCATACAATGACAAGTGTAACCATTATCTCCATCGATACAAGTATGATCATTCTGGCATGGATTACTTAAACATTCATTTGTGTTAATATTGCATAAGGGACCTTCAAATCCAGGCATACATTGGCACTGAAACGCGTTAACACCATCAATGCAAGTGGCATTATTGTCGCAAGGCATACTTTGACATTCATCAACGTCAAGCTCACAATGTTTTCCTGTAAAACCAGGACTGCATTGACATGTGTATCCATCAATTTCGTCAATGCAAGTATGGTCCAAGTTGCAGGGATTACTGCTACATTCATCAATATCAATTTCACAGTTGGTACCCGTAAAACCCGGTGGACAACTACAGTCATAGCTACCGATAGAATCGGAACAGGTTCCATTGTTCTGACAAGGAATGCTCTCACATTCATCGACATCAATCTCACAAACTGATCCATTATACCCGTTAACACACATGCAGGTGTAGCTATTCACAGCATCAATGCATGAACCGTTATTCAAGCAAGGTCCACTGCCACATTCGTCAATCTCGACTTCGCAATGGATTCCTTCATACCCAGCCGAACATTCACACGTATAGCCATCGACTCCATCTAGGCATATATGGTCCGAACTGCATGGGTAACTAGAACATTCGTTTATGTTCGTCTCGCAGGTTGTTCCTTGAAAACCACCAGCGCATACACAGTTAAACCCGTTCAGTTCATCCTGGCAACTACCACCGTTAGCACAAGGGTTTGAAGAGCATTCATTGGCGTTTGTCTCGCAATTTCGTCCAGTAAATCCCGCAGAACAGGAGCAGGAATAGTTGCCAATTGAATGTTCACAGGACCCGCCATTGAGACATGGTGAACTCGAGCACTCATCGATGTCGATCTCACAATTTAAGCCTTTCAAAGAGACATAAAGAAAACGTATATAAATTAGTCTTCTGTATCTCCTATCGTCAAATATAGTGAAACCTTTGAAACAAAATATGCTGGAATATAAAAACGAAAAGTGACTATCTGTATTGCTGTATTAAAATACAGTACTAATTCTCAGATATTAAACAAACAATAATTACGAACATGTCGATACTGTTCGATATGTTTCTTCGCTGTTACAAGTTCATTGTGCATTTACTTCTGGCCTTCGTTATTCATTACTTTGACATGTTTTGTTATTATTTACTTTCTTTATAACTGGAGTGCCATTCCAAAAGGCAAATTAACTTCACTATAGGCTCATACTTGTCAAAATATCAATACCTGATATGCCATCTATACAGTCGCATGTATAGCCATTCAAAATGTCCGTGCATGCTCCATCATGCTGACACGGCCTTGATGCGCACTCATCGATCTCCTGTAGAAACCAAAATAATAATCGAGTATAATCATGAAGGTTATACCCTTAATTGAAATATTGGAAACATATATATTTATATCTGTGCAAAGAGTTTCTACAATTCTATGATGGATCCAAAATCAAGATCCCGAATGCCCCCTTTCAAATATTTCTTATGAATACATGAATTTGTTCCCATATATCTTTTGATAGGCTTAAGTAACAAATCACTGACAAAATGAGGGTTATGGGCCCTCCCCTCTCATCCTGAAATGCTGATATTTAACTTAAAATATGGTTTAAAAAACAACTGATGACCGCGGTGTTTTATATCAAAAAGGGTGATAGAAGAGCAAACGCAAAGGAAAATGTTTGAAAGAAAAATCACCCCTCATTAAAGTGTCAGAAATCTCTACCATTATATAGCAAAGTCCAAAATACCTAGAACTATAGGCATATGGGTGATCGTAGTGATAAAAAACAATTCCTTTCAATAAATATTATCCAGTGAAACACAAAAGTTTTAAAATATGGTCTATAAACATTGTCGCACCAAGAACGCAATATGAACTTGTAAATAATGTACTTTTGCATCGAAATGGAAGCTGATTCTTTATTTCCAACAGTGTCTATCAAATGGTAGAACTTAAAAAGGGCATAATAATGGTCATGTTGGAGATGTCGAAGTTTGTTTCCTCCCAAAGGAAGAGACCCCCTGATGAATCATCATTCCATGCAATACCCCCCCCCCCTTCTTAGTCCTGGCTGTTGAAGACACTACCGCCCTAGTAGAATATAAATATATCTGCCAAGTAATTCTAAACGTAGTTCATTAACTCTAAATACATGTGTTCGCGATATTCCATGAAATGTTAGATATTTCTGCAAGGCAATTGATGAAATTTTTCATTATATATTTTCTGAGATAGTGATAGTCTCTGAAGATGTATCTGCATCATGCACTCCCCATGATGCATTGTGGTCATATTATTAACTTCAAATGAATGTCATGTTTTTGTAGATGATTGTATATTCTCAAAAATTAACAACCTTAATAGAAAAGCACACAAACTGATATAAATGGCAACTGTGATTTAGCATTATAAATCTAAGTAAGTCATAATGCGCAGAAAGTGCTCATAAATCACTTTATTTTCTTTCTGCTATTCAGATCATGGAAATTGCGACTCCCTCATATTCGTAATCTCCATATTTGTCATAGTTATACTTTCCACAAAGTGTTCAGTATCCACTTTCCTCATACTTCATTAATCTTTCAGGGTGATGTGTACATTTTCTTGTTTTTCATCACTCCAAAAACAAAACTTATGAAAGTAGTTTTAAAATCGAAGATTAATAAAGGAAAACACTTACCATGATGCAATTGTATCCTGTGTATCCCGGATGACATATTTTGTGTCCCTGTGGACTGCAGGAATAATGTCCTCTATCTGAGTTGGTGGGTTGGCAAAAGGTTCTGCAGTTACTTCCGTAGTAATGTGGGTCGCAGAAAACTTTAGCTTCTATGATGGTCCTGTTGAAGATCAGAGAGATAATATGAATAAATTCAAGTGGAATTATGACTGTAATATCCTAAATTAATATCAAATGAAAGATCGCAATAACACAGCCAGGGCCAAAAGTAGTTTTAAGAAGGTTTAGGTTACAGAGCGGGGCGTACGGGTAACAAAAATCTCAGTATTTACGAGACAGTTGAAGTGAGCAATCTCTGCCTTTTTTTCATATAAAAATCGAAGTTTGTGGCAGATTTCAACATAATGAACAAAAATAATTTGATATGTTTCCTTTTTCCCTGTCAAGATGAAAATGAAGATAAATCAAAGTAAAAAAAAGTATTTTTAATTCATCATTTAAAAGCACCAAACAATTAAGCTTTGAGGGGTGAAAATACAAATTTTCTTCAGCTCACTCGCTTTGCCCCTCTCACGAATAAACTTTCAGGATCGCATAACATTTTACAGCATTTGTAAAGGTCACCGTTTGTCACCGTTTCTTATATTATGGGTCTTGAGTATAAGTAAAAAATATTCTTGGTATCAACATGGCTTTTAAACAAAGACAGCAGAAAACAGTTTAATTAATGTCACCTCTACCTTAAATTTCAATGCAGAGAGGGGAGGGCAGCTTCAGTGTTTATCACATAACTCATAGGTAACGACAGCTCTCATGTAGTTTACAATTAGCCAGTTACTCATATTACTTATCACGAAGCTCATACTATTTACACGTTCCCGAATATATTGAAATTGATAATGAACACAGCTCAAAATTAATAAAGTGTGATTTATACATCAATAACGATCATGATTACGCAAAAGGGAAATCTAACTTGCAAACATATAGATACGTGATGTGATATCCTCTTGTACCTTACGGTAACAGAATCCTGAAATAAATAAATACTGGTACCGCTATATGAGAGTGCACATAGCAGGCGATTTAGTCCGGTTTAAGCTGAATTGTAGCCGAAGCTCAATCACCGGATGGACATGTGAGGCTATTGCCCAAATCAGAAAAAAAAGATCGAGAAAATTGTTCTCAAATTCAGTGATTAACGTTAAAACACCACGAAATATTTATAAATATAGAGTTAATGATGATACTTTCACATGGTTCCAAAATATTAGCCAAGTATTTCGAGGCAACATTCCGGGAGTGATTTGTCATGAATATGTGGATTTGCAATTTATTGGGAGATCTTTTTACTTGTCAAAAATTGTAAGGTCTCAGTTAGAGGGGACACAACATTTTTTTTTTGGGGGCTTGGTTTTTCTTGTAAGTTTCCTCCCCCCCCCCCCCATTAAAAAAAATAGCAACGTACGCGGGATGGTCCGATTCGGTTGGTTAGTTAAAGGTCAAGTCCACCTCAGAAAATTTTTGATTTGAATCAATAGAGAAAAATCAGACAAGCACAATGCTAAAAATTTCATCAAAATCGGATGTAAAATAAGAAAGTTATGACATTTCAAAGTTTCGCTTATTTTCAACAAAAGTTATATGAACGAGCCAGTTACATCCAAATGAGAGAGTATACAAATAGCGAATAGGCATGAGTGCGATGGTGCGAGATTTCGCATGAGTGAAAGAAAGATGCTCTATTCAACGAGGCGTTAGCCGATTGAATATAGCGTTTCTTTCTTCACCGAATGCGAAATCTCGCACCATTGCACGAATAAGAATATTCGCTATTTGTGTTGTACAACGCCTCGGAATCTAGCGAAGATATAAATAAAACAAGATTTTTCCCTCCAGTAATCTATGAAAAGGGAGCAAAAATATTAAAAGCGAAAAGCAAATTCCCACAAGCCGGACAACGCACATGATCTTGGAAAGCATTGCGCATTTAGCAGCGGGCTTACGCGCATTGTCACCTTATTCAAATGAAATCGCATTGTGACGTCACCTCCTAAAGCCGTGCAATGTACATTTTGGATGGTACGTCTTGCGTGCAACGGTACGAATGTGTGACATTCAGCCTCCCATTTGATCGCGTACAACAGCTAAGTAGGCGTTTACAATCGATGATGTCACCCACTCACTATTTCTTTTGTTTTTCATTGTTTGAATTATACAATATTTCAATTTTCACGAATTTGACGATTAGGACCTCCTTGCCTGAAGCACAAAATGTTAAAATAATGGAATTCCATGTGTTCAGTGAGGAATGAAACTTCATTTCACATGACAATGACGAGAAAATAAAAATATTTCACATTTCATATAATAAATTACAAAAGAAATAGTGAGTGAGTGATATCATCAACTCTCTCATTTGGATGTAACTGGCTCGTTCATATAACTATTTGTTGAAAATAAGCGAAACTTTAAAATGCCATAACTTTCTTATTTTACATCCGATTTTGATGAAATTTGCAGTGTTATGCTTGTTGAATTTTTCTCTTTTTATTCAAATCAAGTTTTTGTTGGGGTGGACTTGTCCTTTAATTAAGGAGATGCTTAGATTTACATGTACTTTAGATTTGGGAGTTGTTTTACGTAGATCGTAAGCATGACTTAAGGCAGCATTCGCCCTTTATTCTTTGTAAAACACAATATCCACTTGTATACTTACGCGGAATAACCCTTGTTACTTCTTAGTGTGTATCGGCTTGCTGTTGCAGATGCCTCGTTACGTGCTGCAGCTAGGTTGATATTGCTAGCATAGAAATCAATCTTATCATCTGCATTCGGATCCACATCCCAGATTTCTATCTTTACTCGAATTCCACCCTACAAAGAATAATAATAAGACATATTAAGTAGTAGTGATGATGATGATGATGAGGATGATGATGATGATGATGATGATGATGATGATGATGATGATGATGATGATGATGATGATGATGATGATGATGATGATGATGATGAAGATGATGATGATACTGATGTAAACCAGAAGTTTGTATGCATGACTTTTTTGTTTACTGCGACAATTTGGGAACGGAATTTGGATATAGAAGTAATTAGATTCTCTACTCAGAAAATTTACTATGAAAGTAACCCAGTAAAAGATAATGGGTTACGAATAAGTTAGATTCTTCAAGTTGTTAAAATGAATATAAAAGTTATGAAATAGACATACGGCCGCCTATCAGAGCAAGGAATCTGCAATTAAATAAGGCCTTTGTAATTCGATAAAAGTCAGTGTTAAAAAAAACTACTATACCGTCCAAGTTGGAATCTGACGGCGTATTGGATTTGCAATGTTTGGTGGGAGAACTGCTGGAAATGTGAACGATTGTCCGTTATCTCTAACAAGTCCAGTCTGTATTCGTCCGTGATCACACGCCGTCATGCTGTTGGAACTGTATAGAAATAAATTAATAAAATATCCGAAAATAATATATCGTCTTCGTTCTTGTTATTGCCATCTGATGGGGAAAATCATATTGAATGTAACTGATGAAAGTTGATTGGGGGAATGTAGATGGAGACGAGTTAACGAAATTATCGAGGGGGGGAGTCCAAGAACTAGGAACCCCTTCTTTCAATCTATTTCCACATATAGAGAATACGGTGAAACGACATAAACACCAGCCACAATTTCTACTGTCTTAATATCCGAGAGGGCATAAGGTTAGAGTTGGGATTGTAATAGAGCTTTTCGTATCAGAACAATGCAAAGATAATGATTAGGGTTACTTTTAGTGTTGTAGGTTAAGTTTTATGTTTGGCTTGACGTGCAGATTTCCATCATGGAACGAAAACATTATTACACTAATACTGAACCCAAAAGAAAGGATCGGTGTCATATTTTAAGACCAGAATGAAAAAGGGCTAAAGATTTGTTCTCTTTATTTTTTTTATGTTGAGAGGTCATCGTTGGCATAAAGGTCAAAAGTATTCAGAACAAACTACCCCCCCCCCCCCCAAATAAAAAAGAATTGAATAATAAATAAATAAACAAATAAATGAATAAATAATAGAAAGATAGATAGATAGATAGATATATAGATAAATTCAAAAAGTGAAAATATTGGAGGGGTAATGAAACGGAACTAATAAATTGTTCAAAACTAAACAGGAAAAAGTTTTCATACCCGCCAATTCGATGAAAACATAGGTTAAATCTTGGATCACACTTATCAATACGGCAAATCCATACTGTATCGCAACAGTCACCATCCAACTCACGATTTGCAGCGTTAGAATAACTGACAAGCTTCAGAGAGAACGTAGCAGAAGAATGTACTTGTGATATCTGGAAGACACAATTAAATGCAATGGTATTAATGACCTACAATCTTGCGGATTATACAGAAATATAACTCATCTTTGGTGTGGTGAAGTTAATTCAATTAATGTGTTTATGAATACGATTGTTACGATTTGACTCACATTCAAACAGTTGCGATTTCGGAACCTATAAGACAACCAAGGGCTGTTTCTATGAAACTATGCCTGAGTGCTATCTCATAAATATCATAAAATAAATCGTAAACATACGCACAACTAAAGGTCTCGCAAGCCTAATTACAACAAAATGGTCAAATTATTCTTTCGATCCAACCCCTTCCAAAGATTTGTAATTGACATGTAGCCGATTATAGTAATTACCGTTTTACTTATCACGGCAGTGGTATAATGATAAAAAAGTTGAGTGGGCAGATGTGGTGGAGGGGGCAAAAGTTAAAAAAAAGTGCAAACAAGCGATGCGAGCGAGCAAATCTTTTCAATAAAAAAATTAATACATATATATTCCATTATTTCCCTTTCCTTTTATTCCCCCCCTCCTTTTTTTTATTTTTCGCCGTATAAATTTTAGGGGCCATAGCCCCCAAGACCCTCCATCTGTACTTCAGTAGTTTCAGGTAATGAATGAGACTTTGTATTTTTTTAGTGCACACCAAGATACCAAGAATGAGTGTATAACATTGTCATTTGAATGTAGGATAAAAGAGCACTGTCGATTAAATGCCCTGCATGGGTGCCGCGGCCGAGGATCGAACCCCAGACTTTCCATATATATTCAGGAGCCTAACACCACTCGGCCATGGCACATCCAATTAGATGTTTCCATACTTATTGATTTATCTCTCCCTTCCCCCCCCCCAAAAAATAACCAACAACAAAGACAAAGCAAAAAAACGTAAGTTTAAATCGATCAGGTGATCGGGCGGGAAAGTTTGATACATTATCTTGTCAGGATGTACTCTATTGTTGTAAGGGATAAATATCCGTTAATTGAGACGCTTAAAAGATTACCGGACAAGCTACTACCTTCCTCGTTACAATCGAGATATAACGTGTTATGATTCTCCTTTATATTTGCTTTCACTATCTTACTTGAGATTGTACTGTTAAGCATCAAACTGGGGTTTTTTTATTGTGTACCTATGAGATTGTCTTTCTTTTTAATTCAAATTGCAGATTTTTCATGGTTGTGAATGACATTCCTTGCTTTAAATCAGATCCCATGATATATTAAAATGGATCGAACCATTTTGCTGAAAATTACAAGGATTTTTTTTATTTAACGAGATAAAAAAAATCAAAAATATATATATTTAATCCTTTTTAATCTTTTGTGATGGGATACCAACACATCACGAATGTCGATATCGTTAATGTTATTATTATTAACATTATTATCATTAGAATTATGATTATTACTATCATTAAAAGGGGGATATGTTTCCAAGCAGTCACACCTCATTATTCAGAATGAAACTGACACAGAGAATATGTATTTCCTTTGGTAATTGAACAAAAATGAATAATTATCATGTTTCTAAACTTCGCATACATTGATCGTTTATAAGGAAATATGTGAGAGTTCCTGAGGAAGCCTTACTTTTCCTGTCGACAGGTTATTTGTTTTATTTGTTTCATTAATCTATTGATTTATTTGTTAATCAAATGACTTATTCATTAATTTTACTTAATCAGTTGGTTTGTTGGTTATAGTTGATTATTCTTTTTAATGTTCTTCATTCGTCTATCTGTATTTATTTTACTCTTTATTATTGGGTGCTTTGTTATTTAATCTCTATCTCCTTTTGGAACTCCTTAAATCTATTCAGTCTATTGGTAATCGTCTCATTAGAAAATGCTCAAATACATATACTTTATGTCTATCAACGACATGAGTAGGGATGTTTTATACAGGTGTGGAAGGGTCAAATAAACCACATAATCATGTTCAAATTGGACTAAAATTACATTATATTTCCATTAACATTCGATGAATATTTATTTCCGAATAATTTGGGTACCTCTTCGAAATAGATACTATTTAATCGCATGAGTATTCTAGAATATTTCTGGCAGGACACGTCCCTGGAGTCTGGACCCTACATGTTTTCTTTTCCCTATGACATAACCTATAAATATTGTAGTGTGTTATCCAAGCCTTGTTTTGAAATAGAATTCGTGTTTATACATTACGTTTGTACATTCCATTGTATTCCTAATTATTGTGTTCAGGGATCTGTGTCGTTGATAACAAACTCTTTCCTGATGCTGATAATATCAACTCGGAATCGTGAAAGTACATGATGGTTACCGGACAAAATATTTCAAAACATTTTTACACGTTGATTTAACTTCATTCTGCCTCTCCGAATAAATAAGCGATTGACAGAACATACATTAGAAGTGGTGAACTCACGCCTCATAATTTGAAATGAATATATTTCTTTTTGTTTACAACAAAAATAGGGAAAAAAAACAAAATAACTCTTTTGGTCAATGAGACAGCTCGGTATTCCCTGACTGTAAACACAACCCTTCTGCCGCATACTGAAATGTCCAAAAATGTATTTGATTTCGTATTGACATCATTCATCTTACGATCTATTTCGAGGTTGCGTACCATGCGCAAAACACATTTTTCAGGAGTTCTGAGTGTGTGGGTGGAAAAAGAGGAAGTTAATCGTAGTCTGCAGTATTTCCGCCAAAAATACGAAGAAATCGCGTCATGTTTGGGTTTGTTGGGCACATCCCGTTATAATTTTCTTCTCACTTTCTTTTTTTGTACATATTTATTTACTTTCAATACTATCGGATTCCTCTTCATTACTTTGTTCAGTGTGTATTTTTTCGGCTGCGTTTGTTGCCTTTTGGCTGCTGTCAGGGACAGTGCTATACAGGAGGGGTGACCCCCCCCCCCCCCGATGATGTTTCGTGTAATAAAAAAGATAAGGAAAGCGGGTTAAATGAATGAGGGATAAACGGAAAGAAAGAAGAAGGACGTGTAAATAAAAGGATAGTTTTGGGCCAAGTAATAGCCTGTAACACTATTCAGTTTTTTTTTTAATATGTCACCTAGCTGTAGGTCGCCCCACCCACCCATATCAAAATTTCCTGGCGCCGGCCAGCTGTTCATGTTGTTTTCTTTTAGAGGAACGGTAAAAAATAGGATCACTTCCGTCCGCTTTACAGAGAAGGGATACAGCATGTACAAGGTAAAAGAAAAGAATGGTTTTTCTTCGGTTAACATTAGTTTTAGTCAAATGTACGTGCGAAGATTCAGACTGCATCCAAGGTCTGGAAATAAATACTTGAACTGCAAATATGACTGAAACGAAATGGAAAATAATTTTCTTAATAAGTGAATATATCAATTAAAAACAAAATTAAAAACTGTAATTCTGTATCGCTTTCTATTCTGAATGATAATTTATCAAGAATGATTATAAATCGGACAGCAGCATTAGCAAAATTTGAATTATACATGTATGTGATATGAAAGATAAGTAGACGTAACCTTGACAACCGGCGTATAAATTCTCAAAGGAAAATCTTACGCAGGATATTGAAAGTCCAGACGATGTTTTCTTTAAATTAAATAACCATGTCTGATCGATCTGTAATATCAGGAACCAACACACGAGGAAGCGTTTCATTTTGTACATTTCAGACCAACATTAGGCCAACTTGGTTTGCTAAATATCAACGGACTACATAGCACACAAAATAATGGGGGGTGCTTAGCATAATTATCATACATTACTAATGATTATCGTATTGTATTTATGCACTTTGTTAGTAATTGTAGTTAACTAAAAACTTGTGTTTTTTGTACACTCTACAAGGGTGACAAACCGCAACGCTTTAATATATTTTCAAAAACCGATGTAGTGATATTGGAAACATTTTACTCATAAAAAACATTAAAGGTGTATTTTCTAATTTTTGATAAAAAATAACCAAATACTGGACATAATACTTCTTCAAAAATCAAAATGATGACCTACCACTGTACGATTATTGAGTGTACGCTTAATCCATTATCTATTCTTCTTACATAAAATTTCTGAAATAATCAATCCACCTCCGTTCTATATATTTTGCCGATCATCTTCCGTTCATATCCATAAAACTCGTCGTTGTTGTAGTTATTGATACTCTGCCTTTCTCACGCTGACAGATAAACCTTTAATAACTTAACTAAAGGTAGGCTAATATCCCATGTACAGGTACTGTGGGCGATAAGCCAAGGTCTTATTGTGAGTAAGCGAAAGATTTTGTAGATTGCACAATTATTTAAGTCGTCTTTGCTAATTAGGCGTAACAGCTAAATCACTTCAAATCATGGGGCCCGTTGCATAAAACTTTTGCCATGAAAAAAAAACCATAGCAAACAAAATCATGTTATTGAAACTTACACATTCAAGAAAGTATAGCAAAAAAATATATTACCATTTTTTTCATGGCAGAAGTCTTATGCAACGGGTCCCAGGTCAACATCGCGGAGTTCGCGATAATTTGATTCACTTTCAAAACATCGAACACTGTCCAATAACACAATTAAAAACACCAGCATTGATCGTGTTGATACATTCAAGATGAGTTAGTTGTACCATTTCAATGTATTAACAAGTCGAACGATTATGGCAGTCTCGCCTGCATTACGTCATTCGAAGGCAGCAGCTCATGAATAATAATTCACAGAAGGAAACACTAATATGATAATAAAACATTATGTCAATTGACCCAAAATGACCTTTGACCATGATCATGTGACCTAAGACATGTGCAAAAATAAATTATCATACTTGATTACGCTTATGTCGATGTTTCATGAGCTAGATCCATTAACATTTCTAAGGTATGATGCCAATTTAACACATACTCCCAACACAGCCAGTGTTAAGTGACATTAAAATTACCTTTGATCTTGGCCATGTGACCTGAAACTCGCACAGGATGTTCAAGGATACTTGGTTGCACTAAAATATGTCAAAGTTTCATGAACTAGATGGAACTAGATCCATAAAATTCAAATCTTTTATGACAATCCCTCATATACCCCCAACGGCCAAAGTTCGTTGACCCTAGGTGACCTTTGAGTGACCTTAATCATGTGACCTGAAACTCAGGTAGGATCTTCAGTCGTACACTATTACCCTTATGTCTATACGTTTTATGAACTAGGTCCACGTATACTTTCGAATTTATGGCAACATTTCAAAAACTTGACCTTGGTTAAGATTTTGATATTGATTCCCCAACATGTTCTAAGTATATTGACCCTAAATGACCTTTGACCTTGGTCATGTGACCTGAAACTCAGGCAGGATGTTTAGTCATACTTGATTACCCTCATGTCCAAGTTTCATGAACTAGGTCCATACACTTTACACTTTACGATGCCATTTCAAAAACTCTATGTTGACGACACCGCTGCCGTCGCGGAACAGCGATGCCTCTAGTCTCGTTCTGATATGCAGGCGAGACAAAAATATAGCATAATCCCTCGGGCTTCGATGACTTAGTTTTGATTCTCAGCGATATCATTTTCTCTTGCGTTCTTATTTATTTATTACAGAAATTTAGAACATCTTTATTATTAATGTAATGTCATACTGAAATGAATAGACATACTTTATATCCTCTTTGTAGGTGAATATCTAGTTTAAAGGGGAATGAAACATTTGGAACAAATAGGCTTGTGTAGAAACAGAAAAATCAAAGAATAATAATAAAGAAAGTTTGAGAAAAATCGGGAAAATAATGAGAAAGTTATGAGCATTTTAATATTGCAATCACTAATGCTATGGATATCCTCCCATTGGCAATAAGGCAACAAGGATGTGTGATGTCACTGATGAACAACTTTCCCTTTGGTGGACTATAAAATACCCTCAATATATCTCTTTTTGCTTTTTCTTATGATGATACAAACTCTCTATCCATGGTGTATTCTTAAAAATATACGTATTACATGCCCTCATGTAGAAAGAACACATGATCTATGGATAGATGTGATAAAAGAGGCAATTCAAGTGAAATATATACTAAAGTAATGGGGAGAGTTGTTCACAAGTGACATCACACATCTTTGTCGCATTGCCAATTTGCTATCTCCATAGCATTAGTGATCGCAATATTCAAATGCTCATAACTTTCTCATTATTTGTCCGATTTTTCTCAAAGTTTTGTTGATCTGTTTCTTTGATTTTTCTGTTTTCACACAAGCTATCCTGTTCCAATGGTTTCATTCTCCTTTAAATAATTCAGACACAAATATCAGTTTTTTATAACATGACTGGCAAGGTCAAAAAACATCATAAGGTTTATGCAATACGCCTGATTGTTATGGTTTATGGTTCAACTGTGAATTAAAATATCGTATTGTTGAGCGTAATAATCCTTAAATTTCTTGCTTTGGTAATACATTAGTTTCTATAGGAATATCTTATGTGTGAGTTGCAGGGTGAGTGATTGAAAATAAAATTTATGATAAAATTTAAAGACTCGGGTCCCATGTACGTGTAATTACGTCCCCATCCATTTCATTTAAAAGAAACAAACTATAAGAATTCGAATTCAATCCTGACCGACTGTGTTTATCGACCATGCATGAGCAAATCTCTCGACTTAGATTTGAATCATAAATAATTTCGAGAATAGACTGGGGGTGTTCGTATTCAAATCTACATCTTAAGTATAGACTGGTCAATAACCACAGCTATTCAGTATTATTCTGAATCCGTGCAATTAAGAATGAATTTAATTGTAATATTCTATCGAAGAGTTAACATGACTTTCTTCTGAACCCTCAGTGATTGTGCATCATATCCATCTCGGCCTGTGTATCAAGGTAGACAGAGATTTCCTGTTCTCGGGGAGGGGGGTGCAAGCCAAGATGAAGAACACTTGTTGACTACATGTATCACTCAATATACGTCTCGTACCTAGCTAGCTATGATTTAACATTTTAAGCATTGTTTGCTGCTTATCTTTAAAACATCTTTAAAATCTCTTTAAGATCTCTTAAGGAACGCACTCAATAAGCTTCATATAAAATTGTATATAAAACGTCTAAGTAGGTCTAAGATACAGTTCGTATGAAATTTGTTACTTATTTATTTTTAATTTTTTCCTGTGTATACGCTTAAAAGTGGAATCCCCTCAATCTTGATAATTTTGTAATCTAACATATACCAAAAAGAATACACATAGGGGTATGCAATTATCATGAACTTGTTATAATTGGTGATGTTTAATGTGAACACGATGGTTCGTAATATTTATTGCACTTGAGTAAATTTATTTGACAAAAACGTAAAATTATACATTAACATCGGTCTTAAAAAGGAGAATGCCACGCGGCTGTTAAACTGACCCTGAGGCAAGCAAACCTCTTTTTAATATCAATTATTGGTTTTAAGGTTAATATTATAGGGACCTTTCTCTTTGGCCTCGCCTCGTCCAGACATGTCAGCCCCCCCCCCCCCCCCCGGTGGCGCGGTCGGTCACCTGGCCCTCTTGTCTTTACCACCTTCCCATCCTTGAAAGTACTAAATCCGCAGAACTTTTGAATGCGTAAGTTAATAATGGCAATAACCCCTGAGGGTGATACATGTAAAAAAAAACCCGTTACACCAACAATAATCAGATAATCACAGGTAGGCAATACGTATAAACACACCGAATACACTCTATTAGAATTTTGAATAATATTTTTTTATATGTATATTTTGTTACAACAAATAGTCGTTTTATATTTTTGTTTCGTTTTTTTTTTATATGAAAGTAATTTTCTTCTTGCCATCGTCCCTGATATTTCGCTTGACACCTAAAATCATAACAAATTTCGAGGAGTTTCAATTTGAAGGTTGAGGTAAATTGAAATTGATTCAGGACGGAAATATTTTTGGCCATGCCAAGAGCATGAAGATGGTAGAGTTACGGTCAGAAAATTAGACTGAGGCTGCTGTGAATTACATGTATATCCGAACTGTAGATTTTGGGCTTAAAGTTACTGCTAATTGCCACCCCCCCCCCCCCCCCCGAAAAAACAACGTTGCGCCATCAAGACAAAATATATATAAAATACGAAAATTGTGAGATATGATGTTTCTGAATATTTCGTCCAAATCTATTTACCAGATTAGATCCTCAACGAAAAAAAATACGAAATTTTTCACCTCACTCACGGCGTTTCCCTCAAATTTCTTTGCCCACTATGCTACTGACCGGGGCTACTGATCAATATTATAATATATAATATAATAAAATATATTATATAATAATATAATATAATTATATAATATAATAGAATATAGAGATCGACAGAAGTACTTTGTGCTGATCGGTACAATGTTATTTCACATCTTGTAAACTGATATGAATGACTTTCTTTATCACAGTTCTTGTCTCATCGAAACTGGAAAATGGACGAGGTTACTGTACATCCCCCACTGTTGGACACTATCTAACATGTCTAACTTTGTTTGTCATAGGTCCATGGTTTATATAGTTGAGGGCGAGGAAGTGCAAGAAGCAAGCTCAATCCCGAGGGTTTGTGGAATGGTTTGTCATCGCAACATGTTGACAGGTTTGCATATAGCCATGATGGCTAAAAAGAGGTCATCGATTGGAGCGTGAATCCAGGACTGCATGGGGTGGGGTAGCGGGGACATTAACCTCTTTCATAAACTAATATATATGATGATTATAATACAACAAGATAATAACTTTAAAGTCATAAAAATTCTTTCAGAAATGTTTTCGATTTCAATGTGAGCATTCACCCTTTGGACATTATTCTGCCTATCAGAAACTATAAATTATGCGCGAAAAGAGAATCTGTAATATAGGCCGAAACTGCACACAATTTTTATGCCTGCATTTTGATAAAGGAAAAAAATACATATTGATTTGTTTTTATTTCACAACTTAAATGCTTATTTGAAATGAAAATAATATGATTTGAACAGCTTAAGAAAATCAACAGACAAAGCACTGTCAATACTGGACAAGGAATAACAAGGCTATTACAGTTTTAAGAATTGTATTATTTTGGTGAAACTGTTGTTCCATGCATGTCTTCATGAATATTCAGTGAGCAAACTGATGATGTCATATCCCCACTTGTTCTTTTGTATTTAATAAAATGAAATTATGTTTAATCAACTTTTTTTCTTCCCAGAATTGAAAAAAAGATTAACCACATTAAATATCTTGCTGAAACTTATATTTATTAGAAGGGAGACTATTATACACACTTGTCTTGTATGAAAATATGAAATGATATGATTTTATATAATAACATAATAGAAAGAAAAATGGGGACACGGCATATTAAACCCACCTCATGAATATTCACAAGAACGTGCATAAAAACTGCTTTCAGAAAATATTGCTAAATTCTAAATTTCAATAAGTTTGTATAATGTTATCAGATTTTGATGAATTTTTCAGCATTTTTCTCAAGTAATTTCGTCCTATATTTATTCATAAATAATTATTTTCTGCCCGGAGTACCTTTTTTATTCATTTCCAAGATTTCGAATCCGCTCCGAGGTTGATAGAAATTAAAACTGCAATACTAAGATTTTACATGACTTGTAGGCTATGTAATGATTGTAAAAAATACATTTTTGAAATTAAACACAACCTAACTTATCATGCTTATACAAATATGTCGATCTCAAAAGCCGTTATGAAGCAGATTTTGGGGCTGAGGCATGTTTGGACATTTATCTTGTGAAAAATTAAAAACAGGTAAAGTATTATCTCATTCACTCCCCAATATGATTATGAATATAACCTTTGGAAGAAATGGGGGTCCAGCCTCCCCCCCCCCCCGGTACTTGTGCATCTATCTACATTGACAACTTCGTCTAAGGCAGGGGTGACTTCCTCCCTCCCTCTGATGAAAAAACCCTGTAAATCCAGGGAGTTGGGAATCACAATAATTATTATAGTTCATTATGAACATACTGTGACACTATATTGTAGCATGTGTCCACAGTGTACACTTATCTTCGCTCTGGTAAATTCAAATTTTAATCACATCTTCATACATGACTGTGAACACAGTAACACACTGTGAAATAGTGTTCACTTTATTAAATCTGAGCATTATGACGATAAGAAACAGAATGTGTAAACACACTGTGAATACTCGTGTGTGACTCCGTATATAGGCCTTATGAATCGAATCAAATATAGTTATTTCTTTACTGCTGCACTGGAGATGTTTAGGTTATGTGGAAGGCAGGGGCCGCGGAACCAGGGGGGCTGAGGGGGCTTCAGCAACCCCCCCCCACTTTTTACCAAAACCGTGTACAACAACGTAAAAATGGCCATATGATTGTGATTTTTAGCATGGTCAGCCCCCCCCCCCCCCACTTTGAAAACCGTTACGCGGTCCCTGGAAGGGAAAGCATGATTGCTTCTTTAAAAAAAATATTAGGTCTAACTCCAAGAAATTGATCCTACTAAATAATCTATGATATTCCTTTTCCGATCAGGAAATAAACCAGGGGGAGCAGTCAAATATACCAAAAAATACACCCAAAATAGCGCGTTTAAAGGGGTGGGGTTTTTCAGTTTTGGACGCAGGCCGTGCGTGCACTCGCTAAGGGTATCAAAAAAACCAATTTTTATTTTTTAAAAAGGGGTAGTTTTGACAGACTGGTCAATGGTCAATCGTAGGGTCAAACGTGTTAAGGGTATGTTTTTTCCAATTTTTTTTCCACGGTCATATTCTGGCGACAACTTGTTTAGGGGCCAAAATGTTTACTAATAAAGCCCGTGAAAAATACTTGTTTAGGTGGTTATTTTGCACACAGAGAAAAACTCGTTTAGGGGTGCTTGGAAATAATTTGGCCACGCGTGTGTATACATTTGCTGACCACAAAAAAGCTGAATCAATATGGAAAATAAAATCAGCATAACATTGATGATTTCATCATAAGATATATTTTGTTGTTGTTGCTTATTTTCACAACGTTTCCAACTTGCATATTCATTCTGTATTAAAGATGCTCTGTCAATGAGAAAATGCTCGTCGTTGTAAACAGCTGGTCTACAAATACTGTCTAAAATCAAATTTCCCTTTCCACTACATAACGGAGAGGTTTACTTTAACGGTGGATTGAGTACTTAAGACTTCCGTTTTTGCAAAGATTGAGTTGATTATAGCTGGTCTTTATCCGTCAAACACAACCCACTAATTGTTGAAACTTCCTTTTAAATTATCTAAACCCTAGCTTCCAACCTATTTTTCCAGCACAGCCTGTTTTTTGCATCCATACTGTACCCCTCCACCATGTCCACACAAACCATGGAGCTATTAATAGCGTAATTCATGCACAAACCAAGCCGGAAAGTTCGTGTGTCCGCGAGGTGTGGAGTATTCTATTATTTCGTTTAAGTCAGTTTATTCTGTTTGATTTAGTGATTTTATTGGTATTCCAATTTTGTTTCTTAATCAATATTTTACCTATACGAACGCCATATTTCATATACCCCAATACTAAATAGTCACTACCTGTGGATGGAAACAGTGCGCAGATATCATTAGCAAAACCTTTTTCGTTTTCTTCATTTAGATTTATCCCGGAGATTTATAATTATGATATACATTACATGAAGGTGAAATCCAAGATTTCCAACAGTGTATGACAGACGTGCCATTACAATTAATGTTTTCAAATGTTTAAGTTCATTAATGCTAAAAGTAAGAAAGCTCGGGTAGCATATTCTTTGTGATGATTGAGGAAGTGAAAATAAATGAATAAAAACAAACACAAGTCCAGCATCCCATTAATATCCGGAAAAGAGGAAACCAACACGGCATATCCGTGATTATTACAAATTTCAACTGTTCAACGCAAGGATATGCAATCTATACAGGGTACGGGGTGAACCCCCCCCCCCCCCCCCCTCCCTATCAAACACACATTATTTTTCAATGAACGTGTTCTAATACAATAAATCCTTCTGTTAATGTGGTTTTTTTTTGTGTGTTGGTCCGCTCCCAATCCCCCCCCCCCCCCCCTCTTACTGTCAAAACCGTTCCTCGAATTAACCCTGTATAATGATGAGGCCATCAGGGAGTTGAGAGTAGACTCCCTGGTTGTTATAGGCCCGTAATTCGACTCGTCATGGACCGAGGAAGGAAAAGTCCGAATCTGCAGATCAAATTCAAAAAGAGATTGATATAAGACCATTCCACTATGCTACATCACAAATCCCGGGAGAGCTCAACCCTCTTACCTACCTTGAGGCAGACAAGAAGTAGGACGATTGATATCTTGGGGTCGTGCAGCCACGCCCTTCGTCTCAACGTTGATAATGGATCCATGCTGATGCTGGTAATTTCTTGGCCCGGATTCCTTGGTTGCTGCTTGACCATCGACACCCTCTACTCGTAGAAATTCAACGTGGCTCAATTATGTCCGCGGCCAAGGCCTAGGCTCTCCCGTATTCTGGACAACAGTTAGCCGTAAAACTCGCGAAATCTGGGAAAGCTGCCGCAAAGTACTTGTTGATTCAAGGAGATAATTATCTTCCCTTCTTGGATGAATTCAAGACAGACTTGAACTTAAGTTATTAATGGATGATGGAGCCCGGTAATGGAATCCTTCTGAATTTCAGATTTCAGTAATCAAAATGTAGGGAGTGGTCGATCGATCTCGCCCGACACCAAAACAAATTCAACGTTGATCCGCTTTCCTTTTCAATGAACGTCTGGATGGTCATTCTCCGAAATTTACTACGAGTTTTTCATTGACGAATGTGTGGGAGTGCTGTGTAAACGCGCGAGCCAATGGCTTATAGTCTGACGTTCACAATCTACTTTCTTTTAGCCTACTTTTTTTCTTAGATATTTAATCAGGATTCGTTCTCTATGGATTGAGGACCCAATGAGCACAATAAAACAATTTAAGATAAATGATCTTACCGTTGAAGCTTATTTGCACTGTAATTTACATATTACTACTGAAGATAAGGACGTAAACAGTCTGCGATTTTAGACTAAATGCGGGGTGGGTGTTGTTTATGTACGTCACGTGATCATAACAAAAAAGTTTTCCACGAATTGAATGGACAACATATTGGACAAGATACATGTATTTATGTATAGCTTATTTGTCGGTGACTTATCGTCTAAGCCTCTCCAATCTTCAGATAACGAACGTTTATTTCTTTTGTTCTAAGATTTAAACCTATCTGAATAGAATGAATGGAACCTTTTATGATGGATTTAAGAATTGTAGCTAAACCATTAATAGGCCTGAAGAGGATTTTATATAAAGAAGTTTACTGCTATTATGTACATGATACACAAAGCGTTTCAACTGAGGTACCGCAGGAGAACTAAGGGGAGAGATGCAACAAACATTGATTTCATCAAAATTATTCCAGAATATGCATGCCAATTAGACGGGTGTGAGTACATTTCCCGCTAAAGTAATACGTGGGCAATACTATACTTCAAATTATAATTCAAATTACAATCTATTATTTTTTTATTATTATTTACTGCTTGAAGCAGCAAATGCCACCATGCAATGAGTGAAGTTCTTCAGAAAAGTAACATGCAGTAAATAACTTTGAATAGAGTTATATGAGTGGCCTATTAATAGGCCTATGTACATTTCTAAAATTGATAATATCATTTTCTACGGATTGTGGTGAATAAACACTTCTTCATCAATTCTGTCTAAAGCAAAAATTGAAAATTGTCTTTATTTCGTTCTCCGCAAATTACATTCACCCATAGGGGCCTATTGACCATTTTTTTTATTGTGACATAGCCAAATAGAGAAATTGTGCATGTGATGACAAAAGAAACAATGAAATAGACCAATGCCTACTTGTGTAAGGGAAGTTATTGTCAAACAACGAATCATTTAGCAAACTTCAGTTCAAGGTGTGTTTGTTTAATCAATCATGCATTTTAGAGCCCGAATCGCTCATTATAACGTACATGAAAACGAAATCATAAATTCCTCGCTTTAACAGAGATTTGTTCTTTTGATTGAAGTGGAATAAAAAGAATATTCAATGAAGGTCATTGGTAAAAACTTTAATTAAACTACACAAAATGGAAACATTATACCTGCAATATATTAAAACAAATGAGATTTAAGCATATTTATAGGAGGACATTGTCTAAGTTTATGTGGTATATCTATTCCAATATTCTGGGGCAAACACAGAAAATTACCTATCACCTACAGATTTGAGTGTCCGGGATGGATATATAATATGTGATGATGACCGAGTGTTGTACATTGATTGGCGAACTGTTAGGAGGTTTGACAGGTATGGTGCAGCTTGTTCATTGAGACATTTGAATGTGATAGTCGGATACTTATGCTCAATTTTCGATTATTTACTTTCAGTCGATGTAATTCTCTTATCAGGAGGTTGTCTTTGTATATGATGATTGACAGTAAATGACCCTTTAGTCGATTTGACAGTCTCATAGGCTCAATACACCAACCTAGAAATGTTCTTTCCGATGAAGTTTTTTTCTTGATTCGTGTTCCTAAGGGTCCTAGAACAAATTCAGCTTGGTTGCCAAAAGTTGCCGTTTGGGCAATTTTGCTAATTTGCATAAATCAAAAGGCCGCCAGATGCCATCTTGAAAACCTAACTTTTGAAACCCCGGTCCACAAAATGATGAGTAAAATGACTCGTTTTAGGGGTTTAGAGATGTGTAGAACTGATTTCTGTAATCATTTTTGCAATATAAGGTCATCTTCAGGTCAAATCCAAGATGGCCGCCATATGCAATCTTGAAAAATTGACTTTTGTTCCCCTTGCCCAGAATGACGAGTAATACCTCTACTTAGGGGTTTTGGGGGTGCAGAATCCATTTCTGCTTTCTATTTTGCAATATAATGTCATCTTCAGGTCAAATCCAAGATGGCCGCCATATGACACCATCTTGAAATATCAATTTTTGAACCCTTTGCCCCAGAATCATGCATATAATAACTCTATTCATGAGTCATTAGGTATGTTGATTCAATTCATGTAGTTATTTTGCACAGTGAAGGATAATCTTCAGATAAAATCCAAGATGGCTGCCAACCGCCATCTTGAAAAATTACTGTCTGAGGCTTATACGTGTTAGAACTAATGTAAAGGGATTTCAGTAAGATACTCATTTCTATTATTAATTCTCAAGTTTTTGTCCCAGAATCATGAATAATATCCCTCTTTTCGTGAGTTATTTGGTATGTTTAATCAATTTCTGTGCATAATTTTGCAATGTAGGATCATCTCCAGGTCAAAATAATCCAACATGACCACTAAACGCCATATTAAAAAAAAATACTTCCGAGACTATTGAACCTTGAAGAAGTGCTGTCCCTAATAAGGTTGTTGTTTTAATGTATTGGAGCTCATGTAAGGGGATTTCAGTGAGAATGATTCATTTCTTTTTAATCACTCCATTTTTAGTTTGAGGTCAAGTCATGTCTAAGATGGTCAGATGGTTGATAGATTTCGTCATTAACCGCTTACTTTAGAATTAAACCATTCAAGGTTTGGGCTATGATTTCGGGAGTTTTGATCCTTTTTTATTTCTGTGCAACCATACTTTTCCAGTGAAATGACTTTAAAGTATTATTTGAATTAAAAGTGATTTCTCCTATGTTTTTTTTCAAAAAAAATTGATTTAATTATTAACTTCCTTTATAAGTATTATTGGACTTTTCCTCCTGACAAGAGCCATTGACTTGGTCAGCAGGAGTGCACTCTTTAGCCTCCTGCAGAAGATAGGCTCCCCAAGACTGTTCCACGGTCAGGATTGTTCTCATTCGTGAAATGTTTTACGGAAACGATGTCGCCCCTGCCTCTCAAGAAGTGGGAGTACAAGACCTAGTCATACATAATAGCTGCCTGTCTTGTGCATGTAAGGGGTTTGGACCATCCATCAGACTTTGAGACAGTCAGAAATCCTGATAGACTCAAGACACCGACTGTCCTCCAGATATGTATATCAACAGCACACACTCGTCTGGTTATGGTGGACTCCTCACCTACCTTGGACCGACTATATGTCTCTTGTCCCCTTTCACAGGACAAGCATATAAGCATCAGGATTGTAAAATCTGTCACAGTCATGGCCAAGCTCCTGCACGGAAGTAAGTCCTGGAAACGTACGCCGACCAAGAAAAGTGGCTAAACACCTTCCATGTCAGCTGCCTCGGACGTATCATGCACGTTAAATGGCAGGACAAGGTGAAAAATACAGAGGCCCTTCAGCGTACGTGCTGGCATCCGTCAACAGCTTATTCTCGCTCCTTAGTCAAAAGCACCTCAGGTGGTTGGGGCATGTTTGCCCCATGAAACCTTGGCGAATCCCTTCTTGGATTCGCCAAGGTAAGGTAATTGGTCTCACCCCATCGATAGATCACACCTCCGTTTTAAAGACACATGCAAATATGACATAAAACTTGCCGCATAGACACTAACACTTATGAAGGTGTAGATGATAGTCGCCATCCATTCTATGGAGAGCTACTAAGTACAGGGGTCAAGACGTCAGAAAATAATCGGAATGCTAAGTTGGCAGACCAAAGGCCTAGGAGGAAGGCTAGGGCAGCATCTCTATATAAACGTGTCTCAGCGCCATCCTCCTTCATCTGTAAAAATTTGCTCTAGAGACTGCCACTCTAGAGTGGTGCTCTATAGTCACTCTCGAAAATGTAAGGCCTAGCGCTACACCATCGTCTTTTAAGGCGAATTGATGCCTACCAATCATTGGACACATTGATTTAGAAAAATAATATTGATAAAACACTTTCAAATTGAAATAAGACCCTAAAAGCCTCTTCAGTACAAAGGTATGAATGGACCTTAAAAAAATACACTCGAAATGGATAGCCCAAACCCAAAGAGGATTCATTCTAAGTTGAGCAATTAATGTTGAAATGAACTTGAGAATTAATAAAAGAAATGAGTATTCTTACTGAAATCCCTTTACATTAGTTCTAACACGTATAAGCCTCAGACAGTAATTTTTCAAGATGGCGGTTGGCGGCCATCTTGGATTTGATCTGAAGATTATCTTTTGTGCAAAATAACTACATGAATTGAATCAACATACCTAATGACTCATGAATAGAGTTATTATTCATGATTCTGGGGCAAAGGGTTCAACAATTGATATTTCAAGATGGCGTCATATGGCGCCATCTTGGATTTGACCTGAAGATGACATTATATTGCAAAATAGAAAGCAGAAATGGATTCTGCACACCCCAAAACCCCTAAATAGAGGTATTACTCGTCATTCTGGGGCAAGGGGAACACAAGTCATTTTTTCAAGATTGCATATGGCGGCCATCTTGGATTTGACCTAAAGATGACCTTATATTGCAAAAATGATTACAGAAATCAGTTCTACACATCTCTAAACCCCTAAAACGAGTCATTACTCATCATTTTGTGGACAGGGGTTCAAAAGTTAGGTTTTCAAGATAGCATCTGGCGGCCATTTTGGATTTATGCAAATTAGCAAAATTGCCCAAACGGCAACTTTTGGCAACCAAGCTGAATTTGTTCTAGGACCCCATAGGAACACGAATCAAGAAAAAAACTTCATCGGAAAGAACATTTCTAGGTTCGGAAAATGTCAAATCGACTACTTGCTGCATTCTTTATTCTATTTATGTATATATAAATTTTAATTTCATGATAAAGGGGGGGGTAGTGATGTCACAAAATCAATACTTTGGCATTCCCAGGGGCACATATATATCCTTCTCTTATTCTTTGATTCACCCCAACAATACCTTGATTTGAATAAAAAGAGAAAAATCAAACAAGTCAGTATAACACTGAAAATTTCATCAAAATCGGATGTAAAATAAGAAAGTTATGACATTTTTAAGTTTCTCTTAATTTCACAAAATAGTTATATGCACATCCCGGTCGGTATTAATGAGTTATTGACGACATCACTCACTCACTATATTTCATATGGAATATTCTGATTTTATCCTCATTGTCCTGTGAAACAAAGTTTTGTTTCTCCCTAAACATGTGGAATTACAATTGTTTAACATTTTATGGTTCAGTTAAGTTGGTCCTTGTCAAATCTGTAAAAATTGAAATATTGTATAATTCAAACAATAAAAAAAAACAAAGAAATAGTGAGTGAGGGGCATCATTCATTCTGTCATTTGTATATGACTAACTTGTTCATATAATTATTTTGTGAAAAATAAGCGAAATTTGTAAATTCCCCCAATGTTTAAGGTCGTATCCCATTTCGGAAAAAACAAAATCAAGCGATTTTATTTCCATTTTTTTTTCAATGACAGACATATATTCTGTGTGTGTGTATTTGATTTTTTTCAGACGTGTATCAATCAGATATAATTATTTACGTCTGGATCGACCTTTAACGTCACCATCAGAAAGACGTGACCAGTTCGAACCTCGAACTTCTGCGTCAATTTGTAACTTCCCCCATGCCATGTAGCTTGGATTACAGGCGCACGCCACAACGCCCAGTGTGTGTCAAATGGAGACTCCTCACGGTAGCTGGCGACAAACACTATTCAACTTTTTGGTCGATTGGGTATAACGGTGTCTGCTTCTATGTGCGTGCTATATAGCTCTTGGTGGATTCGTCAACGTCAATGTCAACGTCTTGAGCGAAGCAGGCCGCACGGCACTCGTACTCCGGCCGGCCACGCCGGCGCCGCCCCTACCGCGCCCGCGGGACTGCGAGTCGAGTGCGAGGGGTAGATCTCTAGAGCTAGAATTTAGGAGTCCGAAGATTAGGATGGTGCAGAATTCGTCGTCTATCTCCATATTCCGATCTTAGAATAACTAGTAGCACTGTGCATAAGCAGTTACATTAAAATGGCATCATCAGAGAGCAAGTTGTTTCTTGGTTTTGATTTTAGCACTCAAACAGTAAGTTCGTGTTTATTACTAGCCTACCCCCGGCCCGGTTACTTCCGCAGGCCCAGGGACAATGCGCCAGGTAACCCAGGGAGCTGATCCCGCATCCCGTCAGCGAAGCGGGCGGGAGTCCACCGTGCTTTAATAACAGGAATAACCGTCGTTTCTGGGGATTTATTTAACAATTCCTGACATTTTACTATATCCCCATTCACCGACGGTAGTGTGTTACAAACATAGAGCCTGCATGTGTAATAGTGTAATCTGGTCAGCAATTCGGAGGACCGGGGTTTAATTTGCTGTCCCTTTTTTTTTTTTTTTTTAGATTCTAAATTTATGACATTAATATATTATCTTGAAAAAAGGCCCACTATTTTCATTAGACTCTAATTTTTGTCATACTATGTATGTTCTAAGAGAATGTACGATACCGATGATGTATTCCTTATTTTTTAATTTTTATTTATTTCTTGCCGAAGAAATTTACGCCATGACTGGGATTTGAACCCACAACCCTCTGTTTCAAAGTCCAGAGACTAGTCCACTGGGCCACAAGGCTCCACATTTCTTCTCTTCTCTTTTCTCCAATCAATTATGTATTTTATTGATTTATGTTTTCTTTGATATTTTCATTTATCAATTCTATGTATTTCTGTGTTTTTAATTCTTCATTCTCTTTTCCGTCAAATCGTATATAGGCCTATTTCTTTGTTTTATCTTTTTTATTTTCTTCTGTCAGTTCTATGTATTTCTATGTTTCAACTCTTTCATCTTTTGTTCTATCAATGGGTTTGTATTTTTTTTCTTCTTTCTTTGTTCTGTCAATTATTTTGTATTCTATATGCTTTCATTCGTCTTCCTTTTTTTTGTATATGAAACCTTATGTATTTTTGTTTATAAGATTTATGTCTTAATTCATCTTTAATTTTTTCCCATAATTTTTTTCTTTTGTCCATTTTATTTCTATAATTTTTTACGTATTTTTCTCTATCATTGTATTTCTTTTTCTTTTATATATATCTGTTTCAATTATTGAGCGCTTTACCAAGATTACTTCCGTTTTTTACCCCAGATCTGCTTAGATCTACCAGTAGTACTGGTCCAGTACTCTCAAACAGTGGATCATGCTAGACGCTGTGCTAGATCATGCTAAACTGTCTAGCATGATTATGTATAATTTTCTTCAAGTGAATATTATAACTACTCTGTCAATTAAAACCTCGGCAATTACAAGTACATGTACATGTATACCTGGCCGGCGGCCTGTGCGATATTCGTGATTGTTAATGCGATGTGTTTTAATCTGCAGTGGATTTCTAATGCATGAAGAAATAGGATTCGGTATTTCCCTGCTATCTAGTCTGATAATGATACTGTCACTATGTTCCTTTTTGTTTATTTGCCCTAACCAGGCTAAAGCAATTGCTGTCAATGATGCACTTCAAGTTGTTGTGGAAACTAGTGTTAACTTTGATCATGACCTGCCAGAATTTAGGTAAGTAGATTTGCAGCAGTCTTTGGGCACGTTGACTGGGATTCTGACCCTGTCACCTAGTTTTGGTCATCATCATCCGCATCAATATTGCAGACATGGTTACCCCCCCCCCCCCCCCCGTCACAATTTGAAATTTGAATTGTAGAAACAGCAGTGGTTTAGCAAAGAGTGTACCTGAAATGAAAAAAAAATTGTGTTTTTATGGTCTAGTTTTTACCTATTTTGTAAAAAAATAGTTAAAAACGTATGTGTTAAACATTGCTAATAACTAGGGGTTGTATTCTGGTAAAGGATCATGGTCAGAGCATTGCACATAGATCAATACTAAGTCCATTCAAATTGTCAAAGTTTTGTAATGGATTCCACTACATGGGTTAAAGGAATTTTCTGTTCTTGAGGGGGTGGGCACTCTGGAGGACAAGAGGTGGATGAAACGCTTTTGGGAATTTCAATGACATGAAAAGCAATATGCCAATTTGCCTTGTTAAAAGCAAAATGTCTTTAGCCAATGTGTTATACCGGCAATGACCTATGGTTCTAAAACCTGGTCTGTAACAAAGAAAATGGAATAGAACGTAAAAACCACTCAACACAATATGGAACGTATAATGCTACGGATATCAAAACATGAAACATGAAACCATACAGTGGATTAGGAGCTAGACTAGAGTAATAGATATAATCAAAACAAAACAATTAAATGGAGATGAGCTGACCACCTTGCAAGATAGATAGACCAAATTCATCACAGAATGGAGACCATGGCTAGGATCACGAAATCAGGGTAGACAAAAATTGAAAAAGAGTGACGAGCTCACAAAGTTCATTGGCACAGAGTGGATTGCATCAGCACAAAACAAGCACCTTTGGCACCAACTTGAGGAGGTCTTCGCCTTGCAGTGGGCTGAACATGACTGATATGATGATGACCACACTTTTTGAAAACTAACTCTATACCATATTCAAATATTTACAACTAGATTTCTATGTACATGAACTAGTACCTAACAATAAGATAATTGATTGTCCAACCTTTCCTTCACTGTAAATAATCTCTTTTCCTCAACTATTGTATTTTATTTTTGGAAAAATACCTCTTTTTCATCATCAACGTCATTTTAAAGTTTTAAATCCAGTTTTGTCCCTGTAAATGGGGGTGGCAGGACTCGCCTCACACTCGCAGCACCTTACCCACTCCTCCACATTGCCCTCCAGTATTTACTGTATTCAATAAGAAAAATGTGTGTAACTATAGCAGAGTTCATACCTGCATGTACATTTACACAAATCTTTTTAAAGTAAAATGTAGTAAAAAGTCTACAGTATGCATAGGAAAGCCCAGAGTGTACACAGACATGTCTACTACTAGCATGGTTTTAAATTTATGACTTCCCAATCGGATTAATAGGAGAATGACACATCTTTGCTATTATCTGCAGTGGTCAGAGAGCTGATTCACAATCTTATGTCTTTAAAAAAGAATTAGACTATGGCAAGTCTGGTGGGTTACCCTTCCTAGTCATTTTAAATCATAGCTTTTAATAGTCCAAATATGCCTGTAATATCTTCTTGTTGCAAAGTATATGATTTGCTAGAATATGAATCAGATTGATGTAGAAATTATCAAATTCTGTTTGAATAAATCTTTGTTAAGATGTTTAAAGCTCCATAAGTCATACATAACTAAATACAAAGGCCCGTATTCCTATGTCGGGTTTAACTTAGACCATGGCCTAACTCTGTGCTAAAATTATGGGAAGCCAAATGGTTTAAAATTTTGTTTACATTGAATGCTTCTCATGTTTACTGTGCTCTTTGCTAATTCTTAAATGGTGAAGACACCTGTCATATTTATCCTTCCCAGGCAGTTAATAATGTTATAGGAGTCAAATGAGCAGTTACATTGAACCTCTACTGTTATAGATTTATGTAACAACGGGCTTTCCATAGTTAAACCACAACTTAAAACCAAAGTTTAAATTTAACCCAACTTCAGAATATGGGCAAAAGAGATTTATGAAACCCCCTCCAGGGGTCAATCACAGAGAGAGTTTTAATCAAACCCAACTATTACCGTGTTTACACATTGACTCGGCTCGCGTGTTGAATCCGCGAGCCGGGTTGAAGACTGCGAAGAAGGGATCAGAGATCGCGTTCATACGTACATATGAAAAGGCGAGTTCAACACGGCTCGCGGATCTCGAACGGAAGAAGAATTATGACGTCGCAAATTAAAGGCGGGAAATTCACCGCCGGAATCGAATCTTGTCCGTGCGAACAACAACAATGCCAAAAGTGAAAGCGCGCGCAGTGACCTAGGTCAAGAGAGTTCGACACGGCTTTCTGTTTACACACGAAAAAATTGCCGAGTCTGACTCGGGTCGCGGGTTGAAACCTTCGATTTTGTAGGATCGATAAAGCCGTGTTCGACACGGCTCGTGGATCATTCTGATCGCGTTTACACAGCATAAAATTGCCGTGTTGAGCACGGCTCTCGTGTTCAACCCCCGAGCCGAGTCAATGTGTAAACAGGGTATATGTTTGATACTCAATCAGAATAGCACATTTTGGACTTGTGTATCATTTTTTTAATAGTTGTTTCTGAAACTGTGTCTTCAACAGTCAATCTCCATAATCCCCAGTGCATTTTTTTTTCATGTTGGTCTTTCAGGATCCCTTGTTTGACTTTATAATTCGTAATAACATATAAATGCTGGCAAATACACGGCCATACGCAATATTTTTTTCCAAAGGGGGTTAGGATGCATAATTATTATTTAAAGAAACTGGAAAGTAAGTTAGTGAAATGACTGAGTCTGTCATTGGGAAGCTTTTAATTCTCAACTGAAATTGTAGGATTTTTAGCACACTTTTGGTGAACCTTGTGAAAATTTTCAGTAACAAATTGTAAGTTTTCAAAATTTCTGGGAGGGAGGCAACTGCTCCCCCCCCCCACCATGGGCTTATAAAAGTAAACATAGTCAGATGTGGGTTTTATTGTTTACAAACTTAAAACCTTTCATACCAGACTACAGTGAGAGATTTGCGAGTGCTCAGCTTGGAGTGTGTTTTCATTTTCATCAAAATCTTTGACCATCAAAGTAATCACCTGTCACTTCAAACCATATTTGTTTCATGTGCCATAGAACTGAGGGTGGAGTCCATATTCACGATGACAAGTTGACTGTCACCTCACCTACCATCATGTGGGTCAAAGCAATGGACATTCTCCTTGACAGATTGAAAGCGCACAAACTGGACTTCAGCAAAGTAGCTGCTTTGTCAGGAACAGGACAGGTGAGTCGATAAATTTACTGCCTTGACACATGTACCTCATATTGCACAGAAAAGAAAGTGAAGTCATTATTCAGGAAAATTTGCCAATCAGCAGCATGAGATACATATAAATCCCATGGAGCTGATATGGCATTGAAAGAGTTAAGAAATAAATGTATCTAGTGACTAGTGAGTTAAAAATTATAAGTGATAGAGATTGTGTGATAAGGCTCAGGGGGGGGGGGCGATGATTTATACAATTATTTTGTTTTGCAGTATTTGAAGCTAGGCAAAATTTGTCATTTGGAGGCAGTTATTATTAAATGCTCCATAGAACTTGTTCTCTGTTATTGTTAAATGTTGACATAAAAATACAGAAAAAGAAAGGACACTTCAATGTCTCCTATTAAAAGCAAAGAAGAAAGTCACAAATATTTTCTTTTCCCATGCCACATAAAGAGTCACTCCCTACCACCTCACTGAGGAATCAAGGATAGTATAAATGTGAATGATAGTTTTAGACATAAAATACAAGTATCAAAGAATATCTTTAAATAGGTGATTTGGATGGTTTATGTCTTGCATAAGGTATTTAATTTATTTTCCAATCACTATATTTGAGAGGAGAAAGTGTGTTTATGTCGTTTCTTTTGCTGTTTGTTTTGAAAGCAACATGGGAGTGTGTTCTGGAAAAATGGATCTCGGGCTTTACTGAACAAACTCCAGTCAGATAAACTCTTACAAGAGCAGCTACAGGTATGAGTAATCAGTAGTCTAAACAAAGATTTGTAATGAATTGAAAATTTTAAAACCAAATCTGATTAGTTACAGATCATTTTGTAAAAAATATACATACGCATCTTAAGCATCAAACAACTAAATTGGCCGTTGCCACTTACAATTCATTGCAACTTCTTGTGTTACTGGCCCTGGTATCAAAATCATATGAATAAAATATACTGGTTTTTAGCTGTACTTTAGAATATTGAATTGATTCAGGCATTTGATACACCCTTAGTTCTTGGACAAAATAGTCAAGATGACCAGGATTTAAATAAAAACTTTCTAACACAATGCTCGTATAAGCTCCAGGATCTTTAGTAAAATGAGTATTGTTTACCTCAATGATGCATTGCACACAAAGTCTATGTACTTTATATAATTGACGTTTTGATGTAAGAACTCAAAAGGAAACAAAATCTTGTCTTACACATTGTAGGTTTACACATTTTAGATCATTCAATATAATATTGCTGATTACTGAAGGCAAAGAATTTGTTTTAGACCGTACTGTTATTTTGATTGATTTAGCTATCCATTATGTTTCATATTTGTTTCAAATCTGGGATATTTGATAAATTCATTTTGTTAAGTCAGGGTCAGGGGCTGTTCCCAAAATGTCAAATGTGATTTAAAGTCATTCTTAAGTGCCTTCTGTCATTGGCACAATCTCATTGTTTAGTATGCAATTGTGTATGTCCTATGAGCAAGATCTGATTAATACAGTGATGAGTTAAAGACCATTCAGAACTAATTTTAAGTGCAACATTTAGTCACACTTAATCTTTGATTCCCCAACATGTGTTTGACTGGTGCTTACAATTCATAACAATGTTGTTTTTTTTTACCTCAGGATTCATTTGCTGTGAAAGAATCTCCAATCTGGATGGATTCTAGTACTGCTTTACATTGTAAGAACCTTGAAGCTGCTCTAGGTGGACCTCAGAATCTTGCCAATATTACAGGATCCAGAGCATATGAGGTATAGTATCCAGCAGCAGAAATATGAATTATTTGCTGGTTCCAGTAGAATACTCTAAATTTAAAGGTACTGTCAAAGGTAGAATTTATCCAGTTGATTTTATATTCAATATTTATTTTGCTCATCCGTCAAATCCACTTCTGCCATTGCTGCACAATATCAGTATGGGTCTAAATCATTATGAAATATGAAAATATTGGATCTAATATGAAACAGATTGTATCATGCTTTAGAGTATACATATGTTTGTATATAGCTACATGTATCTATATACAGATAATAACCAGATATGAAGTTTCTCTCGCAGAAACTTGTTCATTCTTTACTGGAACGTACTATATCTATTCCTTTAGGTTTCATATGATTCAACTACCATGCATGTTGAAGATGTCATTATTTAGCATTATTGTACTGCATGGTTCCTTTGGAAAATAATGTTTAGTAAGTTTCGTTTTTGTTTACTTTCGTGACAGAGATTTACTGGAAATCAGATAGCTAAAGTCTTTCAGGATCAACCTAATGCTTATGCAGATACAGAGGTAGGTATGATACCTAGGAGGGGGATTCACAATGACTTAAGGTGTGACTATTAAAACAGTGAAACCTAATTTCCCAGTTGCATGAGATGTAAAACACATCACTGAATTGGTCAGATCACGTTTATGGGACACGTGCTACTGTATATCAATTAATGGGTCTGCGCGTTACACATCATGTGCACATTGGCACTAGGCACAAGTTTTAGTCAGACTGAAATCTTAGCAAAACACCTTCCAGGTGATTTGAGATTTCTAGTGGTACATTAATTTCAACATGTGTGAAATATTTGAGATCATTGTCATACCCATTCTGTTAGACAAAAATGTTTGCTATATTATATGCCCATTCTTATCATGAGCAAGGTGTAACAATTATATCTCCAAATTCAAAAAGGCTACCAGTTTGATAAACATGTATTTCCCATTTTGTGTAGTTCCCATGTTCCCATTTGATTGAAAAAGTGTATGTGGAAAGATAGTCTTTTATTTATTCATTTTATTTTATGTGCTTGTGTGTGATAGTTTCACGTTACACAATGTATTCTCTCGTGGGCATATATCAGTGCTGAAAAGGACCACCCAAACTCGACATTATGACGTTCTTGTCATCTTCAGGAGAATGAGCAAAGGTTATAAAAGCAGGCTATGTGCCTGTGCTAGAGAACCTTTTGTTCTCTATGTATATCAGAAAATTTCTGCTGGAATTAAACGAACTGTTTGTGTACCATCATTAACTATACCCTCAACCTGCCCATGACCTTATGCCAGAATACATGAGTTGGGAGTTTTTGTTATTCATTTCCCCTTACAGCGAATCTCTCTAGTGAGCAGTTTTGTTGCTTCCTTACTCTTGGGTGAATATGCTGCTATAGATCATAGTGATGGTAAGTAGACAATTAGAGCAAGATTGTGATTTAAAAAAAAGTGCTTTATTCAAGCGTCATCACTGTAAAGGAATTCATAACTTGGTAATATGGATTGTGTATTTAAAGATGTCTCTGAACTAAATATACATAGAGCAGATGTTACGACTTGATGAATCAATGTGATATATTATTTAGTCTGTAGATGTTTTAAATGAGGCTCTCAAGGACATATAAAAAACAAATAACAAACATACAAAATCAGAATGCAGTTGTTTTGATTCAAATACAAAACCTTATATGTGTGGTGTATTTATCAAATAGATCGATACTGTTCACAGAATTAATAATAGTTACAAGGATAATTACTGTATCTTTTCTTTCATTCACCCCCCCCCCCCCCCCCCCGCCAGAGTGGTACAGAAAGAGTTAGATATTCCAGCAGTACATTTTCAAGCCTTGGTTTTGTATATCTGTATTTCTTGTTTTATAGGATCAGGAATGAATTTACTTGACATTAACACCAAGCAGTGGTCTGAAGCTGCATTATCTGCATGTGCACCAGGCCTCTCCCAGAGACTCGGTCAGTCAGTACCTTCCTATACAAACCTGGTAGGTATAGGTAGATTTATAGTAAGGGTTATCATCATTACATTTTCCATGATATATATACTCTCATTATTTAGTAATGAAGTTGATGACATCACCAAGAATTGTTTTGCATTTCAGCATTTTGGATACCATGTCTCTGCATAGCATGATGAAATACATGAATACCTAATTATGACCATTGAAGTCAGTGTAAATTGGACTGGTTCCACATATCAGGCCACCATGAAACAATTCATGCCAGATTTGATGTGGTGGGAGGTTTGTTATCAAGCTACACTGAATTATGGTCATGAATATGTTGAAATACATAAAACAACCCCATGATTTCACATTTTAGTACTTTATTTCCTTGGTAGGGGGTTGTTTTAATGAGAAACTTTTAAATGTAGGTGATTATTTACTTTGAATAACTACTTGTCACAAATGTTGTTCAATGTACTCATTTCTAGTTGTGGTAATGGTTGAAAGTTTAGTCTTTTGGGCAATTTCATACATGTATATCGGATCCTGATTTGTCTCTCGACTCTTACTTCACCTCACAAACTGTTTTAGGGATGACAAGAATATTGTGATTTTTTATATGTACAAGCTAACAGAGAAAAATCATTTCAACAAGGTACAGCATATAGATGGGTTGGACATACGTATACTAGATGGAATTTCTCTTTGGTGTGTATGTTTCAATTAGCACTAGGAATAATTAAGTTTTATTTCCATTTTATAAGCAAACAAAATGAAAAAAAAAAGGTCTGTTTGAATGCAAACTGGCTAGTATTTGTAATGTGTTGTTTTCTTACCCCCAAAGGGCAAAATTTCAGGTTACTATGTAGATCAGTATGGTTTCTCCCCCGAGTGTGCCATCATTGCATTTACTGGAGATAATCCAGGTAAGATACACGTAGTTTATTCAATACTTAAAAAATAGTTTACCACCAAATACATTGAATACTTTATAGGTACATGGAAGGGCAAGGAGTACTATTTTCTGGAAAGGGGCTTTTTAATTCTTCTGCTCATTATATTTTTCAGATATATCCAGATAAAAAAAATTGTTTTTGCATTGGGAGCTATTTTACTTTACACTAGTCTATTGAAAGTTAGTCTTTTTGTATTAAACCTAGTGCAATTTACATGGGCTCTTACATAGGAGCCGATTTCGATTGCTAATTTCAGTATTTCAGAAATCTGGCTTGAACCAGTTTATGAACCAACGCACTGTAAATGTGGCGCAGCCAGTGCATACACAAACGTAACCCAAGCGCAAGATTTGTAAGCGTTTAGTGTAAGTAACAATTACATCACAATGGCTTATTAAGGGTTACTTCAAAAAGGTTGTGAACATGAAATCAGAAGTAGTGTTAAGCAATTAAACAGGCATGTAAATTGTTCCAAATTGTAGTTTGAATTACACATTGTACAGTCTTAGGTAATAATACTGACTGGCTCTTCTTTCGGGAAACATCAAATATGTTGCCCTTAAAAGAACCATATTGCCCTCGTCTAAAGACTCAGTCAAATATAATTCTGTTGCAGGAGAAATATTTGATGTACCCCTCAAGGCCAGTCAATATATAAATATTTTATCATTTCCAATTCATCAAATTATATGAATGCAGCTGACTTCAGTGCCTGTTCTTCTTCTCGAAACTGTAATTTCAAATTTGTCATATTCATGTGTCACAGATGACCAGGCCTGTAGATGACTATTAAACATAGCTGGTTTCTGATTAGTGAAGGATAAAATGCAATCTAATTACTGTTCGAAAATACTTTGAGACTTGATCCAGAGTCCTGGAAAGACCACACTGCCTATCAAAAGTTCATCCTAACTCCTTCTTTCATGACTGACCACAGCCTTTCAATACCTTGGCAGTTTTTATGGAAATATTAGACCCTCATGAAAAACACAACATTTGACATCCATCCTTTGCGAGTCTATTCTCTCTTGCCGACATCATGGATGTCTTGATAGTTAAGTCTGGTCTAAGTACTTTCAAATCAACGCTGGGCTAGACTTTCTCTAGGTGTGAACACTGCTTATCATGTGCCACCTTACTATTGGTAATGAAGGGTATCTTTGTATACCTTCTTCTGTCATTAGCTTCGGTTGCAGGGCTTTCCTTAAAGGGTATAGACAGGGATGGTAAGTGAGGGATGTTGCATGCAATTTCAGCCCGGTATAGCAATCAATGATACAGGATTATACACCCCAAACAAGCACTTTATGGAGAAAATGTTTATTTTAATTGTATAGTCTAGAAGGATCTGTAGTTGTATTACTTGTTTGATGTGTAGGAGTTCATATTAAGAACTTGACTTGCCCTCACCTTCTGTCCCAAATTCATTTGTGCAGATTAGCATACGTTACTTGCATTTTATCCTGAATGAAATTGAAATCCATCGATAATCATCTCCCTGGCCCTGCTCCCTGTGTCTTGCTTATGTACCTAAGTTGTAACAGTTTATGATATGTTTCTGATTGATACTTATGATTTCTCCTCATTCATGTAAGCCTCCGTATGTGTAAACTATATGCCTCAGGGTATAAGATGACTTGAATCAACATTTGGGCTTACCTAAAAAGACTATAGGCCCATTTTAGAGCTAGAAGTAATTTTGATTGTATTCCATCAACTCATAGACTACTGACTTCTGTCATCATTGTAGGCTTTGTAAAGCAACCATTAAGTTCTGGGGGGTAACTGTAATTCTAATTTGTCTTTCACACAGTTTTCAAGCAAACTTTTATCTATAATATAATTATTAAAAAAAAAAATTTTATCTTCAGTCCTGAAACTTAAAGTGAAGTCGCAAAATGATCACAAACTGTCTTCATTTCATTCATACCTAGATGTTAATTTTTTTTAACACAGCATTTGACCAGGTCACCAACTGGGGCCAGTTTCATAAAGATAAACAGTTATCATTACTCTAGCATGACTGTAACTTCCATGGAAACCTTGTTTTTGATTGGCTGCTGAGCATGCCAAACTTGCAATAGTTTTATGTCTTTTATGAAATGGGCCCAGATCTGATATAACCACTTCCTTATATGTAGATTGATGTGAATTTCTTCATTATAGTGTCAAAATTGTACAAATGAAAATTAATTTATTTTTCCAGATTCCAGATTACCATCGCATCATTATTAATGTGTTAGTTATCTACATGAATTTAGATTGAAAAATACCCAGTAATGGCTGTACAGTGTAGAAATCAGCTGTCTGCAGTTTTGCAGACCTTTTGTCAGAATCATTATGTTGTGAAATTCCTTGTCATTGCTTATCCCTAATGTATGTATGCTTGTTTGACATTTTGTACGCTGAGCATATTATTTAAGTTGGTTTATGTTGCTGTACACCACATCATATCATCTTTATCTTGGTAGAGCGTCTGTCTCGCAACCGGGACATAACGAGTTCAAACCCTGGCCACATTAGTCCAAAAGATATTAAAAGATGGGACTTGCTGCTACCCTTTTTGGCGTTCAATGAATAAAGGGATAGAGCCTTGTCAATTTGGCGCTGCACAGTAGTAGCTGCCAGGTCTGTCGTCGCACGCACCACGAACCGTCCTCTCTGCGCAGATACAGTGCGCTATCGCGCCTCGCGATTTCACCACGAACCGTCCTCTCTGTTACGATGCCCACTGTGGCGTAAATAATTCACTTCAAGAAAATGTAAAGATACGGGATGAAACTTTGGAACCTGAACTATCGAACAAAGACACCGGTAAATAATTTGCTCTCGTAGGTGCACTTATTGCTGGTTTAAAGAAAACTTTTTTTAAATGCGTTCTCTGCAAAACTAACTTTCGCATGTGTTATAGATTCCGCAGAGAGGACGGTTCTTGGTGCGCAGTGTTTCCACAGCTCAAAAATAAATTTCCTGAAACTGAAACCTAAATTTCCTGAAATTCATAGATATTTCCTGGAATTTTCAAGATTGATTTTACACGAAAATCGGGCAATAATACAGCGAGCCTAAATTTGACCTAGGTGGCCAAAATCAAGGATTTTTGCAGTTTTTTTTGTTCACGCCCTCTTTAACAAAAGGAACAAAATTACAAATGATTTCTATGTTTAATTGTTGTTTAATTGTAATTTTCGGAAATCCGGAAATTTTTTCATTTCCCGGAAATTACCTGGAAAACGTTTGGATTTCCCGGAATTCGGGTAATTTCCTTCAAAGTGGAAACACTAGTGGTGCGTGCGACGCTGTGATCAATTGGGAAAAGCAAATTTTCAGAGTATTCAATTTAAGTTGGTCAAAACAAAAAACTCTGTGCCCTTTGTTAGTTTATTCTTTAGTCTAGATGTGTTGGGGAACAGTTTATGTTAACTTTTTAATTATTGTTTCATTTATGATAGGTTTGTAATAGATGCTGAATGAATTACAAACTGCTTTGCGCATACAATATGTTTTGTTCATTCCTCAGCCTCGCTAGCTGGAATGAGTCTTAAAGGAGGTGATGTAGCCGTGAGCCTTGGAACCAGTGACACTCTCTTCCTCTGGCTAACGACCCCACGACCAGCACTAGAGGGCCATATCTTTGTCAATCCTGTTGATGATGATGCTTATATGGCTCTTTTATGGTTAGTAGGACTAGAAATAGTATTACAGCCATGCTTTGAAAATCATAGCTATCATAGTTTGTATTTAACAACCAAAAAATAATCTTATAATAGTATAGTGAATGTACATTTATATGATGGTGATTGCATAATGAAAAGTTATAGATTGTTTGTTTTGCCTTAACATTGCTTTTTGTTGGATGCTATCTGTTTGAAGAGTGGTGCAAAAAGATTAGCATTTTGATAGACCAGGGGCTATGCTGACATACATTATCATCCCTGCTCGTTTGTGGTTGGATACAGTGTACAAGTTCAGTGGCATTTTTTCTCTATATTGATATCCAGTGTTGCTTTATGTCATATTGTATGAATTATTATTTGTTTGGCCATCGTGATACAATGAAATGGGATTAATTTCATTTGATTTAGAACATGTACTGCAAATCAGTATAGTGGATATCATTATCAGAAGCTTCTGAAATATCCTGATTATTTAATGCTCCCTTCTAGTTGTTATTTTTGTCTTCAAATCCCAAATGTTTAGTTTCAAGAATGGATCTCTAACAAGAGAAAAGATAAGAGATGCAAGCAGCAATGGTTCATGGGATATTTTCAATCAACAACTCTTGAGCACTCCCATTGGGAATGGGGGCAATATTGGTAAGTGTGCATTTCCTACAATTTTTGCATTTGGGACTTAAAATCTGATTAGCTATTATGAATGTATTAAAAAATATGATAGTTAAATATTTGAAGTATTTCAAATGTGGCAATGGGGACAATGATTGTTTTTTGACTGAGCACATTCAAGTTAACATCTTGTGGTAGCTTACTTTTTTTCAGAAAATTTGCTTGCAATTTTCATTCTAATTCATATGAATGGAATTGAAGAAGGCAATTTCATTTGGTCACAAAGATACTGTCCTTTTAATATAGTAGAGACTCCTTCATTAGCTCCAGTACACATGAGTAAAAAATCTTCTTTTTTCAAAAGTTTTACTCAGAATTACATGTACATTTTTCTTTGTTGATGATACAAAACAATATGCAATGTTCCTTGAAGGTGAAGATACTGAGGAGAACAGTTTCTTAAAAAGATTTTAATCACATTATTTTGCAGGTATCTACTTTCATGTGCAAGAGATAACTCCATCAGCTGTAGGTCTTCATCGGTTTAACTCAGCTGATCAACCTGTCACAACCTTTGACCCAGCAACAGAGGTCAGAGCGCTCATCGAAGGCCAAATGATGGGAAAGAGATTGCACGCAGAGCAGCTTGGTTATGATATAGGTGAGTAGGGCATTAAGTTGTCATTATTTTTGTTCTCCTCCAGTAATTCTTGATTCTTAATCTTTCATGACCTTTGATTCCACAAGGTCAGAGTACTCATTGGAGGTCAAGTGTTCTTCATCATTCATCAACTTCAAGGGGACTGTGGACAGTTATGCCATAGTCTGAACAGTTGGACCAGTCAATGTCATCTCCATCTGTGTAGTCCCATCTGTTAATGAGACCCTTGCAGCCTCCCATCCTTGTATGAAGCATTTTCTTAGGGACTTCCCGGTCTTCCAGCCAGGGAACTGTGGTAACTTTGCCAGTGTGGCCACTACAATGGTAATGGTACTTAGCAGCCAATCCCAATCAGGGTTTTGATTATGTTATTTGCCATACTGGCAAAGTTACCATGATTGTAACTCTTTATGAAATAGGTCCCTGGTGGCAGCTTCTCCTTGGTCTGTATTTTAGTATCTTCTAATTATGTTGCGCTGATTGCTTTTTTTTTACTTCCTCATAACCATCTCATCTATAGGTGGAGATACCAGAGTTTTAGTGACTGGTGGGGCTTCAGCTAACCAAGCCATCTTACAAGTGATATCCGATGTCTTCAATGCTCCAGTCTATATCCTGGATGTTGCCAACTCAGCATGTCTAGGATGTGCTTATAGGGCAAAGCATGGTAAGCATTAGGATGTGTTCATCCCTCTTTCTTTTTCACATGTCAATACAGGGAATCATTTTAATGAAATGACTGTTGACAAAGTCTGTTTTATCTAAAGGTTACCACTGTGACATTAAATGTCAGATACCTTTGTTTCTGGGCAATTAAAAACTTTCTCAGATGACCAACAACTTTTTCTACCTAACCTTTAGGTTTCTTTTACTAGCTTTGTACATGCTGTTTAAGAATTGCTTGTATCATTTATTATTCAGTACAAATACAAGGAGACCATCATTGCGAATACAATAAGTGTGACATGATAAAGTAATTACCTAGGCAAATTAACGTTGCAAATATACCAGGTCCACCACTTAAATGGTAGAGACATATACAGTTATGTTTTAAATAACTTGGCAGAATTTTGTGTGATCATCTCCTATCTCCCCCTCCCCTTTCCCCCAAAATGAATAATTGTCATGATGTAAATGATAAACTGAATATGAAATGTTCAATGGGAGTGTTCTGGTCATTGGTTTAACCCAAAAGTCCTTATTCTCTATTGTTCAGGCTGGCTAGGTGGCGACAAAGTTCCATTCCATGAAGTTGTGAAGACCGCATCCAATTACAAGCAAGCAGCTACTCCTAATACAAATGCAGCTCAGGTAAGTGTTTCTATGTATCCTTGCTCATCCCAAAACCCACAGTGGGTTACAAGGTCATCTTTATTCTGTCAAAATAGTAATTGCTGCAAATAAAAGAGTGCATTTCTGAAGACCATCTTTTTTATTACAGTCATAGGAGTTTCATGATATCTTGAACAAAGTGGGGGCTGGGGTTCATTTTTATCTTTTACTCTTTCCCTAATATTCTTCAAGAGTTTCTTTCATGGGTTATAGTAAATTAATATGTTTGTATATGATTATAATTATTCAGCTTTAAACCTATTTTGCCCAGGCATTTAGGTATCAAGATATGTGCAATACTAGAAATAAAAAAAGGGTTGAAAAGTTGTTGTGAAGCCTTTTTAAAAAGTTAGAGTTATCATGGCAAAGCAAAAGACTTCCTTCCCCAAACCAAGTTACTGCTTAAAGGACAAGTCCACCCCAACAAAAACTTGATTTGAATAAAAAGAGAAAAATCCAACAAGCATAACACTGAAAATTTCATCAAATTCGGATGTAAAATAAGAAAGTTATGGCATTTCAAAGTTTTGCTTATTTTCAATAAAATAGTAATATGAACGAGCCAGTTGCATCCAAATGAGAGAGTTGATGACATCACTCACTATTTCTTTTGTATTTTATTATATGAAATATGAAATATTTTTATTTTCTCGTCATTGTCATGTGAAATGGAGTTTCATTCCTCCCTATACACATGGAATTCCATTTTTTTTACGTGTTGTGCTTCAGGCAAGGAGGTCCTAATCGTCAAATTCGTAAAAATTGAAATATTGTAAAATTCAAACATTAAAAAACAAAAGAAATAGTGAGTGAGTGACATCATCGACTCTCTCATTTGGATGTAACTGGCTCGTTCATATAACTATTTTGTTGAGAATAAGCGAAACTTTGAAATGTCATAACTTTCTTATTTTACATCCGATTTTGATGAAATTTTCAGCATTGTGCTTGTCTGATTTTCTCTTTTGATTCAAATCAACATTTTTCTGAGGTGGACTTGACCTTTAACATGATTATTAGGAATAGATGTTCAGTCTATTCCCTATTTGTATCTTATTTGTCTTTGTGTTTTTGTTTATCATTTTGTGATGCAGGTCTACAACTCACTCTTAGAGAGATATAGAGTTCTAGAGGCCAAGATATCAGAGTGAAATAGTAATCAGTTTTAACTATTTTCAGACCAATGAATATGATTGATTTTAACAGACATGCCAACTGTTCCCTTCTTTGGAGTATTTGTTCCTCTTTTTTGCTATGAAAACACCAATACTATTTTGTATGATTTGTTACCTTTTTTAAATTTGTGATCATGGAGTATGTATTATACACAGCGTGTGACACTAGCGCTGGTCCGACAGTCCCAAACCAGTAAAAGTCACTGTCGGGCCAGTAACTTGTTGCATAGAAAGAACAAGTAAATTCTAACCTACGTGCACATGTTTAAAGGGGTGAATTATCAAGTTTTCAAGTAGAGTAATCTCACATGTTTTTTCACCGATCTCACCACAACTGGCTGGCAATTGTTATGTTGAGCCAGATTTTAAAAATACTCTTCTTTGTCAAAATTTTTTTTTCCTTTTAAGAATACTTTTTTTTTGGATGTAGAATGTTGGCAGGTCTGTTTTAAGGTGATACAATAGCCATTTTGTGGGTCAATTCAATAAAAAATTGTACTCAACACAACTACAAAATTCAAGTACAACTTAAATTTCATCCAAATGAGATGCTCACAGATATTGAACTTGCCTTTGATTTTCTAGATCTTTTTGATTGCTACTTGTTCAACAACTGACAGCTGAACTCCTTGCAATCCAGGTTTTAGTCAATCAACCAAATTTTATTTTTTAGAGATGTATATTTTTTAATGTTTGTTCAAATATTGTTTTTTTATCATGAAAAAAGTCAGAGGGATGACCCCCCTCCCCATGACGTTGCCCTTGTATTTCTGCTCCCTTGCAAATCAAAATATTGATCTGAAGTGAATGTGCAAACTTATTATTATGCAACTGAACATCCATAGTGAAACTGTGATTCAGATACCCTCTTATAATTGTATTATGTCACTTTTCTCACATTCCTTTCAATTGAATTACTTTATTGTGGATTATAAATAACCTTAGGGCAGATTATGGATTAATAACAAAAATTCTTTTCAGTTTCAGTTTAGTGCAAAAGCTTCCTCATTAAAGCTGTCGAAAGACTGATCAAAACAAAGATTACAAAGAAAACGTATTCACAATTTTATAGTAAAATGAATATTGAGAAAACAAAACCGAGTTTTGATTTATTGCAAAAACTATCGCGTTAAAACAGTGAACACACTGTTACAAAGTATTACAGGGTGAACATGCTTATAGTTTTATAGTGGAGTGAATATTATAATACATACATGTACTTATTGATAAGATAAGACTTGTTCAAAGTGAAATAACAGTTGAAATGTATTTCATCATTTAGAATGGTGCTAATAAATACAACATTATGGTAATGGTCATACATGTGATTCAGTTCATTTATTTAAAATGAATAAAATCTAAGTTGTGAAGAAAGTTGACTTAAGGAAAAAAATAAGTATGAAAGAGTACAAAGACTGAGGATATTAAAGACAGGTGTCGGCTGTAAAAAGTCTATGGTCTAATTGTAGCAGCACATTTGATAAGTAATTCATCCTGCATATTATACCTACAAGTGAACTATATTTAGAGAAATTTCAACTTTCATGAAGGTTCTAAAATCCACTTTAACATCATAGTGTTGTTACATTGGATATTAATATTCATAATCCAATGGAAATTGTTACTTTAGCTGTTGAATTGTTTAGGAAATATGTATCAATCTATATGTTGTCTGTTTAAAAGACCTAGTATCTTCTTTAATTATATAGCTTACTTTGTTCTTGTTCTCTTAATTCATTCTCCACTTTTTTTTACAGCTCTTAGATGAAAATTATAGGGTGTCATTCACCATTTTACCCCCCCCCCCACAATTCTTTTTGTCCATTCCTGCAACTTTAAAACTTGAGAAGAGATTTTTGAAAAATCCTCCTTTTTTCAGTCTTTTCATACAAATAAAGATATTTTAGCAACATTCAGTCATTTACTATATGGCGTACATAACAAAAATGCCAAGTATTCGATATTAGAATTCAATTTGCTCTGACAAAATATGATGAATGGTGAATGTCTTTTTTTCTTAAAGGAAGGTTCCAAACTTGACAAAGTCCCTTCAATTAATTGATTTTTAAAAGTTAAATTTATCAATTCTACTAGAATAAGCATTTATCCATTCTACTATGCATAGTAATATGTTGATATGCTTTACAGGAATTGATAGAACAATATATGTGAAGCATAAACTTGTTCATTACAAATCACTTTGACGTGTTTGTCACTTTTATGCAAACCCCGGTATGTTGGAGTGAAAGGGAGAAAATATGAACAAGTTGAATTTTCCCTTTAAATGTATGGAGAAAATAAAATGAACCCACTTATATTTCCATGCTTTAGTTGTAAATTGATAAAGCAGAAGATTCAGTTATTAGTATCACTTGGAATTCATATCATGAGATGATTAAATATATTTACTGTATTAATCATGATTCTCTGTGACAAAATTTAGTATGTGAATAGAATCAGACATTGTTATATTTTTATATGTTATTATTTAATCATATTCTTTAAAAAGACACTCAATGTGTTTATGTTGTACAACATTTGTGTGAATTAAAGTGCTGTTTAAAAAATCTTTTAATTATGTATGTGAAAATATTGCAATATCATCATGTTCTCTCAGAGCTTTAAAAGAGTATAGCAAAGTTACATGTATTTGTAAGTGCTTTGATTTTACAAGTAGATCCTTGTGAAATGTGATTTTACCTGCCATCATGAAAGTATTAAATTTTCATAAATTTGTTAAAGTCCTGTTTGCTTCTGTTTTATTCTGTTTTATTTTTCAGATAGTACATGTGACCATTTTTACCAAGGAAATACTAATTTGGGATGAACATTTTATATTTATTTCTTTTGATGTTTAACTTTACCATGATAGCCATTGTATCACCATTTAAAATCACAAAGTATCTGATATGAAAATTAGATTTGTTTTGACAAAATATGATAATTGATGAAGTGTTTTCTTATTCCTTAACAAAGGTTCAAAATTTGACAGATACATCAATCAATTTATTTTTAAAAGGTTCAATTTGCCATTTGTACTAGGCATATTAGTATATTGATATAGCTGACAGGAATCAATAGAACAAGAATGTTTAAAGGAGGAGCTTGCTCTGACATGAGGTGAATACTGAGAGAAAATTATTAAAGGACAAGGCCACCCCAACCAAAAGTTGATTTGAATTAAAAGAGAAAAGTCCAACAAGCATAATACTAAAAATTTCATCAAAATCATCATTTGAAAGTTTCACTTAATGTCACAAAATAGTTATATGCACATCCCAGTCGGTATGCAAATGCAGGAACTGAGGACATCACTCATTATTTCTTTTGTATTGTATTATATGAAATATTCTAAGTTTCTCCTCATTGTCCTGTACAACAAAGTTTCATTTCTCACTACACAAATGGAATTACCATTGTTTAACATTTTATGGTTCAGTCAAGTTGGTCCTTGCCAAATCTGTAAAAAAAATGAAATATTGTATAATTCAAACAATAAAAAAAACAAAGTAATAGTCGGTGAGGGACATCATTGATTCTCTCATTTGCATGTGACTAAATTGTGCATATAACTTTTATGTAAAAAATATGCAAAACTTAAAAATGTCATAACTTTCTTATTTTACATCTGATTTTGATGAAATTTTCAGCATTATGCTTGTCTGATTTTTCTATATTGATTCAAATCAAATATTTTTCTGTCTGAGATGGAATTTACCTTTAATTAATGTTTGATGAAAATCCATGACAAAATATTGATTCTTTTTTTTTTAGTTTTGATTTTATGACAGCACATGTAGGCAGTCACCCTAATTGTCATTTATTTGAAATTCCATATTTTTCAGTTTCCAATGGTTTATTATGACTGGAAATGTTTTCATCATAAAGAATAGATTTGAATTAATGTGTCTGGTGAAAAACATATGAATTTGGACCTATTTCGTCAGTTCTCTGAGAACAGAAATATATGGGATATATGTGATATTATGTATATCATGTAACAGGGAGCTGCTTGTATTCACAAGATAAAATATCTAAAAATCCATAATTCTTTGCTAGATTTTCACTGAACTTACATAAACATATTTTGTTTCATATATCTGCCTTGTTGAAGCCAACTTCTCTTTTAAGAATAAGTAAACGATAGTTAGATTTATTTAAAACTGTAAATCCTCTTTGAATGTTTGATATACAACTGAATGGAACATATTTTGACACCCCATTTCTTCAATGGATGTGGCAGAGTAGAGAATGATTGAAAGTGTGTTTGGTCATCTACTGATCTGGTCTCGGAAGGGTTGCAGGTAAATGTGATGCATATCGCCCTCAACCGACTGAAATAGCAAAGAAATGATGACTGGGCGTGCGCCTGTAATCCAAGCTGTGGGGAAGTTACAAATTGATTGCAGAGGTTCGAGGTCCGAGCCCTGGTCACGTCTTTCGGATGGTGACGTTAAAGGTCGGTCCCAGACGTAAATAATCATATCTGATTAATACACGTCTGACAAAACTCAAATACACACACACACACACGATGTTCTAACTGAACGCCAACAATCATGTTCTGTCATACTCTCAACTTATGTCACTTTACGTCATTTCTTATGATCAATCAGAAACAACAACTTAAAAACTAAACAAGATTTCATCACCCCCCCCCCACCCCCCCCCCCCCCCCGTTTGGTGGCACATGATGAAATAAGATAAATCTCGGTAAAGATAAAGACATCATTTAATGGTCATATTAACACATGCAATCTGATCAAAGGAGCGACAGAGTTGCCATTGTTGGTAAATGAATGGGATTTGGGGGAGAGGGCTGGAGGGGTATATGTCATCTTACGAAACAAATAGGTTAACAGTTTAAAGTGATTTAAATTCACCAACATTGCTTCAACAGAAATTAGAAGGTATTAGATGAGATGAACTCCCGCCCCAGCCCTCTAACCGACGGAGAATGCCAGGAATCTTCTATCCCATCGGAGAGCCAAGCGGAGTAGCGCTTGAAGTAATTAGACCCTCACGTATCGAGAGGTCATTCTAAAGAGCTACCATCACCGAAGCAGTAGCCAAATACCAGCAACCGGCTAAACAACCCTTCAGATGCCAGTCGAATGACATATGTATTCAATATTGAATTAGCTTGCAACAAGCATGGGGTACTGGCACAATGTCGTATCAAAGCAAAAGAAGGGTAGTTTCATGTTGAACATATGTTTCGATGGCGCCCTGGTAATTCTCAATCTATCAGTTTGTGTGGATGATCAGAGGAAGATATGGTAGCTACCTTTCTACCAATCCAAAATCAGGTACTTTTGATTTTCCTTTATAACATTTTCAAAAGGTCTCAGAAATGGCTATTCACACAAAGTTTTTACAACATTTGAACATTAATACATTACACCCCTATGTAATAGTTTAACAATGTTTGGTATAAAATATGTGAAATATATATATTTTAAAAACTTTGTATTTGTGTTCAATATTCTGATGTTTCCAAGAAAACAGAACAAAAACTTATAATGTTTTTAGAAATATTGTTGCTAAACATTATACAAAAATGTTTTCTAATTCTTACATTTTTTTTATTTTGTAAAATGTTTTCATAACCGTTAGCTAACATTTTTTTCAATATTTTCTATATTTTGTGGTAGCGAAGATATTGCTTTCATATGTGCAAAACACATGACTATTACCCGTCCACTAAGGTAAAATTTTTATCGAATTAAATAGCATGTATTTAAAAAATGCCCCAGGAACGAAGATACTATAGAGTGTAGGAACTCATGATGGACACTTTAACGAAAGCCTAAACATTATTAATTTTTCAAAGCTTTTATTTAGTTCATTTGTCAGATTAAAGAGAAAGGTGGGATCTTACTTCTGAAAATGGCAAAAACGGATAAAATCCATAATTAATAAAACGTCTATATATTAAAGATTAAGTCCACCCCACAAAAATGTTGATTTGAATCAATAGAGGAAAATCCAACAAGCATAATGCTGAAAATTTCATCAAAATCAGATGTCAAATAGAAAGCTATGATATTTCTAAGTTTCGCTTATTTTTCACAAAACAGTTATATGAACAGGTCAGTGATATGCAAACGAGAGGGTTGATGATTGTTTTATTGTTTAAATTATACAATATTTCAAGTTTTACAACTTCAAAAATAGGGGCCAACTTGATTGAACCTTAATATGTTAAAACAAAGGTAATTCCACATGTTCAGAGAGGAATAAAACTTTCTTTTATACATGCCAATGAGGGGAAAATTATAATATTTCATTTTTCATGTAACAAAATACAAAAGAAATAGTGAGTGGATGACGTTCAGTCCCCTGGTTTGCGTACAGACCAGGATGTGCATATAACTGTTTTGTGAAATTAATCGAAATTTAAAAATTTCATAACTTTCTTATTTTACTTCCGATTTTGCTGAAATTTTCAATGTTATGTTTGTTGGATTTTTCTCTTTTTATTCAAATCAACTTTTTGATGTGTTAGACTTTTCCTTTGAAGAAACCGTAAAACTTAACAATAGCTATACAGATCAATCAAAAAGTTTGAAGGGCCATCAAGAATGTTCGTTAAGTATTAATATAATACAACGGCCAAATCCAAATTAAAATTGTAAATGAAAAGGGATTTAATTATCAATATTATGGCCTTTGTATAATGTATAATATTTGCATCTTTTTAATCATGATGAAATGTCATTCATAATTGAATCTTTTTAACAAACCTGACAGACTTTCAATATGACCATTTTTGGGGGGGGTCGGGCCCCGTCTTTTTCATCCCCCCTCCCCACCCCCTCTCCCTCTCTCCCACTCTCATTCTAAATGTCCCTCCCTTATGCTAATGGGCCAATGTTGAGGAAAGTCGCTATTCATAATCGAATAAAAAGTAAGTATTGCAAAACTCATGGGACATGCTATTTATTTCTCTCATTCATGCCATTACTAGTATCCCTCGATCGGACCCTCGTACCCTTGCATATTATAATTAGTTTCCCTTATTCGGTCATATGAAACTGAATAACGTACCCGATTTCCTTTTTAATATGAATAACGATTTTTATGATCCACGACCGTCATAATGAATCATTAAGATAAAACTTACATCAGATAAATAGCTAACCTTCCAAGAATAATGATCCTCATGACTTTATGAACAGCGGGTTAAAGGAACCTTTACACTTTCTGAATAGTGGCACCTTTGACTCATGGGCTTGCCCCTGAACCAAATCCCTTTTAAACATCTCTTTAACCCTTAGATAGAGACGTGTATTCCAATTACTAACTAATGAGTTCTCAACAGCAAGCTAACACGACCAATTACAAGATTTATCACCTCCTCAGTGACACAAAGCTCGAGTTATTGATGAGTTTGTGCGCTCGAGTCTGGTGGTTAATGAGCCGCTAGGTGAGGATTGGTAAATATACAAGGGGTGTAAGGAAGACATAAAACTGTCCTCACAATGTCTAATTGGACAAGCATAATTTCATGTGCTGACGGTCGGTCGAAGCGTGTTGGGATTTTTTTTCATATGAATCTTTCATTTAAGACAAGATCTGACACAAGATTTATAGTTTTACATGATTCAGCTTTAGCAGCTGTGACTGATCATTCGATGTAAAGAAATATATAAGTTGGGGTCTACAACGTAATACTGCGCCATTTTAAAGAAATTATTACATGTATCATGATTGCATTGGCATATGTGTTATTTTTGTTCAAGAAACATTAATATTTTGATCGTTAGGGAAACCCGATTTTATTTTACTTTACGATTACGAAATCATGTAATCGGCAGATTTACTCATGACAATTCTGAAAAATAAACTTATTTCAATTTCAATACCCTTTTCATTCAAAGTATAACGAATCGATTACGCATACATACATTTATCTTAGCCACGAACAAGAGATTACCAAAAATCAGAATAGGAAATATTACATAGAGGAAGACAACCAAAAAGCATATCTTGTAGAGGAGTGCCGTTATAGCGGCGTAATGTTGAAAAATGAGGGGCAGAACATGATTCAGAAGGCAAAATTTCTAAAAGGCGCGGACAAGCGAACCGACCAAGCGAAATGTTTTGATATATTTTTACTTAATTTTAAGAAGATTACACCTATCATCATCTATTACCCTTTTCTTTTCTTAATCTTTCTTATCTTTCCAGTCTACTCTCCATTTTGCCATTGTTTGTCGAATTTCGGGGCTCAAATGCCCCTCATCCCCGAAATCTATATACACCAGTGATGAATGACATCCTGCATCGATAAGCAGCTATCAACGTAAATTGGAACATAATTTTTATCATTTAGTCATTGGCTATACATGATTATATTTAAAAAATGGTTATGAGAAGTTGAGTAAATAAACGCATATGATGAAGAAAAAATAGTCATCAATCAAAATGATACGGCTCATGACACAAAGTAATTTGCTGAAATGTTCTTCCCCTCCGCAAGTTCCGGCTGTTGAATCGTTACATACAGCTCATTTGCTTTCTTGAATAGTCTTGTATATATTTACAAAGCTATGAATATGTAAGGAGGGATAATATCAGTAGACAAACATAAATATTGGCAGAACATAATTGTAGGTCATGTTCACCGATTGTACGGTACCGATTGTTTACGAAAGACGATCATTGGTTGAACATAGTTGAATTATGGTCACGCGGGGGAGAACTTAATACGTATGAAATAAATTACGTATTAAAATACCGAGCTAATTTCATAATTAGAGTAGAATTGTGATGCATTTGTGTGGAATGTGTACAAAATTATATTCATTACATTAATTAAGGTATACGGCATACGTTACTATGTTTATATCTTCCAATTACAATGCAAACACGGTAAAGACTAGAATCGTCAACATATTTTTTCCCCCACTAATGCAGTTTGTCTGTTTTGGGATATGTAGAAAATGTAAAAGACATTTAGAGAGAAAACGGTTTTTATTTTTGTTGTGATTGTTATCAACGACTGACAGCCCTTAGATGTTATTACATCATCATCGTTTCATGGCTTTATATAATTATCATAAGCATGATGTTGTTCACGGTTTGGTTTTTAACGGCGCTCTCATTAAAAAGCGAATATATGCGCCAATCAAATTATGTTATCATATCAAGATTCATAGTTCACTTTACAACGTGAAAAAACAGTGAGCGAGGTTAGTTCGATCTCAAGATTTATTTCATACCAGTCCCATTGAATTGTTTTCAATGATTGTCCAATAGAACATCATGGTGATATAAGAGCAGAGTTGAGATTTGATGACTCCATGTGAGACAGGTGATGCACTCTGATACCAATCTTAATGAATGGCTTGAAGCACCACGATGACTCATTGGTCCTTCCTAGATTGTGATCGATAGGTAGGAAAGATGAAAATCTTGGTTTTAATGGATTGGATTGACTCTTAGCAGAGAGCATGGACAATCAAGAATGGGGGAGAGAATTGGCAAATAAGTTATCTGCGGGTTCGCAGCGCAGAAATGGAGACGCTGCTGTATAGATGGTATCTGATGCGACACATTTTCATTTACTATCGTGGATACCCGTATTTTTCATAAATAAATCGACGCCCTGATTGTGGGCCATAATGCTAGGTCCCGCCTCTTTGAGAAATGAGGTGTGCTTTTTATGCCACATATCAAACGTTTTTTAATCATTTCATCATCAGTTATGAGATTTCATTACAAACAAAATGTGTTTATATGCGTTTTGTTGTTCTTTTTCTTTTTTAATTGGTATCACTCAGTAGAATAAATAAACTTATTCGGTTCAGTTATGACTGGCTTCAGCATACATTCAATTGGCATTTAAATTTCTCTTTACGTAAAGAAAAAACATAAAATACAACAAAGTATTTCTTAATGACCGATGCGAAAATTGATCTCATTTACATTTAATTACGCAAATAAATCTTCATATAAATAACCCAATAAATTCAAATTAAATAGAGAGTAACACAAGTAAACCTATAATTTAATCATTAACATATTTCAATCAGTTTACTAGGGAGTGGCGGGTAATCGTTCTTAAAGTAAATAAACAATTGAAACACAGAAATGTTTAGATATAGCACTATATACAAAGGCGATGCATATTCATTGGCACTTTAGCCTATAGACGTTATCACAAAATGTCATTGATAGTATTCAGTAACTCAATTGATTCTCCAGTTTCGAATAACAAACAAAAGCCGATGGAAGGAAAGGGTTATGTATAATCAAGTTATGATTTGTATCCGAATCCATGGAATCTGTTTCAATTAATTGGTGATTTTCATTTTGAAGCATACTCTTGCAAGGCATAATGAGAACACGATCGCAATGACAACAAGCCAATTATAGGAATGAAAGATCCGCACATAGCCAGGCCGCTAGGTAAGGCACAGGGGAGAGCTCTAGAACGTGTTAGTGATTTAAGCAGATGGTTGAACGCCATACAGAAATCGATTAATGCATAAAGCATTCAGTCGCGTAATCTGTGCGATTTGAGGTTTATATAGGCATATATAAACATCGAGTGAGAAACATGTAATAGGCCAGCAAACATCTGGTAGAATAATTATTATCAGTTGAATATTTATAATTTGTTTCACAAGGCTGATACTGTGGATTGGCTCATTTTTGTTGTTGCTTGGGATAAAATGATGTACACTCTAAAAACAAATCAGTCAAAAATGACTAGTTAATAGGGTCAGCTGGGTGCAACTGTTATTCTAGTCATATTTGACTATTTTCTAGTCATATTTTACTAGAACAGAGTTATTTCTGACTAGAATATAATGTCAGAAATGTGACTATCAGTGATTGCCATATCAGTTGCTCCCAGCTGACTATACTGGTCTAGTCAATTTGACTGATCTGTTTTAAGAGTGTAATAAGTTATCGATTCGAACTTCAATGAAATTTTCAATAACAAGTTTTATCAAAATCTAAAATTCCGCTGAAATATATCAATTATTGTCTATTCTATTGAAAATGTATTGTGTTAATCAACATAACATTATCTTTCAATGCAATTATACATGTGACATATCTATACAAATCATAAGAAAATGAAGAAATTTTTATGATGAATTGATGAAATATTGAGAGCGAAGAGCACTTTTCGCTGTCAGTCATGAGGTTCACCAGAATATACACCAAATCCTTTTCAATATATCATTTCGGTATTAAAGTAGCTTAGACAAAAAAAATTGAAGGATATTTCAATAGTCTTAGACATTCGACTGACATATATTTGAAATGTACTAGTAAAGTAGAAATGATCATATTCCGTTTCATATTCATTCTTGTTGAACATGATGTGATATACAAACATGCATTAATCATGTTGACTGTTGGCATTGTCGACGTTCTTTATTATTCTTTGTTCATAATTGTGTTTGAAGTATCATTAAAGACCGTGATTCTTCTTCATTATCAAAATGTTATGATAATAATGTAGAATTTATCCTTCCTCTGTATTTACATTTTACTAAAACTTCGAAAATATCAACCGGTTCATTCTATAAGTAATTTTATTTCATTTTTTTCTTAATCACATTTGCCAGCTTTGAATCATCGTACAAATTACCATTTTTGACATCTCATAAATGATAAATGTGTATCAAGATAGGTATTGGTCATTATAGTGATCCATTAATTAGCAATGCACTAAATAGGATCATGTTGTCTTGGGATTTAGTGCGACTCCAAGTTTGAAGTCTACAATGGCTTGTGTAATCGCTAAAAAGGTTGGTAATGTTCAAACAGTCACTAAAGCATATTATTTCCTCTATCAAATGTACATTTCTAATTAGATTATGATATAAAGATACATTTTCCATAACAACTGTCATCCATTATGAGCTACCAGTGTTCACTGAATAATGAGAACGCGCATGCGCCGATGGCTCGGCAGTAGGTGTGCCACAGCGAAGCCGCATAGTTGAACTTAGTATTAAAGGTACGTCATTGCTCAGGTCTCCGCCTTCCTTTCCTCTATAGTTTCCGTTTGGAAATTCAACATTTTGGACTATATTTCGGTAATGTCTCTTCTTCCTCAATGTTTCGAGCCCATACCATAGGATATATATACCTTGGACCATGTTCGTTGGAGTTTTGGACGATTGGAAGCTTGGAAAAAGTACCTTAAAGTTGGCATATAATCGGATTACAGGCAAAACTGCATAGCTTCGATATAGGTGGGTACTGCATATACACATGACGTATTTTGGTGTAATGATATGTATATCACTGCTGGAATATGTACTTTTTGGGCGCATACCATTGCCGCACGGTGGGTGACCTCACAATAGCAAGAAGAGCAATAAGTATACAATGGCATGATATTGGCGGGAAATAGTTGGTGAAAAATAATCGGCATCTTGCATTTTTCGGCGATCTTGATTCGTTTTCGGACATTTTTACTATGAACCCTTAATTTTCCGGTACAAATTTAGTGAAGCGATATAAACTATTGCAAAATGTCATTTTCTAATTCATCTTATATTTTATAGCATCTCCCGCAAGGATGCGCGGTGTGGTTATTGCGCATATTAATATATCTATTATGGCAATGAATTTTTGCCGTTTTTTCATGTTCGCCATCTTGGAGTTTTTCTATCTTATTTCATTTTGGGGACTTGAAAATTGATTTTAATTCTGCCAGTGATCTTATTAAGAACTAATTTACTTAAACTGAAGTGGATATCTTTTGATGTCAAGGTAAGATGATAAAATGAACTAGGGTGTGGTCTGATCTTATCATCGTCGTCAACACAGGTTGCCATCTTATTGCATGACTTTCTGCGTTATATTTCAAGTCCATGTAATCAATATATCTATCAGTTATCTCGAATATTTCATCAATCAAAAACTATAAAATCATTTGGTAAGTTTAGATATTCTGTTTCTACTTTCTCTTTATTCGTGTTTGAGATGGCATCATGCAGGGATTGATCACAGAGGCTCCCCGTGCGGCGAGGCTCGACCGCCAGCGTCCTCACAATGACGCTGTGCAACACACACCTTCAATGATACGCACAGTTTGAATACATGTAGTTGAATGTTAACTCACTATATAATAATGCCAGCGACTGGGCCTCTTGACTTTTGCTGATAATTGTTGGTTATACAAATTATAGTTATTATATATGTATACATGATTATATCCCTTATCAGCTTCGTCAATATCAACACAGAGGTATTTTAGAAAATGTTATAAAATGTTACGTTTTTTATTTTGATTCTCAATTTTAAGGGTTCGAATCCCACTGGTTCCAATTTTTTCTGACTTATGATTTTCATTAAAGATCGAACATGCGATCTTAATACATAGGAATAATGCCGAAAATTTGTTTACAAATTATGATTTCCTCCTATTAAAGCCTCTTTATTTACAATTTTAAGGTTATTTATTCAATTTGACCTGTCATTTTCCTTTAAAAGCATTTTAAATCAATCAATTATTATTTCAAAAATCTGTGCTAAACCATCCATCATCTTCGCCGTTTCCCACCCTATTTTGCTATAACGTTATGTCAAACATAATTGATTTAATTTATATAACAAAATATTAATCACTTCTTTCGGGTAAAAAAATACATCCTTTTGTCATCGAAAAGCTTTTCCCCCTTAGTTCCTTGTTAGATTTTGAGTGAAAGAACTTGTATTCTTCTTTCTCTGTTTTTTCTATTGATTAAGGATTCTTTTCCGGCTTGTTAGAGCATTCTAAAAGAAGAAGCCTAATTCCGCAATCTTTCTGTTCCCCCCCCCCCCCTAAAAAAACTTGATCCGGCAGTAGATGTTTGTTTAAATATTTGAATTTATTATGGGCATATTCTCTTTATACATGCAGGGAAATTGAAAACTAGGATTGTTTCCTAGATCTCATTTGATTTGAAATAATTAAAATATATATATACGAACTAAGCTAAACCTTCTAAGTATCACTCTTCTCAACAGTCATGATAATCAACCATAAGCATGTGAAGAAGGTCTATCATTGTCTGTTTGTTTGTTTGGGTGGTTGGTTGGTTGGTTGTTTTTTTCGTCGTATCAAGATTGGTGGGGAAAAAAAATTTCTAATGATACTGTAACTTAAGTGGTATAATCAGCATACGAAAATATCACGTGGAATTCTGAAAATGCTGCACAGTTTCTAAAAAATAGGATACACGAGTGCATGGGCGAAGCAAATGAGCATGAAATATACTTTATCAACAAGGATATATGTTAGACACTTTCCTAACAGGTGAGTGTATCGCCATATCCATCAATCGAAGCAAGTCCAATATTCCATGTAACATATTTGATTTGAAACAAAGTATTTGAGGAAAATGAAGGGTAAGCAGCCTGCCCCCCCCCCCTCCCTTGAAAAAAAAACAGTGATCGATTGCAATTTCATGGCACAGTTCTTTTCATTTCGTATATTGCATAAAAGTTTTTCTCTATTATATCTCCTCACTTTACAGTTCTTACCCTTTATCTTTTGGGTATGCAGTGGGTTCGTAATGTATAATTCATTATGTCCAAGAAAGTTCACTTGTGCCAGTGAAATGGATAATCCGCCGCAAAATGCATAGAAAGTTGACTTTTACATGCAGATTTGCCTACAAGATAAAATTGTTTCACAGCATTAACTCCTTTATTATGCAATGTAGAGGCTCTATTGGTTGAACATATCGAAATTAAACTGTGACTTTCAAGAGGCATATATTTCCATTTGAATTGGACGAGATACCAGGTTATGGATCCGGAAAAGTTCTTCTGGTGTCAAAATAAGGGCAAGTATAGGACAGACGTGTAATCACGGAAATGCAAAAACCATATCGGCGGAAGAGATAGGATTTAAATATACATTGAAGATCACCAGACAGGGCTCTGTCACCTTCCTTTAAAATTTCGCAATTGGTTCATGGAAAGGCAATATAATGGAACAAAATTACACAATATCCATATTACAAGGAGTGACGACTGGTGTAAGAAACATGAAAAAGGATCGACGGGAAAGATTTCCCCATATTCTGATGTGCTATGGATAAAATCAATCAGGTAGCAAGTAGCCAGCCTCCCCATACAGGTATTGAAATTGTATAAAGAAACTACATGTACTGAAATCTAGATAGGCCTACAGAGGGACATCTGATATATTATTCTAATGAAAAGTAAAAGTTTCGTGTCGAAAAGACAAGTATATTGCCATTTCCTCGGATCTTCTATTTTCTTAAATAGAATTTCTAATAAGTGCCCCTCTAATATCGGTATCTTTTACATATTTGAATAATTATAATGTTTTCAAATATATGAGAATATAGACTCCCCTTCAATTTGAAAGAGAAACCTCCTGCTTTTTACCTCTTCCGAATATTATGAAGAATCGACCCACATTTGATCTCTCTTATTTCATGAAATCTTGCATGGATCCCGAGCTTACATTTAAATATGACTGTCCATTCGCGGCGGAAGCCCAAAAAATTAGGGGGGGTCACCTGAAATTAAGGTTCAGTCACACTAACAAAACTGACTTTTAACCGATCGATGATGTAAAATAAACGCTTACGTTCTGGGTGCCGTAACGCAAAGGTTAGCGATTGACGTATACGCTTGATTTTTACGATTGATTGTACATTGTAGTCAATGCAATCAATTGTAGAAAAATGTTGTACGGTCGTTGCTAAGTTTTGTGTTACGGGCCCCTGATCGTTATAGAGTCACTTTCGTGGTGTGACTGCGACAGTATATAGTGCAAACAAACACTATACACTGATTTGATAGAGTTTTAACAATAGTTTGGCATAAATTTACTTTACTCTTGAACCCTTCAATGACTCGTTTCAAGTCCTTATGATTGTTCATCAAAGTTTGTCATCTTTCTTTTAGGTCCTTTAAACATTCAACTCCATATTTCAATCAAATAAATTATGGTTTGATCGTCGATCATTTTGCATCACAGCTGTCCAACACGCTAGTCATGTTTATGCTTTTAATCAATCGACATTAACAAATTCCGAATATGACCAGAGCTTGTGCATACACATCCTCTCATATTCTACTGGACGGATTTTCCGTAAGAGGACTTAAAAGCAAGGATCACTTCCTTAAAAAGAAAACTCGTTAAAAAAAGTAGAGGCAGAGAGAATCTAACGAGCATTAAAAGTGAAAAGGGAAAGATTACACTGAAATGCGATTATAATAAAACCACAGCTCTTGTAAAACTCTGGATTAAAAGAGATAAAGTAAAAAGAATCGTGATTATCATACATCGCATTTTTCAAACTGCTTTTGCCCCATTCACCTACCGAAGACGGCCGGGTCTCGCGAGTGTCATGCATCAACATTTTCTGCACAATTTTATCGTTCTCTTATGAGAGATAACTAAACTCCAAATGTAATTTCAAATTCAATGTAAAATATAATTTGTAATATTGAGAAGTCAGATAAATGTATGAATATCGGAAAATAATCTATATTATGTGATGCTTTATAATATAATCGAGCATACTGGTCATTGACAGGCATCACAGTGACATTGTGAACTCTTTTTGTTGATGTTGTTTTGTTTTAATGGGGGACTGCATGCATGGACCTCTTTACTTCTACAAATATTAATACATTTCTTTGATAATCTGTTATTTACTTTCTCGTCTGAAAGAAGAAATATATATACGTGTACTACAATCATACTATTTGTGTCAAGCGTTTTGGGCTTCTTTTGGACGCAAAAAAAAACAGACATTCAAATAAATCAGTACATGTACATCGCACACTTCCATCACATTGTTAGCTTGGAAATTGGACGTGCCCAAAATAGGTTTTCATAATGAATCGTATATTTTCATTAGGCTTATTTTATGTCTTTATCTAATTGTGGGAATGGGAGTCCATTGTGACTTTTAATCTAGCGAGGATGACTCAGTCGCTAAAATTTAATATCAAAGATGTATACGCATAGCGATATTTGCACCAATAACCATGATTGTTTGACAATAAACTGAGCACTCGAAAGATGAAAGCTTTATATTTCTTAAGGCCCAGCCTGTCAGAATGCGTCGCGTGGAAAAATCGCTCATGCATCAGGCAATATCAGTAATAACACCAATAGATCGGTACATCGGACTGGGGTATAACACCAATTAAAGAGGTGAAGAGAGATTCGAATTTAAAGCTATGATGTGTTTTAGAGAGCAAAGGTGCGGCGATTTTCGGGACGGGGCCTCGCATTGGGGGTCACCATTAATGAACAGATTCAAATCATTGAAATTTTTATTATATTTTCACTCTGTTTGCTAATTCTTCATGTTTTTTTATTCAAAAACTTGAGCAAGAGCAATCAAGATTTTTTTTAACTAATATTCTAATAAGTTAATATCTGGCTGTAACATATACTTCTTCATTCATACCAAAACCTTACTTGCTCCTGATATCTATTTGGAACATAAAATTCGTTACCTAACAACATAAGCTGCAACCGCTATAATGTTTATATTCAGTGGTTCGATATTTGTGTAAAAATTATATCATTCATGTTTAGACATGTCTATAATGTCCAGAGATTGGGACAGAAAGTAAACATCAGAACATTATATTCAATTCTAAAAAGGTGAAATTTTCTAGTTTTATAGTCACACTCCATAAGCCATGATTTCAGATAATCTAGCGTTTGTTTCTTTATTTTACAGTTCGCTATATTTCTGTATTTTTTGCGAGATTGATGTTACATTGTTGATGATTATTATTTGCTTTTGAAAATACATGGTAGCGCGATTAGATTAGCAATTATGGAACACCGCGTGCACAGGGTAGATGCAAGCTGGATATGCAGTCATAGCGCGCTGTGATTGTTCATACGCATGAATGATTGCTTTAATATTGTCAATTAGATTATTGGAAGTGGCGACACGTCTGAGGGAGCCCCGTGCGTGTGCATGCATCAATGGAATGGTTTTGATTTCTGAAGGGGGTGGCAACTGCACCAGAATGCTTCGAGAGACGTGGCTATGCTCGCTTAAGAACTAACCATAAGAAAAAGGCAATATTATACAAGGCAGTTTATGATTATGGATCGTTCTTAAATTATCAGACTGTGAATATGCCTACTGTATCGTTATTTTTTTATAAACACACACAAATCCACACCAGGCACACACAATAATTAACATTATTCGCACTATCTCGTTTCGCTTCCTCATGTCTATTTTTTCTTCATTCTTCCTCCCCCACCCTTCTCCGTTCCTCTTCTCCCTCCCCCCCCCCCCCCCCCCCATCTCTCTCTCTCTCTCTCTATCTTTCTGTTTTACTCTATGGATTCTCAAGCATGTCGAGAGAAAGAATATTCTCAATATGAAGCATCGTTTCATTTCCATCTAATTTCATTTATGCCAGAAATCTAATACATATCTACTCAAGTAGAAAAGTAATTATAATAAATGGGAATTTACATATAAAAGAATAATACGACTGACATTCAGAGGTGGAAAGCATTTCTATTATCAAGGGCTTTGCAGAAAAGGAAAGTCATATTAGAAGTGTCTATTATTGAGTGTCGTTCCCACGTATTTCAAGTTTCATGCAGTCTTCTTTGAGTTCGAATGTATCATTCATGAGTTTGTATGGGGGAAATTTCCATTACAAAAATAAAGTTTACTCGTTGGACTCAACGTTGGCATAACGCAAACGAAACACAAAAAATGGAAAAAACAGATTGTTGTTTCACCAACGAATATAATACGGGTTACACTGATCAATAACAATGACAGGACCATGGGTGTCGATCGATATTCTTGGTTGGGGGGATGATTGACACAAATGTTCTAGTGGATGGGGATCTTTCAACATTACCCCCACTAAAATCACAAGTTAGGACATTTGGGAGTGGTTGATATGCATGGTGTTTTTGGAAATTCCTTCATTGTTGCAGTGTACTGTACTTATATAATTTTTTTTGAAAATTCAATTTGTGTTACAAGTAAGCCTATTCTAAACTCATACGAAAGAAAAAATGATAAAAATTGTCTGGACCATGTACAAAGTGATCTGTTTATTGTGCATGATGTATACAACTTCTCTCTTAAATCTAACCCGACTGGCAATATCCTTTTTCTTCTTAATGCATGCATGGTGATATAATGCAGATTCGGACAAATTAAGACTAGCACAAAATAATTACAAACTGTGTGGCTTCTCGTGTGCCATCGGGCTGACCATCATTCCTTAGGCGATTTTAACCCTGGATTTAACATGTTTTAAATGCTTTATAAGTGCATGAAACAAAAACAAACATAAAAACAATCAAAACTCGACTGTCATGTTATGATATTTCTCCAACATTTTCTTGAACCATCAGTTTGTAATATCAGCTAATATATGTGTTAAAATGAAATTTACGCACCACATGAGTGTGCTCATGTAGAATGCAAAACTGTCACCTCTTTCCAAACTAAAAAAAGGGTTCTTTTTGCCAAAATAAGAAAAAAAATCAATCAAAATTAGTTATTCAAGTCCATAACAATAACAAAAATAACATGGAAAAAAACATCCGATGTTCATATCCGAAGATACGCTTTAGAGAGAAATGAATAATTATTCTTTCTGAAACCATTAATTGATTTCAGTTATTAAAAAATGATAAAAATATGATCATATTATATTGAGCTCACTGAACCTTAATATTTTCATGAGTGGTATCTGATGGGGTCACATGATAAAATGTTTAATATTAATTACATTAAACCGCATACAACAAAAGCACCATACATATCACCAAACGACCATGATAATGACTTTTTAAAAGCGAAATGTTTGCTTTTGATATGGGCTCACTCTTTCATGAGCCCGCTTGCACTCGAAACAAGTCACTCCTTGGATCTCCGGTTGGTAATGGAGCCATGGATATCTGGTCAACCACTTCTTCTGAAAGAATATCTTTTGTGATTTTGTCTCTTTTGGGGAAATGATCGAACAATCTTGAGGGTGATTTGGTTCATCATCATGGAAGGTTTCTTCACCTTTTCTTTCCACATGTGGTGCTAGTTGATGCCGATTCTAATACTAGCTGTTTCTTTTTCTTGCAGCGGACTTTCAGATTCCTTTCTCATTTCATTTAATGCTTTCTTGCTTGGGGTTGCTTGAAAGAAGTTGTTATTTTGGAATACTTTTTGCGCTTTGCATCCATTTATTTTTCCACCCTTTTGAATTGATTGATTATTAAAATCAATTTATTCACCACTGGTGGGATGGAACACCCTGTCAACAAAAGTTGCTTTTCGTCGGGGTTCTTTTATGTCATGTGTTAAAAATATCATATACATAAACATTCAATTCTTTTTCATCTTAAACCTCCATTCATCTGTTTAAAAGTCCTGGAAAAGAATGTTTTTATTTGATAACAATATACACAATTACGAGGAAAACATACTGATTGATGGCATAATATAATCATCACTATAATCATCATGATCAAACTTTTCATTTATTCACCATCATTATTATAATTTTCCACCCTAAATTATTGGGGGTGGTGATAATACAGGCCATCCCCCACTTGAAATATTTTGGGGGATATATCCCCCCATCCCCCCCCCCACCGTGATCGACACCCATGGACAGGACATAGTTCTTCTGATAGATAAAGATATGTTACGAAGACGAGGGAGATAGCAGGACCATGCAGGGCCCCGTTGTATAAAAGTTACTATTATGGTAATTTTGACATCCATTGGGAACTACCATAGTAACGCTGATCAACGGCCAACCAAAGTCAAGGATTTCCATGCAAGTTACCATTGGATGACAAGTTACCTTGTCAAATTTTATGCAACGGGGCCCTGTCTTAAAGAGAGTTGGAAGTGGCCGAATACGAAACATGATCAAAAATACCGATTAAAGGGAAAATCCATCGTATTTTTTTCAGATAAAAAGAAGGGAATAGATCAAGGATATGCTGAAAACTTAATCAAAATCGTATGTAAAAAAAGAAGGCTTTGACATTTCATGGTTTCGCTTATTTTCAGATAACATGTACAACTTATAATTATGCAAATGAGAGAGTCGATGGTGTCACATTTTCACTGTTTCTTTTCCATTTCATTATAATCCATGGAATAATTTCCTCATTATAATGCGAAACAGTGAATGTTTGATTCCTCCCTGATCACGTGTAATTAGCATTGTTGTAACATATTGTGATTCAATTGGATGGTCATTATTGTCACGTATGCAAAGAACTAAATATAAACATGTTCTATTTTATATCATATAACAAAATGCGAGAAAAGCAGTGAAACTATGTCAAAAGATACTCATGCAGCGCACTCGATGTAATGTTCTAAGAAAGTTTTATACTGGTATCGTTATTTTACTTCCTCAGACCGAGAGATAATGCACAGACTGTTTGATTCCAGCATGTCTATAGTAGAAACCAGATTGCTTGATATAAAGTAAATTGTTTACGCTTAAATTTATTGTAAAAGACAAACCATTGTTGCGGGTTTTCATTTCATAATGATTGTGAATTCAATTTGAGAATTCTAGTCACATCATATTGTCCTTCAGATACGCTTTCGCGTCATGGCCAATTGGATGGACAAAACAGACTTTGAACTACAAACACTTTGTAAAATCCTGAATCAAAGTGATTTCAAGAGTTGTGTTAATATTTAAAGCCATTTAAGTTGAAGTGCATATCAAGCATTATACGAATAATTTGAATTCTATCATATTCAGTCCATCAACATCATTTATAGATTTATCAACCGATGATTCGACTTAATAGAATTCTCAATCATATATTATTAATTTATAGAAGTGTTTTAAGGGATTAAAGTGTTTCTTACTTCTTTATTCAATACCTTAAATCATAAGGATGTGAACCTCGTTTTATTGAAGAAAATACTCAACATAGAAATCAAGGAACTCAACATTAATAACAATGTTTACATTCCATTGAAACATTAATGCATTATATCATGCGCAATCATGATATGGTCCCGGGGGCCACAAACATTGACGAGTGGATACCATGCGCGACAAAAAAAAACACGTAAAAGGATGTCTTTTTCAAGATAGGGCACGTTACGTACGTAACGTGATAAGGGTGTCAACACACAAAAATAATGAAAAAAGGGTATTTATTTCGCTAGGAAAGCTTCGTGTTTAGGGTCAAATTTTCGGGGATGATAAAACAAAATTAAAATGTTTTATAAAGGATGTCCTTTTTGCCCAACACTACATGTTTATAGCAGTGTTGTAGTCAAGGCTCAAACCTCCAAGGCCAAGGCCAAGGCCAAGGCTTTAATACCCAAGGCCAAGGCTTCAATAACCAAGGCTGAGGCCAAGGCATGGAAACCCAAGGCCAAGGCCAAGGCCTGAAAACCTCAAGGCCAAGGCATTTCAATTGTACAATATATGGAAAAAAAATTAGACAACAATGCTTAGGCAGCATACATGACACACAGGACCAAATGTATAAAAGGTGTGAGCGAGCAAAATTTTTGACCCTTGTACATTTAAAACGAAAATAATTTCATGATAGATCATGTAGATTTAGACTTAAAATAAATATGTAGTTACCTTTGTACATTTAATTATTGTTCTAGGCGATTCACATTGCAATCATTATTACCAAGGTGATCTGATCCTGGCATGCCCATTCTCAACATATGTCTTTCTCCTCTACCTGGGACAGGGGAGGCAGAATGTATTTTTTTTTTGGGGGGGGGAGGTCAAAGCCAAAAATGCACTAACAGTATAAGTCAAAATGAGAATTTTGGTGCAGTTCAGCAAAGCTTTTTTAAGTTATTTCTAATTGATAAGACAGATATTTTGATTTAGGCTTTAATTAGCGAGCAAGTGGTTTTGAAAAAAAAACAATTTTGAAGTTATAAAACTCAATTTTTATGGTGCTAATCACTGTTAAAAGGGCATCCTTGCGAGATGTTGTAATAAGATGTAATAAGAAATGAAATTTAAATATTTCGAGCTGTTTTTGTAATCATGAAAAAGGTATGCATCTTACTAAACAAATTAACGCGAGCACAAAACACAAGCTGAAATTTTTACAGACCAGAAAAGGAAGCTGTTCTGGACTGCATTTAGTGACTCATAAATAGGATACATAACTCACCAATCAAATAATGCGAGCGCAAAGCGCGAGCTCAAAAATTTGTAATATTCCGACCTAAAAACTAGACATTCTAAGCATTTTTATGTGTGTAAATTGAATGCGAACCTTAACAATAATTTATGCAAGCACAATCCAAAATTTGTTGATTTTGAAACCTAAAATTTTGCTCTGTATGCCATGCTTGGCCCCTCAACATTTTTGGGCTCATCATGCCATTGATGCCATAGCCCATTTGGAAATGACGAAATTGAAGTTTGTGTTCAAGTTTACCGAATCTTTTCAGAATATCATTAAAACTTAAACAATCTTGTTTGTCAAAGAAAATAATACAAGGAAAACCTAATGGAATAGAAATCAACCTTGTTATCATTCTTTAGAGTAAGCTATTTTTAAAGTATGAAAATTGTTGTCTAAATTGCAGTCAGATCTGTCAGAATTATTCCTGTCATAAAATCACTATAATCAGTGGCGTAGCGTGGGTCACGGCATGGGGGGGGCACCAGCAAAAACTTGGAATTGCCTAGTGAGCGCGCGAAGCGCGCCCAGTTGCCAGGTAAACTGACCAAATAGAGATATTTTTATAAGGACAGTGCCAATAAACGGACATGTATCTCACTAGTCAAATAATGCGAGCGCGAAGCGCGAGCTTAAAATTTTTGATATTCAAACCTAAAAAGGGACATTACAATCAATCTTTTGTAATCATGATACGTACCTGTCTCGCTAAATAATGCGAGCGCAAAGTGCGAACTGAAATTTGTGTAAATATTGACCCCAAACAGGAAGATTTTAAGGACTATATTTTAGGAATCTTTTATTATCCACATCTCACCATAGTCATCTAATGGGAGTGTCAATAAGCGCTTGCTGATTTTGTTAGAATTACATCTAAACATGCACATAAAGCACTTGTAATCATGATTAACATACCCATCTCACTAATCAAATCTTGCGAGCGCGAAGCGCGAGCTGAAAATTTAGGAAATTCAGACCTGAAGAGGGGCATTTTAAGGCTTGTTTGTAGGAATTCAAGAAGACATTACGTAGTTCACTAACCAAATGATGCGAGCGCGAAGCGCGAGCTAAAAATTTTTGATATTCAGATCAGAAAACAGAAAAAGGGACATTTTAAGGACTCATTCTAGGAATTGATGGAGAGCAGACATCTTTCACCAATCCACTACTGCGAACGTAAGCACGGACAGGAAATGTTTTATATTAAGACCTTAAAATGGGACAATCATTTAAAGTATTCATGAAAAAGAAGCATACTATTGTACATGTAAAAGAATAACTCGAAGTGCGAGGAAATATATTTGGTAGTTTGGTGTATATTGACTTGAAAACGGGAGGTTTTAGTATAACAGGATTATATATCTCGGTAAACAGACAATGGGAGCACCAGGAACAATGAAGACATATGCCCTGAGCAAATTATGTGTCATTTATATGAAAAAATGTTTCTTATGTAATGTAACATAACATAATTATAACATTATAATGAACATTAATGTCTTCTTTCCCACTACGTTTCTCTTCTTTCTCCCTCTCCTCCTTTTTTTAGTCAGCCGATGGGGGGGGGGGCACGTGCCCCCATGCCCCCCTGTAGTTACGCCACTGACTATAATCCTAATCATAATTATTATCATTATCATTAATATTGTCATTATCCTTATTAGTCATGATTACATCATATTACCAATAAATAAGATTAATTTTCATCACTTCTCTTTGTTACATAATTATGTGATGATAATTGCAATTGATGGCACTGCTAAGTACACTTACTGCTTCTGCTGCAGCTGACTGGTAGTATTTAGTGTCATTAGATGTACAGAACAATTGAAACATTTATAATTACTTGTATAAAATAAATGAAAGTACAAAATACAAAATGCCTTGAAAAAGCCTTGAAAATGCCTTGAAATTTCAAGGCTCAAAATCCTCAAGGCCAAGGCCAAGGCTCTCTCAAGGCCAAGGCTTTGAAAAAATAGGCCTTAAGGCGCCTTAAGGCCAAGGCCGAGCATCAAGGCACTACAACACTGGTTTAGAGTCCGATTTGCGCGAGTTGTGGAAGGTGGGGTACGAAACCAAATGGTGTGTAAAGGTAGAACCGACGAAGGACGGACCCGTGACAACAATATATCGCTGTACTTGTTTAGGGGTTCATTTGAGGGAATGTTTGCCAAGAGTATCGTTTTGTTTTCAATACTTTATTAAGGGTAGGGTTTGAGACGCCAATACGTGTTAAGGGGTGCATTCTTAGAATGTGGAAAATACGTGTTTAGGGTGCTTTTAGAGACCCCATGGTCGCGCATGGTATCCACTCGTGAATGGAATCCCCCCCCACTCCGGGGGGATACGGTATACTATGGGGGTATCATGAGATATCATTCCCTCTTGTAAAGTTTTGCAGAAGTTTTATTTTCAAGTTTCATGTAAAAATGTTAAATATCAAAATATTTCAGCCATTTTAAAAGGAAATACACTCTTTCACTTATTCTTCCACAACCTTCCCAAATGGAAGTTAATCACATGTTCATAGATGTGGTGGTATTTTTCCAGAGGTCCGTGTCTTTATGGTTTCAAATAGCTAATGAATATTTTGTTTGAAGTAAGATGGTCATCAAAAAATCAAAATCAAAATTGATCGATATAAATTCTTGAGATTTTTACCTGGGGACGGGGAGGGGGGGTTGGGAGGTAGAACATCGCCTTTTTTAATCATTGTTTATCTCTCTCTCTCTCTCTCTTTTGAATCATCTTGTTAATATTTCATTTTGTAATTGTTGAAACACATCAGTATTTTATCTATTTCCAGCATCTGTGAAGTTTGATGTATAATTTGTATAATTATATGAGATATGGATTTATTGTATAATTTATAATCGTATTTCAAATAATTTGTAAAACTTGATTACGGAATGTGTATTTTGATTTGAGAGAATACAATGAAAAACATCCTTTAAAAAAAGATGTTATTGATACTATAAGTGGACAATTATAAACTTTTATTTGCTAACATAACATCTTTTTTTCATTTTTATATAATGATGATTACCCGAGTGCCTAACTTAATATTGATTGCAATATATTATTATTTCACTTCTTCTCTCTGATCATATTACGATCAGAGTAACGCTTATAAAACCTCTTTGTCTGCTAAGAATACAGAACGTAATTTTATACTGGTGAATTTCATCAACCAGTTCTTTCTTTATAGTGAATGTTTTATGAATGATACTCTATTCTAAGTATTCCATAATTTTATCATATTTTGCAGCTCTACAGGATGTAAATGAATATGTCTCGAAAGCAAGTACCAAGTTATCCTTTTGGGAGGGGTGAGGAAGATGAGAAACAAGAGAATAAGGAGACCAAAGATGGGGGGAGTATTCATGAACACCCCGTCAGGAACAAAGGTAAAAAGAGACTTCAGTTTTAGCCTAGTTTCATTAATTTACGTATTTCTTATATTAATCTTGAAGGTTTTGCCTAGTGTGTTTAAATAGGCAGATTCGGTAATGATAATGCAATTATGCAAGTTTCAAAAACATTTAACATTTGAAAAAAATGAAAATAAAACAAAATTAAACCAAACACCGTAATCATGATAATATGGATCAATTCTGCTGACTTACAATAGTCATCGAAGCAATCGAATTTGAAGGCTTGCACCGCTTTTTGAATACCATATACTAATAGAATCGATTGTCAAAACAATTTTTTTATTTCAAATTAACGAAATCCGTAACAGAGGTAGACTGAACAAAAATGCCAATGCTTGATATTTTCTATGTTTCTGGAACGCAATTAATAATTCGAACATCATTCGAAGTTTTGAACTAAATGACATCTCTGATCTTGTTTTGGAGGTAGAAACGCAGACACTCTGTGTCTAATTATCAAGTTATATATAACCAGCTTAACATTATTATTCAAAGAATGTACGAAATTTATCTTATCCCAATGGCCAATATCCAGGCATGATTGGTTTTACTATCATAAGAAAGAGACTGCATGTATGAATGGCCCCATGGGGAACCGTTCTCTCTTATTCCGTAGAAATATCCTTAATGAACGTCTTGTAATTTCTATTCTGTTCCAAATAATGTTTTGTTTACCAATACCTAACAACTTGTAAAGGCCTATTATTTTAAAGCTAAGTAATATCAGGAATATCCCTGCTAATATCTTTCGAACGTGTACTGTCCAGTGTCGCTGGAAGTAAGTTTAACTTCTGACTTGGTCGTAGTGCGTAGTGTGAGTCTGACATTTATTCGTAAATCCTGCAATCCTGCTTCAGTCTCCTAATGAATTTGTTCTCATACCTTAATGCCGAAAATAATTATGAAAATATCCCGAAATCTTATCTCAAAATCGTTTTCAGTCTTCAAAACCTCATGTTTCATATTCTCGCTAAGACGAAATGTCGATCCATTCTACTTTCATGATCTACCAGAGGGGAGGGGGGGGGGGGTTGTCGACGAGAATCAGATATGTTTACCAAATGAAACCCTTTAGAATAATATGGTCTTAAACATATACATCAAGTAGAACAATTACATTGATTCTATTTGGTCTATGCTTGAAACTCTACGTCTGTAAAGGTAAATATCTACTTCTCTCTTTAGGCCGACACTCTTCTCCTGCTGTGCACGTGCCTGCGATAGATCAACTCGGAAAGATTGCCCGACAATGCAACATGAATATAACAATAGATGAACTTAAAGTAAGTATTGTCTTAGTTGTTCACCAAAATATACAATGTGACCCCTATCCATTATATGCATAGGCACACATAAAGAGAGACGATTGTAAGTTGAGACACATTAATTTACACTCGGTAAAATCTTTTGTAATGACACCGAGTATGAAGAAGCAAGTCAATTTAATAGAAAGGGGTGAGGGTATGGTCTCACAAATACTGGACGGACAAAGTTAGAGGCATGTTGAATAAATCGAATAGATTTGTGTTTTTATGTCCAACATATAAAATGAGGTCAGATCAAGATACTAGATAGTGAAGTGAATTGTGGATGGAAGATTATACCTTTCATATCAAACATAACTCATAACATCAAATAGTAATCTGTGTGTTGTTTGCATTAATGTTCAGGCATCCGATCTCCCCATTCTTCGCCTCGTTTTCAATCCCACCCAGTGGCGTAGCTACGGGGGGGGGGGGCCTGGGGTGCACGTGCCCCCCTGATATTTGGTGTGCCCCCCCAGGTGCCCCCCCCCCAGAAAAAAATGGCAGAGCAAAAAAAAAGGAAAAAGGGAGAAAGAAGAAAGTAAAAGGAAAAGAAGAAGAAAGACAGAAGAAAAAAGAAGATGAAAATAAGAGGAGGAAGACGAGTAAATAAACTAATGTGAGGGGAAGACTTGCAATTAAAAAAAAATCTTTTTATGTTACTATATAAAATTTTTGCTGGCGCTTCGCGCCATAATTGCCTGTTCGATGGGATTCATATCTTGCTCAATAGGCTGATGTGGAGCAAGTTTTGAAGTCAATATGCAAAACATATTTTAGCTCGGACATCGAGCTTTCATTATTTTTTTTCATTTACAAATTTAAGTGCTCTGTAAAATGTCCGTTTTATGGTCTACATATTAGCATTTTAAGCTCACGCTGCGTGGTCACATTGTTTGATTTGCCAAGTTCATATTGTCTACGTGTATTCCATAATGTTCCATTAAACAAATGTATTCAGAATGCCCAGATTTTAGGTCTAAATATAAAACATGCGCGATAGCCTGCATGTTCTTTATTTAAAATGTACTTAAATTATCCAGTTTTACATCAGAATATCAATAATTGTCTGCTCACGCTTCACGATAGCATTATTAATGATACCCAATTGACTATATCCTATTTATGACTTACAAAATATGAATAGAGTGTCCCGCTTTTAGGTCTAAAATCTCAATTTTCTTCCTCTCGCGCTTCGCGCTCGCATCAATTGTTTAGTTACATACCTATCCCATTAATTAATACAAAAAGTGTTTAGAATGACCATTTTTTTTTAGGTCGGAATGTCAAAAAATTTGCTCGCGCTTCGCGCTCGCATTATTGAAATATATACCGTCTTCGTGGGTAACTGTAAGCAGTCCTTAACAGGTCCCTTTTCGATAATGCTAGAACAGTTGATAAAAATTTCTGTTCGCGCTTGGGGTACATACGAATCTTGTTCAGGATCACACATAACATTGCCCAGAAAATTAAATTTTCAGGAAAAAATACATTAAAGTAACAAAAAAAATCACTCGCGCTTCGCGCTCGCACTTTTTATAAGGCTCATGAGATTATTTTATGTTTATGTTGTTTTATAAGAATACAACTAAGAAGTGAGTGTTATAGGTGAAGATAATTTCGGGCCCCGTCCCCTATTGGCGAAAGTCGGATCCGCCCTTGTGGACACAAACACACACACCGGAAAAATGGCCGGTGCCCCCCCCCCCTGAGAACTGAGCAAGGACCCCCCAGTGCTCCCCCGGGAAAAAATCCTAGCTACGCCACTGATCCCACCCTTCATATTGCACTTACATGGACCGGGGAATTATCCATACATGGACTATCTGCAAGGGCTATAGGGTTCTCCATAAGTGACATTATTATCAGGGTCAGAAAGTAAATTATCCTTGTCACCTATTATAACCTAACCGTCGGGATTCAGTAAGAATGCGTGTAATGAGATTGGATGAGTTCGTTGAGTGAGACATGAGAGCTTCCTCAAAATAGAAGATCATTGTAAAGCACGAAGCCAATTTGATTCTGTCATCTCGTATTGCTTCTGGAATCCCCAAACATCCATCGCGCTCTATGTCATCGTATCTCGACATGGTGAAACTTGAGAAATGTTTGAAAACGATCAGTCTGTTTCGAATGAAGTTTGCTATCAATATCAAAAGAAAATTTAAACATTATTTGTCTTTGTGATAGCATAATCGTTGTGTTTGTATGACCGAGGTAGGATTGATTCCAACCCGGTGATGAGCCCGAAACACAAAAGTAAAACACTTTGTCACGTTGTTGATTAAACGCATACATAAGCGATTGAGAAGATCAGTTTAAAGGGAATGTCGAACCTATAAAGAACAAAGTGATTTTGATAAAAGCAGAAAAAGATCGAAACATGAGTGTACATGATAGTTTGGCGTAAATACATCAAACAATAACGTAGTTATAAAGTTTTAAGATTTTTATTTCGTTATAGGTCCCCGGGTAAGGGTCACACGCGAACATCTTTTCCATTCCACGTATAGACCTCATATAACTTTCATTTTTCATTGATTTATTAAACTGAGTAGATGAATAATTTTCTTTTACTTTTGTTAGAAAGCGACATTTAACGTCGAACAATCATTTCTACGATTGATTTAATGTGAAACCGTAATCATTGTAATGAAATATTTCTCTCATTTTTAAAATAGTTTTGACGCGAAAGGGACGTCTTGTAGGTCCAGCTCTGATCCAAAAAAGGCCACCGCACACCTTACGACCCGACCAGTCGCCGACTGGCTTGCGACTGAGTGAGGGGAGATGTGACGTCACAGCGCTTGTCAGCTTCACAGTCGCAGACCGGTCAGAGACAAGTCGCAAGGAAAATCGGAAGGATTTGACATGTCGAATACTTATGACTGGATCGCAAGCTCAATCCAACCTCCAGCCAATCAGACAGCAGAGTTGCATAACGCGTATTATGATAAACAACGCGCATACGCAGTATAGTAAGCGCAATTTCTCAGATGCTATGCCAAAAAGCAAAAAGCGCATGCGTGAGTCGCAGATCGGATCGCAAGGTGTGCGGTGTCGAGACTGCCTTGCGACCTTGCGACTCATCTCCCCTCACTCAGTCGCAAGCCAGTCGGCGACTGGTGGGTCGTAAGGTGTGCGGTGGCCTGACCTACAGTCGACGCAGAAACTCTGGGAAGACAGGGTCCCTGATTCATTTTATCTCTTTCCGCCAGATTCACGAATTTTCTTATCTGTTTTCGTCTTTTCCCCCCTTTTTTTCAGGTGTACCAGCCCCAGATTAAACGCACGATACGTACTCTGAATGAAGCGAGTATACTACCAGAACCGCGACTTCCTGTCAAATATCCTCGGATATCCGGTCGTGAACCTGATCCGCAAGAAAATCCTCATAACGCATGGTAAGAATAAAAATGAGAAAATCATAAATCGATATTCAAAAACCTAAAATTGCAAATAAATTTCTTTTGTTCTTGAGGGGCAAAATCTAAACAAACAAAAAATAATATGTCCCAAAATGTGTATTTTAACGTCCATTTGGAATTTACATGCCACTTTGAGAAAAAAAATTGTATCTATTTGACTTGAATTGAACATCGATTTACTTCCTAACTTTACCACTAATAGGAGCCACGTTTGTACAATCCACGGAGCAAAACGCGGAAAACTTCTTGGGAAGAGGATTGCCGTGAAAGACAACATTGCCGTAGCTGGCGTCCCACTGATGAATGGATGTCACGCATTGGATGGTTATGTTCCAGACTTTGATGCAACAGTGGTGACTCGAATATTAGAACAAGGTACGTCATCATCAGGCCCCTGGGAGCTGGGTGGAGTTTTTGAGGGGGTGCACAACAACCTAAGATGACTGATGTTTTATGAGGACAAATCTACTTGACAAATGCACCTGTATTTCCATCCATCTAACTCTTATTTGAATATTACTATTTAGCACAAGTAATTTTAAATATCCAGTCTCTTCATGCAAATCCCGATAGGGGTTGGGGCCAGGGTGAACTTAAGATCGAACGGCATAGGCCCCCACTCAGAGAAATATATAATATGTGCTACTTTGTACTGTGGAATGTACGGGGAAAACGTGATCAGAATGAGTATATTCGCTTAATACCATTTCTCGGCAGCATAAAACAAAAACAAATCGTCACATTTGCCCGAAAAGTCAATGAAAATTACGGAGTCATGATTGTATCCAAAGATCAATATGTATTGTTTTGGTGACAGAAAAACGTCAAAATAAATTTTTAAGACGATCGATGTGGAAATTTTCAAACTTGTATGAACGTTATTTGTTATATTTTTAATAAAAGTCCCAAGATATGAAATCAATTTATAAAAATGAATTTTGTTGCTGTATCAGGTGGAACAGTTATTGGTAAGACGAGGTGTGAAGATTTATGCTACTCTGGAAGTAGTTTTACTGGAGCCGGTGGCCCCGTTCTGAACCCACATGACACAACACGAAGCTCTGGTGGTTCGAGCTCCGGCAGTGCTGCAGCGGTAGGTTCCAATTTTTTTATAAAAGAAACAAAGTAAGCTAATTTTACCACCAAAAAGTTTCAGAGCTGTTAAGAAAATGGGACACTATTAACGTACGTGAGAGAGAAAAGTTACTGAGCAGATTACAGGGACGATGATAATTTGTTTGTTTTGCATAAATCTATTGAAATTGAATAATTTTGGGAAATATTTTGTGTGGATTACTGTAATAACTTCCCCCCCCCCCACACACACACACACAGCAGAGTAAGGGAGCATTATCATGGTATACAGAGGGGCGTCTTTGGGATAGGATTACAAGTTTGTGATTGAACCAAAGCATAATCTTATTTCAACTTGAATGTATCAATAAATGACGTTGATAAATCTTCCATGATATTTATAGGCCAAACTGATCCACGGATCTGTACGGAGATGTGTACGTTCTGACCGATCGGTGACAAAGACCACCGATGTTCCAATTTTATATTTTGTTATACTAATTTTCTTTTTTGTATATAGTAATCGATGTTTGTATAACAGTATTTGGAACATATTCGATCGAAATTGTTTGGCCGCTATCACAACTCATCTGACTGCTCACCCGTTAATCATGACTAATACTGCCTGTCTTCTTCTCATATCAGATAGCGGCTGGTGACGTCGACATGGCACTTGGGACGGATCAAGGTGGTTCGATCCGGTTACCGGCGGCATGGTGCGGTGTTTATGGGATGAAACCTACCTATGGACTGGTTCCATATACTGGTGCTATGTCGTTAGAACCAACTGTCGATCACATAGGACCACTGGCAAAGACTGTGTATGACTGCGCGCTCCTACTCGAAGTGTGTATTTATAACAGCTTTTATCTTTAAAGGTCAAGTCCACCTCAGAAAAATGTTGATTTAAATCAAGAAAGAAAAAATCAGACAAGCACAATGCTGAAAATTTTATCAAAATCGGATGCAAAACAAGAAAATTATGACATTTCAAAGTTTCGCTTATTTTCAACAAAATAGTTAAATGAACGAGCCAGTTACATCCAAATGAGAGAGTCGATGATGTCACTCACCATTTTTTTTGGTTTTTATTGTAGAAATAAACAATATTTCAATTTTTACGAATTTGATGATTAGGACCTCCTTGCCTCAAGCACAAAATGTTAAAATAATGGAATTCCACGTGCTCAGGGAGGAATTAAACTTCATTTCACATAACAATGACGAGAAAATAAAAATATTTCATATAATGAAATACAAAAGAAATAGTGAGTGAGTGATATCATTGTCTCCTCATTTGCATACCAGCCAGGATGTGCATATAACTGTTTTGTGAAATGAAGCGAAACTTTAAAATGTCATAACTTTCTTATTTTACATCCGATTTTGATGAAATTTTCAGTAGTATGCTTGTTGAATTTTTCTCTTTTTATTCAAATCAAGTTTTTGTTGGGGTGGACTTGTCCTTTAAGTTATCGTTTCGTTATTATCAAACCAAGGGCACATTTCATAAACGAGTTGCAACTGTTATAAGTTGTAATTTTGCAAATACGGCAACAGCCATGGTAACAGGGCTCAGCAGCTAATCAAAATCAAGGTTACCATGGTAGTAGCCATATAATGGCAAAGTTTCAGCAATTGTAACTCCGGTTGTAACTCTTTATGAAACGGGCCCTAATCTCATAAAATTGTTTTAACGATCTATCAACAGTTGTATCAATATTTACATTCAACGAATATAATGCTGTTCCACCCAGTTCTGATCTCATATTACATTGATTTCAAGTATACTGATTATGTACAGTACATGGGGACTTCGTATCATGATATGCTTATAAAAACATTTTTATCCGGCCTATGCTTCCTTACAATTATCACTTTAGGTTTCATGATAATTCACAGCTAAATATACACAATGGTTTTTTTGTAATAAAAGGGCTAAAAATGACAGGTATAAAGTAATAAAGAACATAACTAAAGTTGGATAACACAACCAACACAAAACTGACTTAATTACTTGAAAAATTGGTACTGTATACTGTTTTATATTGTTGTATAATTTGTCAATGCGTGTTTAATTTATTTCTTCCACTAATAAACTTCTCACTTTCTTCCAACCTCAGGTCATTGCAGGGTATGATAATGGTCTGGATCATAGACAACATCCAAATATCAAAGTACCACAATACACAAAAGAGGTAAGACAAGAAAAGTTTGAGTATATGAATATACATCAAGCAACAGACTTTTGTTTTCCGCTATGCAAGACTTTTCTACAATATATTCTTTTAAATTGAAATAAATTATGTCCGTTGGGGACACGCTCCATGCAATGAGACTGTTAATCTGACCTGAAATGTCTAAGAAATTGACAATGCCACTTGTTGATATATTGGGCAAACGCTGTATAGCCTATGTTACTCCCCAAGCTCTGCACGGCGATTTGGAGGCCGCTGATTGGTTCATCGCGCAGAAACGTCATGAACAATCTTATGCTTATTCATGTAACGCTCTGAAACACAGAAGTTATGCCGTGCATTTTTAGCAATCGTTGATACAAGAGCAGTTTCGGAGACCAAAATTTAGTTCCAGCAGAGCTCCCGAGTTTTTGGTGCATGGGCGGAAATCTGTCCCCAAATGTAGGGGGACCAGGGGCTGGAAAATTTGACAAGCAAAAAAAAGAAGTTATCACCCAAAATGTAAGGTCATTTTAGCCCCCAAAAATTTGACAAGCAAAAAAAAGGTTTTCACCAAAAAATGTAAGGTCATTTGAAAAAAATGTTTTAACCAAAAATGTTAGGTCATTTAGTCCAAAATACAGGTATTATTTCCATTATGAATAATGTATTTTTCTCCATCATAAAATACCAAAAATAATAGGTGGACATTTGATATTGTGTCCCCCCTACTTTTTTTGGTAGGGGGACGCGTCCTCCTGGGATTTCCGCCCATGTTTTGGTGCGACACATATGTATCATTTTATAATTCGAGTACCCCCCCCTGCGATGATTATGTCTATCTATTTTATTTTGATATCCACAATCTTATTCGGTCTGGCTATGAGAATACAGTTGTCGGTTTCGACAATCCGTAAGTACGTGACGTACATAGAACTGTTTCACCAAAATAAACCTTTGGTGTTACGTTGTATCTGATTTCAATGAAATCTTGAATGATGCTGTATTTTTTTTTATTATAATTATTTTCAGCGTGGATTAACCCTTCACGGTGATCGATATACCCTGCGTGTATACCCTGTGTGTAAGGGTGTGTGGGCAGGGGGTGTTTGTGCGTGAATCTGTGTTGAGTGTGATGGTGGTGGGATGTGTGTGTGCGGGAAGGTCCGAAGATTATCAACAGTAAATCTTCTCTCATAAATCTCATATTATTTTAATAACTTACAGGTTTCTTTACAGAGTTTTCTTTGTAATAAATAACATATGTTGAATAATTTGATTTAGGTTGTACTTTTTTTCTCAATTAGACATATGTATTATGTATAAATATGTAAGAGAAAAGAATGTATATCAGATACTTTTACAACAAATTGAATTGATTTAGAATTTATTGATGACATTGTTTAACTTCAGTTTTGTTAAGAATTGTCAAATGTAATCACAATATTTATAAGTTCAAATCAGACTTTGTAATTATGGTTAATTTGATTCGATATCGCTTTTTAATTTATGAATTTATGATCATGAATGTTATATTTTACTATGTTCAATTTTGTTTTATGAGAGAAGTGAATAAAAGATTACTAAAAAAAGAGACAATGGGGAAAGAGGGCCGTTTCTTATTAGACTCAGACGATAATCATGATAATTTAGTTTTAATCAAACTACCATTCTTTCCTCGATTCATTTCCTTAATTATAAACTCACTTTATTTTTTTCAGATCGAAAATTGTCAAATTGACGATGAGAGAATCGGGATCTTGATCGAAGGATTCGCTACTGATTGTGGAGATTCTAAAGTGAAATCGTTAGTTTTTGATATTATCATGCAGCTGAAACAGCATGGAGCACATGTCGATGACATTTCTGTCCCTATGCACAAACTAGGTGAGACACGAATGTTATAAAGCTGACTTTACCTGCCTTTGTTTTTGTTTACTGTGTTGTCAATCTTTTCTTTTGACGTTTTCCCTATTTAATATTTGAGTTTGGGGGGGGGTTCTTCACGTCCTTTAGCACCATATTTTTTTCTTGTTTTCTTTGTGGTTATTTTTGTTGTTAAAAATTTCATTCATAGACAAGTATAGGGACAGATGTTTGGAATTCAAATCGATGAGCTTTAAATCTTTCTAAAATTCAAATACTGCTGATAGTCTTCTTCCACTTAATTACATTGATTCGGTGTGCCTATATATGATGTCTAATTGTCTATACACTCTTAGAAATGTTTCAATCAACCTACCGGGTTGGTTAAGAAAATCTCAATACTCAATTACTTTAACATGCGGTTTTTGTTTTAAACGACAGTGGGTAGATCAACCAATCGTTTTTATTTTTTTCTGAGAGTGTATTACACGCAAAGTAATTGCATATTTGCGACAAAATGGGCAATGATGTAATTTGGCAAGAAAACGGCGGTGTTACTAAAATGGTTCAAGAGATTAAACGTCATTTTTTTCCTAACAATATTGATTTCAGGTCATATGGCTTTCGCCTGTTTTGCCCCTGAGGGAATCAATGCAGCGTTACTTCAAAATGGAGGTCAGTCTATCAACATAAAGCCTATATGGCTTTTGATTTATTTCCCCCCCTTTTTTTCCCCCAAACAAAACCGTAAGAAATCGCTTGAAGCCACTAATAATCAATAAATCAATATCAAAACCGAACAGAGGTAACAAATGGGTTATGATGTAAATATTTTATATATATATATATATATATATATATATAAACTTTCAGAATTTTGATATATTATAGGCCTATTATGCTAATCGAATAATATCTTGACCGGCTCCGCATGCAGAGAGGAAAAGAAGGTACATTAAAGCAGCAATTCCACACTCGTGTAATAAAGTACACTTTTCAGTTTCTTCTTTTTTTTTCCTAGAGAAAAATAAACTATATGTTAAAACATGAAGATAATATAGTAAAATTTATTTATAGTAGGTCTCGGTCTATTATATCTGTATTGCTAGACGTGGACTAATCATCTTCTTTTTGTTCGTGTTAACTAAGGTGGTGGATACGGTCACCAAGGTTACTATCCATCTAGCATGATATCACAGGTATCAAAAGCATTCCAAGCGAGACCAAATGATGTTACACATAGAATAAAGGTAAGATACCGGTCAACTTTACAGTCATTATGATTACGCACGTTACGGTTACGACTTCTCTCAAACGATCTTATTAAAATCATGAATAGAATAACGAAGAAATTAAGTAATGGACAATGAAGAAAGGAAAAAAATGAATGAATTGGACCTAATAGATATAAATTAGCAGATAGATAAATTAATATATCAAATCACGAAGAAATAAATGAATGAATAAATATGATAGAAAGATTGATAAAGGAATTAATAAAAAAAGAATAAATGATTTGAAAGATATTGGAATATTGAATATAATAAAGATCAACGGAAAGATGATGACAAATTAAATATTAGACGATGGATAAATGAAATTCATGCATACCTATGTATTTCAGAGGTTTATCCAGCTTTCGCCAATAGGGGGGGGTGCCAAAAATTCACCCATAAATTGAATTGAACCCATATTTTCCCCGATCGGCCGCTCAAAGTTGATTTTTGTTTGTTTCTTTAAAGGGGTAGTCCTAACAGTCCCTGCTAAGCTTTAGTCTTATAAAACAACATATGATAGTCTCATAAGTCATGTTTGAATAGTGCGAGCGTGAAGCGCGAGCTAAATTTTTGAATAGAAATTTCTTATATTTTGTCCTGAAAATCGAACAATCTTGGTAATCTTTGTGATCCCGAAGATGCGTATGTGACTAGATAATTATTGCGAGCGCGAAGTACGAGCAGAAATTTTTCATATAGGTCTGTGTTTTGTCCTGATCGAAAAGGGCCCTGTTAAGGACTGTTTGCAGTTGGCCATGAAGACGATGCATATTTCAACAGTTAAATTATGCGAGCGCGAAGTGCAAGCTGAAATTTTTTGACATTCCGACCTAAACAATGGACATTCTAAGCATTTCTTATCATGATCGCGAAAGGTATATAACTAAACAATGGATGCCATCGCCTAGCGTGCGTCAAAAAGAATTGATATTTCAAACCTTAAAACGGGACACTCTCATCATGTTTTGCAATTTATGAAAAGGATAGGTAATTAAGTATCTTACTACATTAAAAATGCGAGCGCGAAGTGCGAGCAGAAAATTTTTATATTCTGATCTGAAGCCGGATAATTTAAGCACGTTTTAAATAAAGAACACGCTGCGTATCTCAATAAACATTAGTTAGACAGAATCTTGCTTTCTGAATTCATTTTTATCATGAAAATCAATAATGAAATAATGCGAACGCGAAGCGCGAGCTGAAAATATTTAATATTCCGATATAAAAAAAAGTGTAAATTTAAGCACTATTTGAAAGAAAATTGTGAAATGAGCTGATATTTTTATTATCATTTGACCTAGGACATGGACATTTTGTCAATATATGAAAATGATGACTATCTTCTATTCCTCTTCCTAAGCGCGAGATGAAACTTTACAATATTCCATTCTGAAATAGGGGAAAATTTGAATATTAGGAATTCATGAAATTTTATTATCTGATTATTAATCTAATAAGCCTAATGAGAGCGTGAAATTTGTTGATATTGAGCCATGAAAACTGGACATTTTAGACACTTTTGTAATTATCAGTAGGATGCATGGGTTAATATATTATTATTAATGTGCGCGCAAATCGCTAGTTGAAAATGTTAATATTTGGACCATTATCTGTAAATCAACCATAATAATGAAATCTGAAATTTGTTTTTTATATTGACTTCAAACTTGATTTTTTGAAGCTCCATATCGGCCCATCGAGCAAGATATATCTCATCGGACAGGCAATACGAGCGCGAAGCGCGAGCGGCTAAACTATATATAGTGATATGAAATTGGTTTTATTGTTTCCTACACCTCACCATACTTTATTCACTCGTCATCCTGCTATTTTTTCCTCCTCTCTTTGCCCTTTTTTTCCTCCTTTCTTTGCCTTTTTTTTCTTTTTAGTACCTAATAGAATAAACACATAATTAAAATAGAATAAGGGTTATACGCATCATAATGTCTTTTTAAATTGTCTTTTCTAGGTGACCAGACTTCTTGGGGAGTACTTGAAAAAGAACTACGGGGGTCGTTTCTACGCTAAGGGTCGCAACTTGGTGTTAGCACTACGACATGCTTACGATACAGCTTTTCAAGTCGTAGATATCCTGGCGATGCCTACGGTGCCATATACAGCTAGAAAGCTACCCACCGATGACTGCTCCATCGAAGGCAAGTTAATTTTTCTTTAATCAATAAAGGCATAATCGAGCAAAATCTCACGTTAAATGACATAACTAATTATGCAGTGGTTGGTAATTAGCAAAAAAAAGACAGAGCAAAACTTTTAAAGTTTATATAGGTAAATTTCATGATTGCCCATAAACTTCAAAAGCGTCCGCTTATAGTTTCCAAACAATTTCGACTCTCTTTGAGAGGAAAATGTATCGAGTTTAATTTCAAAGACATTGTATTTTTTTATTCCTCAGATCACTTCAAAATGAGCTCTGCTTGTGCCATAAATACCAAGTCGTTCAATTCTACTGGGCACCCAGCTATCAGCATTCCTGTTGGTAAAATCAATGGACTTCCAGTTGGGTTAACTCTTGTTGGTCGCCATTTTGATGAAGTTCGACTTTTACGCGTAGCGAAATACATCGAGCAACATTGTAATAAAAGAAGGGATATGATAACTCCGAGACTTTAACGAAGTAAACCGATTTTATGGGTACGTTTGATTTTCACCCTTACTAGGCCATGGTAAATTAGTTAAGAATACAAATGGGGAGGGGGCTGGGAGCGAGCGCCCCCTTCCACCCGCAGATCTCGGTCGACGATCGCACCGTCGCGCCGGAAATCTACACGCACGTCCATAACATAATCTACCAAATTTTATTATTTGATAATACTATGATTTCATTGATTATTCTAATGGTTATTTATGCATGGAATCAGCATGATCAGAATTCTGCTCTAAATCAAGAAATGAAGTTTCAAATATTAGAATTGTGGGTCTTGACACTCTTGGAGATATTCTCATCAATCTGCTATATGGGAAACTACGATGTTGTTTTATACTTTCTCAAGTGTTGCTTTGTTTGACGATATTTTAGGTTTTTTGTTAGAAATAATATTTGTTGATGGAAACCGTCGTAACAAACTATTTCAATCATGATAACATACAGTAAATCAAATTCATTTTCAAGCAGTAGAAATATAAAAATAATGATACATTTATGCATTTTAGCTCGGATCAGAATTTGCAATGGATTTCACATATATATTTTTCTTTGTCTAACATGCACTAAAAGAGCATCGCAAACGTTACACGAAACTTGGAAAAAAGCGTCTGGAAAGGCGATGCGAAGAAATGTTTTCGCCATTTTAACTCATCGCGCAAAGCGTCGAAGAGGGGGGGGGGGTGTTTAGCCCTCAGAGCTCACCCGGCCTAGTTAGGGTTAAGGTCAAAGCGTTGCAAAAAGACTGATACTGATGTGTGAATGTGTGTGTACTTTGGAAACGTGTCTTTCGAATTCTCTTAAAAGAGATGTAATTAACAGACTAACATTCATGACATTTAGAACGAAATGTTTGGCTAACTCTATAGATAAGACATGAAGGAACGTAAGAATGTTTCCTTCAATCCAAGTTAACGGATCGAAACAAGATGGATAGCTAGATATATTTCTATTTACTATTTGTAGGGGGACTGTTGACTGCTGTGAAGCTTCTGAACTGTTGCTGCATCGGGGGCGGTAACATGATAATTTGTTTGGAGGCAAGGCGACCTAAATATGATATCATCTTTCTCTTATTATATAGAATAAATTGCACAACCAATGTATCTCTTTTTATACTCTTCTCCCTCGTTCTTCCCTTTCTCCCTTTGTTTTATTACTGCTTGAAAAGATATAGGAGATCACTGTGATGCCGCCCATGCGTAAATCGTTTGCAAGCCCCGTGAAAACTGCTCAATTCTCATTTTCAAAACCTTTATCAAGGTTTACCACTCTCTTATGTCATACTTATGCAAACTACAAGTTGTACCATCCTAATATCTTACAATCTTGCCTAATGCTCAAAGCGTAAATTCACCAGCATGGTTGCATTTTATTTTTTTTTATAGAAGGAAATAATTAATGATCGTTATTCTTGAAAAGAGTTAAACTGTGTATCAGTATAAATTTTGATTGCTGCAGTACTATTGTATATTGCTACTTATAATTACGTACTATTACCAAAGAAATGTCTCGTAAATAATATGAAAGGTAAAATCCTGTAATTGTAAAGGTCTTTTCGTTTATTGCTATTGTACATGAGAAGAATTGAAAAAAGGGCAAACAATTGGAAATTAATTATTATTTTTTCAGCGTATAGTGTGCTCTCTGTTGCATATTTTTCAATAAATAATTACAAAAAAAAATGTCTAAATAATCAGAGTACGGAAATATAGTTGGAAATGGGTAAATAATGATGATAAATGTTTAGGGTCTGTGCCAGGTGTATTTTTGAATGTGTATCTGTTTATATAAAACACTCGAACTTTGAAAACACAACGAAATTTGGAAAATGACATGTCTACATATATTTTATATATCTAATACTGTTATGTAAAATTGCAATAAAAGAATGGTTTGAAAAATTTGTGTGGGCATGTTCATTTCATGTTCTTTTCCGACGACTTATAAGTGCAGATACAATGGTTCTTTTTGTCGTGTTCATCTGATGATATTTCAAAAGGCTGGATTTCCTTTCACAAATATTTGAAACATATTCTTTATCGATGTAAATATAACTGTTTTATATACAACCTATCATGTAGAATGCGTTGTTTCTTTGCCTCTGAGAAGTTTTCTTTTCTCCATTTGCCATGGGAGTAGAAATGTAAACATTGGCACAGTAAAGCACGGTGAATCGAATGAGGTTACCCTCCCCTCCCCAGCAAGACCTTAAGACCGAATCTGGACACACATTAACGCCCCCCCAAAAAAAATGTAAAGAAGCGTAAGACCAGTTTGAAGTAATGAATTGGCCAAGGCAAACACACCGTGGTATGTTAAGGGACATGCATGATGCACTTAAATATTTCCTCAATTTGAGAACCCGAATGGCTACCCGACATCTGAAAATATAGGATTTGTTTTGCTGTTTTTTTTTTTGGAGGGGTGTCTTGTGTCTTTTGTGCAATATTCCCTAGAGACAAATTCTTACTTGCTTCCCATCTAATCAGGGACCTGCTGCATAAGAAGTTGAAATCGAACTCAATCTTAAAGTTCAACCAATCAAAAGTCCGCATTTGGGACTACTTTTTTTGGGGGGTGGGGTGTCTAAACGCAATATTTTTTTTTAACTGGCTCGTGATATTGCAGGACGTAATGTTTTAATTATGATGATTCACAAATGGTAAAATACGCTTTCATAAGTTTCAGGTGCTTTATTCATTCGGCACTTAATACACCAACAGTTTATTGTGCGTACAAATCCAAAATTATCAAAGTTAGATAAAAGTCTATATAATATTCACGATATACCACATTGAATCACATATTAAGAGTGGCACATGGCTTATCATTTTGATACCCTGCAAAATACAATGACATGAAAAATAAGCAAATTATTGTACGTCTTTTAAGCGTTATAATCAAACTGACATTCTACAAGATATAATATATTTTCAAATTCATATAAAAATCTAAATTCTACAGAATATGATTATAATTAGACTCCATGAAAAATAAACTTTAAAATAACATGCGACAAATATTTGAGATATTATGAATTGCACTCAACATAGAATAAAGCTCTTGCAATATGCATTCATTGACGTTTTATACTTCCACCATACTATGATGGAAAGAAGTCATAGCCTGCAAGTTGATGGTTCACACTGTAATGCGATTTAAAAAAAAGAGTCCACAAATAGACAATTTGTGTCCTTAACACTTTTCAATCATTAAGTAGTTTGATTCACATTCAAATACACACACAAATAATAGAAAAAAGAATAATTATTATTGTATAAAAAAGGAAGAAAGAATACTTTGAAGAAGTTCCATGTTTATGCTACTCAAAAGAATAATAATGGCATATTACCACGATAGCTAAACATGTACATGGACATACATCTGTATATCATTCTTCTAAAGAAGTCGTGCGCAATTTTCCTTCAGCACGAAAATTGCCCACATTGTGCTGCACTCAACCCAGGTGAGAAAATGGATACTGGCAGGAAGTAATTCCTCAAAAAGCTGTGAGCATCGGAATAGGCAGACTAGCTTAGCCGGGGTAATACGGGAGCCATTATACAAATCCTATATATTTATCATTACAATTTGAAAGACAATAATCTCATTTAAGACACATGTTTCCAAAGACAAAATGTCGAAGACTGATGTTTCTACCAAAGTAGGTAATTCAGGCCTACATCATAATGTATTTTTGTATTAACTACATAAATACATTTTCGATAACTTCATTGGTTAGTATTTGGACTATTATTGTATTTTGTGCAGGCATCAATAGTCACGTCGTTTTGAATATAATTCTATCATTTTAAAACTTTAAATATCTCAAGATATGTGATACCTTTATAAAAAAATTTGTATGCCTATTTTGGAGAATATCATATTCACACATAACACAAAACTATCATAATTTTCGAGGCATTTATAACCGGAAGATTTCCTGCCAGTTCAGACGAGCTGAAGAAGCGTCCCGGATCAGGCGTGAAAATGTTCTTTTTTTTAAAACAGTAAGTTCAGATGATCAGATTTATTTCTAATCGTTATTTGTCTTTCTTCCCGGATAAATCAAAACATATATCAGTTCATAATAACACTATATTTGAAGACGAGAATCGCACACATGCATGGCTAAACGAAAAATAAACTTATCAAATAAGTTTAAAAACTCAAATAAAACACAAATACACAAAACATGAGCATAATCTATAGTAACGTTCATGAACACAAGAAATTGAAAATAATAATACCATTATTTCTGAGCAGTTTCATATCCGAAATATATGGCACGTAGGACTCCTACTTGGGTCAAACAATCAGATAAGACTCGGAATTGATTCAGGCGAGAGGCAACTCTCATCGAGTTAAAATGACTCTGATTTCAGAGTTGAATTAAGTTAACTCTAATTGTGTCTAATCTGGGATAATGTCACATCGTTCAGTGTCAGACTAAGGATGTTCGCGTCACTTTAACTCTGAATGGAAATTACACAAATGCCATTTCAAGCTTAATTTGACTTGGCAGAAATGAAATTGTGTCAACTCTGAAGGCTTTTAATGCCAGTTGCTTTGCACTCAAATACGGATACTTTACAAATGGATACATTTTAAAGATACTATAGTAGGCATAATATCGGTTTTTCTTCAACACAAGATATTTCAGGTTTCCAAACAGTTTTCAAGTGTATAGAAACGATCTAACCCTGGGTGACGATAACAATTCGTGTTACCCGTTTAAACATTTTATGTATACAATAGAATGTTTCCAAACAGTGATATAACATATATCAAAATATTCACCTGAGCACTTGACGGTATGGGGTACAGTGTAAGGTTACGAACATAACATTAACTTATTCAAATATAGAGTTACCCTAGTATTGAAGATTATCTATTTTAAAACCATTACAAAATTGTTGCAGTTTCAATCAAAATATGCCACGTAAATTGTCGACATTTGATAGGAATGTCTTGATACCCATCTCAAATGAATAATAAACAATTGCCGCTGTTGTTACAATGGATCTACATAATATTCATGTTGTCCAGGTTGTTATCAGTAATCAAAAATCGTTATTGACATTAAAGTTAGCAGGAACCTTTCCACCCGATACGATTTCATGTTCAATGACACTGCCAATTCTAATGTAAGTTTTTGCATAAACTGTCTTCGAAAAGGGTTGGCCATAATGAGTAAAATTCATGCATTTCAGGTATTTTTCAGTTTTAACTATAAATCAAGGGCTCATATATATGTGTTGGAGTTTTCCTGTAAAATGAATTTTCCTGTCCATATAAAATAGGATTGGAAAAAGAATTTCGCTACAACTTGAAGTTTCCCCTTCACTGACACCGAATCACTTCCGAACAATCAACATCACGCATTTCAAACTCTCCCCCGCCCCCCTTCATCTCTTGCTCTCTCTCTCCCTCTCTCTCTCTCTCTGTGATTCAGTGACAATTATATTCAATCATAATTCTGTTGGTTGATCCACCATCGCCTTATTCTTTATAACAATTCGCTTTGATGCACAACATGTCTGGTATAAAGGAACAAAGCTGCAGAACAACGCTGACGTCAAGAAAAATCCCATGCATACATAGAGAGCACAGTCATATGACCCAGTTTGATCCATACTTTCACCTGCAAAAGAGAATTAATAAGAATAGATTAAGGGCTTGTATTTCTGGAGTATACCTACAATTGGGATTTTATGGTAAGTAAAATATAAGCCTACTTTGTTTTTGTTTTTGCTGTGTTGGCCTATACTCCAAGAGATTTTTTTAGACATTACCTTCCTCATTCTTTAATTCGTTTTATGTGATATCTTGTGGAAGAGATTTACTCTTATTTTTCTAACTTGTTCACTACATATATACTAACTCGTTACGTTACCACAACATATAACTCGTTTACAAGAGGTACCAATTACTTGTTCCCATGACTTACTAAGTAGTTCTCTTAATTTGTAACTTGCCGTGGGTAAGCAAAAAGAAAATCACTGGGAGGGGGGGGGCTCGCGATTGCCTCAATTATCATGTAGAAAGGAACTCGCCCTTATTCTTGTTATGATAATGCTTAGAATGTCCAGTTTTCTATTTGGAATATCATAACCAGCTCGCGCTTCGTGCTCCCGTTAGTTCTTTTGTTAAATAAACATCTTGTTTAATTTTCATTTCTTATTGAAATGTCAAAAACTTTGAGCTTGCGATTAGCGCTCGCAACATCTTGCGCGGAATGCCCTTTTAACAGTATGGCCTAATTCAGGGCCGGATCCCGTTTTCGCCAATAGGGGGGGGGGGCGAAAAATATTTTAATCAACAATTTTCTCGATTGGTCGCTATTATCTGATTTTTTTTGTTGGTTTTTTCAGTGGGTAGTCCTAACTAAAGACTGAAGTTTTAAGTATACGTTAGTTTTTATTGTTATAAACAAGATAAAGTGTCTCATGTGGTCTTGATATATAATGCGAGCGCGAAGCGCAAGCTAAAATTCTTTGATATTTCATGTCCTTAGAACTGAAGATTCTGAGCAGTATTTATGATCATGAACAAAGTATCCAACTAAACAATGCGAGTGCGAAGCGCGAGCCGAAAGTTTTATTATAGTAACGTGAAAAGAGACTCAATTAGGACTGTTTTTAGTGATTAATGAAGAGGATAAAAGTATCACCAATTAAATAATGAGAGTGCAAAGCGCGAGCTAAAAAGTTTTGATATTCCGATCTGGAAACTTGACAGTCTAAGTGCGTGTTATTTAAATAAAGAACAAGCTGTGTGTCTCAAACAATTAAATGGGAGCGCGAAGCGCGAGCTTCTATTTTCCAATTCTTCCCCTCACCTTTTTCCTTTCGGGGTCGGGCGGGCCGTTACGAGGCTGTAAATTACACATCATGGGTATAATAACTCTTTCTTAATTTTCTTTCTAATTTTCGTATTTTCTATTAAGTTAAAGACTACACTTTTTTCTGCAGGTTGTCAAAAAATAGGGGGGCGGCTCGGCCCCCTCCTGGATCCGCGCCTGCAATTAATTATTCCCATAATTGACCAAAAAGCTAGTTTTAGAACTTTTGAAAAAAACTGAATTTGAAGAATTTTCCCAACCGCCGCGTAAAAAAGCCTTAATATGTAATAATAAATCACTTCAAAAAGGCTTTGCTCCACATATTTACTACATAACACACAACGACATCACGCAGATGATAATCTTATGGTGAATATATCACCAAAAGGCCCATTTTGACATAATATGAAGAGCTGAAATTGCAAAAGGGGTTAGATCCGTTTTTTTAACAAATTATTTTTTTTGTCTGAATATATAGACTTTAGTAGCTTTATAAAATGATACCAAAGAAAAGTTAAAATTCCCATACAAATTTTGGACAAAAATGATTAAGAAAAACCACAATTTTTCAAAAGGGCTTGTTAGATCCATTTCAGTTTGTTTACAAAAGGGGTTACATCCACAAAGGTATTTTTTAAAGAATATTTAAACAAATATGAAGCGTCATATTTCTCTTGTACCCAATGTTATGTTCCCATCATGACAATCCAGTTTCGCATTTAATATTACAATATGGGAGAATTAAAAAAGAGGATTTTCTTGAAATAGTCTTCCGTGGATCTAACCCCTTTTGCAAACAAACTTTTCTGAAGAGTTTATTTACAAAAGGGGTTAGATCCATTTATTTAAATAGAATTGGATTATTTTTTGTCTCAATATAATGATTGTTAGTCGCTCTGATGATACCAAAGAAAAGTTGAAATATCCCATCAAAATGTGGAGAAAAAAATCACTTTTTAATTCAAAAGGAGTTGGATCCATTTCAGTTTGTTTGCAAAAGGGGCGAGATCCCCAATGGTGTTTTTTTTTAGAATATTTAAAAGATATGAAGATAGGTATATATATATACTCAATTTTATGTTCACATATATATCACATACATATCATGAAAATTTAGTTTCGAATAAAAAAATATTACAATATGGGGGAATAAAAAAACATGGTTTTCGCAGAATGGTCCGAAGTAGATCTAACTCCTCTTGCAAACAAACTCTTCATAATATTAGTGCCTCTTTTTGACTTTGCACCTCAAAGGAAAATACGTTAGGCCGCGCCACTGCCTTCCCATCCTGAATTGAAAATGACCCCCCCCCCCTCCACCACGCTTGCCCTTCCGGTATTCCCGGCTTTGTCACATATTATTCATTTTCAGACTAACGAACCTCATTTCGTTTTCAGACTAACGAAATTCGGAATGACGAAGTGTAACCGAGGAGACGACTTGGTAAGTCGGCGGAACATGCAGTCTGCAATGGGAACGAGTTGTAAAAAAAAATGTCACATTATTGGATCGGTGCACATCATCTTCATCTATATACCTTACAAGTTTGATGATGTTCGTGTCAATATCAAACGCTGAAAAGTGTATCGTACGTGATGTGTGTACCGAGTATGGTGTATATATATATGTATATACATACATATATATATGTCACTATGTGACACATTCTACATGTACTACAGCTTTGGAAAATCTTTGTATTTAAATATGTTGTGAAAGAAATGAATGAAGAGAACAATGGTAGGCGTAGCTTCAAATGAAGGTTCCCCAGAGCTATCTGCCCTTTGGAAAAATTGGTGATGCCGAAGAAAAAATATCTCTGCCGGGAATCGAACCCGGGCCCCCAGCTTTGAACCCCGCGGTGCCTAGACCACAGACACGGGTTAGTTGCTAGGGCGACCCCGATCCGATTGACAGTAAGATATATATATATATATATATTGTAAAGAAATTGATGAAGAGAACAGTGGTAGGCGTAGCTTAAATCAAGGTTCGCCAGAGTAATCTACCCTTTGGAAAAATTGGTGATGCCGAAAAAATGTCTCTGCCGGGAATCGGCATCGGCATCAGTGCATCACCAATTTTTCCAAAGGGTAGATAGCTCTGGGGAACCTTTATAAGCCACGCCTACCATTGTTCTCTTCATCCATTTCTTTACAATATTTAAATAAAAAAAGAGTTGCCAAAAAGCCGTTGTACATGTAAAGCTTTACACAATAAATATATATATATATACATGTTGTGGTGGATATGCATTAAGAGCTTTTCTTACCTAGGAGCGCCCCCACGACATAGCCAGACCCCATGGCCGAAGTGAGTACTGTCCATGATATAAGACACTGATTAGGATGGAACAATTGATGACTTACAGCATGAGGTATGGTGTCAAGGACAGATATAACGAACACTCCTGAAACTGTGGAATAAATATTTTTTTAAAATACTTTCAATTCAAATTCAGTAGGTGTTCTCGGTCAAGATGAAAATTTGTCTGCCTGTTTTTTTACTCATTTTTTCTTGTCATTACTTGCCAAGGAATATTATTTTAATCACGTCCCAGGTAAAATAACGATTTTTCTACCCTCCTTTATTAACCGTTTGTCTGATTTGGCTAATGGGTTAACAAAGGGTATTATGTAAGATATTCTTGTTAATTTGTGTCTATCAGGAAGGGCACTTCAGATGCATAATTCGGAAAGAGAAAATATGTGTTCAAGTAAATCTATTTTGACTCTTGTTTACCAGTTAACAACATGAGGACATATGCGATTTACAGTTTCCACAGCATGAAAATTGAATGAACTCCCAATTTGTCTCAGATCTCAAAACCAAGATACAGTTGAAACATCACATGCAGCATCAAGAATTTGTCTTTTAGTATATTCAATTATTTCATAGTGTATATAATACTCAACTCTAAGGTTTACTTCTACTGCGTAGACACCATGGTCTGATGGTCAAATTTTAAAGCGTCTCTTCATACATTGTGTCATGATTATAATAATCTGATGTTCGGCACACGACCCCTATAATTACCATGAACCGTTCGGGGTATGAAACGTTTATACCATTTGTATACTGGTGGGGTTGGGGCTGCTGCCCCTCCCCCGACAAAACTAATTGATATTCCTTTGTTTGGCAAAGTTGGGGGGTTCATGCTCAATTAATCGACATTTTAAAATGGGATTCGTTTTATAGTGTTGGTAAGGTGCTCGCTTCCCTTCTCAGGATTTTCAAGAATAGTACATCTTATAAACTCAAAATCCAAAGTAAGAGTCATGAGATCACTGGATTTATTCAGTCTTAGAGCATTTCTTCCCCCTATATTCAGGGGCACCATCAGGTTGTGTGGTAGATGGGCAAAACGACTTAAGGATGACGTCATTTCTTCACAATTGTACAACGGGGGTTTTCTCCTTCTTGTTTTCTTTTTTTTTCTTTCTCATGAAGGAGGGGGGGGGTGTCGCCCCTGACCATATTCATTCGGTACATGGTATATTCTTAATCTGTAAAGGTTTGACGAACTCAAAAGAATATGGAAGAAGGAAGTCTCCTTATTTGTGAATTTCGGTACATGACCCTTATTAAAATATCCGTAATGTAAGGATTTTATAGACACAAAACATATTGTGTATTGTGGTTGGCTTATTGTGTCAAGGGGGTCAAGACCCATCTTGTTATTAAAGAATGTGCTGTTGCACTCCCGAACCCATTATCATTATATGTAACAATAGAAGTACCCTTGATGATGTTGGTTTATTGCCATGATTGTTCCTATATCCTGTCATTTGAAGGTATTCACTTCACTCAGAGTAGTGAAGGTGCCAAGCGGTTTCTCTTAAAACAGCAGAGCAAGTCAAATTACCTCTCAAATATTTTGTGTACAGAAAATTGGCTTTAACCTTTTTTCAAAGAAAGTTTATTACTCAACATTTCTCAACAAAGCAGCGCTATATAATTATCTCTATTAACAAACTTATGGGTTCGAATGTAGGTCTCGACTGAGAAATAGCACGCTTCAAAAATTCTCATAAGGTCACCCTTTTTTCACTAGAAATACTGCCCATGTATGATGTAACTCCCTCCAGACAATTGGAATTCACTTTTCTTGGAGTGAAATCTAAATAATAATATAAATGATATAAAATAGCAATGACTTACTAATGATAATACAGACGACAGGTGCGAGTGTGTCTGCAACTAGGAGACTTCCCATCTGTACTGCTCCGATGATATTAGCTATGACTAGAAGGAATACCTTTGGCAGTGGTAGGTGGTCCCCAACAATGGCTACCACCACTTTACCAACCACCTGAGACACTCCTAGTACTGTCATAACCAGTGCGCTCGTTTCATCTTCAAACTTTCTTGATATCATAAAATTAACCTGTATTTAAACAAAATACAATCAGCATTATTTTATAGGAACATTCCACATTATCGTTGGTTCGGTTTTTAAAACATCGACGCACATACTTCCCAAATTAGCTGATATATAGCTGTCATCATTCTCAAAATTTATCAAAAATGCATAACATTCAAATATCATGACGCGAGAATATGAATTGTGGCAATGGGAAAAATAGATACATACCGGTAGGTTGAGGACAGTGAGAGAAATAGGCTACAAAAATGAATATAATTTTTGAAGCAATGAATACAATTTTCGGGAGTATTTTTTTCTGGGCTTCATATTTATTAACATCTCACAGACACAGGTGAAAAGTGTGACCTTGCAACTCAGATTTTAGTCAAATCCACGTTATCCTATGCCATTTCAGATCTCGGCCGATGAACACGTGATCGTATGTAGAGACGATGTAAACTATGTAAGACTGTAAAGTAAACTTTTCAAAAAATATATTTTATTTTTGATTTATTGATTATGCCAATAAGCGGTGAAAATATAAATTTTGACAATTTTAAGTTCTTTGATTTTTCGTCTGGGACCCTTTTGCGATCATAAATGGAATAAAATAAATCCATTTTTACCATGAAAAATAAAAATAATCATACTTATGATTTATGACAACAAAATTTGCATTGACTCTGTACACGAAATCACGTTTTGGTGGGACTGACATGTTGCGTAATTTCGGAACCGCGTACCTCGATGTCGAGAATTTGGTAACAAAAGATGTCCAAAACCTGAAAGTATAGAAAGTCAACGAGCGGCGCGCCGGGGCGCGGTCAAAAGATTTCGCACGGCAGCGTAGTATCGAAAATTGTTGAGGAAGGGGGAGCGAGGGGGCAATTTGACCCCAACCCCCAATTGACTAAGTGAGTGAGACCGTCTCTGATTAAGAGATGGTGTCACTGCATGACCGAGATCTAGGCTCTCTTTTTAATGGGTGCAAACAGCGTAACAAGTTGAATAAAGTATTTTTAATATCATTCATTAGTAATTTACGAAACATATTTACATACTTAAATATAAATGAATTGTATTCAGCACTACGAATCAACTTGAATTTGAGCTGCATGCTCCATTTAAATTATTGAAAATGAAGTGCATAATTTTTCTTGATAAGTCAGCGGAAATTCTTCAGAAAATTCCCCGAACGGTTCTAATCTAATACTCACATTTTTACACAACGCAAGCTAAACAACGAGGGAAATTGAAGATTGCAATGGGTTAATAAAGTTTGATTCTCTTCTTTATAACAAGGTCAAAATCACCATTGGTCATTCACCCTCGTACTTTGTTCTATTGGACCGTCTGTGTTTAAGTTAAATCTTAGTTTATTAGATCCATTGTTCTTGTCCCAGTTTTGTTTGCGTTAAGAGTGTAAAGGTGGAAATGTTCGACATAATCTAATCAGACAATTGTCAAACCGATTGTCTACATTGTTTCCAGAGTGAATTCTTAATCATGTAGTTGTTTGAACAAACAGTGTCAAAGTCAATTGTGAAAAAACAAGTGGAGCTTCTCTGGCAGTCTCACCAGTATTACACGATTCAATATAGCAGCAATGCTGACTTTGAAAACTACTATAACATAATTATTCACAAAAAACACAATTTATAATGATACAATACTATGTTCAATGACAATAAATGACAGTTGACCTTGATCATGCGATTTAAGACTTGTCAGTGATACTTGATTACCCCTATATCCACATTTTATAAACTATATCTATAAACTTTGAAAGTTATGACAACAATCTAATAATTACCTCCAAAATGGCAAAAGTTCATTGACCCTAAATGACCTTTGACCTTGGTCATGTGACCTGAAACTCAGGCAGGATGTTCAGTAACACTTGATTACCCTTATGGCCAAGTTTCATAAATCAGATCCATAAACTTTCAAAGTTATGACGGTAATTCAACAGATACTCCCAACATGGCCAAAGTTCATTGACCTTTGACATTGGTCATGTGACCTGAAATTCGCACAGGATGTCCATTGATATTTGATTACTCTTATGTCCAAGTTTAATGTACTAGGTCTATATATATAGTTATGATGACATTTCAAAAACTTAATCTTAGGTTAAGATTTTGATGTTGATTCCCCCAACATGGTCTAAGTTCATTGACCCTAAATGACCTTTGAGCTTGGTCATTTGTAGGATTGCACGATTCCCGGGAATTTTCGCGGTGTAAACTTTCCACGGGAATAAATTGGGAATATTAGGTATTTTCGGCAATTTTCGGGAATTTTCAAGAAGTGTTGGGAATTTTCAAGAAGTGTTGGGAATTTTCAAGAAATGTTGGGAATTTTCAAAAAGTAGCAATTTTCTGATACAGGAATAGAAAGAATTGCCCTGGCAGATGATGCTTAATTGTGCTTTGTAAGCAAGTTACAAGCAAAACATAATGCTAAGACGGTCAGACAAGCCAGAATTTCAAATAATTTTATGTAAAAGTTGATTTACTGTATTACTGGTTAAATGGTATGTGCGATGGCAGTATATGTACACTGCAAATGCTTTACACAAACGATATACATTGTTCATGGATTGATACCTCTTGAGATATTCTGATCTTTTTGCAGATGAGAATCATTATTAATAATTAATATGACATTATTGTAGTTATTGTTGTTATAAGCATTATAATATTATTATTATATTGTCATTACCTTATTTCTGCTTAGTACAAGTGAGAACTTGGTGCTGTTTGCAGCATTAATTTGATGAGTATGAACACAGTTTTGTGGTCAAGCTTAAAGTTAATTTCAGTTCAATTAACCCTCTTAGAAATAAACATTTTTTTTCATTATTTTGCAAAATGAAACTGATATGAGATTGTCATTTAATATCACAAAAGATATGAAATTGATAACAAGTTTCTAAATCTCAATCAAGGTCAGATGTCATTTGAGGTCAACAAACTTTAATAGTGCATTTTTTCTCCATTTGTGAAAAATTATTTATCTTGATTGTTTTGAGAGTCAGCCATTATAATATTGCTATTTCTTGCCCCCCCCATTTTTTCTGTGGTGGAGGGGGCATCAGAAATAAATTAGTAATTTAACATTTTTCGTTCCTGGACCTGATTTTTCCCATTTAAAGACTCAAGCCAGTGCCATAGCTGCTGTTGGAATTAGTCTGCTGCGCAAACCTAGTCTGCAGGCACAGACCCTGATTGAAACTTTGATAAAAAAAAACTGGGTCTCCATGCAAAGACTAGCGCATAAAATCTTGCTGTTTCCTGAGCGAAAGGCCCTTCAGTTCACAAGGCATGAGTAGGCTGCACATTTAGACCCTTAACTCGAGTGAAGGCTTTGCACAGCAGATTAAGTGCAAATCCTTCACTCAAGGAAAGTGGTCAGAATATGCAGCCTAAGGTTTCTGTCAATTACTTGTGTACAGAAGGTCCTTTTGTTCAACAGAAAGTTGTATTCCTGTTAGTCTCGTGTGAAGTCCCACTTGTGGATCAAAGTTTCAATAAGGCTCTGTACATGCAGACTACTTGTAGGGGGCAATGTTCTCTAAACATGTTATGATATAATGGCAGGTTCTCACATAAAAAAATGACATTTAAAGAAAAATGATAAAAAAATGTAAAGCAAAGTTGGGTTTTTTGTGTTTTTTTCATGTTGAATTGAAAAGCTTCATTTTATACATAATGCTCCATCATGTTACTGGATACATATACATGTATGTACAGTTTGATGAATATTTTAAACCCTGGGCAATTTAAAGAATGAAGAATAGTATAAATACAAATGGAAAGTACGGTATTTGAGGATATCAATTCATAATTTTGTATTTAAAAACAGAATTTATCACTTTTTGTTTAAAAAAATGAAAATTCCCGAAAATTCCAAAAATTCCTTGCCCGGCAGCTGAAAATTTCGGACACTTTCGATGGAAATTTTCCAAAATTTCCGGAAAGTTTCCAGCCCTTTGCAACCCTAGTCATATGACCTGAAATTCGCACCAAGTTTCATGAATCAGCTCCATAAACTTTCAAAGTTATGATGGTAATTCAGCCAATACCCCAACTTGGCCAAAATTCGTTGACCCTAAATGGCATTTGACCTTGGTCATGTACTTGAAACTCAAGCAGGATGTTCAATAATACTTGATTACCCTTATGGCCAAGTTTAATGAGCTAGGTCCATACATTTTTCTAAGTTATGATGACATTTCAAAAACTTAACCTTAGGTCAAGATTTTGATGTTAATCCCCCAACATGGTCTAAGTTCATTGACCCTAAATGACATTTGACCTTGGTCATATGACCTGGAACTCGGGCAGAATATTTAGTAATACATGTACTTGATTAACCTTATGGCCAAGTTTCATGAACTAGGTCTATATACTTTCTAAGTTGTGCTGTCATTTCAAAAACGAAACCTTCGGTTAAGATTTGGTGTTGACGCCGCGCCGCCGCCGTCTGAAGAGTCTCACTCTGCTGTGCAGGTTAGACAATTATTGAGATGACGCTCGCTCTATTTGAGTATTGAGAAGTGTTTTCAATTCATGAGTCACTGCAGACAGTCATTGACATTTCCTTTTTCAGGGCAATTAATCAAAAGATTCAGCTCGCGCTTGCGTGAATTTGTCAGTATATACGCATATTATTTATACAAAAAGTGCTTAGAATAGCCAGTTTTCTGGTCGGAAATCAAAATTTTCGGCTTGCGCTTCGCGCTTGCATCAATTATTTGCAGTGGCGGATCCAGAGGGGGGCGCCCCGGGCGCGCGCCCCCCCCCCCCCCCTATTTTCGCCGGATTTTTTTTTTTTTTTTTGGACGGTTATATTTACTGGATTGGTACAATGTAGTCAATTTCAAGGGCTAGATCGAGTCAAAACTATATTTTAACTTACGCTCATGGCCTTTGTGTTCGCACAAATGCACCTCTGTCATACTGTATTGCAATATGTAAATTCCGGAATTCCAGGGCGCGCAAGTCGATTGGTTGGAAAGTTGCACCACTTGTAATCGGGAGTTGCAGTGCAGTGACCAGTGTGAAGATGTTGGATTGGATATCATTTTTCCCGAAATTTTGTGTTTTTTGTAACATGCGTTTGTCCGTCTTTATGGCAAATACATGTAAATTGTAAGTAACAGATCGCGAGAGAAAGTGTCAACGATGCGAATGATAATGTCTATCCCCGAGATTATTCTTCACTCAAAGATGAAGCCCTATATCGGGCGCCACGTGCGCAGCATTATCATTCTGCCTTGGTCATGTACGTTTTCACTGAAATGTATAGGTCAGACATATTTGTATTTAATGTAAACTAACTTTTACACTTTCTGGTAGATTCAGAGGCATATTATCCAGGGCGCCCCAACTAAGTTTCGCCGAAGCAATCATTCCAACGAATTATCAAGGAGCAAAATTGTATATTCTCAATCACCAGTCGACCCCACTCCGCGTTTGCTGTGTATAGGCAGCTATATGTCAGCGTAAGGAGCGAAGATTTTATGTGACGGGGGGGGGGATAAAAATACTTTCGTGCTGGGGAAAAACGTCCCGAGGACACATTGTGTATTGTTAAAAAGTAGAAATTGTGACATTAACCCCCCCCCCCCCCTTACCCCATTTTTAATGTTTGATAATCTATAGGTTTGCTGATTACAATATATCTTTAAAAAAAATTGCCAGCAAAATCGAAAAAAAAATAGTTTTAAAAATCTAGGGGGGGGACGACCTCCCCCGAAATATTTGAGGGAGAACACGTCCCCCGTCCCCCCCCCCCGATCGCTGCCGATGATATGCGCGTTTGAAACACACAATGTAAATACACAAATGACAATAAACAGAATGGATTATTCGGAACTTATCGATTACAAGTCTCAGTTTCGTATCATTTAAATTTGACGTTTCAATCACACGATGCAAGCAAGTGAAGAGCCTTTGCCAAATGTATGTTTTGAATGACCGCTTATATGGTGTGTGACTGGAAAACAGCTCCTAAATGAGTCAGTATGTGTCTTTTATTCATGAAGTTACAGTGATTTAAGTGTGCATTTTTCTTCTAAAGGTGCTCTCAAAATACGACTTTTGGACATGATTTTTTGAAAAAGTCCTTGCCGTGGGAGGGGGGTATCCCCCTCCCACACCCTCGCCGCTGGCGCCCCCCCTATTTCAAAATCCTGGATCCGCCCCTGATTTGTTTAATATACCATTCCTCTTCATGATTCCAATCAAGTTTTCAGGTATTTTGGATTGGTGAGATACATGTATGTATTTTAATAATGGATCACTGCGAACTGTCTTTAACAAGTATTTTTGCAGTCCAGTATTTTAAACACTTCAGCTCGTATTTCGCGCTCGCATGAATCATTTAGTTGCTTAAAATTTTAAATTTTGAGGTCTAGATATCCCTAATAAACTGCATATGATTGATCACATCTGTGTCTCAATATTTGTTTATGTTTAATAATTCATAACACACAGGCAATAATAGAATTAAAATAAGATATGGATGTGCCACTATCCATAAATAAACTTCTCTTGATGAATATATATACACGGATTCTTCTTTCTCACATTGATACTTTTACTTCTTTTGAAATAAATAGAATGACGATAATTCAAAAGAATCTAATTGAATATATTCATTTTGCATACAAATAACAATCGAATGAAGAGCAAATACCACCAGGAATACGAAGACAAATTCAAAATAGCTTGATTTCATCTGTTATGGTATTTTTTCCCAAATTCCTAAAATCTTTAAATCAAGGGACATAAATCCCCCAATCGTTTCAGTTTTAACTGGACAGAGTGGAAATACTACCATAACTACCTGTAATCATCAAGGATAAGTTATGGATTAATTTGCACGTAGCTTTGTGGAAAAACTTCATGTAGAAAAGATATTATCTACACTATGCTCTACTTAGCTATTGGGAGTTAAATCCGATTGAATAAAAATAGTATTAAGAGGATAGAGTCTCCACATAGATTCATAACGGACCCTCAAAGCCAATTAACGTGATATTTTCGAATTCTGCTCAATTAAATACAGGATATTATGAATTACCCGTTATGTGCAAGGAATTGAATTACTCATTGAGCGAGAAATTGGTTTTGGATTTGAAATTCATGGGGCCTCCTAAAGATTTTATCTTATCACGTTAGTGCACAGCTGACAGCTCAGATCAGTTCACTAAATCAATTGCAATCTTTAATCAAGTGTAGTGCAACGATCGACAGTAAAATATAAATCCATGTTTTAATAGAACTTTGGATATCTTACCAAGCTCATGTAAAAGAAACAAACACCTGCACAAGAGACCACTAGAGCAGAAGCCAAAATCCACAATTCTGGATACCCTAATACTCTCAGGGCTCTCGGTACTTTGTTCCCTTCATCCAAAACCTTCTTTTGAAGTGCAATGTCACTTGCATCTACTTTAACACCAAAGAGGTTTTCTTTTTCTTTGTTCGCTTCTATTTTCATGTATGACTTAGGTTGGTCCGTGTCCTTCTGAGGAGGGGTGTACGTAGAGACAGCCCCCACACCGGTAATTAGAATGACAGATGATGCGATCCGTATAGTATTCCTCCAGCCAACGGCATTGATGAGGAAGTATATGAGAGGGTTCAAGGCTAAAAGACCTGTCAGGGTGAGATGAGATATAAGTGTTTAACGTTACTTTACACATCACAATAACCATCTATCAATAGTTTATTACCCCTCGAAGGGTACACCCCTGTTAAAGGAGTACCATGGCAATCAACATATTAATAAATCTACTAATCATACATTTCATTAGGTTTATCAAATGAAATGCACTGAGTGGATATCAATTATATTATTGTCAAATTCACCAGTATTATATGTAGCATATCGCACGAGTATTTTGATGTATTAAACTAAAGCGATGATGCAGATTCTCACACGATCAGGATGCAAGTTCAAACTCAATGTTAACATGTCCAAAGGATTGGCTGTCAATGTCATCTTCTAGATATTAGTAGTCTATTCATAATGGGCCGCTACGCAGACGGCATTATACATGGTATATGTGACAGTCTTAGGGAACTTTTGTAACGGACTGAAGAGGTTGTACCCATTCCGGAACTGTCTCATAGAAATTTCCTAGAAGTAAATGTGGGAAATAGGAAAGGTTCAAATTATTTTGTTTTTTGTAGTACTTTGATGGCATACAATGGCCGGATGTCCAAGTCAAGTGTACATAAGACTATAACGACGCGTGTCAATAATTAAAGGACTAAACCCTTTCTGCACTATAAAAGTTCACAAGCGTTCATGTACCTGTACTGCATCCTATAAGTGCCATCGTCACAGCCCTCGCTGAGTTTTTGTCTGGGAAGTACTGTAATATGATGTTTAGCCCAGAAGCCGTCACAAAGTTGATACCAAACCCGTATACCAGACTAAATGTGAAGAACATCGGAAGGAGACTATTCATGAATGACGTCACAATGAGAGATATAAAGCAAGAGATGACACCTATAGCAGCAATCCGTCGATGTTGGTATCGTGCTATGAGAGAGTTTGAGATGGGGGTGGCGAGGTAGGTCAGACCAAATGGAATCGTCCCGAGCCATCCTGAAAAGAACAGAACATGTCAATGGATGGATAAATACACATTTACTGACCAAATGAAAATGGAAACATTGACCTTAAGGATTGCTAACTTAATATACACATTCTGAAAAGAGGACTTTGTAAATCGGATCATGGACCTGTCCATGATCGCATGTAGGGCCTATCCTAGCGTGTCATACTGTCTAATGAAACTGACTTTCGTCTGCTGTCAGGCATCCTTGAATTCAATTTGAACATGGAGATATTAATGCTTTAGATCACCAGCAGACATCAAAAGGCATCGCCTGCCAACCTCCAGTTAGGTCTATAAATCAGATGAAGAAGTCGGCTGTGTCCTTGTCAGGCAACAGTATGTGACAAGGCCTAAAGTCTTTCATGGCTTGTCTTTTTTTCTCCATTCTCCCGACCCCCCCCCCCCCCCCCCTCTTTCTCTCTCTCTCTTTCTACCTCCACCCCTCCGTCTTTTCCCGCCTTTCTCTTTCTCGTTTTCCCCTTGTCTGATTTTTCGAATCATTCACCATTATTAAAATCAGTTCATCAGTCCATCATGACTAATAGATATATATAATATATATTATTATTATTATTAATTTGTTTGGCGTCACTTGTGCCTGGGAAGCGAAAAGCAAACTGAATCACTATGATCCGCAGGTCTCTCCTCCCGATATAACTGACTGGGGGGAATGCAGGTGGACCACTATACACCGGGGTTTCCCCCTACTCTTAGACGAATAGTGCAGTGGGTTCTAACGTGCAAAGGTGATGACTCTCCTCTACACGGGGCCTCCATTTAACAACCTATCCGAGGGACGGAGTGTTTCCATTGTGACATAGCCTGCATCTATGAAACATGGGAGAGACGTTTACACACAACGCGCTGGCTTCATATATGTGCCCCGCCCCCCTTACAAGGGGGGGCACACATGTGTTTTAACAGTATTTTTACATTACAAATTTTAATTGTGCCTCTCAAAAGGGGGGCACGAGCCGGCTGTGCCCCCCCCCCCGTGGATCCGCCAGTGATATAAGGATCTTCCTTCAAAATGGAAAAGCTTACATACCTGTGGCAGTTGCTCCTTTGCCAAACTCGTCTTGGAAGATGACTAAGAATTGTCCATACGAATATAAGAATCCATAGTTAGCGAAGAAATGAAAGAAAGTAACCAGCGTGATCAACCAGCCTCTACAACCCTCCAACTTAACCATGGTGGCCTCCTATGCAGAAAATTGAGGGAGAAAGAGACAAAAAAGCTGGATTTTTGTTTTTTTTACCAATATCGTGCAATAAGCTACTCCCACCTAAGAATGTGTAGAAAAATGTCTTGTTCTTGTCGACCCTTAGACAATGGAGTGCCTAGACATTCCTTCGTTCGCGTTGAGCTACCGCGACCCCACTTTATTGACTCCGAGCAAATATTAACAATGGAAGTCCAGAGCCCAGTTTGGTAGGAATCAATTTCTATTTTGATCATTTGACTAAGCACCTTTTTTTAGCAAGAAGTAACTTTCGATCAGCAGTCATCAAATCAGAACGTCTAAAAGGAGTAGGAGAAAGTTTGACCACAATTGTTGTTTGGTGAAAGCATTTTAAAGGGATGGTCCAGGCTGGAGATACTTATATCTCAATAAATAGAGTAAAATTCACAGAGCAACATGCTGAAAATTATTTTGATCAAAATCGGATAACAAATAACGAAGTTATTGAATTTTAAATATTTGCATTATTCCGGTGAAACAGTTCTAGGCATGTCTTCATGAATATTCATTAGGTGGGCTGATGACCGGGGATATTTAAATCAACGAGTGAATATATACAGTGCGTCCTAGAAAAAAATAAACCGAGATTTATCGATGATTTATCATAATTTAATCAATAATACGATAGACAAGTGACCTGCCATTGTAAAGCTTAGAATCTCCTCTTTCATCTGAAATTACTTAGATTATTTTTCATTCACGCATGAGTGAGCAAAAACAATTTGAAGAAAGGATACCAAAAACTCATTTGGCGAGGGGTATCTGAATTTCAAAAAGAAAATCACATTCCTAAAAAGTTCAAGATCTGCTCTTCTATTTGATACCTTAATCACAGAAAATGGTCAAGAAGTAAAAATGTTATGTTCCCTCGAAACAATGCTTGTATTTCCATAATTTCATGAAATAAACGTGTTTTCACTGGTTTCCCATAGAAGCTAGTGCACGGTTAACAAATGGCTGATCGTCAACAAAACGGAGTGTCGAGTGACTGGGAACGCTAGCCTGTAAAACCTCTTCATTTTGTGAAATTATTGAAATTCAAGGTTTACTTCAAATAAGCAGAACATTATTATTTCTTGACCATTTTCTGTAATTGAGGTATCAAATTAAAGAGCAGATATTGAACTTTTTAAACTGTGGTTTTCTTTTTGAAACCCAGATACAGCCCGCCAAGTGACTTTTGGAATCCCTTCTTCGAATTGTTTTTACTCACTCATGCGTGAATGAGAATTTCTAAGCTTTACAATGGTGGGTCACTTGTGATTAAGTTATGATAAATCATCGATAAATCTCGGTTTCGTTTTTTTATGGGACGCACTGTATAGGTGGGGGTAGGGAGTTCAGGAAGAGGAAGGGGATTTGGGAGAGTTCAGAAATCGAAGAAAGCGGTAGAGGAGGGAAGTTGGGACGGGAAAATGGGCGAAGGTTATAGGGCGGAGGGGCAGAGTTCTGCGAAAGAAAAAAAGACACACGTGAAAAATGAGAAGGAAATCAATACAGACAGCTAAAGCTATACAGCGTTTCACACACAAAAATTTTAATGGCAGTCTAAATAAGTATAATAATTATGAAAATTACCAAATCATATTGTATTTAATTTTATAATCGTTAACTAGCATTTATTTCATAGAACTGGCTTAACATTTATGCGTTATGGTCCAGTGCACAAAGAGATTCATATGAGCTTTCTTTCAGTACTCATAAGAAAACCTCTCAATCCATGTTATTACCATGATTACGTTGAATAAAGAACGTTTGCCAATTACGTCTTCATTCACTCTTTATTTTTGTTTTATATATATAAATTTTGGGCCCACAACTTGCGGGCCCATACTTAAATTAGAAAAGAGAAGGTTTAATAAAATTGGCTAATCAAACATATTTATACTAAACAATTAGCACAAGGGAATGAATTAAAACATTGTTTTTCATCCATTGATCTTGAAAAGTTACGCAAATATGTTTCGCTGAGCACACGGGCGTAAATATGGAAGAACTTTTTATTCGTCAGATGAGGTTGAATGAATAGGTCATTGTCAAAACATGATCAAAATAAACTCCTAGCATATTTATGGCCCATTGTTGAACGTGAATATATACAATTCACACCACTTGAAAAGATAACAAATTTTGTTAGCTAAACCCGACTTTACTACTACTTTAATACAAAACTTGCAGGCGCGTAGCCAGGGGGCGGTGGGGGCGGTCGCCGTCGCCCCCCCCCCAAAAAAAAAAGGGGGAAGGAAAAGCGGAGAGAGAAAGGGGAAGCAGGGTACAGCTTTGGTTTTTCCTTTCTTTCTTTTTTGTCAAAAGAACAAAAACCCTATACGAGGCGTTCTTTTCTCTCTTCATGCAAAATTTTGCTTCCGCGCTCCACGCGGGAAAAAATATCTAAAATGCCTTTCCCTTTTGTTTCCCACACGTTTTCCCCTCTCCGGCCATAGGACTCGTATATTCTTGCCAGAAAGAATATGAAAATATGAAACACTACCGTCTCTCTCCGAGTCCCAAATGCTATTTCTTTCGCTTTTCAGAAAGTATTTTGACAAAGTATCTGCTCAAAGGGTGAGGCATTCTCGTGCAAAATGAAAAAGTATTTACAATAAAACTTAGGTTTATTCTATATTGCTGCATATCCACCTCCTGGTTTGTTTTGCACTTTTCATTTGAAATTTTGAATGTCACTGAAATTTCTTAATCATAAGCGCTTAAAGGACAAGTCCACCATAGAAAAAAGTTGATTTGAATAAAAAGAGAAAAATTCAACAAGCATAACACTGAAAATTTCATCAAAATCGGATGTAAACTAAGAAAGTTATGACATTTTAAAGTTTCGCTTCATTTCACAAAATAGTTATATGCACATCTCGGTCGGTATGCAAATGAGGGAACTGATGGCATCACTATTTCTTTTGTACCTTATTACATGAAGTATGAAACATTTTGATTTTGAGTTTCATTCCTCCCTGAACACGTGGAATTCCATTATTTTAACATTTTGTGCTTCAGGCAAGTAGGTCCTAATCATCAAATTCGTAGAAATTGAAATATTGTATAATTCAAGCAATAAAAAAACAAAAGAAATTGTGAGTGAGTGACATCATCGAATCTCTCATTTGGATGTATAACTGGCTCGTTCATATAACTATTTTGTTAAAAATAAGCGGAACTTTGAAATGTCATAACTTTCTTATTTTACATCCGATTTTGATGAAATTTTCAGCAATGTGCTTGTCTGATTTTTCTCTATTGATTCAAATCAACATTTTTCTAAGGTGGACTTGACCTTTAATATGAGCGAAATTACACAATTCTTTGCTTACAAAATAAATCAGAGGTTTCCGTGATTCGTGTGCATAGGAATGGAAAAGTTCTCTTCTAGCATCAAACCTTTCATAATTTGAGCTTCTTTTTCGTAGTAGAGTTATATGATCTAAATATAAAAATTAGAGCAGGTTAAGGTTTCAGAGAAATTTCGAATATTCAGAGCTTTAACGTCATTCGCGGGAAGGAATATTTCCTCCTAGCTGCATAAAGGCTTTCCCGTCTTTTACTCTGTTTTGCGAGTTAAAGAATTTAATTTGGCTAAAGTTTTTGAAACAAATCTGATGTGACCAAGGTAGACATTTATACCACTTCTGTTCTCAATTTTTATCACACGTTTTAGCGTTTAGAGAAATTATTTCAAATTCCTCAATCTTTTTCTCATTTTGGGGGCACTCGTAATTTCTTTTGAAAACAAGATTTTTTAATCACAGTAATACCTCTGTCACATTTGCTCTACGGCGGGCGTACGGCGAGTCGAAATATGCCGTTTTATTTTTTTATTCAAACAACCTACATGTAGCTGGTAACAAAAAAAAATGTTAAAACGGCTGTTTTCGACTGTTTTCGTACGGCCGCCTTAGAGCAAATGTGACCGAGGTATGAGTCATTTTAATTCCATTTGATAAGGGTAATAGAGACGCAAGAGACATCTTCTTTTGATTTATATCAAAAACTTCGCGCTCCGCAAGGGAGAGGGGAAACTCCCCCTAGGTAGCGCGCTTCGCGTGAACTTACCACCCCCTCCAAAATCACATCCTGGCTACGAGGTTGAAAACTTGGATGGAGAGGTTTCCTGATAAGTAATGGTAGTATGCTAATAATCTTTGTGATTATTGGACAATGTGACATACAATTTAATCCAGTTGTAGAAAAAAGATTGAAGTTCTCGGGTGTAAAGATATAATATGTTGTCATTTTAATATCATACCCCTTTTGTGGGACACGCTGTATGTCACGTTAGTCATCAAAACTGTCTCAAGCATTTACATCACAATCAGGGAAAGCGATCCTGGTGGGGCGGGGGCACAGTGCACCCCCCCCCCCCCCCAAACACACACACATTGTTTGAAGCACTGAAAATTGCCCTTTACGGAAGAAAAATGGCCCTCACGAACGTGTACTGTTTCCCCTTTCAACGGAAGAGGACGCGTTTAAGGTGTTACCAAGTACCCGTTCTCAAAATCATTCCCCAAGTGCCTCTCACTGACGTATTCTGTGCCCTTTTCACCTAAGAAGGACCCGTTATGTGTGTTAGCAAGTGCCATATCTCGTATTAGAGTCAGATTATACCTCCAAAAAAATCCCTCACGAAAGTGTTCTGTGCTCCTTTCACCTGAGAAGAAGTCGGACTCATTTTATGCCGTTAGCAAGTGCGCTTTCTTGTATCAGTTCCCATTTTACCCAAGAAAAGTGCCCCCATAAGACCCTTTCACCTGAGAAGGACCTGTTATGTGTTAACGAGTGCTCATTTGCTTTCTCGTAGGTGCCTGTTCTTCATATCAGATAAGTTGTCCTGAAAAACCAATCTTTTTGTACCCGATGAGCGCCAGGTTTCTTTATTAGCGCCGTTCTGCTTCCTTTATCAAGTGCATAATGAATGAAAAAACTTGTAATAATAATCCTACGTGCCTTAAATTTCATGAATCATGTGAGTGGGATCATGGACCTACCACTAGGTCCATGGTGGGATAGATGAGTCAGTTTTTCTTTGTTTTAAGATCATGGCCGTACGCAGGAGGGTGCAGTTGCTCCCCCCCCCCCGACATTTTGAAAACTCACATTATTTTACTGCAGATTATCACAAAATCCACCCAAAGTATGCACAAAATCCATCAATCTCACCTAACAAAAATGCAAAAACGTCTCAATGTTAAGCTCAGTAGCTTCGCTCCCTCGCTTTTGAGTTTTTTTTTAAGTTTACGCGTGCTGCCCCAAAATACTTTTGCATAAGGCTACGTCTTAAACATAGAAAGAAAAGATGTGCTCAGATGGACATACTAATACTATTTCGGATATTCTTTTCATTTATTTTTTTAATAATCTTACGAATAAACTTGCCATTTTTAATGAGCTAAACCACATTCTACAATCATTGAAACAAAAATCTAAAATATCTTTTTTTAAATATAATCGGTGAATTTTCAAGATTATGTCCTTATTGCAAATCACATGATGGTTAACGCAAGGTAACTTTGATAGAGGAGGGGAAAGACGACCTACACTAAGAAAAATTGGCGTGATTTTCAATTTTCCCGGCCCAGTTTTACGGCGTAAATAAAAATAAAAGAAAGAAAATAAAATTTAAACAATCACGACCAAGAAAAAAAGAGAAAAGGAAAGAAACTATTATTACGAAACTGGACTTTTTTTGAGGCAAAACATCATATCGAAATAAATAGTAGAATTCACAGAGCAAAATGCTGAAAATTTCATCAAAATCTGATAACAAATAGCGAAGTTATTGAATTTTGAATTTTAGCAATATATTGTGGAAAAGTGTTATATGCACGTCGTCATGGATATTTATTAGATGGGCTGATGATGATCTCCACTTTCTTTCGTCTTATGTTATTACATGAATCATAGTCGTTTCATTTTTTTTCCATACATGTAAGAATGATATGTCCTCCTTATCCTAGAGTAAGTTGCAGCAATGAATATCTAATTCACTTGATCAGTTTTTAATACAATATTTTTGGTTCTTGAAGGAAAAATTTTGAATAAACCAAATTTCAGATAATGAGATACAATAAAAGAACAAGTGGAAGAATGACATCATCGCTTTGCTCAATGAATATTCATGAAGACATGCCTACAGAACTGTTTCACCGGAATAATGGAAATCGTTATAATGCCATAACTTTTTTATTCCTTGTCCAATTTTGATCAAATTTTCAGTGTTTTGTTTGCCACACATTAAAGTAAGATAAATACTCTTGATTTCTGATGTACTTTTTTCTCTTATTTTTTTTTCTTAATTCATATTTTGACTGTAATGATACACTTTTCTGATCATCACTAAATAATGAGAGAAAATGAGTAGTCTTTACTTATATACCACATAAGACATATCGTTGTACCATGAACAAACAAGATACAAATGGCCTTGTCTAAAAAATGCTAAAGGCTTATTGACGGAGAGGAATTGTCCTTTATCCACGGTAAGCGTATACCCAGTGATTTTTTTTTATTCACGCGCGAATGACAAACAATATGGGACCCCCTTACAATTGAAAACAATTGCACTATATAACCGGTACAAATCATGTATTTCAAAATCGAAAAAAAATCTCTTATTTTTTTTTCTTAATTCATATTTTGACTGTAATGATACACTATTCTGATCATCACTAAATAATGAGAGAAAATGAGTTGTCTCTACTTATATACCACAATAAGACATCGTTGTACCATGAACAAACAAGATACAAATGGCCTTGTCTAAAGAATGCTAAAGGCTTATTGACGGAGAGGTATTGTCCTTTATCCACGGTAAGCGTATACCCAGTGATTTTTTTTTATTCACGCGCGAATGACAAGCCATATGGGACCCCCTTACAATTGAAAACAATTGCACTATATAACCGGTACAAAATCATGTATTTCAAAATCGAAAAAAAATCCATAGGTCATAAAAATATGTGTCAGTTCAACCTATACAATGTTAGCTTTTATTGAAATGGTATGGTAAACCATGAACTGTATCCGCCGATGAAAGCCTCCTTTTCGCCAGTACAGATGAAAGGCACAATTTAGAATAAAAAATAAAAAAAACATGGCCAGAAGGCGCAAACATCATGATAGCAGCACCTCATAATCAAAATTTTTAAAGGACAAGTCCACCCCCCCCCCCCAAAAAAAAAAAATTGGTTTGAATAAAAAGAGAAAAAATCAAACAAACACAACACTGAAAATTTCATTAAAATCGGATGAAGAAAGTTATGACAAAACAGTTATATGCACATCCGGGTCAGTTTGCAAATCAGGCAACTGATGGAATCATCCTCTCACTCTTTCTTTTGTATTCTATTAAATGAAATGTGAAATATTCTAATTTTCTCCTCAATGTCTTAGGGAAGAAGTTTTATTCCTCCCTGGATAGCATAATTACCATTGTTTTAACATTTTGTGCTGGTCCTTGTTGTAAAATTTATAAAAAAATTAAATATTGTATATTTCAAACAATAACAAGAAAATAAATATTGAATGAGGGAAATAATCGCCTGTCTTAACCTGCACATCACTGAGTGATGCATATATATATATTAAATAAGCGAAACTTCAGAATGTCGTAACTTTCTTCATGTTCTTACTATACCGTGATCCGATTTGCATGACATTTTCAGCGTTATGCTTGTTGGATTTTTTTATAAACATAGACATTTTTTCTGGGTTGGTCTTGACCTTGAAAGTAGCATCGCCTCTTTAGAGAGGCGACTATCGTACCCACCCGGTAATGTGTATTAACTTTTATCTTACTTTATTTGTACATGCCAGTATTGTTGTAAAATTCACCATTTCCCCTGCTTTCTGACTAGAAGCCAATGAACTTAACATGCCCAATGGGGCAAATGAAACCCCAAGATACACTGTATAGTTCACATTATTTCTGTGAAAACAACAAAATACGTATCATATAGATATCTCCATACTTTCTTATGTACACTAAACGTGTCCATTTCAAATATAACATGTAGAAACATAGAAATATAACTGTGACAGTTGAAAACATAATCCGACTATCGTTGTTTTTCATAATATTGGATAGGATTAATAAATAAACCCTTTGAAATGGGGGCCTTTGGGAAATAATCAAATATTAATCTAGTGATTGTTAATAGCAAATGTTCAGTACATCAAATCAACTGAACTATTTTTCTTGGAATATAGCAACACAAAATGGTTTTTAATCAAGGAGCCTCATTTGCCCTAAAGACGAGGGTCCCATGACGTCACTAACTCACTATTTCATTGAAATGTGACTATTGAGATAAAACTCTGCCGTCTTTTTTAAATGAAAAAAATGTCACGATTTAATGTCACTGTGAACATGTAGAATCGTCATTTACCAACTCCAGATGAATACAAAACTCCTTTCAAATTTCCAAACGTCGGAACTTTCTATTTCTGAATCTTTGATATTAGATTTTGATGAAATTTGAAGTGTTTTGCTTGTATGATTTTGCTATGTTTATTCAAGTCCACTCACTGTTAGCATATGGTGAACATGAATATAAATCACGATGATACACATAGTATGTTATGTATACCATGTATACAGCACCCACCAGCATTCTCATCTTCACATCTCATCAGTACTGTGGCGTACGTATGAAGACAAGTTGTGAGTAAGGTGACCCTCGACATACTCATTGCACTACTTAAAGGACACGTCAACCCCAACAAAAAGTTTATTCAAATAATAAGAATAAAATCCAACAAGCATAACACTGATAGTTTCATCAAAATCGAGAGTGAAATAAGAAAGTAATGCAATTTTTAAGTTTCGGTTAATTTCACAAAACAGTAGTTATGCACATTCTGGTCTGTAGATAATGGGACTGATGACTTCACCCACTCACTATTTCTTTTGCATTTTTTTTATATGGGAATCCTGCATGTGAAACAAAGTTTCACCCCTCACTTATATATATATATATATATAAGTGTTTATACTCCTGACTGAACATGTGGTTTTTTACACTTTTAACATTGTTTTTTTTTTCATTTCATAGTTCAGTCAAATTGGTCCTGAGAATGTCCAATTTTGTAAAAATAAAATACTATATATTATTCAAATAAAAAATAAACAGTGAGTGAGGTACATCATGGATTCTCTCAATTGCATATCACTGAGTTGTGGCATAACAGTTTTGTGAAAAATAAGCGAAATGGTAAAATGTCATGACTTTTTTTTAATTTTACATCCGATTTTTTGAAGAAGTTTTCAGCGTTATGCTTGTTTGATTTTTTCTCTATGATTCTAATCAACGCTGTAACCGGAGTAAACCTTGACTTTTAACAATGATTTTTTTTTAGTGCGAGTACGTAAGCAAGCAATGAAAATAAATTATTGATCGTGCCTAAATATTATAGGCTGTAGATTTGGTCGAATGGTTCAGGTACAGGCCTACTGGAAACTAAAAGGAAAATGACAATGAACATGCATGTATCATGTATAGGCCTAATGTTCTCATTAGTTTTCATTCCAGCGCCCAATATATTACATGTAAGTCGCCAGTTGATCCACTCATAGTTTATTGCATACAAAGTCATGTTCATGACATGCTCACAGTGCATTTTCACCAAATACTAATGTAAAGCTTATGTAATATAATGTAAACAAAAATGATTTTATGTTGATGTTATCCCGATAGGCCTGCATTCTTGGAATCATCTGATCATTGCAAAATGTTACTATTTTGACGTTATAAATGATGGCATCCTTCTAGCGTTAAGCAAACACAGCAAAAACTGTGGTGTTAACCGGTGTACATAGAGGACCACACCAGTTATTTTACACTGGTGTTAAATCGGTGGTGTTCGTTTTTCACATATAGGTGCTATTTCAACACCTTTTGTTGTTACATTTACACTCTTTGGTGTTATGTTTAATCTCTAGACTGTAATTTTAACACCTCAGGGTGTGGTCCTCTATTAACACCGATTGGTGTCAGTTTTAACACCGCAGTTTTTACAGTGTACCTGCAAAGAGAGGATTGATTGATTTTCCCGATAATCAGTTGAATTTATTTTAACCAGACTTTAAGCAATGACTGCAATAGTACAGAGTGTATGTCTCCATGCTGCATGCTGTGATTATGTCAAAACATATATCAAGGAATTGTCAATTCATTCCCTGACTGCGATACGTATTCGTTTTGTTTTCCCAGGTTCCAATATCCCCCCTCCCGGATCCCCCTCCTGTTTGAGTTTTTTCTTCTAGCTGTCGAATACTCACCTCCCTTTAATATCCTGAAAACTCTCAGGTCTATCCAGGCACCTCCTTGGTTCATCAAAATCAAAATAATTCTCAAATCCAGATCGTAACAGACATGGAATTATTAATTAGGTGATGCACTTGACAGATAAATAGTAGGGCCTACACACTACAGCATCGTAAAGAACATGGATCCTACTGTCTAGTTCTAGTAGGATCCATGTCCAGAATGACATCCTTTCGCACAATGTACACGGTCGCGTTGTTGTGTTGTATATCTACTTCCAGCTGGTACTACCATCGACCTATATGTACATGGTATACTGTACACTGTGGACGTTGGAGACGGCTGTATGGAGCTTGTCATGCGTGACAATCAATACACAGCATTTACCACTTGAGGAGAAAGCTCTTTGATTTTACCTATGCCCGTGGCCGTGAGCAAGGCATTTAATCTGCAATGCTCTATCCCGTTTTCAAATCATGGAACTATGAATAGCTCTATGGTCAAATAGTGGAAATGCTATATGCATTATTGGTAACTACGTGTGCACTTTTTTTTATTATTATTTTAACCAGGTTTTCGGTGGAGTTTCAAAATTTGGGATCGAGACAAGAATAACTGCGGCCATCTTTCAGAAGTTTATTCCATAGGAATGTTCCAGTAAATTAAATGATCGATCTCCTATGACATGTATGAGATTGTGGTAAAGCAAGGTTACGGGAGGGATTGTAACGAGTTATCAAGCTATGAGGTCCGGGGGGGGGGCACTCAGTATATAATGCATAGTGGGTATGTGCCCACTATGAATTTAGGGGGGGACGCAGAAAAAAAATGACATGCAAAAAAAGAAGAAAAAAAAGGTTATCAAAAAAAAATTTAGGGGGGACCGTTCCCCCACCTAAATTTTTTTGGGGGGAAACGTCTCCCCCGTCCTATGGGCACACCACTATACCACTTTTTTGGTCGTGTGCCCCCCCCCCGGAATGAGGTGCAGTGCCAATGAACGAAAAACAAGGAAGAGCAATTCAATTTGATATGTGCGATGAACGTACAACGGGTAACCAATGCAGAGATACATGTAATTACATGAGTAGAGAAACATGAAGACTACACGGGCAGCATTCTGCTGTAGTTTCCGAATGTTGAAATACACATTACAGTAGAACATTGCAGATCGAAAACCAGACGGAATGTAATTAGTGCAGATGTGCCGCGGTTTCGTGCCGCGGTCGAAACCCCCATTTAACCCTAAATTTCCGTTCCAATGCATCATCAAATTTTCCCCCGTTTCTTGAGACCCTCAAATTTGTGATTCTTATTCCAATGCGGTACCATTTTTTTTTAATATCGCCTTTATTCAAAACAAAACTAAGGGAATTTACAAACAATGAAAATAAAATACTCGTTTTTTAGGACGAAGTACAGGACTAACAAAATAATTACAGATACACAATGTGTAACATATCACAATCAAATTTACAAAAAACGATTATACATTGGTGATTGCAGAAAAGAAAATTGAAATAGATCAAGCTCACACCCTTATATTACAACTGAAATGAAGAGAGGATAGAGGGGAGATAGAAAGAGTGAACTTGATTAAGAGAAATAAGAGGAACAGATGTGACGAGTGTAAAGAAGGGGAAAAACAGGATAAAAGGAGAAGGTAGAGAAGAATGAGGAGAATGAAGAAACAGAGGAATAAGAATTATGAGCGAGACCCCCGTTTTTTATGTGGTCAGTTCCAGAGCATAGCATTTTTAGCAAACGTTGATCCAAGAGCCGTTTCGGAGGCCCCCATTTTAAGACCTTGATTTAGATCCAGAGCCCCCTATTTTCGACTTTGGTGTGGGACATATGTATCATGTTATAATTCAAGTAGCCCCCCCCCCCCCCTCCGGGTACAATATTCTGTGCAATTTGTGAGATATTACCTAATGAAACCTTAATTCCGTAGTTGAACAAACTGGCAATATACTAGAGACCTGATAGGCCTAAGTATAGGCCTATTTAGATTTCTGAGCCCTAGAACCAAGCGGGAATCCAAACAACGTGAATTCAGATTAAGCAACTTTAAAAGAGATAGTGGGGACCCTGAACACATCCAGTCCATTACAACATTGAATTGATAGCCAATTTTCTGTTATCTTGACCAGGGGAGAATACAACTGAACATCATGAGCCTAACAGTGGTACCCAATACAATACTTACAATACTATATATATATATTATATATATATATATATATGTATATATATATATATATATATATATATATTGACCTATGTAGGCAACTTTGCAACTTTGATTGCATTAATTTTTAAATGGATTTAATCTTTAAAAAATGGTTGTGAATAAGATTAAAGGACAAGTCCACCCCAACAAAAACTTGATTTGAATAAAAAGAGAAAAATTCAACAAGCATAACACTGAAAATTTCATCAAAATCGGATGTAAAATAAGAAAGTTTTATGGCATTTTAAAGTTTCGCTTCATTTCACAAAAGAGTTATATGCACATCTCGGTCGGTATGCAAATGAGGAACTGATGACATCACTCACTCACTATTTCTTTTGCATTTTATTATATGAAATATGGAATATTTTTATTTTCTCGTCCTTATCATGTGATATGAACTTTCATTCCTCCTGAATACGTGGAATTCCATTATTTTAACAATCGTCAAATTCGTAAAAATTGAAATATTGTATAATTCAAACAATAAAAAACAAAAGAAATATAGTGAGTGAAATCATCGACTCTCTCATTTTGTTGTAACTGGCTCGTTCATATAACTATTTTGTTAAAAATAAGCGAAACTTTGAAATGTCATATAACTTTCTCAAATCTCAATTTACATCCGATTTTGATGAAATTTTCAGCATTGTGCTTGTCTGATTTTTCTCTATTGATTCAAATCAACATTTTTCTGAGATGGACTTCATCTTTAAAATACAATAACAGATTTTTCGTAGAAACGAAATCAGTTGTCATGCAGGTTTTTCATTGCTAGTATAATTGACTGGGTCAATTAACGATTACTTCCTGCCCCAGACAATGCCAAACAAGTTCATATCATTACTGATAATCCTGCATTTAAAAGGGCCATGAAAGTTATATTTGCTAAATTTTTATTGAAGGGGTGTTTCTTTCTTTCTTTCTTCATTGGCTTTGGGGCTTTGAGCTAACTTATGGATCTTACTTGCAATGTCGGCATTGAAAATCTTAAATATATCCGATTGACCAATACAGAGTCCTAATAATGATTACAAATTTATTATAAATAATGTTTATCATTATAGCATCTTATCTCAGAACAAATTGTCATCTATGTTTCACCTAGGGTCTTGACGAGCGTACTCGAGAAAAAATATACAACACGATGACAGACATAGTGATCATGACTAGAAGTCTAGCTTGCGTCTTTTAACCAATTTTCATGTTTTCATCTTTAATTTGTTTGCTCATACTTCTTCATCTTCAAGTGATATGGTACCACCAATCAATCTCGAGGTGTAGAGTAATTGATAAGATGTACTATTTCAGATTATTTGTGAGAAAATGAAGTTAGCGAGTCAAATTATTAGTGCTTATTTTCAATACACTCAATGTTTGACATTTCACGTTTGAGATTTGGCATGCAAAACCAGTCAAATCGGTCAAATAGCCAATGCAATAAAAGTTTATGTGTTGATCATGGGCGGAAATCCCAGGGAGGACAGGGGGGACACACTCAAAATAGTAGGGGGGACACAATATCAAATGTCCCCCCTACTATTTTGGGTCTTTGGTGATGCTAAGAAATATATGACTCAAAATGTGAATAAAACGTGCATTTTCGGACGAGATGACTTTTTTGTTTCGCTTGTCAAATCTATTTTCGTCTAAATGACCTTAAACTTCAGGTAATAGCCTTTTTTTTGCTTGTCAAATTTTCCAGACCCTTGTCCCCCCCTACCTTTTAGGAGAAATTTCCTCCCCTGGTGTTGATAATGAATAAATTACATGTATGATTTAACAAAACACATTCGTGTGATTCTTTCTTCGTTCAGTCTTTCTTTGTGATCAATCATCCAGCCCCACACTCAGCAAAGTGTAACATTAGACCTTATTGATCACTCTTTTCCTGATGCTCGAGTATCGCGTTTGTGATCGCTGAAAGTAACTAAGCATTGTTCAAAACGCATTCATTCGTAATTCCGACGATTCGTTATTCCGAAAGTTCGTTATTCCGAAGGTTCCTAATTCCAAAGGTTGATAATTTCGAAGGTACCCTAAACACGTATTTTCCATATTCTGAAAATGCACCCCTTAACAAGTATTGGCGTGTAAAACCCTATACCTTAGCAAGTATTGGAACAAAACGATATTCTTAGCAAGTATTCCCTGAATTGACCCCCTAAACAAGTACAACGATATCTTTATTGTTATGTCACTGTCGTCGGTTTTACCTTAATTTACATGATTGTGTTTAGTACAGCCCCATCTCCTACATCTCGTGCAAAATCGTATGTTGACTCTTGGGGCAAAAAGTACATCCTTTATAAAACATATTAGTCTTAATTTTTACACCCTCGCAAATTTGACCCTAAACACGTAGCTTTCCCAGCGAAAATAGATAAATAGATTTTTCACCATTTTAGTGTTTTTGACACCCTTATTACGTTACGTAATAAAAAAACAATTATTTTGTACCTTGAGGGCTCACAGGCCTAATTCATTCCCCATAGACTCGTGTATTAAAGTGGCACTTAAAAAGAATTCATAAAAAATAAGGAGGAAATTCGAGGGTTGAATGTTTACTATGTAAATAGGATAAATGTCTGACATTGCATATCTCACCAGAAAAGGGAACCTCGACCGGCTCATTTAAAAAATAAATCAGCATTTACGAAGACTACACCTGACTGGACCAATTCATCACTTGAGTAAAATGACCTTAATTCTTCCGCCAGTAAAAATATAGTGCCATAGTGGTGAAATATCTTTCCAATTTGGAAGAAGTAAGTTCAGTACGTACCTCCCTAGAATCAGTGTTGGATTGTCAGTCATATTCATACATTTTTGTCAATCAGCAATATCAAATTTAAAAATTGAGCAATGGGTTGGCTCGAATGAATATCTGTGGCCTGCCAGGGTGATTAGGCCCGTGCAGCCTTTGAAATGAATAATATGCTGCTGTAATGGAATGACCAAAGACCTTATAATATATTACTAGACCGAAAGCTGCGCGCGCGTTCAGCACAAAACAAATGAGATTAGACTCCGCCTACCGCGATCATTTGAAGACAAAAATAAGCCCCCATTGACATTCATGAGCGTAAATATATTCATATTCTGGCCTTGTCATTGGCTAAGAGCGTCATTAATACGCGATTTCCCCGATTCTTTGTCATCGATACTAGTGGTATCGTGTTACAGAAGTAATTATTCATTTGACCTCATTACGTCATCTAATTTATTCATTCTGAAACTTTTCTTTCCACACAAAAATGGACTTACGAACACTCCGGTGAGTACGTATAAATTGATATAACCACATGAATTCAGTGGACTATTTACAAATTTCACACTGTATTTTGTGATCTTAGGTTATTTCTCTACCAAATTAGAGAGTTTACTATCATTCTTCTGTTAAAGGAAAGCAGAATTTGGTCTTTGAAATTGAAGTTAGATTGTCATCGTCGCCTAGTGCAGCCTGTAAGTTGCTTGCAGTGTTGTGGTTATGCCGCTGTGTTAACCACATGTATTTTGTACGGGCTCCTAGCCGATTGGGCATCGAGAGAATTTCGGGCCGGTTTGGTTCACCTCCAATTAACAAGGACCAACCCACGATTGATTAAAGCAAGAAGAATGAAGCTTCTTTTTGTACACTAGGCCTATAACGTTAGATCTAGAGGGAGATCTGCGTCTATCTTCAGTAGATCGAAACCCAGTCAGGAATAAACTGTGAAGTGGAGTGTGGATGAAGATATATTGCCTGTCATTGTGTCAATCCTCAGTTTCAGATATCAAATTTATTTTGCATAACTTCAGGCTTCTTCATTTAGCCCCCACCCATTTTAACTTATTGTTATTTCCAAATAGGGATATAGTTAGACTCCTAGACCAAAAGCTTCAGTCTCTCTATTTTGGTTGTTCCGCTGAACTGTGTTGGCTCACTCAAAAAAATGTCAGAAATTGTTGAATAAATCCCCAGAAACGATGGTTATTCCTGTATACGAAACAATATGCTGCTCTGCATGCATGTTTGTCTTATAGGCTAGATCTAGTAGTAGGACCTAGATCTAGATAGGCCTAACGTTAGATCTAATTTCTAACTTGGTTAACAGAGGATCTAGGCCTAGTGTTAGGCCTACTGTTGCTTCTAATTATATTATTTTAGACTTAGATCTAGGCCTACGGTACTTCACTTTTATTCATCGATGCTTTCTAATTCTAGGCCAACCTAATTCAAATCGAGTCATCTAAATTATACTTTCCCAACCCGCGACACTTACCCCAGGCCCAGGGCTTATGATCTAGGTCTGTAATTTAGGCCTAGATCTAGGTCTGGGCCTAAACGACTCCATTTACATGTACGAGTATGCCTGTCAGTGTCAGTGGACCAAGGACTAGATCTAATCTTGGTCAATAATGGCCATGAAGTTTAAACTTTTAGCCAGGAATAAAAGACATCAAATCCATATAGGCCTAGATCTCAGTTTAGAACCAAAGCTTTACTTTCTAGGTCTAGATAGATCGAGAGTCCATCGTTACTATATAGGCTAATCTAGATCGAGACCTACGAGTAATTTAGATACGCGAATGCTGTTGCACAGCTCTGAGTCTTGGACTAGATCTATACTTTCTTACAAATAGATCTAGACCTAGTGCATGAGATGAAATTATGTTAAAGTCAAATGAAATAAGATTCGGAAATAAAAAGATGCAGATGTTTCTTTGGGGGGGGGGGCAGCAGACATTTGAAAAATTTAGAGAAACCTAAAATTCAGAAAGCGAGGGCCAGAAGTAACCAATATTACCTATGGCCGTTTTGTGCATTTTCTAAAATAAAAGTGAAGGATGTCATGCAATTCTTTTTTTGATAAAGGTTTTTACATTTTATCTCTTACCCAAATCCCTCCCATATACATACGGTCATAAAAAATATCACTTCTTATTATTGTACTCTCTTTTCTTTCACAAACAGGTTGAGTTTGAAGAAAAAGAAAGACAGGTTGAGTTTGAAGGACAAGAAAAACAGTATAGAGGTCTACCTATATGGTTCAAGATGATGATCATAAGTGCATGCATCATTTTGCAGATTCTCATCCAGGTATAAAAGTTAAACTAACCCATTCAAAGTTACAAGTACATTACATGCATTGAATGTTAACCATGTTTACATTAAATAAAAATAACCTGAGCCACAAAGAGGTAGGATCTGTACGGAACATACACTTCTTAAATATACAGGCTCTCGAGTCTAAAGTAGAACCAATGTCAAAAGTTATGTCCTTGATCTACTAGTAATTAAATTGCCCTTTTATTTCCTATTTCTTTATAAACAAAGCAATATTTATTTTTCATGAGTTATATTTTATAAAATTCATTTTATTCATTCTTTAGTGTGATATTCATATTTCATATTTGTAGATTTACGATTTTTTTTTGTTTTACATTTTGTCTAATAGGATGATGCAATTTGACAATTTCCATGGAGGTGATTGATGATGATAAATAATTGGTGAAGTAGGCCTAATAGAACAGTGCCTGGACCACAGAGAGAAATACAAACTACAGCAGTTATATGAGTGAGTGAGTTAGTTAGTGATTATTTTTGATAATGGAGGTTGTTCACATTTTTTGGCAACAAATAGACCTGCCTTTGAAAACCCATTTCAATTTTGTTTCTAGATTATAGTTAGTGTCGTTTTTAATTACAGATCAAAATATTCTGTGCAACAAAACATATCAAATTCTGACTATTCATATAATTTACATATGTTAATTTATATATTCATATTTACAAGAAATCTCTGTCATTTTTTCGAAGAGTACATGTAGTTAGAATGGAGAGTGGTATGTAAACTGCAGAGAACATGTTTAAGTGATATGCTTTATAGAAGTACAACTTTATAATTAGAAGTAAGATTTCCTATGGTATGTGTCGAAGAAACATACCTATGCATTGTCTCACTTTTCTTGAAACATTTGTTTTATAAATCATGACAATTTAATTGATTTTCTTTCTCTATTTTTTTCAATCTGCAGGACTGGTGTAACAGGTGTTTTCATTCAAGAAATCCAACTATTGAACATTGAAGACTTAGGAACCACGTGATGAAGATGGAAAAGGTTTTTTTTCCAAGTCCAATTAAAAAAAAAAAAATTATTATCACAACCCAAATTCATGACGTATGAAATTTCTTATTGATTTTCATTAAAATTGGTTGCAGAAAGAGAAGCTATAAACATACAAGTAGGAGCAGCGGATTTCAGTTGCTTGAAAGTGGGGAGGGGGGGGGGCACAGGGAAAAAAATGCTGTTTTATGTGAAATTTTTAAAAAGTTGCGAGCAAGCAAAATTTTGACATTTTAAAAACAAATATCCAATGTTGTGATAAATTTCGACAAAATATTCATAATGATATATTTCACCCTTTGCTTTCCTTTTTCTTTGTTTCCCCTTGGTCGTGATTTTTTTTGGGGGGGGGGCAAGATCATTGGCAGCGGAAGGCAAAAAATTTAGGGGAGTCCACCTGAATTTATCCACCTAAATCTTAGAAGGGACCACAAAAATTTCCAGCAAAAAAAAGGTTGTCAACCACAATTTTAGGGGGGGGGCACAACAATTTTAAGGGGGGTCTACCTGAATTTAGGGGGGATGCAGGAAAAAAAATTGACCAGCAAAAAAAAAAGATTCCTAACAAAAAATTTAGGAGGGGGGACTGTCCCCCACCTCAAATTTAGGGGGGACGGGTCCCCCTATCCCACCGCTTCCACTGCCTATGGGCAAGAGTACTTCAAGCCCCCCCCCTCCATCTGTACGAACCTGCTTATATACCCCACTCACATGAATTATTAAACTTAATGCACACAGGATTTCCTTCAGAAGTATATTATAGAAATGAAAATATTGTTTTCTTGTTTCAAAGGGCACTCGTCATGGTGACCATAAAACAGATCCTTCTCAAGTGAAAGGGGCACAGAACAAATTCTTTAGAAGCGCTCTTCTTGGGTAAAAGGGGGCAGTGATTCAAGAAAGGGCACTTTCAAGAAGGCGAGGGGGCACTTTGTATTACATGAAACGGGCTCTCAGATGGAAGGGCACAGAACACGTGGGGGGCATTTTGGGGTGAAAAATTGCATATAAGGAAGAGCACTAATTGGTATTACCTAAACAGGTTCTCATCAGGTGAAAGGGACACAGTACACGTTCGTGAGGGGGCATTTTCTTGCATAAAAAGGCACTTTTCAGTGCTTCAACAAGTAGGGGGAATTGTGCCCCCCCCCCCCCCCCCAGCATACAAAAACATATTCATTTTGGTTCAAACTATTAACATACGCTTAAGAAAAAGGTAAAGCTTAATCCTCTGATAATGTGATTTTTTTCTGGATAATTAATAAAATTCACCACTAACCAGAAAATTCCTTCATGTCTTTCATTTGTGTTCATATAGTATTTGTACCGAGCTAAAATGAAAGGGATTTGGAATTGGCAAAATTCAAAGTGAGACGGAGATCGAGAGAGGGAAAGAGTGATGAGAAGTGGGTTGAAAAGAGATGAGAAAGAAATGGAGGGGCACATAATATGAAGAGATAATTTAGAGGGGGTGGTGAGAGAGCTGGTGTTGGAAGTAGGAACAAAAGGGGTGGAAGAGAAATAAGACGAGATTTTTGGAAACCAGGAGACAGATAACAAGTGGGAAAATAAGAAGGAAATATATGAAAAGTTAAGTTGCAATAGGGGCTAGGGCCACTCCAAGAAAATCTTTTTTTTTTATTCTCCCATATTGCAATATTCTTATGCGAAAATGAATTTTCATGATACCCTACCATTAGAAATTCAAAATTGGGTATAAAAGAAATCTACTTATCTTCATATTTTGTAAAGATATTATTTTCCAGAAAAATTATGAATGGACCTAACCCCTTTTATGGGAATTTCAACTTTTCTATGGTATCATCTTATAGAGCTATTAAAAATCAATTAAGACATAAAAATCAAATTTGATTAAAAATGGTCCTAACCCCTTTTAAAAGTGAGCTCTTCATATGTAGGAGAAGGGCGGCACAAAAGAACATGAGTGGGAAAATGATTAAATGAAAAAAAAAACAGTAAGAAATGCTGGAGAATAAAGGGGACAGGAAATACATATTGAGCATGATAAACTGGGGTCCGTTTCATCATGAGTTACAAGTATGGTAACTACGAATACCAATCATAATCAAGGTTCCCACGGTTATCACAATAATAGCGATGTTTAAATAGCTCAGTGTAATTCATTATGAAACGGACGCCAGAAGAAAGCAGGCACGGGGATCCATGAAGATTTTTTTTTTTACTTCTCCAAATTAAATTTGTAACAAGAAATGACTCTTTTAGTGGTGAAAGTTATTTTTTTCACTATTCATACTCAACCAGTAAAAATGAATACCATCATTGTAATAACCATGATTTGCCCCCACCCCACCTCCACCTTTTTACCTAATCGCGACTTGATCTACTCTTTTCATCTTCCCTTTTAGAATTAGCATTAGGCCAACGAACGTAGAGGGCAGCAACACACAAGCGTGTTGCTCTAAGGAAGGTCAACTCGATACGCGCATGCAACTGAGCTGCGCGCATATTTTATTGTTCATGACAACGAAATCAAATGCCGATCCAATACAACAACAAATTAGTAGTGATCAAGAAACGAATATGAAAGAATATGACTACAACGATATCAAAGATAACATTAAAAAATATGTTGAGGGATATACATAAATATGAAAACATACTTTGATATTTAAAACTTTACAAATGCAAGTTTCAGGAAACTAAAATAATTACCAAATCGGTGATTTGTTATCAGCGATTTCACCAGACGGCTGAATTAGGTGATTTGCGCCGAGACGATTTTGTGACCACTCGCAAAGCATTTCGGGATTGAATATGTCCCCCTTATTTTCTCTGGGCTCTTCGCTGAACCCATCATCATTCTATGCTTAAGCTACATTATGATCCGTCGTCTGCTTAGATTTCAACCCCCTAGTCTAGCACTGGTACGTACTTGTTCTGCTAGGCGTCGATCAGCATTTATCTGCAGTCCATATAGGCCGTGACTCATTTATTCATTTATTTATTAGAGCAGGCAGCAATGCCAATGGGTATTAAAAAAATAATTCACGTATCTATCAGTAGTATGTTATCATTTCTTTTCACCATTTTCCCCAAAACTTATAAATTTAGAAATACATTCCAATCAGTAATAAGTGAAGTCTACATCTAACATAGATCTTGATCATGTTGATCGATAGACCAAAAGCTTCAGTCTCTGTATTTTGGTTGCTCTGCTGAACTGCGCTGGCTCACTCACCGATGGAGATTAAAGTAAAATGTCAGAAATTGTTGAATAAATCCCCAGAAACGATGGTCATTCCCCGGGTTATTCCTGTCTAGTTGATCGATAGACCCAAGTCTAAAGATCTAGAAAACTTTATTTGTCTAACTAGACTGTAGACAAATGCTTTGACCAGTCTCGATCTGTTTGTTGAAGATGTTGTTCCACACTGGATATCTAAGACAAGTAGATCTAGGCCTAGAATATATATAGATCTAGCACGTCTTGTTGGTATGAGTTGGTATGAGTCTATGCAACAATAAAAAAATACTAAAATAATAATCAACTCAAAACAGACGAATTCCACATTGTCTTTATAGTATAGGACGCCTAAATCTAGACCATTTGAGGGTTGGTCCATGCAAGCTAAGTTTGGTTCAATTAAGGCCAGTCTGCATGGGCTAGCCGCTAGGAGGTTATGATTTTTTAGTCCGTTAAATGCCTACATACAGGGTAAAGTCTAGATCTAGAACTAGAAGATTATATGGTTGACAAGTTACCGTTAGGCATTAGCGTTAGGCATGAAATCTTTAAAATTCAGTCAGAAAATGCATAAAAATAAAATCACGACGAGCTCAGTCACTTTGCTCTCACTTTCGAAATTTATCACAAAAAATGCAATATGGCAAATAAATTATGTAAAAGTATTTAAACATTGATTGCACAGAATCAATGGTCAAATTAAGATATGGATGCTGTCTATCAAGTCTACTTTCTACCCAAAATCAGAAATTAAGATGGTCTAATCTATCTAGCCCCCATTTCTAGTCTAGGCCTAGATCTATAACTAAGGTTTCTAACGCAAAACGAATGTCGATGATGGCACTCTGCAAACGATGTAACATTGCAATCAATTTCCCTCAATTGGCTGATTTTCTTAGAAATTATTGAAGAAAACCAGGGAAAATGTGAATAGGTGGCCGTTTATTCAAGCTTTAATTTGGCTTTGGAAGTTTGGTTGCTCAATGATTATCGACCTTCGACGCGACGCAGCGCCTGCATGGCTGTGCAGCTCAGCTGCAGCGCAGCGCGCAGCCAATGCAATGCATCCGATGCACGGGTTTTTTTTTCGCCGTCTATAGTCTCGGACTCGAAGTTGAAATTAGACCCGGATTTCGGGGATGCAGCTTCTTCTATTAAGATTTATAGACTTAAAAGTCAAATGCAATTTAAAATTTGAAATCTGACCTTGAACAATCATCGTTGATAAACATCAGCCCTGAAGCAATTGCACTTCAAATCAGACCAGGCAAATTAGATGTCATTGTCTATGTTGCTAGAAGATCTATGACGAGTCGACTGAAGCCCCAGCGCATCATCAACGTCACTAGTTAGCTACGCGACCGGCCCAGACTCGGCGCACCCAGGCCAGAAAAATGACCTCGATTATTACGGTGGTTGTCTATGCATTTATTAGTGGTGCAGCGAAATTCAGCAGAGGAAAATAAGAGATAAGAGGGATCCTCGTCATAAGACATAATATTCCAAAATGAGAAAAAATGTCAAAATCATGATTATTTAAGCTAAATAATTTCTTTAAAATTAAAATTAATATTTTTAATATTTTTACCCAGAATAACCGATCTAATAATTGTTCATTAAAAAATATTTGAAATTAACAAATGAAAAAAATCAACTCGACAAATTTCCGAAAAGTCCCCCTTATTTTTTAGAGTGGTCACAAAATTCGAGCGGAGTTGACCTTCCTTAGAGCAACACGCTTGTGTGTTGCTGCCCTCTACGTTCGTTGGCATAGGCCTATAAGACGCAATACAAACATTGTTTTGTTTTTAAGTTATATCGCTTGTGATATCGATACTTTATAAAGCGCAACGTATCGTCTCAGATTTGCGCTTGCTTGATTCGCTGAATCCTTCGCGTCACGAGCGCGTAACAAAATGAATACATTAATAAATTTGCCAAGCTGACCTTTGTCATTGCGCTGATGTGCGTATTGTCTAATACACGTACAAAACCACAGTTGACGAGGGAGCATCGTACGAAATTAATATTAATGGGGGCTTATTTTAGCTTCTAATGGATTAAACAAAATGGCGGTAGCTTCGGGGGCCTGGGAATGACGGTCATCGTTTCCAAAATGGCCGCGCTATGTAGGCCTACCACCGCTGCATAGTTTCGCTCATATAGGTCTATCTTGTGAAAACATTCTTCAAGTACCATGTTTGTACTGCTTGAGACATCGGCTTTGGTAAAGGAAATTAATATTCCACGCCTCCACGGATGTCCTGCTGGAAAAGACACAGTGTCGTACAGTGTAACATATGTTTAGTGTGGAACAAAGCATCATTTCCTGCATTCTTGAAATAAATTTGAGCATTCTAAAGGTCAAGTCCACCCCAGAAAAATTTTGATTTGAAAAAAATAGAAAAAAAAAATCAAACAAGCATAACGATGAAAATTTCATCAAAATCGGACGTGAAATAAGAAAGTTATGATCAGTTTCGCTTATTATTCTCAAAACAGTGATATGCACGACTCAGTGACATGCAAATGAGAGAGTCGATGATGTCCCTCACTCACTATTTCTTTTTCTTTTTATTGTTAAAAATATAGAATATTTCATTTTTTACAGATTGACGATACGGACCAAGTTGACTGAACCATGTATAATTCCACATGTTCAGGGATGAATTAATCGTTGTTTCACTTGACAATGAAGATGAAATTAGAATATTTCATATAATAAAATACAAAAGAAAACAATTACCCCCAGAAAATCCCCCCCCCCCTTCTCTCCAGCATCAAGGTTAGAATTAAGCGGCACCTATTGTAAGTTTTGGTCGATGTCACAGGTTTTCGAAATAATTCATTTTTATCTTACGTTTGTAACTTTTTCTTTTTTTCTTTTTCTTTTATATTGGTCTTTCTCCTGTTCTCTCACTTTCTACTTTTTTCCTTTTTTGTTTAGCGGCGCCTTCTGCATCATGAAAAATGGGGGGGGGGGGCTTCTGCCTGAGACCTCCCATTTGGCTATGCATGCATAATACATCAGAAAATGTGTAAAGTGACCCTCATACTTAGTTTTCATAGAAAGATTCAACACGATTAGTCATAATAATCATAAATGCTGAATATCTCTGATTCCAACTGATCTTATTTTAAAAAATATTTATTTTGGGTTTAATTTCAGGAAAGAAATCAGGCAAATAGATAAAAACGTAAAAAAGACACCTTCATAGGTAGACATATTGATAACGCAACTATCAACACTCACACTGTCAAGTAGGACCTATAAACCTGTTATTTTAAAAACAATTCAACTAACAAGTAGCTAAGAATTATGAAACAATAATTGGTGCACATTCCAGATTAATAATAATTATACTTGCTTATATAGCACTTAACACTTACTTTGTCAGAAGTCTCTAAGCGCTCTACAGTATATGCAGCATAATTACCCTGGCTTTAGCAGTGCAGCTGTTACGCGCGCTGCGTTTCAAGGAATAAATTCCTGCCAGGTACCCATTTACCTCACCTGGGTTGAGTGCAGCACATGTGGCTTTATGACTTAATACAGTAAGCTTTAAAAAAATTATGCAAAGATAACACACACAAGAACACCTTGTAATTTTACCATTTACGCCCTAAATGGTATAAAATTACAAGGTGTTTTTGTGTGTATTATTCTTGGGTGAAAGCAAGTAAACATTAAAGAAGGAAATTAAGTACTAAAATTACGAAATTGTAAACATTATGACATAATCAAATACAGTGTTTTTTCTATACAAATTGACAATCATGGTAGTATACATATAAGGACGGTTTGTAAGAATTTATAAAGAAGTAGGCCTATGCAAATCAAATAATGCGACCGAGCAGCGTGAGCTGAAAATATTAATAGTTAGACCATAAAACGGACATTGTACAGAGCACTTGAAAAATCAATTTGTAAATTTAAAAATGATTAAAAGCTCGATATCCGAGATGAAATATGTGTTCTATATTGACTTCAAATTTTGATATTTTAAGCTCCATATCAGCTTATATAGAGCAAGATATGAATCTCATCGAAAAGGAAATGCGAGCGGGAAGCGTGAGCGAAAATTTTACAAAGTGACATAAAAAGAAAGTCTTCCCTTCACCTTATATTATTCAATCCTCTTCTTCCTTTCATTTTCCTCTTCTTTTTCTTCTATCTCTCCCCTTCTTTTTTTTCTTTCCCCCCTTTTTTTTTGCTCCGTCAATTTTTTCAGGGGGCAAACCAAGTCTCAGGGAGGGGCACGTACCCCTCTGGCCCCCCCCGTATACTACGCCACTGCGAAGATAGCAAAACGAATGATCTTATGCTATGGTGACATACAAATTATGATCGAATTCTGGGTTTCGTAAAGATTTGTAGATGGCCGGGGCGAATCAAGCTCTTACCAATAGAAGGGGGGGAATTTTTTTGTCACCCATATTTACCCAGATCGGCCGCTCAAAGTTGATTTTAATTTGTTTTTTGAAGGGGTTGTCCCTGTGGAGTAATGGGCCAAAAATTTTGAGGGGGCTCAATACAGCGTATCACGTAAAAATTAATAAGAAGTTGTGAGCGAAGCGAGCGAGCAAAAATTTCAACATTTTTATCACAAAAATCAAAGTTTTTGATAGATTTTTCGAAAATGATAGGCCTATATTTCACCCTCATCCCAAGTTTGGTTTTCTCTTTTTTTCTTGGTCGTGAAAAATAAGAGCGGTGGGGATGGGGGTGGGGGCAGAACGCTGATGTCGTATTAGTCATCTCTACGCTTTATTCTTATAAAACAACATAAAAAGTGTAATTATCTTATAAGCCCTATTTAAATAGTGCGAGCGCGAAATACTCAAAATCTCTTTCTTACTTTGTAGTTGTTAAAATATTACATTTAATCAATTCATTGTAAGCGGTTATGGCCTAATGGGAAAAGCGCAGTACAAATAATAAGTAATAATAAATAATAATAATGCATGTTTTTCACCTGAAAATTGACGATTCTGGGCAATGTTTGTGAAGCTGAACAAGATACGTATGTAACTATATAGCTAATTACTGCGAGCGCTAAGCGCGAGCAGAAACTGTTAATATGGTTTCTGGTTTGATCGAAAAGGGACCTGTTAAGAAGGTTTTGCAGTTAGCCATTAAAACGATACATATTTCAACTATTAACTAATGTGAGCGCGAAGCGCGAGCTGAATTTCTGGTGAAATTCTGACTTAAAAAGGAAATTTTTAGCACTTTTTGTAATCATTAACAGTATAGGTATAAAACCGAACAATTGATGCGAACGCGAAGCGCGAGCAGAAATTTTTTTTTGAGATTTCAGACCTAAAAATGGGACATTCTCTAATCATGAAAAAGGATGGGTAATTTTTTGTTCTTCCTATATTAATTATGCAAGCGCAAAGCGCGATCTGATCTGAAACTAGACAATTTTGGCACGTTTTGAATAAAGATGATGCTGCATATCTCAATATTGTGCGCATGTTTTAGAATCTGGGCATTCTGTTATATTTATCATGAAAATCAATAATGCGAGCGCGAAGCGCGAGCGGAAAATGCTTGGATACCCGGTATGAAGATGGTGAAGTGGATGTGGAAAGCACTTAATAAATGATGCGAGTGTGAAGCGCAAGCTGATATCTTCATTAGTATTTTGACCTAGGACTTGGACATTCTAGGTCTAAGGACATTTTGTCATCATATGAAACTGGTGACAACTTTCTTATTCCTCTTCCTAAGCGCGATATGAATCATATGAAACTGTGATATTGTCGATATTCTTTTCTGAAAAGGAACAATTTAGTCATTAAGAATTTATGAAATTTTTATTATCATATTTATTAATGTAATAAGCCTAATGAGTGAGTGAAATGTGTTGACACTGAGGCCTGAAAACTGTATATTTTAAGCACTTTTGTAATCATGAATAGGATTTGTGAGTTGATATACTTTTAACAATAATGCGAGCGCAAATCATGAGACGAAATTTTTGGTAAACTGGCATAAAAGGGGGGTTTTAAGTAGTTTGTTATATAATTTGGCAAATCAAACTATGCGAGCGCATAGCGCATGCAAGCTGCAAGTTATATTCACACCATAAAACGGACATTAAACAGAGCACTTAAAAAATCAAATTGTAAATAAAAAAAAAATGAATAATGTCCGAGCTGATATATGCTTTGTATATCGACTTCAAAACTTAATTTTTTAAGCTACATATCAGCCTATTTAGCAAGATATGTACCTCATCAAACAGGCTATGTAAGCGCGAAGCGAGTGCGAAATATATTTTTAATCATTTTCCAAGTCTTCCCCTAACCTTTTTTTTCACTCGTCTCCCTCATCTTACTTTACCTCTTCTTTTCCCTCCTTTCTTTCCCCTTCTTTGTCTTTTTTTTTCTTTCCCCTTTTTTCTTCATTTTTTTGGCTCCGCCAATAGGGGAGCGGGCCCCTCGGCCCCTGGATCTATGACTCTGTGCACTCCCTTTGTCTAGGGGGTAATTGTCCGGGGGTAGTTGTCCGGGGGGTAGTTTGTCAGGGGGTAATTGTCCGGGTAGTTGTCAGGGGGTTATTGTCCGGGGGTAATTGTCCGGGGGGTAATTGTCCTCGGGGGTAAATTGTCGGGGGGTAGTTGTCCGGGGGTAATTGTCCTCGGGGTAATTGTCCGGGGGGTAATTGTCTGGGGGTAATTGTCCTAGAACCCTATTCACCAAATATAAATTCTGCATTTTTTCGAAATATATAAATAACAAAATGGAGGAATATTTTCTCCATCCCAAATCTATATCTGTGTTATTTTATTATTGTGTTAAAAATTACAAGATCGTTGTTATTCTGAATTAATGAATGGTATCCCATTCATTAATTCATTAATTCATTATTCAAAACTTAATTATTTAAGCTACATATCAGCCAATTTAGCAAGATATGTACCTCATCAAACAGGCTATGTAAGCGCGAAGCGAGTGCGAAATATATTTTAATCATTTTCCAAGTCTTCCCCTAACCTTTTTTTTCACTCGTCTCCCTCATCTTATTTTACCTCTTCTTTTCCCTCCTTTCTTTCCCCTTCTTTGTCTTTTTTTTTTCCTTTCCCCTTTTTCTTTCATTTTTTTGGCTCCGCCAATAGGGGAGCGGGCCCCTCGGCCCCTGGATCTATGACTCTGTGCACTCCCTTTGTCTAGGGGGTAATTGTCCGGGGGGGTAGTTGTCAGGGGGGTAATTGTCCGGGGTAGTTGTCAGGGGGTTATTGTCCGGGGGTAATTGTCCGGGGGGTAATTGTCCTCGGGGGTAATTGTCCCGGGGGTAGTTGTCCGGGGGTAATTGTCCTCGGGGGTAATTGTCCGGGGGGTAATTGTCTGGGGTAATTGTCCTAGAACCCTATTCACCAAATATAAATTCTGCATTTTTTCGAAATATATAAATAACAAAATGGAGGAATATTTTCTCCATCCCAAATCTATATCTGTGTTATTTTATTATTGTGTTAAAAATTACAAGATCGTTGTTATTTTGAATTAATGAATGGTATCCCAATGCTTCAAAGTTGGCATTACACAATCGCTTGGGAGAGAAAATGTGGGTGCTAAGGATAGCGTCATACATAGCAATTGAAATACTTCAATGAGAATATAAATATCACAATAACCTGTTGGCATTGAGATAATTCAGCTTGACAGGATCAATTAGCTCAAATTTGCTACCGTTTTTTATGGAAATAGAAATCAAGTGGAACATGCAGAAAATATAGTCGTATTGGATTTGACCCGGACGTTAATACATTTACAACAAAAAATGTATTACTAGTGCTAACCATGATTAGTGCTCGATTTAATTTGAATAATTGATGATTGGATGTGGATTTGCGTCACCCCCTTCCCCTTCCATGGTGAGATTAAAGGAGAATGAAACCATTGGAACAAGATAGCTTGTGTGAATACAGAAAAATCAAAGAAACAGATCAACGAAAGTTTGAGAAAAATCGGACAAATAATGAGAAAGTTATGAGCATTTGAATATTGCGATCACTAATGCTATGGAGATAGCAAATTGGCAATGCGACAAAGATGTGTGATGTCACTTGTGAACAACTCTCCCATATTGCTTTAGTATATATTTCACTAGAAGTGCCTCTTTTATCACATCTAATCATAAATTATGTGTTCTGTCTACATGAAGGCATGTAATTCATATTTTTAAGAATACATCATGGATAAAGAGTCTGTATCATCATAAGAAAAAGCAAAAATAGACATTTTGAGGGTATTTTATAGTCCACCAAAGGGAAAGTTGTTCATCAGTGACATCACACATCCTTGTCGCATTGCCAATGTGAGGATCTCCATAGCATTAGTGATTGCAATATTCAAATGCTCATAACTTTCTCACTATTTGTCCGATTTTTCTCAAACTTTCTTTATTCTTATTCTTTGATTTTTCTGTTTCTACACAAGCCTTTTGTTCCAAAGGTTTCATTCCCCTTTACATTTCTCCTACTGTTTATCTCACTATTAGACAATACTAAAAAGTAATTCCTACTACCCTGCTTAGATTTTGTTTTGGGGTATATACTTTCAGCGCTTTGGTCAAGCCCTTTATTTATTCATGATTCGTAATGATTTCATAGACTGGTTGTCGAGATGCGTACCCTAAGCATGTCATACACTATGTTTGCAGTGCAATAATTCATTTCTAGAGTAGCATCGAACTCTTTTTCTCCGAATATTGATGTAATATTTTAGACAGCTATTGAGAGAGGCTTTATTGGTCATATTTTCATTAGTTCGGGGCAATTTATGGGAAGGTGTGGTCTCCAAACATGAGTCTTTTACAACTGCCCAAATATCAAAAATTACCCCCCCCCCCCCCCCGTTAAGATTGGACCAATCGGTCATTTAGACTCATTTTTGTAGATTAAAAAATTCTTTAGACCAAATAAAATAAAACTATAGAATGTGCCAAAGAACAACTGGTCACTTCACTAGTTGATATGAAAGTAATTAGACTAATTGTTGTATATTTGTATGATAAACTGTGGATACAATGACTATCATTCCTTGGGACAGTTATTTACCCTCTTTACTCTTACACCTAGAATCTATTACCCAAAGATGAAAATCTGGAAATATATTCATCCGAGGAATCAACGATTTATTTCTTTGCCAGCAGAGCTGACACATCTCCAATCACAGTGTCTGTATCACATTTAAAGAAAAACGCGTATTGCCCTAGTTTCCCATATTGTCAGGCAAATCACACTTTCAAAGGCAATTAAGATATCCCGTCGTGTAAACATTACAACCGTGCACTACCAACACAATTTTTATTCTATAATTTCTTTAATAAAAATATGCAGTTACCAAAATGTGTCATAACAGCAAAAGTTCCTGAACAATTGGTAAAAAAAAATATTTCGGTAATTTACCCCCCAAAATGCACACCAGTATAATGGTTTATAAATGCATCACTAATGACTTACCAGCAATTCCATGGGTTTTCTCCAATACTATTGAATAAAGTCGATTACAGAATAGCCTATCCAACCGCCCCAGTGTACGTGTACTTCCATTGATGAACCTGGATCAACTGAACACAAAGGAGGATTATTGAAGCCTAGAGATCACACAATGAAAATATTTCACAATAACGGTAGAGGTAATAAACAGAGGTATTTTTTTTACTTGACGTGGTGATTGGTCTGGGTTGCCTATTATTACTGTACTCTGTTCCAATAAATGTAACACACGAGAGAGCAGCGTATATGGCTTATCGTCGTATATTAGCAGTTTGAACACTTAAGGCCCGAAAACATTTATGACGTCAAGAATTAGGTCTGAATCGAATTCATGATATCAAGTAGTAATCTTGTGTTGTTAGCAAATCTATATTAAAATTTCTCGATTTTAAGACTTGGGATTAGATTTCTTCTACTACTTCGTTATAATTTTCTCTCTGCCTTTTCTCCTCGATGGTTAATACTTCAGTAAATATTTATTTTGCAGCGTGCTTTTGTTGCCCCAGGGCCTTGTTTAACTTTCATCCTTCGGTTCACTCTTCTTTGCCTTGCTTTCCCCCTTTTCTTTCATCTATTTTTCTTTCTACCTCCATGCTGTTCTATCATCTCATGGTCATGTATTGAAAGCATCTGTGGAATTCACACTGACCCCCAAAAGTTTTAGTCTCGGGGTTTATTGGCTCCCATAAGAAGTTCACTTTGACCCTCCAAAAAAGGTTTATTGTAAGAATATCTGGAAAAAAGCACATTGGTGAAGGTTTGAGGAAAATTCATCAAAGATTTAAAAAGTAATTAGAATGTTATTTCTTTATTTGTGACGTCATATGCATGCTGCTTCCCATGTTTCGTGAATATTAATAAATCAATAAATGTCAAATGGATATTATACAGTATAACAACAGATAAATAATTTCACACCACCTCCTGTAAGAAGACCATATTTCAAACATCATAAACCATTAGAACTCTAAATTTATGCATTTTATATATGGGGCAGCTGCTCGTATATGACGTCAAAAAAAAACTTTCAATTTCCTCAAATCTCCAGCAATATTTTTCAATATTTTCCCTGGTATTTTACAACAAACTTTTTCGTCAGGGTAAACTTCCCCTTCAATTATTATCAGTTCAAATGTACATGTGACTCAAAAGAATTCTAAACATTTTATTCATGAGGATTATGATTAACTCATAACGTGAACATAACACAATTGTACTTCGCCATTTCAGAACTGTAAGTGAATATACATAAAGCTCGACTATGGGCGACATAAAGTGGGTGAAATCTTCGGGTTGAATTTTTCTCAATTCTTATGGTGAATATAAGGCCAGGGGCCTGTTGCAGAAAGAGTTGCGTTTAAACGCAGGTCGAAAAATCAAACGCAAGTCCAAAATGCGCGCTGTTGATTGGTTGAAAATCAAGTTGCGCATGATTTTTAGAGTTGCGACCGATTGCAACTCTTTCTGCAACGGGCCCCTGGCCTTTTAGCTACACTAGCTCTCCGTGAGCCTACACTTCTAAAGTTCTAATCATTACTGGGAAAACCTGTCGAAGGCCCGTCTTAAATTTTGCTCATTCGAGTTCGATATTTGGTGTTTACTTTAACTCAAAATCGCGAGCAAATTGTACTTTGTATCCTTTCAAACTTCTGAGACAACCATTGTTAATCAATTCAATGTCATATCGTCGTGAGTATGAATGGACATGGACCTACTAGGATGGTGTGAATAATTGCGAGCATCCACTGAGTGCAAAGTTCAACGGAACGGAGTCCTTGGGACATGTTAGAATATATCCATTGGCCCACGGTCGTTCAATATTACATTTTTCTTTTCTTCCGCGTTAAGATGGCGCTCTTTCTGGTTATTGATGTATGCATAATGAATATAGGTAATCTATGTCCCTTAGGTGGCTCAAATAAACAAAACAGGTTGGTCTATTTTCAATTTGATTTATCTTGCACAGTAAAAAAAAATAGCACGTTGTTAAAGCCTGTCACTCTAACAAGTTGTTAAACTTTGTTGTAATTGTTTAAACTTTCCATCAACTTGTTTAAAAAAATGCAACAGTTGTTTAAAAGGTCTAAACACTTGTTTAAAACGTTTTAATTGTAGTTAGAGTGACGGGCTTAAACGACGTGCTTAAATTTTTAAACAGCGTTTTAACAGTGTACAAAATCGAATCCTACGTATTATTCATTCCGTCTTATACAGTGGCGTCGACGGGTCTAGGGGTGGGGATGATTCCATATATCGGACAACCGCTTGAGGTATACATGTATGTGAGCGTGGTGTATTATGGATGTGTGCAGTGACGTAATGGGCCAAACATTTTGGGGATGCAGAACACAGTATAAATTCTCTTAAGTTGCGACCTATAAAATATGAAGCGAGCAAGCAAAAATGTGACATTTTATAAACAAAAATCTCAGATAAGTTTTGACATGATATTCAGAAAATTATATTAAATTTCACTTTGCTTTTCTTGTCTTTTCCTCTCGGTTATGGAAGTTTGTTTTTCATTTTCGCTTGGGAGGTATGCCCACCAACCCAGTATTACGTCATGTGTTTTTGTGAATGTATACATGATTAATATAAAAGAATATTGAGAACGCGGAACCGAACGAGAGAAAAAAAATCTAACTTCACTTCATCATCTAATTCAAAGTTTTAATGATCATAATAACAATGAAAGAAATAATAAGGTGATAATATGATATAAAGAATATCATTACATTTTTCTTCCGTTTTGAAAACTGGGAGATGATATAGCACCCCATGCACCGAAAAGTAAGGCGGATACATCAGTCCAACCCCCGCCCCTGTCTAAGCCTCTAACATTAAACAATACCTTTTTCTCCCCCCCCCCCTCTCTCTCTCTCTCTCTCTCTGATATTGGCGGACTCATTACTCCATGCACAAATATATTTCAGTGTCGAACATTACTTTTTATTAACATAGTGAATAAGTTTCCAAATAGGTTATAGGTATAGATGTATACCAAATGTTTTCTTCTTATTAGAAATGCATCATATATATATATATATATATATATATATATATATATGTGAATTGAATAAACACAAGATAGAGACATCTCTTAAATCGTAAGAATAAAAGGTAGCGATAAGAAAATCAATAATTGTGATATCAATGTAAAAATAAATCAGTCATTACAAAAGGTATAATTTCATAAGTTGAATAATAAGTCATTGCACTTTAAGAGAGAATGGCCTTGAATAAAATAAGAAAGCAAAGTGATTTAAATTTCAATTTCATTTCAATTTTGTACATTTCCAGTAAAGTTAAAATACACCTATCTGCAAAAATGTCGCGCGAAGCGCTAAAGTTCACGAGTTAAAATGTAACACAATTAGGTAATCCACAGAATTTTGTATAATATAACCTATCAGTCATAAGTTGAAAGTTTACATTGCATACGTGTGGATCACGGCCAGTTTATTCGCGGACAAAAGAAATTGAGTAAAGATTCTAACTCTAAGTAACTATTGGATTGGTTGTAAGGCCAAGTATGTTATCCAAAAGATCACAAGATAAAAAGATCATGTATTCGAATTAATTATTTAAACCAATAAAATGTATAGCCTCATATTCAAGCTTTAATGGATTTTTAAACCTGAATGTGATTTTCGTAATCCATTTAAAATATATTTGAATGTTGATTTTTTTTAAGGAATTTCATAAAGAAATTCTAAATTGGTTTTCTTATTCATCTTTGAAGTAAGATTAGGTTTCCATAGATTTGACGTTTTGAAATCGACACTTATTTCTTAAATGACTTAATGCTATTTCACATCAAATACTTGGGTCATAACAACGCCCATAACCGACAGTATGATATTCATGTCATCGACTCCTTTTTTCAAACTATATTTCTCTTCCTTCAGCAGTCATCTAGTTCTTTTTTATAAGCTTGCGTGTGGTTGCTCTTCTGAACTTGATCGTTGGTATCAGAAATGATACGAGCTGGCGCGCCGGATTCCACTTACTTGACACTGACAGCACTCAGTCGCACAGGGTGTCGGTGGCATTTATGGTTGTTACAATATATGGTAGATGCACAGGCGGATCCAGGGGCGAGGGGCCCGGGCCCCCCTATTTGCGGGGGAAAAGGGGAAAGGAAAGGAAAGAAAAGAAAAGAAAAGAAAAAGAGAGGAGAAAAAAATAAGAAGAGGAAGACGAGTAAATAAAAAAAATCTCAAAATGAGGGGAGACCTGGAAAATAAAACGAATCTTAGTTTCATGTCACTATATAAAACTTTCGCTCGAGCTTCGCGCTCGCATTGCCTGTTAGGTGATTTACATAACTTGCTCAACATTGAGCTTACATACCAAGTTTGGAAGGTTAATATACAAAACACATTTCACCTCGGATATCGAATTTTCATTATTTTGTGTGATTTACAAATTGATTTTTATTAAGTGCTCTGTAAAAAATGTCAGTTTTATGGTCTGAATATTTTTTTTGCTCTCGCTGCGCGCTCGCTAATTTTTATTTATAAGGTACTTATTATTTTCATGTATTCCATAAGGTTTTCAAAATATCTCTTTTCTGGTCTGATTGTCATAACGCTAGCGGTGCTAGCGGTGCACCCTCGCATTTTGATTGCCTAGTTATGTATGTGTCATAATTGATTACACAACAAACTACTTAAAGTGATTGGTTAACATTGGTTTGACTTTTAAAAAAATCTGAGCTAGAAGGTTACACTTGTCACCTGTGTCTGTGATATGATACAAAAATGAAGCCCAAAAAGAATTGCGTTCGAAAATAATTATTTATTGCTTCAAAAAAAGTGACCGGAAACACCATTTTAATTTCATCCCATACATTTATGTGTACTATTTAGGCGTCTATAAGACGCCTATTTACAAAATCGGGGTTTGCCTTGTAGTTTTAGCTTTTCATTCTCAATAAAGGTTTTTTCAGGATTTATTAGTTCTAATACATGCACTTGTCATGCTTGTACACATGTTTCATCTTGGTTTGATAATTTTTTTAATCGGCTGCTCACAAAGTTAAACAATACCTTTAAAATCCCCTTTTCATTACAGTTTATCAAAAATTTCGGCTCGCGATTTGCACTCGCGTTAATTCCGCGCCCTCATTATGCAATGATGAATAAGATATCAATTTAATAATTCAATTGCCCCCTTTGTTTCATCTCGCGCTCAGCAAGATGAATAGAAAGATAGTCATCATTTTCATATGATGACATATCCTAAGGGTGTCCCGGTCCTATGTCAAAACTAAACAAAATGATAATGATGAAAAATTTCAGCTCTTTATTAAGTGCGATCCATATCCACCTCACAATTTTCCTACAAAGTGCTTGAAATATAGAGCTGAAATCGACCCTTTTTAAGATCGGAATATCAAATATTTTATGCTCGCGCTTCGCGCTCGCTTGATTTTCATGATAAAAGATGTATTTAGAATGCCTAGATTCTATATTAGGAATAAATCTGAATCACGCGCGTGTATCTGCTCGCGCTTTGTGCTCGCATTATTAATGTTAGGAAGATCCCTATTTCTCATCCATTTCATAAACATGAATAGAGTGTCCCGTTTTTAGGTCTAAATCTCGATTTTTTTCTGCTCGCGCTTCGCGCTCGCATCAATTGTTTAGATATATAGCTATCCTGCTCACAAATCGAATATAGTGAATAAAGTTTTTCATTCTTTAGAGTATGTAGAAATGTTAAATATTTTCAACTTGCGCTTCGCATTCGCATTATTTGATTGTTGAAATATTTCTTAACTTCTTCATGGCTAAGTGCAAGCAGGCCTTAACAGGTATTGGCCTATCTTTTCGATCAATTCAAAACGTATATACAAATTTTCTGTTGGCGCTCGCATTATTAACGTAAGGAAGATCCCCAATTACTCATCCTTCTAATTATTTACAAAACATGAATAGAGTGTCTCGTTTTTAGGTCTAAATCTCGAAATTTTCGGCTCACGCTTCGCGCTCGCATCAATAATTGTTCAGTTATAAACCTATTCTGTTTAGGTTACAAAAAGTGCAAAGAATTTCCATTCTTTGGTTAAAAGTGTCAAAAGTTTTCAGCTGGCGGCTGGTTGTTGAAAAAATGTAACATCTTCATGGCTAACTGCAAGCAGTAGGTAGGTCTACCTTTTCGATCAGTTCAAAACGTGTATCAAAAATTTCTGCTCGCGCTTCGCGTTCGTAGTATAGTTGTATACACATCTTTTTCAGGATAACAAGCATTGCCTACATCTCCAAATTTTAGGAAAAAATACATGAAATTTCCCCCAAAAAAATTGCTCGCGCTTCGCACTCGAATCATATGAATAAGGATTATGATATTATATATTCATGTTGATTGAATAGAATAAAGCTGAGAACCCTAACCCTATTACGACTCTTCAAAGAAACAAACAAAAAATCATGTTCGAGCGGCCGATCGGGGAAAATATGGCTGGAAAAATTCCGCCCCCCCCCCTATTGGTGAAGGCTGGATCCGCCCCTGGGTAGATAGTTGAACGGTCATTCCATTTTGATTCTTCTTCTTCTACTTTCTTGAGAATACAAAATCAATACAATATTCTGATCTGAAACCAGACTGATCATTGTAACGTGGCCATATTTTGAAGCCCACTTTGACCATCATCAATAGCTTTCAAAGAATATATTGATTTGATCCAGTTGCATTGACCTTCGGTAGAGTTGGGTCTCGAAGACTTTGCTACATGGTCTGGATGTTTGATTCTTCAACGTTTATTCTCTCAACCTTTTGCTGCTGCTTCTTCTTCATCTGGTACCTTAGGAATGATCGGATACCCTGTCGTCCTTGCTGTCGATAGAAATATGGAGCAGACAAACAAAATGATATGTCTGATGAAGTTACGTTTCATCTCATATCTCGTTTACTACAACATGCACTATAGGTATAGATAAGGGGCCTTTGAACCCCCCCCCCCCCCACACACACACACAAAGCTCCACGACAAAGGGGTAAAATGAACAAAGAAAATGAAAGTAGGAGGAAGGGGATGAAACATGATTCTATATTCCACACCAGTTTCGAGAAAATGAGGGGTGGGGCCATCTGAAAATGTTTACAAATAACTTCAAGGAAAACTTTTTCTGCGAGGACAAATAAACTGTAAGTCAAATACTATATAATGCTTTATGATTTGGTTGATAATTTCATCAATTAGTTCTAACTAAAAAAAAAATCGTACCTCAATCAAAAAGTCGGTATCCTCCTGTTTCATATCAAAGTCCATTGATTTGATATATGCTGTATTAATCATCACGGTTCGCTCATTGTCACCACCCTATTAAAATAAATATAAACAATCTAATCAGGAAGTATTCAATATTTAATGTAACACATTATGTGGTCGAATTGACAAACAAAACAATATTACAAGGAAACAGGAAAGGAAGAGCGAGATAACAAAGAAAAGAAGCTCTAATTAGATAATATTCAGAAGAAAAAGAATATACCAAATAATAACATTTTGAATCGCAGTCAAGACAAGAAAATACCAATAATTTTCAAAAAAATTGACGTTGTTTTAAGTTGCAACATTTTGTAATGTTGTAATGAGAACTATTGATAAAGACTTGTAATGTATAAAAAGTATATACGCTGATTTATAGAAAAAGAAAACAAGTTTTAAAAAATTGTCAAATAAAAGTCATGAAAAAAAATTGACAAAATAAACAAGACATGCTTATGAATTATGAGTTCTCAATACACGATATTCCATATAAAGGAATCTTAATCTGGAAGGTATATTAGATGATGTTGTAAATACCTCAGATTCAGTTTGACACAAATACTACTGAAAAATATTTTTAAAGCAGGTATATATATATATATATATATATAATAATATATAATAACAACAACAATAATAACAATACCTCCAAAAATGCTCTTTTCACATTCATTAGGAGCGTCCGGAACACACAATCGACAATGTTTGATGCCTTGCTGATTTTGGTCCAACCTGCTCCAATGATTTGACTTTCTATACCAGCACCACGACTTTCAGCCATCATCATCATCTCATGAAAGTCAATCTAAAGAAAGAGATAATTCGGTATGAAGCATGCACGTGGGTCGCTTCACAAATCTGTTCTTAAACTTACACATAACTTTACAAACAACTGGAACAGGGCCCCGTTTCGTAAAGGATTTTTATACTAGCAAATGCAGTTTCTGTAGCAAATTTACCATCAGCCAATCATATTGAAGGATTTCAGTAGCTTTTAACTATTATTGCAAATTTGTTTCATATGAAAAGTTTTATAAAACGGACCGGAGGAATTGGATGTTTTGGTTGCTAAATCAGATTCGCTATCATTTTTATTGCATCATCTCGAGTTTTAATTGAAACTTTTGTTGCTGACTTGCAAACGATTACCAATTACCCCCACCCCCCCCAAAAAAAATGATAATGATAATAATTAAATGAATAAATGACAAAAAATACCATTACAATTTCATATAAAGGTTGTTAGATATTTGGTTCCACACCATGGAAAATATGGGATGGTCACAGGAACATGCTCTTGGGCCCGTCGCAGAAAGGGTTGCGGAGTCAGTCTCGAATGCGCGTTTTTTTATATTATGGTTGAAAGTCATGCATGTTGCTATGGTACGCATTTGATTGCATCCCTTTGTGCAACGTGTCCGTTCTTTAAATCAATCGTAAGAGCTTTCTGGAACGAAAGAAGTCTCAGCAACATGTGTTTTCTCAAAGTTGTTCGTAGAGGAGACCCCCTCTCCCCCCCCCCCCACACACAATTTTTTTTCATATTTTAACAAATAGAAAAAAATCCATACATTTGATAATAAATGATAAACTTGTCCAATAGTTGTATTATCTATTGACCGATATCGTCCATGCTCTCGTCGTTTCGCCTTAAAGCAATTTACTCCTAATATAAAGATAAAGACGAAAACGCGGTATATAATGATGGCAGTGGAGAAAATTATTTGGGATGCTTGGGGTGATGACGATGATGATGATGATGATGATGATGATGATGATGATGAAGATGATGATGATGATGATGATGGTAGTGGTTGGTTGTGGTGATGATGATGGTGATGTCGACATGTGATGATGATGTGATGATTATGATGACGATGAGATGATGATATGAAGATGATGATGAGTGTGTGTGATATGGGAGTGATATCATGATTGATGATGAGATAATGTGACGATGTAGTTGCGACGACGACGACGACAATGACGATTATGTGATGAATGAATGACTAATGATGATGATGATGATGTGATGATGATGATGATATGATGATGATGATGAATATGATGATTGATTGATGATGGTGGAAGATGTGATGTGTTGACAGATGATAGATTATCATCACATCATAATATATATTATATATTGACTATGATGATGATGATAGATATGCTTGATGTGGGAGGATAATGAAGTAATATATGATTGATGTATGATTGATATATGAATGAATGATGAGATGATGATGGGATGGGATATATATATTATTGTATATATATATTATTGATGATGATGATATATGATGATGATGATGATGATGGCGATGATGATGCATATCTATTTTCATATTTTATTTTACCTCTCCGTCACCGCTGATATCCAAAGCAGAGAATATTTTACTTGGTGATGTTAGATGACTTCCAAACAAAGCTCTGCGGTGGGCCGTGGTGAACTCATCCGTCTGTAACACACGTAACACAACAAAGTAGTTCTAATTTTCTTAGTTGTTACTCTTGTACAGAATAATACACTTGTAGAAACACATGATATGTATTATCAAAGATGAATTAGTTTCAAAATAATCATTTACACGATTGGCTGAATCTTTGTTATTGAGGATTTGGTTCTGAACCGTCCAAATAAGGTTGTCATTTCGGTACAAAAGGGAGGTGGATAGTACCCACTTTTTGAAAATCATATTTTGTAAAACTACATAAAAATTCAATGTATTGGCGCGGCTAACTCTTCTTGTAGACCGATTTAACGTTCATTAGACGTTTCTGTGCGATGGAGACAGGGGTGGTGTGAAATCGGCTTCTTATTGGACAAGCGCTAGAGGCATGTCCTTTTCAGTAACATTCTGGCGCCTGTGAGTTCTTTGGTTTGTTCATCACATCATTATTTTCAAATAATTCATATCGTGTTGATGAATGGCATTGGATACAGCACTTGTTGCAATGTTAGGCAAACACTTCAGCTTTTTATCTCAGAAAAACCTGGCAATTAAAATATCTATGGGTGAAATTTGAATAAGCCAGTGAGGCGGAGGGAAAGTATAAAAATCATTCCGAATACATTATACGTAATTATGTATTCATAAGAGAAGGACATTATGTTAACAACCCTGATGCGAAATTTTTTGATACAACATCGTCACCATTGTCATGTACCTACTTTTGTAAGAGCTTGCTCAAATTCACTCCTGTTGATTGTATCATTGCCGTCTAAGTTGTGCTCATTGAGAACTCTAAGAAACTTGGACATCGCCTCTGTTACCACCGTGTGTCGCTGGATATCGTATTCTCGCTTGCTGATCACTTTCTTGTATTCCCTAAGTATACAGTGCGTATCAAAAAAAAATTACACTTAGAAAAAATCCTGTAAAATTTTGTAATATCCTGAAGATTTTCCCACATTTCAATATTGGTAAAGATCCATTCAAACAAATTACGAAGTTATTGAAAAATGATTTGCGCAGAACTTTGAAATAGTTATATGCGAATAAAAATGGACCTTAATCATGAAGAACACGTGAAATTTAGCCAATAAAATTGATTTGAAGATATTTTTTACCCTTTTTAACTTGTTTCCTTGCCCAAAACACTTCGAAGAGTGCATTGCGCCCCACCCCACTCCCCCACACACCGAGGCCATCGGGATGAAATTTGCTTTACACCGAGCTTTGATTTACATGAAATGGCTTAGGCTTGATTTTCATTTCGTTAATCATTGTCAAGCTTGGAAAAAGTGTGGAGAAACAAGTACTAAATGAAAAATGAAATGTAAACACACTTTAAATGATAAGAACTTAGTGAAAAAATGCTGCTGTCTGATATAAACTTTTGCTCAGATTCATTCATGTCCTCAGATCCAGCTGGCACAAAAAGGGGAAAGGTTGTGCTTACTAAGTTTTGAAATTTAAATTTGGGTGCAAAATTGTTACAAAATGCTTGAATGTATCAATTCATTACAATTGACAAAACGTGCAATGGGAAATGTATGAGAAATGTTTCGCAGGGTAAGTTTAATTCCGCCCTTTCCCCTTGACACAGCGTGAAAACGAGCATTTCTGCGCAAACAGATTTCTGCGAGCTTTACAAAAATGGACAGTGCTCACTCAAGTGTAACATTCTGTCAAAACTTTTACTTTCATAGGATAGATGAGACCCAAACCCAAGATTATGTGTGAAAAAAATACCCACCTGTTGTATATTATTTAATTCCCAGGGCTTTTTCAAAGTGTAAACTTTTTTTGATACGCACTGTAGAATAATGGTTTATAAATAGTATTAGGCATAGTTCCGCCATGGAGCTGTTAATAGCTCTATGGTTCCGCAGAGGGCCGATGCAGAATGAAGGCACACCGCTCCATTTTCTTGCCCCAAATGGCACTATACCTGTACCTCATTTTGTCTCTAATGACATAGGCATGTTTCGTCGGCTTGCCAGGTTTTGGGGAGGTGATTTGTGAGAGATGACTTGACATTTTAGTTATATGATTAATGATCTGAATGAATTACAATAATAAGATTAATGTAATGAAAATGAATACGGCCAGACACATATACTCTGTTGATTTTTGCTCTTTGAGGTCATTGACATGTCGATTACCTATTTGATTATTGACTGTGTTTTTCTAATGATGATATAATAACGCTGATAATAATAAGCAAAGTTCATCTAAACATGGACTAAAAAGACCCCAAAAAGGAGAAAAGGAAAGAGTTAAATATTATATTAGTTTCTGAATATCAAATCTGTTTAACAAATGTATTTTGTATTAGATATGTCGAATTCTTGTGCTATCTGCCATATCTGCCCCTTCAGATTTTTTGGCTCATTATGCTACTGCCAGCAGCACAATAAGCCAAAAATCCATGCTCGTATAGTTTGAACACCCACCTTCCCAAGTCAGTATCTGGTATAAATGATGGGCGAGCAATCAGGTCTGGGTTCGCAGATAACACGTGTTGATCATAGTCACTGAACTATAAAAACAATACAAAACAATGATTATCAATCATTAAGATAGATTTTTTTGAGGGGGGGGGCTGTCTTCCGAATTCTACTCTCCGTGTGTTCCTTTCGCAATGTTCGCAGTAACGTAATTTCACTTTTTGCAAAAAACTAAACCTGATGGAAGCACAATATACATGTAGGTCTACAAGTCATGTTCTACCTTGTCATACAACCCTCGTTATGAATTCCATAACATAATGAACGGTTACAAATAATTATACAAATCATCATCAGCAAACTAATTTCTGGGGCCCTTTTTATTGGAAGTAAGTAATTTGCTCTGTCAAAATATATTTGGGGGCCTGCAAGTTACATTCAAGCTTTCTGAGCCTAATTTTCTACAAGCTCTGCTTTTCATTTAGGCTCCTCACTTTTATGACATTCTTTAGTGTACCTTTTGTTTAAATACGAATTTTAAATAGTTAATCTGATCTTGATACACTATGTTTATTAACACATTTGTTTTTCTGTCATTTGTTTTAAAAGCGGACTGAATAAATTCAATTCAGTTCAATTCGTGCAGGAGCTGAAAGAACCAGAACCAGGAATTTCTTGAGTGGAGTTAAGCTTGGGAAACTGGTGCTGGTTTCCCCTTGTATCAAATTACTAATGTGTAGGAGACAGATGAATAAATAAATAGACAAATGAATAGATTAATAAAAAGGAATTAAAAAATAATAACAAAAATGACAATAATGATAATGATAGCAATGATAAGAAGAATAGTAACAACAACAATAATAATAATGATAATGATAATAATAATAATGATAATATAATGTAAATGAAATTAATAATCACCAAGACATTAACAATTTTTAACTGAAACTAACTATATAAGGAGAAAAAAAGTCAGTTTGTTAATTTATTGCGCCTCTTCAATTCTGGAGTCCGATCAACTTACAATGATGAGTCCAATTGTCTTCTCGTTGAATGTACCAAATCTTTCCTTCTTCATCATGAGTTTACCAACATCTGTGAGAGGTTGCATCCTCTTCAGGAATGTGTCTTCTGGTTTCATCGATAACCACCACCCTAATGGATCATCGTCAAATAAAAAGGGGATATGAATGATCTCGTACCGAAATAGGATGAGGGTCTGATATAATAATGGACACTGAATTTAACAGATATATAAACATAATACTTTTGGGCGAGGTTTTCTCAACATACAGCCAAAGAAGGGGGTCACTGAAAAATTAAGAAGCTTTGCTTACAAAAGTTTGTCAAGCTCCCCAAAAATAACAAATAAAAAAAAGTATACGTTTTTTTTTTAATTTGTCATATTCAATTCCAATTGAAAGTAATTTTGGTTTTTAAAAGTGTGACCCAAAGTTTTATTTCCACTCCAAAATAGCAGGATGTCAGTGGTAAAAAAAAGATAATAATGATTAAAAAAAAAAAAGATTTTCGATACCAAAGAAAGAAGGTTTGGGTATTTAGCAGACGTTCACAATTTCCAAATTCCAGGGAATGTTATGCACCTCCAGGCATTAGTACCCCGCTTATCCCATTGCAGATAGCACAAATAATTACATGAACTATGAAGGTTTATGTCAGTTATATCGTCTTAGATTACTTTCAATAATTTATCAAATATTGTTTTCTAAATTCTTTATATTGCCATCTTGATCAGACATACTGGGTATTTTACACGTTGACTCCTGGAAACTGATAGGCCCTCATGTATAAGATAGGCCTATCAGCGTCATGTACAAGACAATGCTAAAATTGCATGCACCCTCCAGTCTAATATGACGGAACGGTAAATAAAGCCCCTTTACAGTTTTCTCATTTTTCTGTTGTTGGAGGGTTGTTCATCAGACTAGACTTTCCAGTCTTGATTATTTTCTCTTATTTTTTCTTCCTATTTTCCCCTAAAGCCTTCATTTTCCCCCTTTTTACGCCCTTTGGAAATCAGAGCCCAAGGATAATGTCCATGCCCCCCCCCCCCCCAGATACCAAATGAACTGCGTAACCAATTATTTCTATCAACTCGATAATCTGTAACAAATAATAAACATTTTCAGTGATTTTGGGGCTGTATCTATTCACAATGCATATTGTTATTTTAGGATACCCTCGGGCAAACTTTGTCGAGAAAATAATTTTAAAAACTACAAATGATGCGTGAGTAGTAAAGGTGTACGTATAGTCACATAACTAATCCCTATTGTTCTAAACAATAGAAATATGAATTATGAATATTCTATTGTTGTAAACAATAGAATATGAAATATTAATAAAGTTATGGAAATATGAAATATGATTATGAATTATGAAAATATGAAATATGAAAATATGAAATATGAAATATGAAATATGGATTATAAATTATGGAAATATGAAATATGAATTATGGATTATAAATTATGGAAATATGGATTATAAATTAAAACAATAGGATTAAAAAAAAAGATGGGCGGTCAAGTGACGTCACAGAGTGACGAAACCTGAAAAACAAATGACGTCATAGTGGATTGCACAACATCGATGACGTCATGCGCATACTCAAAACAAGAAGAAAGTAAATGGTGACGTCATAGTGGATTGCACAACATCGATGACGTCATGCGCATACTCAAAAACAAGAAGAAAGTAAAGAAACAATAGACAAGTGTCGGACATGTCCAATCATGACCATACTCAAGAACAAGAAGAAAGTAAAGGAATTAAAAAACATGTCTTGGACATGTCCAAGGGTGACGTCAAGCAATAAAAATGACTTAACCTTGAATAAAAAAGGAAAGTAAAGAAATTAAAAAACATGTCTTGGACATTCCAAGTGACGTAGCAAGGTTGGGTCAAACACAGAGAGAGTGAGAGAGAGAGAGAGAGGGGGCTGAGAAAGAAAGAGAGAGTATGGGTAAATGATGAGAGAGGATGGGCAAATGATGACCACAAATACTAACGTTCACTAATTTGTTATGGGTGTGAAACAATAGAATTTTTAAATGGAGGGTAAATGTTTTTCACGATGCTGGGACCGTCAAGTCCAGCCTGACATGTTGACCTTTCCTCTTAGCACGATCCCATTTGGATCTATTCATGGTAGGTTCTAGTTTACCGATAGAACCGATGGAATCATTCTTTCTTTTATCATCGGTATGAAACAATAGAATTTAAAATGGAGAGTAAACCATGGCGTCATGCATCTTGCGAAGAACAAGCACGCATATTACGTAATAGCTCTTTATTCCTATTTGAACTGTCATACATGTGAACGTGACTATGAACATATCACACTGATCAATCCACCAAGTGGTGGTATATTTCGACTAATCATCACCGTTTATTATCATGCTCGTTTAACGTCATTTTTTGTTGTATTACGTTGTTCAAAATTCGTAGAATTTATCCCTATTTTTACTTTCCGCTCTTTGATGCCTATTTTGTCACCCCCTAAATTTTATATTCTTCATATTTTTCATCTTAACTTTCTTTAATTACTTTCATTCGTTAAGTTTATTCCATTTCTTCCATTTTTTCCCCATTTCTTCAATTTGTACAATTTCTTTCATATCTCCATTTTGTTCATATATTCCAATATCTTCCTATTCTCCATTTTCTTCATATTCTCCCATTTCTTTATTTTCCTCTATCATTTTCTTCATTTCCTCCAGTTTCTTCATTTTCTTTATTTTGTTCATTCCGTCATACCGTCATACCACCATTCCCGTCATATCACCATTCATACCATCATTTTACCTACCCTCATTCCATAATTTCTCTCATTTTTCATCTTCCTCGATCATTTTGTTCATTTCCTCCATTTTCTTCATTTTCTTTATTTTGTTCATTCCGTCATACCGTCATACCACCATTCCCGTCATATCACCATTCATACCATCATTTCACCTACCCTCATTCCATAATTTCTCTCATTTTTCATCTTCCTCGATCATTTTGTTCATTTCCTCCAGTTTGTTCATTTTCTTTATTTTGTTCATTCCGTCATACCGTCACACCACCATTCCCGTCATACCGCCATGTAACCAACCCGTCATTATCCAGTTTGTTCATTTTCTTTATTTTGTTCATTCCGTCATACACCATTCCCGTCATACCGTCAAATCACCCTTCCCGTCATACCATCATTCCATCATCCCATCATTCCCCCATCTCATCATTCCGTCATACCATCATCAAGCCATCTCATCACTCCGCCATCATGTCATACCTTGCGTCATACCATCATTCGTCATTCTGTCATCCCGCCAATCCGCCATGCCATCATTTCGTCATATCACAAATATTTTGCCATCCCGTCATTACGTCATTTCGTCATACCAACATAATCGACCATCACGTCATTCCATCATTCTGTCATTTTTTCGATCCTGTCATACCGTTTAACACACTGGTCGGTTCACAATTCTGTATACGGTGTCAGCGGAGGAGTAGATGTCACGTCAACACGCGCCGTTCGATATAAAAATTGACATTTGCAGGTTGAAACGCAATAAAAGGCAAAAGTTCTGTTTCCAGCTCATCATTTGTAAGTTTGAATTCTCTGGGCCAACATGAATACTCGCGATACAGTAAAGCGATACGGTTGTTCAATGTGCGATAGGTCGTATAGTCGAAACTACGACTTGAAGAGGCATCAAAGAGATGTACACCCTGAAAGGGAAGATGATGGAGATGTGACTGAAACTGATAACAATGAAGATTCCAGCATTGTTGGAGAAAGCTATGATGAAAACACTGACACAAGTGATTCTGATACAGAGGAAGAAGAAGAGGAATCTACAAATACAGAGATTCCTCACGAAGACGAACCAGCAGACAACCTGGCGTATCAAGAATGGTATGAGGAGGCGATGGCAGCTACCGAACAACTGAGGGATGAAAAGTACGATAAATATATATCCAATGGCATGCGTGATGAAGAAGCTAAAGAAAAGGCTCACGTGAAAGTACTGTGGGCTATTAAACGCATCTTTTTGACCGCTACTCCAGTTTCTTAAGGCACAACTTTTTTCTTGAAGAAGACCAAACCAATCAGGAAATCATATCCGATGTCAACGAAAGAGTAGAGAAAGGTATGAATATCCGGAAAGCAATTCAAAGAGTCTTCGCCAGACATGGGACAAAATTCGATGGACTGTTCCAGTATCAACCTGAAGAGAATGATGATGGTGACGAAGATATGGAAGGGACTGAAGCAAAAGATAACTGAGACCATGACATAGAGACAGTCGAATAATGTGTTACTGTATGCGATCTACTTATAAATCATATATCCTTGTGATAAATGCAATTTGTTTTAATTATATATATTTCAAAATACACAACAGTTTACAGTATTTCCGACTCATGAGCTAAAGAATAATATAATGAAAAAGTAAAACCCTTTACATATGTATTTCGCAGACATAACATATTGGTTTGGACTATCAAAATATTTGATAAATTGAAATCACAATGCATCAACCATGGTATTCGTTTTATTGTATTCTACCAGTGTATATCATATTTCTAACAACAATCCCTGGAAGGGAGTTCGTTTATCATAATAATAAGAATAATCCACAATAATAAAGCGCTTAATACATTGAAACGACGTATTTAAGCGCTTAACAGATATGTTATTACCCTGGTCATCGGATTCAATCTGTCACTCCCGCACACAAAGTGTGCACATTATCCACTCCCTTGGGAGTATTCCAGTAAGTTGCCGGTGAGATACACACAGTACTGTACAAGCGTCAATGACTTTCACATCCTACCAGTACCTATTTAGCACCTGGGTCGAGAGTGGCAAAGTGTGGATTAACGCCAGATCGTGGTACACGACTCTCTGTTTACAAGGCGAAAGTCAGAACCACTACACCACGGCCCCTCGATCCCCTGTGTAATGAAAAAAAAATCTCACCCAAAATACATTGATGGAATGTTGAAATGACGGTATGACGAGATGAAGGCATGATGAGATGACGGACGATGGAATGAGAAAAAGGTGGTATGACGGAATTATGGTATGACGGGAATGGTGGTATGACGGAATGAACAAAATAAAGAAAATGAAAAAACTGGATAATGACGGGTTGGTGACATGGCGGTATGACGGGAGTGGTGATATGACGGGAATGGTGGTGTGACGGTATGACGGAATGAACAAAATAAAGAAAATGAACAAACTGGAGGAAATGAACAAAATGATCGAGGAAAATGAAAAAATGGGATAAATTATGGGATGACGGAATGATGGTATGACGTTATGGTCGATGTGTTGGTATGACGAAATGGTGGTATGACGGGAATGGTGGTGTGACGGTATGACGGAATGAACAAAATAAAGAAAATGAACAAACTAGAGGAAATGAACAAAATGATCGAGGAAAATGAAAAAATGGGATAAATTATGGGATGACGGAAAGATGGTATGACGTTATGGTCGATGTGTTGGTATGACGAAATGGTGGTATGACGGGAATGGTGGTGTGACGGTATGAACAAAATAAAGAAAATGAACAAACTGGATAATGACGGGTTGGTGACATGGCAGTATGATGACGGGAATGGTGGTGTGACGGTATGACGGAATGAACAAAATAAAGAAAATGAACAAACTGGAGGAAATGAACAAAATGATCGAGGAAGATGAAAAAATGGGATAAATTATGGGATGACGGAAAGATGGTATGACGTTATGGTCGATGTGTTGGTATGACGAAATGGTGGTATGACGGGAATGGTGGTGTGACGGTATGACGGAATGAACAAAATAAAGAAAATGAACAAACTAGAGGAAATGAACAAAATGATCGAGGAAAATGAAAAAATGGGATAAATTATGGGATGACGGAATGATGGTATGACGTTATGGTCGATGTGTTGGTATGACGAAATGGTGGTATGACGGTATGACGGAATGAACAAAATAAAGAAAATGAAGAAACTGGAGGAAATGAAGAAAATGATAGAGGAAAATAAAGAAATGGGAGAATATGAAGAAAATGGAGAATAGGAAGATATTGGAAGATATGAACAAAATGGAGATATGAAAGAAATTGTACAAATTGAAGAAATGGGGAAAAATGGAAGAAATGGAATAAACTTAACGAATGAAAGTAATCAAAGAAAGTTAAGATGAAAAATATGAAGAATATAAAATTTAGGGGGTGACAAAATAGGCATCAAAGAGCGGAAAGTAAAAATAGGGATAAATTCTACGAATTTTGAACAACGTAATACAACAAAAAATGACGTTAAACGAGCATGATAATAAACGGTGATGATTAGTCGAAATATACCACCACTTGGTTGATTGATCAGTGTGATATGTTCATAGTCACGTTCACATGTATGACAGTTCAAATAGGAATAAAGAGCTATTACGTAATATGCGTGCTTGTTCTTCGCAAGATGCATGACGCCATGGTTTACTCTCCATTTTAAATTCTATTGTTTCATACCGATGACAAAAGAAAGAATGATTCCATCGGTTCTATCGGTAAACTAGAACCTACCATGAATAGATCCAAATGGGATCGTGCTAAGAGGAAAGGTCAACATGTCAGGCTGGACTTGACGGTCCCAGCATCGTGAAAAACATTTACCCTCCATTTAAAAATTCTATTGTTTCACACCCATAACAAATTAGTGAACGTTAGTATTTGTGGTCATCATTTGCCCATCCTCTCTCATCATTTACCCATACTCTCTCTTTCTTTCTCAGCCCCTCTCTCTCTCTCTCTCACTCTGTGTTTGACCCAACCTTGCTACGTCACTTGGAATGTCCAAGACATGTTTTTTAATTTCTTTACTTTCCTTTTTTATTCAAGGTTAAGTCATTTTTATTGCTTGACGTCACTCTTGGACATGTCCAAGACATGTTTTTTAATTTCTTTACTTTCTTCTTGTTCTTGAGTATGGTCATGATTGGACATGTCCGACACTTGTCTATTGTTTCTTTACTTTCTTCTTGTTTTGAGTATGCGCATGACGTCATCGATGTTGTGCAATCCACTATGACGTCATTTGTTTTTCAGGTTTCGTCACTCTGTGACGTCATAGTGGATTGCACAACATCGATGACGTCATGCGCATACTCAAAAACAAGAAGAAAGTAAAGAAACAATAGACAAGTGTCGGACATGTCCAATCATGACCATACTCAAGAACAAGAAGAAAGTAAAGAAATTAAAAAACATGTCTTGGACATGTCCAAGAGTGACGTCAAGCAATAAAAATGACTTAACCTTGAATAAAAAAGGAAAGTAAAGAAATTAAAAAACATGTCTTGGACATTCCAAGTGACGTAGCAAGGTTGGGTCAAACACAGAGTGAGAGAGAGAGAGAGAGGGGCTGAGAAAGAAAGAGAGAGTATGGGTAAATGATGAGAGAGGATGGGCAAATGATGACCACAAATACTAACGTTCACTAATTTGTTATGGGTGTGAAACAATAGAATTTTTAAATGGAGGGTAAATGTTTTTCACGATGCTGGGACCGTCAAGTCCAGCCTGACATGTTGACCTTTCCTCTTAGCACGATCCCATTTGGATCTATTCATGGTAGGTTCTAGTTTACCGATAGAACCGATGGAATCATTCTTTCTTTTGTCATCGGTATGAAACAATAGAATTTAAAATGGAGAGTAAACCATGGCGTCATGCATCTTGCGAAGAACAAGCACGCATATTACGTAATAGCTCTTTATTCCTATTTGAACTGTCATACATGTGAACGTGACTATGAACATATCACACTGATCAATCAACCAAGTGGTGGTATATTTCGACTAATCATCACCGTTTATTATCATGCTCGTTTAACGTCATTTTTTGTTGTATTACGTTGTTCAAAATTCGTAGAATTTATCCCTATTTTTACTTTCCGCTCTTTGATGCCTATTTTGTCACCCCCTAAATTTTATATTCTTCATATTTTTCATCTTAACTTTCTTTGATTACTTTCATTCGTTAAGTTTATTCCATTTCTTCCATTTTTCCCCATTTCTTCAATTTGTACAATTTCTTTCATATCTCCATTTTGTTCATATCTTCCAATATCTTCCTATTCTCCATTTTCTTCATATTCTCCCATTTCTTTATTTTCCTCTATCATTTTCTTCATTTCCTCCAGTTTCTTCATTTTCATTTTCTTTATTTGTTCATTCCGTCATACCGTCATACCACCATTTCGTCATACCAACACATCGACCATAACGTCATACCATCATTCCGTCATCCCATAATTTATCCCATTTTTTCATTTTCCTCGATCATTTTGTTCATTTCCTCTAGTTTGTTCATTTTCTTTATTTTGTTCATTCCGTCATACCGTCACACCACCATTCCCGTCATACCACCATTTCGTCATACCAACACATCGACCATAACGTCATACCATCTTTCCGTCATCCCATAATTTATCCCATTTTTTCATCTTCCTCGATCATTTGTTCATTTCCTCCAGTTTGTTCATTTTCTTTATTTTGTTCATTCCGTCATACCGTCACACCACCATTCCCGTCATCATACTGCCATGTCACCAACCCGTCATTATCCAGTTTGTTCATTTTTTTTATTTTGTTCATACCGTCACACCACCATTCCCGTCATACCACCATTTCGTCATACCAACACATCGACCATAACGTCATACCATCTTTCCGTCATCCCATAATTTATCCCATTTTTTCATTTTCCTCGATCATTTTGTTCATTTCCTCTAGTTTGTTCATTTTCTTTATTTTGTTCATTCCGTCATACCGTCACACCACCATTCCCGTCATACCACCATTTCGTCATACCAACACATCGACCATAACGTCATACCATCATTCCGTCATCCCATAATTTATCCCATTTTTTCATTTTCCTCGATCATTTTGTTCATTTCCTCCAGTTTGTTCATTTTCTTTATTTTGTTCATTCCGTCATACCGTCACACCACCATTCCCGTCATATCACCACTCCCGTCATACCGCCATGTCACCAACCCGTCATTATCCAGTTTTTTCATTTTTCATTTATTTTGTTCATTCCGTCATACCACCATTCCCGTCATACCATAATTCCGTCATACCACCTTTTTCTCATTCCATCGTCCGTCATCTCATCATGCCTTCATCTCGTCATACCGTCATTTCAACATTCCATCAATGTATTTTGGGTGAGATTTTTTTTTCATTACACAGGGATCGAGGGGCCGTGGTGTAGTGGTTCTGACTTTCGCCTTGTAAACAGAGAGTCGTGTACCACGATCTGGCGTTAATCCACACTTTGCCACTCTCGACCCAGGTGCTAAATAGGTACTGGTAGGATGTGAAAGTCATTGACGCTTGTACAGTACTGTGTGTATCTCACCGGCAACTTACTGGAATACTCCCAAGGGAGTGGATAATGTGCACACTTTGTGTGCGGGAGTGACAGATTGAATCCGATGACCAGGGTAATAACATATCTGTTAAGCGCTTAAATACGTCGTTTCAATGTATTAAGCGCTTTATTATTGTGGATTATTCTTATTATTATGATAAACGAACTCCCTTCCAGGGATTGTTGTTAGAAATATGATATACACTGGTAGAATACAATAAAACGAATACCATGGTTGATGCATTGTGATTTCAATTTATCAAATATTTTGATAGTCCAAACCAATATGTTATGTCTGCGAAATACATATGTAAAGGGTTTTACTTTTTCATTATATTATTCTTTAGCTCATGAGTCGGAAATACTGTAAACTGTTGTGTATTTTGAAATATATATAATTAAAACAAATTGCATTTATCACAAGGATATATGATTTATAAGTAGATCGCATACAGTAACACATTATTCGACTGTCTCTATGTCATGGTCTCAGTTATCTTTTGCTTCAGTCCCTTCCATATCTTCGTCACCATCATCATTCTCTTCAGGTTGATACTGGAACAGTCCATCGAATTTTGTCCCATGTCTGGCGAAGACTCTTTGAATTGCTTTTCGGATATTCATACCTTTCTCTACTCTTTCGTTGACATCGGATATGATTTCCTGATTGGTTTGGTCTTCTTCAAGAAAAAAGTTGTGCCTTAAGAAACTGGAGTAGCGGTCAAAAAAGATGCGTTTAATAGCCCACAGTACTTTCACGTGAGCCTTTTCTTTAGCTTCTTCATCACGCATGCCATTGGATATATATTTATCGTACTTTTCATCCCTCAGTTGTTCGGTAGCTGCCATCGCCTCCTCATACCATTCTTGATACGCCAGGTTGTCTGCTGGTTCGTCTTCGTGAGGAATCTCTGTATTTGTAGATTCCTCTTCTTCTTCCTCTGTATCAGAATCACTTGTGTCAGTGTTTTCATCATAGCTTTCTCCAACAATGCTGGAATCTTCATTGTTATCAGTTTCAGTCACATCTCCATCATCTTCCCTTTCAGGGTGTACATCTCTTTGATGCCTCTTCAAGTCGTAGTTTCGACTATACGACCTATCGCACATTGAACAACCGTATCGCTTTACTGTATCGCGAGTATTCATGTTGGCCCAGAGAATTCAAACTTACAAATGATGAGCTGGAAACAGAACTTTTGCCTTTATTGCGTTTCAACCTGCAAATGTCAATTTTTATATCGAACGGCGCGTGTTGACGTGACATCTACTCCTCCGCTGACACCGTATACAGAATTGTGAACCGACCAGTGTGTTAAACGGTATGACAGGATCGAAAAATGACAGAATGATGGAATGACGTGATGGTCGATTATGTTGGTATGACGAAATGACGTAATGACGGGATGGCAAAATATTTGTGATATGACGAAATGATGGCATGGCGGATTGGCGGGATGACAGAATGACGAATGATGGTATGACGCAAGGTATGACATGATGGCGGAGTGATGAGATGGCTTGATGATGGTATGACGGAATGATGAGATGGGGGAATGATGGGATGATGGAATGATGGTATGACGGGAAGGGTGATTTGACGGTATGACGGGAATGGTGTATGACGGAATGAACAAAATAAAGAAAATGAACAAACTGGATAATGACGGGTTGGTTACATGGCGGTATGACGGGAATGGTGGTGTGACGGTATGACGGAATGAACAAAATAAAGAAAATGAACAAACTGGAGGAAATGAACAAAATGATCGAGGAAGATGAAAAATGAGAGAAATTATGGAATGAGGGTAGGTGAAATGATGGTATGAATGGTGATATGACGGGAATGGTGGTATGACGGTATGACGGAAAGAACAAAATAAAGAAAATGAAGAAAATGGAGGAAATAACAAAATGATCGAGGAAGATGAAAAATGAGAGAAATTATGGAATGAGGGTAGGTAAAATGATGGTATGAATGGTGATATGACGGGAATGGTGGTATGACGGTAAGACGGAATGAACAAAATAAAGAAAATGAAGAAAATGGAGGAAATGAAGAAAATGATAGAGGAAAATAAAGAAATGGGAGAATATGAAGAAAATGGAGAATAGGAAGATATTGAATATATGAACAAAATGAGATATGAAAGAAATTGTACAAATTGAAGAAATGGGAAAAATGGAAGAAATGGAATAAACTTAACGAATGAAAGTAATTAAAGAAAGTTAAGATGAAAAATTTGAAGAAATAAAATTTAGGGGGTGACAAAATAGGCATCAAAGAGCGGAAAGTAAAAATAGGGATAAATTCTACGAATTTTGAACAACGTAATACAACAAAAAATGACGTTAAACGAGCATGATAATAAACGGTGATGATTAGTCGAAATATACCACCACTTGGTGGATTGATCAGTGTGATATGTTCATAGTCACGTTCACATGTATGACAGTTCAAATAGGAATAAAGAGCTATTACGTAATATGCGTGCTTGTTCTTCGCAAGATGCATGACGCCATGGTTTCTCTCCATTTTAAATTCTATTGTTTCATACCGATGATAAAAGAAAGAATGATTCCATCGGTTCTATCGGTAAACTAGAACCTACCATGAATAGATCCAAATGGGATCGTGCTAAGAGGAAAGGTCAACATGTCAGGCTGGACTTGACGGTCCCAGCATCGTGAAAAACATTTACCCTCCATTTAAAAATTCTATTGTTTCACACCCATAACAAATTAGTGAACGTTAGTATTTGTGGTCATCATTTGCCCATCCTCTCTCATCATTTACCCATACTCTCTCTTTCTTTCTCAGCCCCTCTCTCTCTCTCTCTCTCACTCTCTCTGTGTTTGACCCAACCTTGCTACGTCACTTGGAATGTCCAAGACATGTTTTTTAATTTCTTTACTTTCTTTTTTATTCAAGGTTAAGTCATTTTTATTGCTTGACGTCACCCTTGGACATGTCCAAGACATGTTTTTTAATTCCTTTACTTTCTTCTTGTTCTTGAGTATGGTCATGATTGGACATGTCCGACACTTGTCTATTGTTTCTTTACTTTCTTCTTGTTTTTGAGTATGCGCATGACGTCATCGATGTTGTGCAATCCACTATGACGTCACCATTTACTTTCTTCTTGTTTTGAGTATGCGCATGACGTCATCGATGTTGTGCAATCCACTATGACGTCATTTGTTTTTCAGGTTTCGTCACTCTGTGACGTCACTTGACCGCCCATCTTTTTTTTTAATCCTATTGTTTTAAGGTATAATCCATATTGATCCATATTTCCATAATTATCGATCCATATTTCCATACTTTATAATCTATAATTTATAATCCTATTGTTTTAATTTTAATCCATATTTCCATAATTCATAATCATATTTCATATTTTCATAATTCATAATCATATTTCATATTTCCATAACTTTATTAATATTTCATATTCTATTGTTTACAACAATAGAATATTCATAATTCATATTTCTATTGTTTAGAACAATAGGGATTAGTTATGTGACTATACGTACACCTTTACTACTTGCGTGATCCTAAAGTCAAGCAGTGTCCACCATAATAACTAAGAACATATTTCAAATTTTGAACGTTTATATTATATAAACATTTCTAAATTCGTTATGCATACCATCATAGCAGTGTACGGGATAGTTACAAATTAATCCGCCGTCGATATACAGATCAGTTCGGTCACCGGTAACTTTCTGAAATGGGTAAAACACTCCTAATGAAAAGGAATAATGGTGATAAGACAATCAATAATCAAGAAATGCCAATGATAATTCAGTTTTTCATTTTTATTATTCATTACTGTATAGTGTGTGTTCGATTTAAATGGGTTTTTTCTAAAACTCGACCAATTTCTAAAATGGAAATAGCATTTCGCATTTAATAAATATGTATTGATATAAATTTGATAAATTTTGGATGATTTCGAAATGCTTTTCCAGCTTCGAAATATTTGTAGTGGGTCAGTATAGAACCCTACCCCTCCCGGAGCTGCGTAAGGATGTGAATTGTGACTTTGTGAGCTTATAGTCTGATAGTGTATGTTGGCTCAATGGCAGAGTGCTTTCCTTTTGAACGGGGGAGGGGGCAGTGGTTCGATCCTCGGTCGAGCCATTGAAGAATAGAAGTAAAATATTATGTCATACAAGGCCTGCTGGTAGAGCATGTTTATAACCTGAGTCGAGTGGATCCAGGATTTTCCAAAAGGATGCACATTTCCCGTGGAAAAATGTTACAAGCAAAAAAAAGTGTTCACTTTCAAATGGGGCACACTTCTGTTTTAACGGCATTTTTACATTACAAATTTTAATTGTGCCTCTCAAAAGGGGGGGGCATGGACCAGTTTGCCCCCCCCCCCACCCTGGATCCGCCAGTGACATGAGTGGCCTCCCTTGACGAATAAGATGTTTTCATTTTCATCATCATTACCATTATCATTATTTTACACATATCATCATCATCATAATAATGATAGTATTAATGATTTTTTTTTCTTTATTTCATATTGTTAAAATTGCCATAAAGTTATCATCATCATAATAACGCTCTATCTAGCCAGGGTGCCACGCCAGTTAGGAAAACTGCACTACTGCATAGCAAGATATTATTACCCTTTTCTAATCAAAATGCCAAGCGTCTATAAAGAAGCCAGAAGGCTCCATTTTCTATAAGTCTTTGGTATGACCAGTAATAGGTCCATGGTATGACTCGGCCGAGGATCAAACCCACGACCTCCCGTTTATGAGGCGGGCGCTCTACCACTGAGCTCAGTTATGATTATCATGGTTATTAGATTCAGATTCAGATATTTTTATTTTCCAATTGCAATCGAGTACATATGGGAATTCAATTTGTCCGCACAAAATAATATAGAATATCACATAATACAAACAAAATATTACACGACACATATAGAAAACATTATACCCGCATTATACAAATTAACAAGCAAAGATGTATTAAGATAAAGGCAGGAGGGGGGTGTAACATAATTTCAAGTATGGCTATTAAATGCACGGATTGAAACTGGAACGAAAGAATTTACAAAGCGTGAGGTTCTGCCCGGAAGGGATCTCAGACGTTTGCCTGACCTCATTAAATTATAATAGGGCACGGTTCTCATTGGCTTTTTCAAAGACTACCTTCATTCTCGTCTACAAAGCACCCTTTTTCTTTTGTTATTTTAGAGGCTTGCTTTTCAATTGTTTCTAGTATATCTATGTCCTCTTTCCTTTACTTGCATGTGTCCAAACGATTGAATTAATAAGAAGTGATATCATTATTATTATCATCATCATCATCAACAATAACATCAACAGCTTTGTCGCCATCATTTCACCTGGCAGTGACGTGGACATCCTAAGCGCTGCTCTGATTGGTAGGTTTGGTGTAGTTTTCACATGGCAGTATTCTTCCATCTTCAGACTCAGATTGGTGACCACGATGCAAAGCTCATTTCCAACCTTCTCATACAGGTCTTTGAAAGTAGCATCCGGGTTACCTAGCTTGTTCTCTATGAACCTTCCAAACCATTCATAAGAGACCTTACCGGGATGCCATCCGAAGTAGCGAATGGTGTTTGGGACGAGACTGCAGCTACCGCATCCAGCATCTACAAAACAAAAGTGTGATGTATATGGAAAAATTTCATAAAGAAGTAACCATTCAAGACCTCAAGAAAACAACAAAGAAACACGTAAATAAGACACCAAGTGTACAAGAGTGAGTTATTCCTTACAGAGAACAAAATGCTGTAAGTAGCAATTATGAATGATAACATTGTAATAAATATAAAGATACCATTATACTAAATACGTGAAGTGGAAATATGAATTATAAAGTAATATCTTTAAGTCTCCAATGCACCTAATAGAGGAACCCAAATAATATTTTAATGATAATAATAACCTTTAATAATATGAATCAAACAAAGAGTGAGAATCGCACCTAGAAATTGCGGTATTTTAGGGGCAGATTTTAGTTCTTCTAGAACAGAGTCTGCGCTGTGTCCCATCGATATCAGACATGCTGTAACAGCTCCTATGCTGGCTCCACCGAAACGACGCAGTTTCTTCAAGTGTCCCAACCGATCCAGTTCCTAAATAATGTTGGTATTCAAAAATTCAAATAATATCAAGTGAGTGATATATTCAAGTGAGTGCAAACAAAGCTATCATTATTTTTTCTTTATTCGCATGATTATTCAGGATCAAAATGTATCAATGATCATGTAGATTTACGTGATCATTTGGTGTAATTGCCTTATATAATTTGTTTTTTGTTTTATGTGTATTTTTTGGCTTATTTGTTTGTATATCTTGGGAACGCTTCACATACAATCTCAATTTTGTTAACATGTATATGCATGTAAATGGTTCACAGTGTCGATTGAATTTCTCCCTGACGCCCAGCCACGTTATATGCCATGTATAAAGCCACCGATGTAATGAAACCACCAACATGACCAATGGATTAAGATTAAACACATTGCCTAGCATTCTGATGTCCGGTTTAACTTAGGCAATGGTCAAACTCTCTGCTATACTTATCTTGTTAACATTGCATTTTTCTCACATTTACTTTATTTTAATGTTAAAGAAAAATAATACAGTTATATTATTCCCATATAGATCTGAGTAACGGATGAACTGGTGAGATTTGTGTCATGGTTGGCAGCCGCTAATATTTGCTGGAATTCCTCAAGGTAGTGTTATCGGCCCTGCTCTCTTTATCATCTTCATAAATGATCTTCCAGATGTGATTTCTAAGAACTCTGTAGTAAAACTATTTGCAGATGACACAAAACTGTTATTATGCACCCTGTCGTGACGAAATTGATAACGTAAGCCTACAAGAAGATTTGTTCAATCTTTCGTCATGGGCAGCTAGGAGACTGGCAGTTAACATTCAACCAGAAGAAATGCAAAGTGATGTACATTGGAAGAAAAAATCCAGGCATAAGCTACCTATCAGTACCAGATGACACAGCGGAAATTCCAAAAGTGACAGAGGAAAACGATTTTGGAGTAACTTTTGTTAACAACTTGCAATTTCTAAAGATGTGATCAAAGTTTGTGCCAAAGTTAACCACCTGTTAGGACTTATCAAAAGAACTTTCTCTTTCATACGACCATCTTTGGAATACTGCAGGAGTGAATGGCACCCCTATCTTAAGAAAGACAATCATAAAACTGGAAAAGATCCAACGTAGAGCAACCAAGCTGATTCCTAATCTAAAGAACTTGAGCTACACGACTGAAGAAATGAAATCTACCAACGTTATCCTACGGGAGAAATAGAACTGATATGATCCAAACGTTTAAGATTATTCAGGGCATAGATGATTTGGGACTGTACAAACTTCAAACTTGACACTCAACCTTGGACAAGAGGTCATTCTCGAAAACTAATCAAGTTAAGAGCACACTCAGGCAATTGGGACTTCTCGCAACTAGAAATCAACCTATATGGAATGATTTCTCTATACTGAGGTTGTAAATAGTAACAGTATAAATGCATTCAAATCAAATCTAGAGAAGGCCTGGAAAACCAAGTTTAATCGTTTTGACCCCGACACAGAATTCTCATAACTCGTCCTAACCCACACATACATTGTAAAATTGCTGAGTTCAACTGAGGACAAGTTCAAATAAGACGCAGAGGGGCAAATAAATCTTGTATACTTTATGCCCAACATCAAGGTAAATCAAGGTTAATATTAGACCGGAGTTCAAATAAAACCGAGTTCAGAATACTGGCCCATAAGATTGTCCCCAAAATCGATAACTTTTCACTTCTTTCAATGTGATGAAAAAAGGAAACTGAGAGCGCAGTAGACACGGTAGAAGTTTCTCGTGATTTTGAACTTAAAGGCAAGTCGACATCTTCCCGAAAATCACAACAGCTTTCAATATTTTTTTTTTTTTCAAATTCATGAGTATCTTACTATACACCACTGGCGTAAATCCGTGTTGATGGTTGGGTGGGGGATGACTGAAGTATTTTGGCATTTTTTTTGCAATCATGTTTTTAGATATGCAAGGAATTGTCATTGATTATGTCCACAGTGGCGTACCGTGGGTCACGGCATGCATGGGGGACACCAGCAAAATTTTTTAATCACTGAGAGAGTGCGCGTAGTTGCCAGTTATTCTGACCTAATAGAGACCTAATTAGAGACAGCTAAAAGAAGGGACATTCTAAGGACTGATTTTAGGAATTCATGAAGAGCAGATATCTCACCAATCACAGACAGGAAATGTTTCGTATATACGAAGACCTTAAGATGGGGCTTGAGTCATGAAAAAGAAGCATATGTCACTACATAGAACGATGATAACTCAAGTGCTAGGAAATATATTTGGTTTATATTGACTTGAAAACGGGATATTTTAGTACTTCAGGATTATATATCTCGTTAAACAGACAATGCGAGTACCAAGAACAATACAGACGTAGGCCCTGGGCAAATTATGTTTCATAACGTTGTGATAAAAATGTTTGTTATGTAATGTAACATAACATAATTATAATATAATATTATAATGAATAATATTTTCTTCTTTCCCACTACGTTTCTCTTCCTTTCTTTCTCTCTTTTCTCCTTTTCCACTTTCCCCCTTTTCTTTGGGGGGGGTCAGCCGATGGGGGGGGGGGCACGTGCCCCCATGATCCCCCCGTAGTTACGCCATTGTATGTCCATATGGCAAATACCCCTTCAATATTATTTTTTTACCCCATGATGGTTTAATGGTTTTATTAGGGATAACATTTTAAAAAAAAATTGACATCTTAATCCCTTCCCAAAGACCCCAACATTGATCGGAAGAAACGGGGCTTCTCTTCAATGTTATAATAAGGACATAAGTATTTCGTTTTGAAATGGTGAACTGGCTCTTTATTTGCATTTCACGATTCAATGATATTGTTTTATTTGTCAAGCGGTATTTCAGGAAGAATTTTCACCAATAAAAACGATTATCTCTTGTGATTTTTTTTATTTCTTTCGTAAAATGTTGGGGATGTTTGTACAGGCCATCCCCCCCCCCTCGAAAAGTGGGGGGATATATCCCCCATCCCCCCCGGATTTTCGCCAGTGCTATACACAATCTAAAATGAATTTAAGCATGTTAAAAGCATAAAGCAATGTTTTGGGCCTTTTGTGTTAAAAAGTATTTATTTCCATTCAATTAACACATTCGAAATATTATCATAGTTGATCATTATAATATAGGCACATTACAATCATGAACATTGTAGATACGTTATGTTTTACTTATTACATATCACATGGTCATATTCTTAAAATATGAAATAAGATAAAATTGTTTATGCCGAATCTGCATTGGACAGTAACAGAATCTGAATTTTTTCTTCTTTGGTTTCTTCAACCTCGTTCAGTAAAATATATATTTTTTTAAGGTTCTTGCCGATTATGGTTACTTAATGTACTGGCATTATGGCTTACTAAAGTTTGATAATTGATGGGCCTGTCGCTTGAATGACGAGCAAGCATGAATGATAAAAAGACATCGATTATGGTGTAAACATTTTCAATGTGAAAGAACTCCTAATAATATTTAAACGTAAAGTTCCCTACGAGACGTTGCGGGATGTTCTTAAAAAGGGAGAACGGCAATTAAATCATTGATAAAAGGGCTTGCTTTTTCTGCTCATATTTAATGTCGGATGAAATATTCAGGTCACAGATCAAAATATAATCACCTAAAGAAAGTCATCGTACATTGGAATGTCTGTCAGAGTGGTAATCTTACCTTTACTGCTCCTATGTAAGCATTCCCTTGGCAACCTCCACCTTCAAACACAATGTTTTCATATGGAAATTCAACATCGTCCAAATCATCAATGTTTTCAACTTCTAGAGGGTGAAAAGCTGCTTTCTTTGGTTGAGTGATGAGAACTTCTCCAAAGTCAGTGCCATCATCAGCGTTGAAAAGTAACTTGGTGTTTTGATAAATGGGGTCTACATATCGGTGGTGTGTATTCCTTTGGTTCTTGGCAGCCAAGTTCGATTGGTTTTTCTTGCTTCCTGAAACTCCCATCATGAGACAATCAAGCAACGGTGAGTTTGTACTTCCCAAAAATAGTTCCGAGACAGGTCCTTGGTTAACCTTATGACTTGTTTTCCTGATCAACTGATAACATAAGTTTCACGTCAAGTTCTAAAATGTTCTCCAGCTGTAAACATGGTAAACGTCCTTTGATGAGGCGATTGACGACCAGACCCTTCTACCTTTTCTTTTTGCAGCTTGGTAAAATCGATCGCCTTGAATTGGATTGTTGTCGTCTTTACTTCACCCACTGGTCTTTCCTCGGGCTATTCAGATCAGTGATTTTCCTGAGTAAATCTCTGACGTTATACAATAGACATGTTAAAACGTCCCCCCCCCCCGCCATGGCCTCCTGGATAATAGCATTAAGAACAGATTAAGAATAATGTCATTCGCTCTTACATGGGAGTTTACTTAACATAAAGCGTATCCTAAGCTTGCATTAAGAAGATATGAATGAATAATGCAAATGTGAAGCTTGATCTGATGTTTTACCAAAGACAGGAACGGAACATTCTAAGCGCGCTTTTTTAATCATGATGCAGGCCGGGGGTCAAACTCCGATATCATGTGCGGTATAAGCCAACGAGAGCTGTCGAAAGAAAACCGCGGAAAACAAGCATAAGTTTTCCTTTCCCTTATCAATTTCCAAGGTTCGGAATTATATATACCATAAGATAAATATAGAGTACAACGCTATGTTATATACCGTCACGGTGCTTTCTGTATTAGATATGAACATACAGCGTTTTATCATTTTTGTCGTCGAAATAAAATTGTCAGATTTTATTGTTTATTTGAAGAAGAAAAAGAAGGAGAGATGAAGAAGGAGAAGAAAGAAGAAGAAGTGGAATAGGGGAGGAAGAAGAACAAAAAAGAAGAAGGAGGAGGAGAAGGAAGATGAGGAGGGGTACGTGACTGACACAAATGAGGGGTTTAGTGGCTGCTTAGATATCTGAAAGCTGTTTTTCTGGTTTATAATTGTGTAGAGGTTTATAGCCCTTAATACTGAAGTTTTGATAGACTACAAGGACTAGATCAATAATGAGAGCGAGAAAGTTTAACGTAAGCTGCAATTTTTAAATATTTACTTGAATGTGGAAATTTCATAGGTACTCTTTTCGGGTTTCATGATTCTTTCCCTTATACCCTCTTCTTATTTTTATTTCTCTTTTTTTATCCTCTCCATTTTCTTTACTTCTTTAACCTGCATAAAGAATATTAACCAAAAGGAATTGATAGTCTAAAGGGTGGTAAAACTTAACAAGCAATACAGCTGTCGACATGCTCGAATTGTTTGACCTATTCTTCCAAACTAAGGCAAGTTTTTTTGTATTTTTTTGGGGGGGGGATTGAGCTAGTACCCGTTTCTACTAGGATCATGATAGCATGATATTCTTTCATAATAACAAATTTTGGTATTCATTTTCATAGATTTAATTTCGTGATTAACACCACAACTAAATATCATATTCATATGCTCGATTCTGTCGATAGCAAAAAGAATCAACATGAGTTTCTTCCGTTCTCTGCACGAATTCACTTCCCGCTAACGAAATAAAGCTGAATTTAGAGTTTGATTTAAAACGTAGTTGTGGAAACAAGATAACAGAGTTGAATTATTGTTTGAAAACCCTATAATGCAAGCCAATTTAGTGTGTTGTCTCCAGTTGATGTGAAACTATTTCTAATATTCCAGGGGTTTCCAGCTCTCCAAGAGCTCCGCATTGCCTGCTAAGCCAGAAAATAATATTGGAATTTCTTACATTCATAAATTTAAAAAAAGATAAAATAACAGTTACCTTTACAAACATTTTCTAGATGTAAAGAAAATCGTCATGGTTGAGAATCATTATTTTACAAGCACTGGCGTAAATCCGTTTCTAGCAGGAGGGGGGGGGGGGTTGAAAGCAAAATATTGAAAATGAAAAAAATCGGGGACACCCTCACACCCATAGGGCTATGTATACTGGGGTATATATAATCGTGCACATAATTCTTTTCATCTTTCATCGTAAGAAGGCATCTCATGATTTTTTTTTCAATGTTTATAATTGTAACTAATTTGTTCTGTTATAAACTACTGAACTACAGTTAATATCCAAATGCGAGCAAGCAAATTTTCAGTATTTGGAAGACTTGATGACCAAAATCGTATTTCTTGAAGTGTGATTGTTGGATATAGTGCGGCGAGTGAGCATAGCGAGCGGGGAATAAAGTAATGTTGACCAAAAACCTTTTTCAAGTGGTGTGTAATCATCAGATCACGGGCTACATGTACAGGGGTATATAACTGGGAAGGATTTTAATGGCTATATTGCATAGGCGGCGGAAGCGGGGGGGGACGGGGAACAGATCCCCAAAAATATTTGAGGTGGGGGGCGGCCCCCCTAAATTCTTAGTTGATAACCTTTTTTTTTTTTTTGCTTGTCACTTTTGTTTCCTGCGTCCCCCCTAAATTCTGGTGGACCCCCTTAAAATGTCTCTTGTTCCCCCCCCCCTAAAATTTAGGTTGACGACCACTTTTCTTTTTTTTTTGCTGGTCAATTTTTTTACATGTGCCCATCATAAAACTTCAGGTAGACCTTTCCTAATTTTTGTGGCTTCCGCCGCCAATGCTATATTATATAATGGATATGTCGTGGCGTAAGCTACTGAATTACAGGTAGCATCCAAAATGCGAGCGAGCGAGCAAATTTTCCGTAGTTGGACGACGGGATGATTACCAAATCGTCAAGAAAGTGTAATTATTGGAGATATTGCGGCGGTGAGCGTAGTTAGCGAGCCTTTAAAAGTTGATTCAGTCGTTTAAAAGGACCACAAGTCATAATACCAACTAGTCATAAGGACCACTAGTCATAACGTGTCAAATCCTACACCCGACAGTTCGTAGGTCATAATCGGGAAAAGGGGTCACTATAGTCATAAGGTCATATAAGGACCATGAGTCAAAAGGTCCGATATTCATAATGCAAGATAAGGGTCGTAATTCACAGTGGACCATAATGGTATAATAATTGATCATAAGGATCGCTATTCACAATCAACAATATTAGGGTCGGCCGGGTCATAAGATGAGGGTCGCTAGTCATAAATAGGAAAAGGGTACATTAATCATAAGGGTCGCCAGACATAATTGGGGAAAGAGATTCGCTGGTCATAATAGTAAAAGAAGGTCACCAGTCATAATAGTAGATGAGGGTCGCTAGTCATAATAATAGAAGGGGTTCGCCAGTCATAATAGTAGATGAGGGTCGCTGTATAATAGTAGAAGGGGTTCGTCAGTCATAATGGTAGAAGAGGGTTGCTAGTCATATAGATAAAACCTATTTCAAAACATTTGAACTCGCACGTTGCGCTTGTATTGATAATAATAGAATAGCGGAAAATGACAGTTATAAATATGGAAAATATACAAATTTAAATATACAAAATTTAAAATTTTGTTCAGAAAAAAATTAACAAGCAAGAAAAGAAGTTTTTGCGCCAAAATGAAGGGAATTTAGGTCGAATCTCTCCATTATATAATTAAAACCAATTTCAATAAACATCTTGGCGATGACTCTATATACACCCACGCTTCCCATGCAGGGCTATGTTCATTTCGGGAATCTGTTTATTACCTTTCATTATGCATTATGGTAAGGCATTAATCCTCAGTACCAGGTCCTTCGGAGAGGACCTTAAGCCGTCGGTCCTCTGGTTGCTTGCTTACAAGCATTCATGCTTTCTTAGCAATAAGGTAAAAAAAATCACCACCACCACCAATGTTATAACGAATGGCACTGAAAAGACTGGAAAAACAAAAATATTGAATCTGAAATCTTATTTCAGCAGTTGTCTAATACTACCTTATTATTGGATGAGCTTGCGCCTATGATTTTTTTGGCAGTAATAGAGTACCGGAGTGTGACGTCATCAATTTTCATTTTTGTTTGCATTTCAGCATTTTTGATACCTATTCTGGTAGAGCATTTAAAAAACCCTTATAACACAAATTTAGTGGGAAGTCAATATATTAGGCCTATTGGCCTGATTAGGAACAAGGCCAATAATACATTGACTTCAATGGGGATAGTGTATTCATGAGGTCATATCTTGGGGCCCCTGGACCGATTCCCACCAAATTTGGGTTATGGGTCATTCCATGCCAATTCACCCAATGAAAGTGCAATTTTGCACCCGACCCTCTCGGAATTCGTTGTAAATTGGTATACATAAAATTCACCATGGCCCACGCACAAAACAAATCAAAATTAGTCAAATCGGTCCATCGGTTCTCGCGCTACGGCCCGCCCTTTTTTCCTTGTTTTGACAAAAGTGGGCGTGACCTTCAACTTTCAATGGCCATTGCGTCATAATGTGTTGACCAATTTTCACGAAACTGGTACCATTTATTAGGAAATTCAGAGAGGAATCCAAAACATGCATCAAATAATGTATTGGAGCGATTTATAAGGTCGTGACCCTTGACCTTTACTTTGACCCTGAATTTGACCCCCGAACAAATATTTTTTTTTACTTGATTTTCGTGTATGTTAATTATTTGTATGATATTGACAAAATATGTTAAAACCATTGATGATATTTTATTTCTTCACCTTTAAAAACTCTTCCAAAGATATCATGAAATTTCACTCTAGTCCCACATACTGATATTCATGTTAGTAAAGTGTTCACCAGTTACATGATTTCTTCCAATCTTTAAGTCACAGTATGCAAACACATGATAAGAAATTAAGCTCATCAGTTCACAAATGAAACATTAAACATTTATGCTCATGAATAGGTATCTGTTTAGGCATTTTTATGTTCAGCAATATATATCATATATTATGTGAGCCTTAAATAAGCATATACTCAACAATTTGATGATAAAAGTAAACACTTTACTAAGAAGAATATATATATATATATATATATATATATATTATATATATATTGCTGAACATCACTAATGCAAATCTTAAAGGACAAGTCCACCCCAACAAAAACTTGATTTGAATAAAAAGAGAAAAATCAAACAAGCATAACGCTGAAAATTTCATCGAAATCGGATGTAAAATAAGAAACTTATGACATTTTAAGGTTTCGCTTCATTTCACAAAACAGTTATATGACATCTCGGTCGGTATGCAAATGAGGGAACTGATGACATCACTCACTCACTATTTCTTTTGTGTTTTATTTTTTGAATTATGAAATATTTTTATTTTCTCGTCATTGTCATGTGAAATGAAGTTTCATTCCTCCCTGAACACGTGGAATTCCATTATCTTAACATTTTGTGCTTCAGGCAAGGAGGTCCTAATTGTCAAATTCGTAAAAATTGAAATATTGTAAAATTCAAACAATAACAAACAAAAGAAATAGTGAGTGAGTGACATCATCGACTCTCTCATTTGGATGTAACTGACTCGTTCATATAACTATTTTGTGAAAAATAAGCGAAACTTTGAAATGTCATAACTTTCTTATTTTACATCCGATTTTGATGAAATTTTCGAGTCAGCATTCTGCTTGTCTGATTTTTTCTCTATTGATTCAAATCAACATTTTTCTGAGGTGGACTTGACCTTTAATAATTCAATAACTTCGTTATTCCGATTTTGATCAAATTTTCAGCATTATGCTATGTGAATTTTACTCTATTTATTTAGAAATTAATATATTCACCCGGAGCATCCCTTCAAGAAAGCTACGAGAAAACGAAGCGAGGGAGCAAAAAATGAAAATTTCAATACAAAATCTAATTTTGTTTTCGATTTTGACATATTCAAATATATGTATCTCATTTTACCCTTTTTACTTTCATTTCTTTCCTTTCTCCTTTCTTTTTCATATAACTTTTTGTGGGTCCATGGCCTCCCTACCCCATATCTGCATGCCAGTGGGGGAATGACAGTCCTTACAAGACCAAAGTTTCAAGTATGATCGACAACTTTATTTCTACATCAATAATGCAAGCGCGAAACGCGAGCTGAAAATTTAAAAAAAAATGAGTCAAAATGACTCATTTTGAGTCATTTTGAGGACTCTTATCCGTTAGTTATTTTTTATGGTTAAATCCCCTTTATACACTTTTTAAAACGTTAATTCTCATTCTTTTTTATTCTTTCAGTTATTTTCCAAATGTAAGCTGTTTTAGCTTTTTTTCTTCAAGACTAGGACTATATCAATAATGCGAGCGCAATTGGCGAAAAAAAATTCAGGACTCTTATCGGTTTCCATGGTTTTACCTCTTTTATAAAATCTTTTAAATTTTAATTCAACTTGAATAAGGAAAACTAACATTAATAGTGATGTTTTTAAATGGTGGTGAAATGAAGGAGACATGCATGCGCTTGTTTGCGGCATACATCATTGTAGTAGGTCCTTGGTTGCGGGAAGAAGTACATTTCAAGAAGATAATGTCATGAACAAAAGCATTTAGCCATGAACATGTTATTATTTCTATTGGTATCCTGGAGGGTTTTTTTCTTTCTCCATCCATCTGTTTGTAACAGTTTCCGAAAAAAAAGAAGTGAAATATGATTCATGATGAGCATGGAGGTCGAAAGAATGAGCATTAACACTATAATATGCGTAAATAAGATAACCATCACTAACATCATGATAATCATCATAGTAATGACAATAATAATAATAGTAATAATAATGATGATGATGATGATAATAATAATAGTAATAGTAATAATAACAATATTGATAATAATAATAATGATAATAATATTAGTAGTAGTAGCAGGGTTGGCTCGTTTTAAACGGTGTGTTTTAAAACATGTTTTAAAACGGGTTTTAAAACACCCGGTTTTTTTACAAGAAAAACGTGTTTTAAAACGCCCCATAGACTAAGACTTGTGTGTTATAAATATCCATGGTCCTGGATAAGATTTTGGATGAATATTTTTTATACTTTTATTTCTTCTTGTGATATATTTTCTTCTAACTAATTCTATTTCTCAACACCATTCTTTTTCTCCTCTCTCTTTTCTCCTTAATATATTTTCCCTTTCTCCATCACTTTTTCATGTATTCTCCATCACTTTGTCATGTTATTTACTCATTGTCATGTGAAATAAAGTTTTATTCCTCCCTGAACATGTGGAACTACCATTGTTTTAACGTTTTTGGTTCAGTCAAGTAGGTCATTATTATGCAATCTGTAAAAATTATATTTTATTGTTTAAACAATAAAAAACAAAAGAAATAGTGAGGGACATCATCAACCCTCTCATTTGCATATCACTGAGATGTTATTACTGTCTTGTTAAAAAAAATAGCGACACTTTAAAATGTCATAACTTATTTTATATCTGATTTTGATGAAATCTTCAGCATTATGCTTGTTTAAATCTCTCTACTGATTGAAATCAACATTTTACAGGGGTGGACTTGACCCTCAACCTTAACAATCCCAGGGGACCATAATGGCCCCCTAAAAAATTATATGATAAATCCATAAGCAGGACAGGGCCACGCCATGTTGTTCAAGACTTTGGGGATGTGTGCATGGGTATATTACATAAGTGCATGTCAGACCCAAATTGCTCAATAACATTTTTCGCCAACATTTGTATCTGTATCAATATCTGTACGTGATTGGAAAATTATTACCCATAATTTCCATTAAAAAACGAAACTAACCCCAAAACTGTACATAAGAAATATTTTTAAAAAGTTAAAACATTTTGATCAGAATTCCTCAATTAAAGAAATATTTAAAAAAAACAGCTCAAGGGCTATGTTTATAGATTTATACCCAAACTTATATTTCATGCACTAAAATTGTTATAATTGCTTATTAAAGCATAATGATTAAATGAAATTAAGCTTTGAAAGCCCATAGTCTATATATATATAGATTACTATATTCTTACCTTGTTCAAATTCTTCTCACCCCTTAGATTGACAAGACTCAAAAGTATGTATGTATGTACATGTATGAGGAATAAACTTATAAAATGTCAACTTACTTTTTTGCATTAAATTTCAATGACTAAATAATTTTGGGGAAAATATAAACTTTTTATTGGAAATTCAGTAACAAAAAGTGAAGTTATATCTTACTTACTCCAAAAATGTGTTTAAAACATCAAGAGCTTGAATTGTGCTGTATTAAGTGTAGGGGAAGGCGGGGTAAGTTGAGCATAGGGGCAAGTTGAGCCACCAGCCCCAGGCCAATAATGAATGAGTCAGACATCGTGGTGGTGTCATGTATTGATGACCCATAGCATAACCCCTAACCCCACCACATTGTTTCCAACTTTGAAACAAAAAGTAGTTTTTTAGAGGGAAAAATATGAATTTCAGCCAAAAAAGTAAAAAAGAGTGTGAAATAGATAAGTGCTTTATAAACACACACATCTTTAAATATAATAAAGACATGATAACAACATTATTAGTCCAGGTATGGATCTTCATTCTTGTCATAGTCTTTTATATGATGGATGCATAATAAATGTGTGGATACAAAATTATCGCACTAAGTTCTGACTGGGGTAAGTTGAGCCAAACAGCATGGGGCAAGTTGAGCATTGGTAATTCCTATGGTAATGTATCTTAAAAAACAAACAAACCATAAAAATTGATTGAAATGCAGGCTGAAAGGAGCAAATTTACATGACTGCTCTTTTCCTTTTACAGGATGTTAGTATTTATAGAGAATCAGCAAGTGAAAAGACTTTAAACAAAAAATTGACATGCTGGTTCTCCCCCCATACACTTTGTACATAGTTTTTGTGGCTCAACTTACCCCAGAAGGTGGCTCAAACTTACCCCATATATGGGGCAAGTTGAGCCATTTGACATCGTTTTTTTCAAAGGTCACGATGACTTTCAGTGTGAGGATAGAAAGTTATATATAGGTGGAAAATATTTCAGAAGAATTAAATTTCAAGGCAAGGTACTTATTTCGACAAGATTATTAATCATATCAATTCTAACATGCAAAAAGCAAAAACTGTCACAACTTACCCCGCCTTCCCCTATAGTTTGATTGATTTACAGAAAATGTCAACGTTCGTTGGGAAAAAAACGTTTTAAAACGATTTAAAACGTTTTATTTGTTTTTTTTTTATAAAAAACGTTTTTTATTACAACCCTGAGTAGTAGTAATAATAATAATGATAATGATAATAATAATAATAATAATAATAATAATGATTATAATTACTATAATGAATATAAAGTTCGACCTCAAATTATTGGGGGTGATTACACAGGCCATCCACATATTGGGGAGATGTATCACCCATCCTCCAACCCCGAGATGGACATGTTTGGGGGCAAGACGCGTCTAGATTTTTGAACAAACTAAAAAATAAAAAAAAGAGCGGAAAAATTAAGCCACTATTTCTAAAACTGAAAAAAACTCGAGTGTGATCGAGCGAAAATGTTTACTCTTAATTTTCGATAGATTATGAATATAACTTCTATTTTTCGTTACATTTCTTCTATTTGGGGTTTGGGGAGAATCATGGAACTTTGGGGCCAGCGACCCCTCCCCACCCCCCCCCCCCCCCCCCCCCCCCCCCCGCCCCTTTATTCAATTTCCCATCCCCCGACCCCGCGCACAACGTTCAAACAAAAATATTCACGAACTCGGGTGGTTTTCGAAATTGAGTGTCCATGTGAGCCTGTAACGTGTATGAGCGTGGTTGGTGTCTGGTAGCACAGTATCTCGCTAAACCTCCCGGCCGAAGCTCCGGGGTCGGTGCGCGCTAGCTTGCGATCGACCCTGAGCGCTCGTACGTGACCTGTAACTGCGTTGCTGCATGCGATCTCCATCCCGCAATTTCAGTAGGCCTACAAAATTAGGAACATGGCGTCTGCTGGGCAACAAGGTCAGTACGATGCGACAGCTGGGGATGAAAATGCATCTGAGGAATCGGCAATCATGTTCCCAGGAGGAAGAGCAAAAAATTCAGATGCGATGTATGCGATCAGAGGCCAACAAATTGGTCCTTCTCGTCAACAGTCGGCGAAGGCTAAACCACCCATTCATGTGGGAGCTGTGAAGGGTCTGCTTGCTGTCGTTATTCTCTTTCTTGCCTGTTTAGCAGCTTTTTCTTCACGTCTGTTTGCTGTTATCCGCTTCGAAAGCATCATCCACGAGTTTGATCCATGGTAAGCTATCACAGCACAGGCACATAGCTCCATACCAGAGTCCAGGCCAGGGCAGGGGCCGATTCATTGCTTGCATGTTTGCATTGGATCATAATCATGATAATGATAATTGGGTAACTAAGATTAAAAAGTCAGCCAACAAGGCCCCTGTGCCTTTTTGTCTTACTTTGGCATGTTTGGCTCTGGCTAGCCTGGACTCTGGAGTAGCCAGGCCCAGGCGGCTTCTTGAGAGTAAAAATCATTTACTGACGTAGGCTTAGGCCTACTCCCAATCAATCAATGCATGAGAGTAAGCCTGCGTCAGTAAATGATTTTTAGTCCAAGATTGAAGAAGCCGCCTGGCTACTCTGGCATGTCTGGAGGCTCCTGGAGAGTAAAAATCAGTCTAGGCCTACTATACGTAGGCTTACTCCCCATGGAGCCTGGAATTGCTTCCCATACGGATACGGTAGACAGGAATAACCGTCGTTTCTGGGGATTTATTCAACAATTTCTGACATTTTACTGTAATCCCCATTCACCGACGGTAAAGTGTCCGTGTGGGCTCCCATTTGTTATAACACCAGCACTTTTGTCAATCCAGAATCCAAAGTTTGGGGCTATATAACACATCGAGGTTACACTCTAAGGATATATAAACTACAAATTAAAAATATAGAACTATTTAACATAAGAGTAGTTTAAACGATATAGATGAAAATGCATGAAAATTATACTTTACCGATGTTTAGTTGGGAAAAGCACAGCGAAATCGATCCAAATGGCAGCCAAACTATGAAATATTTACAAACGAACGGAGAGGGCGTCAACAATTTACGAATGTGATATCGATATTGCATTCCAACAGCACACCTACAAGGCAGTATACGAATACAATAATACGGTATGATACACTACACGAAGACAAACGATACTAAATGTTATAATCGCGATATATCTAGACATTAACGATAATGACATCATTCAAGATGGCAACTTGCAAGAAAAACCGTCAGGTCAGGAGAAAATGTCTTAGATGACAGATTTCTCAATCATCCAGTGGATTTTTTTTCAATAACTCCGGTCCAAGGTATGCAATTACTTAAGTTATTTATATTTCCCTGATAATGAAACTAGAAATTTCGCTCAAAAAAACAGTTTTAAATCGCGATCTATAAAACGCTAGTCCACTATACGTTGTCTGTAGCCTACGGGCCCCTAACTCTTCAGTCTACCCATACGGCTGCATGTACGGCCCAAAAACCTGAAACTTTCGCCCCCCCCCCCTGAGATTTCTACTTTCTCTCTATTAACGATCTAGCCCTAAATCATGTGCATGCCATGGGGTACAACTTCATTTCCGACATTTCTATGAATACGATATTGATTTCATTTTTAAACAAGAATTCATTAAAAAACCAAGAAAAGTGTTATGAAAAGATGGGAAGAGCTTACGGCCGTGTTTACGTCACCATCTTGATTTCTTTGTCTTCCGCATGGCGACAGCACGCAAACCGCGCGATTTAAGATGGATAAAGATAAAGGCATGCAGGTAAATTATGTAAAGAATACTAACTTAAAGGTAAATAACAACTGAAACATGTGCCGTATTATGTCATAATATATTCTATTGTGTCAAAATATGATCCAAATTCCGATGTAGCATTTATTTTTACACTATTTTTATGTGCAGTAGGTCCAATTTGAGGAAAACACATTTGAAAATTCAAATTTACATTGACGTCAATGTATTAATTAGGTATAAATTAGTCATTTTAAGAAAAACAAATTATTATAGAATAAAATCCTTCATTATTTGAAGAATGGTATTATAACATATAAAAAAAAACTTTTGGACAATTTTTTTTTACCCTGTTCGCAAAATTGGACCACCTTATGACCTGCGACCATTTAAACATTTGAAGGTCATAGTACAGTTTATGTAGGCCTGTTATTCTAGGGCTGGATGGGGTTGGGTTGGTCACTCCTGTGTGAGTTGTCTGGGAATGTCTGGTGAGCAGACACCCTGTAAAGTAATTTCATTGGGTCATTCACCGCTAGTACATGTATTGCTTTTGTCTTTACTTAGGTTCAATTACCGCTCAACACATTATTTGGTAACCCATGGCTTCTATAACTTCTTGAACTGGTTTGATGAAAGAGCATGGTCTCCTCTTGGAAGGATTGTTGGGGGCACAGTAAGTATTTATCATTACACATTTACAGTAGAGACCTGGCCATGGAGGATTATCCTTTGTCAGTAGGGGTGCTCTAACAATGTTGGCCCAATCCTACATTGCGTAGGCTGTGTCTCACACTAGGAACTTAAAAAGAATATTCAAAATTATTATTCACTATTGGCCAAGTTTTCTACCTAACCATGGCTTAGAAAATGCTAGCTGTTCTCACATACCTGCATTCAGTAACTCCGGACTAGTGGTTCACGAGTGCTTACATTTGATTGGACAAGAGAGTGTGTTGTGCCTATAGCATTCATGGAACACTAACCTTGGCTTGTTCAAGTTCCCTGTCCTCGTGATGACTCTTTGCCCCAGATTTTCTATTGACACCGGAATTGCACGGCTAACCCTGTAATTTTGTAGGGCCAGAGAGTCTCGTACTATTGGTGGGGTCAGCATAGAAGGTATGAATCTTTTGAGAGCAGAAAGTAGACTAAGCTTAACCCCAGACTAAAGGGTGGGGCTACTTTGCCGTTTAGCCCTACTTATAGTACAGGTTTGAGGCAATTTTGCTTGGAGAAAAGAGTACCAGACAGCCATCTAATATCTGGTTCAATTTATCCACAAATTTGAAACTTTTTTTCCTTGTGTATTTTTTTTCCTGCTTTAAGAGTGGGGGAAATTTTTATGGTTATCTTCTGAAGACAGTAGTAATCGAGTGCCAGATGTGCTCATAACTGGAGAGCTAAAACAGATTTTATCAAGGTCACCTTATTGCTGGGCAAGTTCAAAACACACAGTCCTATTATGTTGAAGGTCTTTTAATATCAGTTTGCAAATTATAAATTACATAACATATTTCACCTCATCCATTACAAGGCTGTGCGATAGATAATGTACATACTATTTGTAAGTCATTAAAGGGATGGTCCTGGCTGAGAGTAGCCTAATGAATAGAGTAGAGTTCACTGAGCAAAATGCCAAAAATTTCATCAAAATCGGATAACAAATAACAAAGTTATTGAATTTTAAAGTTTAGCAATATTTTGTGAAAACAGTTGTCATGAATATTCATTAGGTGGGCTGATGATGTCTCATCTCCACTTGTTCTTTTGTATTTTATTATATGAAATAAGGTTTATTCATATTTTTTCCTCCTAGAACTAGAAAAATTGGATTGACAACTGATTTAGTGCATTAGGGAGACATATTATTCACACAAGTATGAAATAATGAAAAAATTCTGATTTTATGTAATAACATAAGAAAACAGAAAGAGGAGATGTGACATAATCAGCCCACCTATGGTAATGAATATTCATGACGACTGTTTTCACGAAATATTGCCAAACTTTAAACTTCAATAACTTTTTAATTTGTTATCCGATTTTGATGAAATTTTTGGCATTTTGCTCAGTGAATTCTACTCTATGTATTAAGATATAAATATTTTCAGCCTGGACCATCCCTTTAACTGTAGGTTCAGGTTAATCATCAGGAGTAAAAAAAAAAAAAAAGAGTTCAAGGTCACCTTATTGCTGGGCAAGTTTCAATACACACCGCCTTATTATGTTGAACCTTTTTATATCAGTTTGCAAATTATGAATTACATAACATGTTTCACCTCATCCATTACAAGGCTGTGCAACAGATAAAGTACATACTATGCCTAAGTCATTAACTGTAGGTACGGGTTAATCATCAGGAGTAAAAAAATAAAATAAAAAAATAAAAAATCCCTTAAAGATGCAGAGATTTCACACTTCCAATCTTGACATCCATGAAATGCCCATTTATTTTCCTGATTTCCTTGAAATTGTTTTTAGTTGGAAACTATCAAGAAAATGAAGAATATTCCCCTCTTTCTTGACTCTGAACTCTAAAGGATCGTTTCAGTGGTTGTCACATTTATCTACATGAAAGTCTACATGTTGAACTACAATTATGTGCAGTATTTGGGCATAGGTGTACATTGAACCTCAATTGTTTGTCCCATAGACTTCTCTTTTGTTTAAAGTTGTCAAGTTTTGTCTGTCATACACCAAGAAAAGATAAAGTGATTACGGTTTCCCATCAATACATCAGAATTTTTCTTTTACTCTGATGTTTATTCAGTCCCTTTAATTATTTTTTTTTCTACGTTTAGAAAAAAAGTCATGAATTAAACTATGTTTAGGGTGAATTTAAATTTGCTGTCATGTTCCTTCTTTTTGAATGAACCTTAATCTCTCTTTGTTTTATAGGTGTACCCAGGCTTAATGGTGACATCAGGAACTATTCATAATATTCTTCATGCTCTCAACATACCAGTACATATTAGAGATGTCTGTGTGTTTCTAGCACCACTTTTCAGGTAACCAGCTACAGTTGCCCCTTGTTTCTCTTTCCAGTTTCCATGAGATACATGTACATTTACGATAAAACTTAACTTTCATATTTTCTGATAATATCAACAAACAGAATGATTAAGAAGTGTTATGGCTCAGTGGATATGTGTCCGGACTTTGAAACACAAGGTCCGGGTAAGAGGGGTCGGACTGCATTAGTTGAAGGTCAGAATAATCATTCAAAATATCAAATACTAATGCAGTTTTGGTGGATTGCAAGCCTTCAGTCGAAGTCATGGCAAAATTGGCTGAAAATCATAGTATATCATACTCTTGTGGCATCATAGGATTATGAAGAATTGCTCTTATACCTGGCCCTGGACAAGTTCATCAGGTTGGGTAAGAAATTACAAGATGTCCATGTAACTAAGATATCATCTATTCCATTTCACAATGAAGATCAGTTCAGATGTGGCTCAATTTAATGTGTCAGTGTAAGGAAGGTCTTTTACCATAGAGTAATCAGAAAAAAGTACATGGGGGCTCAGGGCGACCCCCCCCCCCCCCCACAAAAAAAAATAAAATGAAATAAAGAAAGAAAGAAAGAAAGCAGGAAAGAAAAAAAAAGTGTTTAAAATTATAATTTTTGCCTGATAGTAATTCATGTTTTGTTTTTTAAAGTTTGATAATGGACATCACATTCGTATATCAATGTTGGCAATAGATTGTCAGGTCTGATGTTCTAATACATGTTTAATTAGTTTTTGCTTAAGTAATAGTTGGAAGATATTTGCCTAGTTTAAATGAGACACATTTATTTGTAGTTCTGGTATGTCACAAAATAATAGACCCAACTGGAAGGACTTATCCACACATGGGGAATGAAATGGCCTTATATTTCCTCTTGGGTGTTCATACAGGTACATGTTTAAAGTGTTTTATGTTTTGATTTCCACATCAAGTGTTTATTCCAATATATAGAGGGATTGATCACTTGTAAGGTCTGTAGATGTCTCATTTCATTAATCATTTTTCATGAAGAAATGAGAAATGGTGTAATAATGTTCACATAACATATACACATTAAGCTGTGCAGTATAAATGTCCTATAGTATACATGTTGAGTGTGTTACCATGGTAACTATTATGGATGTAATTAAAAACAATAATTCCATTTATAAGAGTAATTAATGGTATTACTTCTTTGTTGATCTGCCCTGCCCCAAAATAGATTCCAATATCTTAGTCCTTTTTCGCTTGGCAATATCATCATAACTCCAGTTTGGATCAGTGGTATTCTGTGATTTGGTGTCTACATAATGCTGAGAATATAGGCAATTTCATTCGTATAATTACAAGCCTATATACAAATTCACAAAATTTGTTAAATATTGTATATGGTTACCATAGCAAAACATTTCATGAGTGTTCCCTCCAAATAAAGTATCATGTACAGTATGATTTCCTTTCCTTTCTTTAGAATCATTTAGTATGGTCTTGAAAATTTGCTGCCGATTCTTTTCAAATTTTATCAAATTAATATGGCTGTCAAACACTTCAGTTACGTGAGATATTAACAATAATAACAATTATGATTATAATAAGGCATTAAGGAATGCTATACATAGTATAGCATTATCTGTAATATCGCTTATACACTTTGTTCTAATATATTAAGTCCTACATGTATATAAAAGCAGATTATTATTATTACAGTATATCATAGCATTTACACTGTATATCAATCGACAACATTTAAAGGCTACATCTATACTGAATACAAGTAAGTTTTCAACCGTTTCTTTAATCTATTAAGAGAAGTTTTGAATCTAGAGTAATGGGAAGCTTGTTCCATTCTCTTGCTAAATACTGTAAAAGAACGTTCGCCAGCCCTGCTCCAGGTTACCTGATCAATATCTCTACTTGAACGCAAATCTTCTCGTTTAAGATTGTGAATCTGAAGTGCCCCCTTAATATACATTGGTACATGATCATGAATTAATTTATACAGGTAGAAGAGACGTTAAAAATGAACAGTTAGCAATAAATCAAATAAACAAAAATTACATAGCAAATTTATGTTAAATGTTAAATGAATTTATAAACAAGTATATGAAGGACAAACTGCAATGCAAAAAGTGCGCTGAATCCTGAAAAACTGAAAATGACTGGTAAAATGAAAACAGGCTCTCAATTTTTTTCAAAATGGCTCCCTAGAAAAAAAACAAAGAATTTCTATTCTGGTGACAATCAACTTCAGTTTTAAAGACTTTCTCATGAAATTTGTGTTTTTTAAACCGCAATTTCATTCATCTTTTTAAAAAAGTGCGGTTAATCCTGAAAAGATGTCTTTGGAAAACTGAAAATGACAGGTAAAATGAAAACAGGCTCTCAAAAAATTTTCAAAATGGCTCCCTAGAAAAAAACACACAGAATTTCTATTCTGGTGACAATCAACTTCAATTTTTTCAGACTTTCTTACAAAATTTGTGTTTACCGCAATTTCATTCATCTTTTAAAATGCCAACAATATAGTTGTTGAAAATATAGTATCTGAAATTCTTAATCTTCCATGAAACAAAATAACAAATGCCTGGTATTATTACTACATGCATATATGCTCTCCTGCTATTTTTAGTATGACTTCCTGTGAATCCTGCATTTATAGGGAAATAAAAATAAAAACTTCCATACAGCAGAATCAAGAGACATGGAACATTGCCATGTTCAATTATGATTAAAATCCATTGTTTAGACATATACATGTACATGTATACACATGTCGGGGAGAGTGGGGAAAATAAGGCCTTCTTTTTATAATTCAAATTATATCTTTTTAATCTGAAGCAGTAGAAACATGATTAGTTGTCTATTACTAGATCTAGAGAAGACAAACATTATCCATTAGAAAATGTAAAGAGTAATAAGCCTAATTTGCAAATGAATGAGCCATAAATATTTTTGTCGGGTGGCCTTATTTGCCCTACCAAAATGGGGGCAAATGAGGCTGCCTGATTAAAATCTATTTTATATTTCTGTAGGCCTAAAGTAGAAAATAGAACAGTTGGTGTGATACAATCACTGTACTAGTAACAAGCACATTATTGACATTTAGTAATTTACCCAAATACCCCCATTTTAGGATTGATTTATTGATCCCATCCAATTTCATGGAAAAAAATGTCAGATTATGCTTTCTACTCTCGCAGATATATTAATTGCGTATCTACATGTTTTGTTGGTAGTGGACACATACATTATATACAATCAGTGTGGTGATGTGTACATTGCTTTTTAAAGTTTTAACAGATGTAACCATAGACTTTTGATGAGGTACAGTGTACATGTATTAATCCAGGTGGCCTCATTTGCCCCATCGGACATGTAGAGTTTATAGGCATCCAGTCAGAAAAAAGGGAAAATTCACTACATTTCTTGCATGTACAGTAATACCTACTCATTTACAGTAATACCTAATAACTACTGGTAAGATGAAATACACATTACTGGGTAGGTACAATACTTGCCTCTTTGAAGTGCCAATGCTGATTTCAAAGTTTGATCGTGGCATCTTTGTGTTCTGAGCACAGCTTGACCAGGCATTACTACAGTATTCAAACAAAGGTAAAATTAATGCATAAGGAAGGAGTTTTAATCCTTCTAGAGGTTAGTATCTTCTCAAATGACCAAGTAATGCTATCCTCGATCGTATTTTTTTACTTGTTTTTGTTACATGTTCTTCCAATTTAATGTTGGATCTACATGTAGCCTAACTCTGTAAATTTAGACCTGTAAAATTTGGTGTTGTTCAAGTCTAATGCAAATGGTTTTCTCTAGTTTAGCCAATTTTATTTTTTTAACCAAATAACCTAAATTCTGTTTTCTTTGCATTCAATGTAAGATTGTTCTCTTTTACCCATTTGTATAATTGTTAAATCAAAATTCAAGGCTTATTCAATTTCATCACTGCTTTGACTATAAAAAACAGAACAGCATCCTCTGCATATAGCATCACTTGGCGTTAAGATACCACATTAGGAAGGTCATTTACCATAATAGTGAACAACAACGGGCCCAAATTGGCGCCTTGTGGTACACCTGACACTGGTTCCCTATTCAGATTTATATTTTTCTAATACCACACTTTGTTTCCGATCTGTTAAGTATTGCATAAACCGATGTCTTCTTTTCCAAGTATACCGTTTTTACGTAGTTTTTCTATCAGAATTTTACGATCTACTGAATGGAATGCCTTGCGCAGGTCTATAAAGACTGCACCTGTCACTTGACACTTGTACATTTGTCTATAAATAAAATCAGAGAAATAAATTAAAACAGTGTGGGTACTATGACCTTTACGAAAGCCTGATTGGTTTGGGGAGAGAATATTATTCTCTGTTACGTATTCTTGTAACTGACAGTGCACTGCCCTTTTCATAAGCTTCATAACAACAGGTATTATGGAGATGGGCCTATAATTATTCAAGTATAATCTCTCACCACCCTTGAATAGTGGAATAACCTTAGCTGTCTTCCACTCATCTGGTAGTTTGCCTGAACATTAAGATAAGTTGAAAATTTTGGAATGTTTTTTTATAAATAACAGGTGCAGCCATTTTTAGAAGTATATGTGTTTGTAATCTCAACTCATTTAACACAAAATCATCACATATTTCATCAAAAATGAATTTAGTAGGCAGTAATTGAAAATATCTACCAACATAACCATGACAACCGTGTGAGCCATGCTTAATTGCTACGACAGAAATGGAATGTTCGTAAAGTTCTTTCACAATATCACAAATATCTCTGATGAGACAGCTAGACCAATCAGTCTTACCTAAATCTCGCTGGAATTCCTCATCAACATTTTTAAACAACCTATATGTAACTGGGTTTATACAATTTACGAACAATGTATACAAGATTATGGTCAGTCAGACCAAGAAAAACAATGTCACTTTGTTTTACATTTAAGGGAAATTTGTTATGTCATACAGTTTTGTCCACAAATTCCATTTATAAATGAACCTTGATTCACTTGTTGAATTCATATTAAAATTAAAATCTCTGAGTATGATTGTTGCTTCAAGAATTCAAAATGCCAATTACAAGAAAAATTTCTGTATATTTGTGCCCATTCCTCAATTATTCATAGTACTACATGTATTACCCCTTGCTTTCAAAATCAATTTAAGACTCTTTTATACGTCAGTCACATTTGCTCTACGGTGGCCGTACAGCGAGTCGAAAACGGCCATTTTAACATTTTTACATTTTTGTCTCACCTGCGAAGCAAAGTGAGACTATAGGCGCCCCTTTTCCGACGGCGGCGGTGGCGGCGGCGGCGTCAACATCAAATCTTAACCTGAGGTTAAATTTTTGAAATGACGTCATAACTTAGAAAGTATAACTTGGCCATAAGGTTAATCAAGTATTACTGAACATCCTATTAGAGTTTCATGTCACATGACCAAGGTCAAAGGTCTAATTTAGGGTCAATGAACTTAGACCATGTTGGAGGAATCAACATCGAAATCTTAACCTGAGGTTAAGTTTTTGAAATTTCATCATAACTTAGAAAATATATGGACCTAGTTCATGAAACTTGGACATAAAGTTAATCAAGTATCACTGAACATCCTGCATGAGTTTCACGTCACATGACCAAGGTCAAAGGTCATTTAGGGTCAATGAACTTTGGCCAAATTGGGGATATCTGTTGAATTCCCATCATTACTTTGAAAGTTTATGGATCTGATTCATGAAATTTGGACATAATAGTAATCAAGCATCACTGAACATTTTGTGCAAGTTTCAGGTCTCATGATTAAGGTCAAAGGTCATTTAGGGTCAATGAACTTTGGCCGAATTGGGGGTATCTGTTGAATTACCATCATAACTTTGAAAGTTTATTGGTCTAGTTCATTAAACTTGGACATTAGAGTAATCAAGTATCACTGAACATCCTGTGCCATTTCAGGTCACATGACCAAGGTCAAAGGTCAATGAACTCTGGCCGAATTGGGTGTATCTGTTGAAATTCCATCATAACTTTGAAAGTTTATGGATCTGATTCATGAAACTTGTACATGGGAGTAATCAAGTATCACTGAACATCCTGTTCGAGTTTCAGGTCACATGATCAAGGTCAAAGGTCATGTAAGGTCAATGAACTTTGGCCATGTTGGGGTTTTTTGTTGAATAACCATCATATCTCTGTAAGTTTATTGGTCTAGTTCATAAAAAGTGGACACAAGAGTAACCATGTATCACTGAACATCTTGTGCGAGTTAGAGTAGTATTCAAAGTCAGCACTGCTGCTATATTGAACCGCGTGATGCAGGTGAGACGGCCAGAGGCATTCCACTTGTTTTGTAATAGCTGCATATGAATGAAAATGAGTAAAACTGCTGTTTTCTACTTGCCATAGGGCCACCATAGAGCAAATGTGACTGAGGATATTACCAATAATATGCACGAACTCATCCTGTACATGGCAGTGCATTTCACATAATCACATCATGTATGCTGTGTACATGTACATGTAGCATATTGCAGATATCACTGCATGGCTTCAGTGATAATCACTAGTAATTAGAAAGCTCAGGCCTGATAATAAATGTGGTTTTTGTACTGATGGTTTTGTTTCCTTGTATGTTGCAGTGGGCTCACAGCACTAGCAGCATATGGCTTAACATCTGAGCTTTGGGATACAAGTGCTGGTTTATTGGCAGCATGTTTCATTGCTATTGGTAAGTTTACATTTAAAGGGAATTCTCCGGGCTTAAGATGTTTAATCTCAATAAATAAAGTAAAATTCACAGATCAAAATGCTGAAAATTTTATCAAAATCGAATAACAAATAATAAAGAATTTTTTTATTTTTCATTATTTCGATGAAACAGTTCTACATTGTAGGCATGACTTCATGAATATTCATTAGGTGAACAGATGTCATATCCCCACTTGTTCTTTTGTATTTTATTGAAATTAGGTTTATGAAAATGTTTCTACCAAGAACTAAACCAATTGGATTGACAACTGATTAAGTGCATTAGTTATTTCTTGCTGTAACCTATTTCACCATAATAGGGACACATCATTTAATACACTTTTATGAAAAAATAATACAATTATGATTTCATGTAATAACATATTAAAAAAGCAAAGGATCCCCCTGTATCCTTGTCTGAAATAACCCAGTTAAAAATCTTTAATAATCAATTCAAGTTCAAAGTCTTTGCAATAACCACTTGATATAGCTGAGATAATTTTACTAAAAAGTGATCCCAGGTACATGTAGAATTTGCATTTTTTGTCTAATAACTTACGATGACATAGCAATTATCATCTTTTCATTACATTTATTTTCATCAAAGCACCGGTCAGAAATTAATAGTTGGATTTGAGTTGGGTAAGCTGGTATGCATTATGGCCTGTAAAACTATCTTTGTTTCAAACTTCAGTTGGTAGTAAAAAAAAAGGGACCAGAGGAAATAGATAGATGTGATATATGAGTGAGTTTAATGATCAGTGAGTAGTTTCTGTTACTGCAGATAATAGATTTCTAGGTATCGCATTGTAATTTGCTAGGCTTTTGTGCTGGGCTGCTATACAAAATTTCTTTTGTGTTGCAAATTTTTACCAAAAGACTGTACAGAATTTGTTAAAAACATTTTCTCAACAAAAACTGCAAATCAAATTTGAGAAACAAAATTATTCCCTGCACTGGTTTGTCTGAAAAGAATGTAATTTAATACTGTAAATATGTACAAACCTACATTTTGCATCTAATTTGTATTGAAAGGCATGGGCTTTCTTGTGTCAGAAAACTCAGAATTCCCAAATATTTTAGTGGACACTTTAATGTGAACAAATTAAAGGACAAGTCCACATCCCAACAAAAACTTGATTTGAATAAAAAGAGATAAATTCAACAAGCATAGCACTGAAAATTTCATCAAAATCGGATGTTAAATAAGAAAGTTATGACATTTTAAAGTTTCGCTTCAATTGACAAAACAGTTATATGCACATCTCGGTCGGTATGCAAATGAGAGAACTGATGACATCACTCACTCACTATTTCTTTTGTATTTCATTATAAGAAATATGAAATATTTTGATTTCTTGTCATTGTCATGTGTAAAAGTTTCATTCCTCCCTGAACACATGGAATTCCATTATCTTAACATTTTGTGCTTCAGGCAAGGAGGTCCTAATCGTCAACTTCGTAAAAATCGAAATATTGTATAATTCAAACAATAAAAAACAAAAGAAATAGTGAGTGACATCATCGACTCTCACATTTGGATGTAACTGGCTTGTTCATATAACTATTTTGTTAAAAATAGGAGTGGGCTATACATGGGTCAAAAATACTTTTTTTGGAATTTTAATATGGGAACAGTTTTTTTTTATTCCCTGTAATGTATCTCAACATGAAATGACAATATTTTTTGTCTTGGGTCCGAGAAAAAAGTGTGCCGGGCCAAAATCCAAAATGGCCGCCAAAACTACCCAAAATCACAGTTTTGGCCACAACTTCTTTATTTGGTGGTCTTTTTCTTTGGTTTTGGTGTCTATTCATATGTATTTGGGGGCAGGCAATCTGTTTTTCCTATAATTAGTACTTTTAAACCAATATTTGTAGAGTTAAAAGGTAATTATACCTAAATTTTTCAATTTTTATAGCCTTTTTTCAGCCAAAAGTAGATTTTATCGTCCTGCGGTTCTTGGATATTAGATGGTACGAGGTCAACAATAGCAAGCAGCTTCATAGAGCTATATCGCTTTTATTCCTCTACTATGGGTTTTACGGATATTTGTTAAATATATCTTGAATAAAAAAAAATGTTAATTATCCATATAGGGGCTATACAGTATACACATTGGCCACCATGACAAGGCATGTATAAACTATAGTGTTATACATGTAGAAATGAGCTCTTAGGTTTAGAATTAGATGCCTCAGAAATTGAATATATGTTTTGTCTCAGAAACTGAGGACATGTTTTGTCAAATATGCGAATTCAGGGGGCGGAGAAAGGTAATTAACCCCACATCATGGCATTTACACTGTAGATATTCTGGGCCCCGTTGCATAAAAATTTACCATTATGTTACCTTAATGGTAACTTACATGGAATCCTTGGCTCTGATTGGCTGTTGATCATAGTTACCTGACCCCATAAACATAGGCCAGTTAGACACCACAACCAGGTAAAAAAAAGCCTCCAAATGAAGAAGATATGGCTACATGTAGATATGTGATGTACACGTGTATATAATATGTGATATTTTATGTGCAATTTACGTTGCTCGTTTCATCATGTTTATCAGCTGACAAGCAATCAAATTCACAATCTAATTTTAAACCTTAAGAGCTTATTTCTATGACACTATACATGTAGTTTATATAAAGGCCTTGTCATATGTCATGGTGGTCAATGCATGGAAATATGCAGTGTAGTATGTACAGTAACAGTACATTGTATACTGTATTGCCCCTATGGATAATTAACATTTTTTTATTTAATAGATATATTTCACAAATATCCGTAAAACCAATAGTAGAGGAATAAAAGCAATATAGCTCTATGAAGCTGCTTGCTATTGTTGACCTCGTACCATCTAATATCCAAGAACTCCAGGACGATAAAACCTACATTTGGCTGAAAAAAGGCTATAAAAAATTGGAAAATTTAGGTATAATTACCATTTAACTCTACAAATAATGGTTTAAAAGTGCTAATTATAGGAAAAACAAATTGCCTGCCCCCAAATACATATGAATAGACACCAAAACCAAAGAAAAAGACCACCAAATAAAGAAGTTGTGGCCAAAACTGTGATTTGGGGGGGTTTTGGCGGCCATTTTGGATTTTGGCCCGGCACACTTTTTTCTCGGACCCGAGACAAAAAATATTGTCATTTCATGTTGAGATAAGGTAAAAGGAACACAAAAAAACTGTTCCCACAGTAAAACCAAAAATCACCCATTTATAGCCCACTCCTATTAAAAATAAGCGAAACTTTGGAATGTCATAACTTTCTTATTTTACATCCAATTATGATGAAATTTTCAGCATTGTGCTTGTCTGATTTTTCGCTATTGATTAATCAACATTTTTCTGAAGTGGATTTGACCTTTAACAGATGATTGATACCTGATGCACATATCAATATACTGGTATTTAAGCTCGTACTACTTTTTTGTTCTAAAATATGATAATCCTTTGTAAAAGAGTCATTTCTTAAAATGTACTGTAAATAGTGATTTTAATAACCAAAGTATTCTAAAAATAGACAGTGTATAATGATTAAAAAATGGCACACAAAATGCTATAGTAGACATTTTACAATCTATGTTTTTAGTTTATAACTGTGTACCTGCAATATATATATTTTTACTCTCCTTGTTACATTGACAAGCAATCATTACTTTTGTCCTCAGTTCCGGGTTACATATCTCGATCAGTTGCCGGGTCATATGACAATGAAGGAATTGCCATATTTGCTCTGCTTTTCACCTACTATCTATGGGTAAGTGCAGAACCTCATACAAAGTTTTAAAGAAATGTTTGTGTTTTTTTAGATTGGCCATAGGCATATTAACATATGGACAAAAAATCACTGAAATTGAAAAATACATTTTTACAAGTTTGATTATATTAAACAGCTTGAAGGATAGAAGATTTGATAGAAAATTATTTTAAAATATGGATTGTAATGTCTATTTTTTTCCAAATATTTGAATCATGCTCTTATATCTCTTATGCATTAACTCTAAAAATGTGTTTGAACATTTTTTACCATAATATGTTTTGTTTACAGTTGAAGGCAGTAAAGACGGGTTCTGTAGCTTGGGCTTCTGCTACAGCGCTTTCATACTTCTATATGGTTAGTAAATCAATCAGTATTATACAGTGCATCTTTTTAAGAAAAAAGGAAACTTGTTTCCCAGATGAAAATTTCAAGGGAATTGTTGAAATGATGATAGTGTTCAGAGTATACAAATATATTCAATCGATTGCAAAATGGTGATGACCAATCAAGGTAGTTGTTTCAATGTTCATAGAGTACACAATCAAGTATCAACCAATCAGAATTGGAATTTGAAATTTTAATTGATGTAATATATCTATGTATCTTGGGGCCAAGGGTTGTTATAATGCAATGTACAAGACAAGAAGTTTTTCATCAATATTGTTATTGTGTCTTGTATAGAAACAAGATAACATAATTATATTCACCTGAAATAATGTTCTGATTTTGATTTGTTGCAGGTATCAGCATGGGGAGGTTATGTATTCATTATCAACCTCATCCCTCTCCATGTATGTGTCCTATTGCTTATGGGACGTTTCTCAAATCGTATCTATGTTGGTGAGTCATTTTTTGCATGGTATTTTTCATTCTCTGATTACATCATGAGCCATTGCTGAATATTTTTAAAACAGATACTAAGTACTTGTTCTTTTGATTTTCCAGTCATTAAAAAACACTAAAAATATATTTTTTTTTATTGGGGGGAGGAGGGGTTTCACCATATTTCATTGTCTGCATACTGCTAAAGAATTTTAGATAAATATTATTTTACATACTTTTACAGTATTTTGATACTAGCTAAGCTTATTAGGCTACACTGATAATTAGCGTAATATGAATGCACCATACTTGTATGACAACTTCATATATGTAGCCGGCCTGGGAGTAAAACTCGTACAATCAATACATTTGATCAATTTTCCAATAATTGGCAACCGAATACGTTTTACACTAATGAAGGTTCGCTAGAATTTGATGACCAATTAGAGACATTTTGTTATCAAAAGTATATAAATGTATGCTATAATCTTTCATATTCGACACCAAAGTGCACGATATCAAATGAAATCTATGCTGAGTTTAATGAATTCCAAATATTGTATCTCTTTGAAAATGGCGGCCACACCGCTGACTGCACCTTTCAGTTATGTTGATGTCCATGTCTTGGCGCTGTAATGGGACACTCCACTGAGTCGGCTTGCTTATTATATGTGACCATTTCTAGGTCATAATAGGCGGTGCAGACTTTCCCGAGCTTGCTCAATCTCGAGATTTTAGCCCGATCTGCCCTCTTCACGATTAATCTCGACATTCAAGAAACCCTGTCTCCACCATCGCAAGAAGAGCAATTCCTGCTCCAGCGAGGCTTCAATGCAGTGTGGTCTGACGCCGTGAATAAATAATCCTGAGTGCGTCTGCACCTACGAATTAGCATGATAATTCTTGCAAGTAATCCCAAGTTGACTTGGGATTGTAATCTCGAGATTAATCCTACGAACTAGCACGATAATTGCGTCTCCATTGCCAATAATCTCAAGATTGCTCAGATCAGGATAATTTGCCGGATCAGAAATAGCATGCTAATTTGAAAACTCGGGATGGTGCAGATGGCCCTATAAAGAGGTTTTATAAATTTTTAAATTCATAAATTTTTTGTGATGTCTGATAATCTGGAGTCTTGATTGTTGGAAGTATTTGATTGGTGAACAATCAAATGGCAAAAAGGGTATTCATTCCAGGCCCAATAGTAAGATGATATAATTTGTGATTTTATCTCTAAATAAACATCACATATTTTTCTAAATGATTAAAATTTTACTAATTCATGCATATTTACTGATTGTCTTTCAGCATTCTGTACATTTTACATTTTGGGAACACTGATGTCTATGCAGGTGCCATTTGTAGGATTTCAGCCTGTACGAACCAGTGAACATATGGCGGCTGCAGGTAAAGTCCATGTACAGTATATGCTCTACGTTTCAGTATTGCAAGTTTTCATTGGAATTGGTTATAATTAAGTTTGTGCAAGGCGCAGATGGAATGCTGGTTATTCAATTAACTCTTCAGACAACGGTTCCTTTCAATTACTTTTTTTTCTGTCATAGAAGTCTTTCAGAACACATACAAATGTTTAAAGTGGTGTGTTTTGAAAGGTAATTCTGCGGAACCAGTTTATATTGAAATTCCATTTTTTTTTAAAGCACATGGGAGATACGTCTTTGATTTGTAACAATGGAGGAGAATAAGCTTCTTCTGAATTAAGGACATTCCACATTTAAGTTTGTGTGCATCATGATCTGCGCATATTTTATGCTGTGCTTTGATGTCATAAAGGATGAATAAAGCTATAGGTATCAGTGGATTTTTCCCTTGATGTGCATTCTAACAGATTTTTATGAAGCTAATTAACTGAAAATAATCCATGGAACCTCTACAATTTCAGAATACTTTACTTTTCATTACTGCAAAAATGACAAATATGACCTTGAGGTCGAATAAATGGTAGAGCAGTTTGAGATATTTCATCACATAGATACAAATCATTTTGGGCAATTGGGGTGTTCTAAAAAGCACATTTCCTACATGCTGATAGTTTTAAAAAAAAATCTTATATTTTAATGTTAACACCTCTTAAGTATACCTTCCTCTACAACTTTGCAAATTTTCGTGAAAATTAGCAAATTTGTTACAGAAATTTCAAATTTTTTAGATCTATAGGTTTTTGTAATCTTTTTACACCATTTTAAAGAATTGAAGAATTTGTTAGCCTTAAAAGGGCAATCTAATAGAAATGTGAATGCATTATCTTAAGTATAAATTTCTTAATTATAGTATACTGTAAAATTTGATGAAATTTACATGGATTTGACTGAGTATTAGATGTTTAAACTCAACGTAATAATCTTGTGGGATCTAGAAATGTCCAAACCTTTTAAATGTGCATATCTCAAGAACTTCAAATCAGATGAATTTCAAAGATCGATAGCAAAAAATCAAGCACATGAACCCATGTTATTTTTTAGTATTTGTAATATTCAGGTGCTATAGTAACTCTGTGCAAAATTTGATGAAAATGACATGGATTTCATTTTAACTGTGGAACGTCCTTAAAGAATTATTTTTACACAATCCTGCACTAACAATGCTTTGTGATTGCATTTTGATTAGTGATTTATGTGTGTCTGATTCTAGTGTGAGAAAATTGAGGATTCTTCTCATTGGCCTTAAATTTCCATATTTTTTAGGGCAAAAGCTCTTTTCAAAATGTCACATTTGTATATAACAGCACAAATGGGAACAAGCTAAAATGGAACAGAAATATTGAAAGTCAGTGAAGGGGCATTGAAGCTAATCATTAAAGGTATCCAAGGCTATTGATTAATTAAGGCACTGTCATCAACTCATCTGTTGAGTTTGCTCTTTTGCTGTCTTCTTTCACCAGGTACCTTTGTCCTGCTACAAGCCTTTGCCTTCCTGAGATATATTCAAGATTTCTTGACCAAGCAGGAATTTCGCTCTCTGTTCTTCTTTGGGGTGCTCGGTACAGCAGGAATCACTTTCTTGGGGGTAGTATTCTTAACTTATGCAGGTGAGTAAAATTTAAAAGAAATTGAGATGTTTGTATGGTGTCTCCAGATAAGGGTGTTTGTTGTTCAGAACTTATTAGTTATCAGTTGCAATTATCAACCGTGAAATTGCTGTTGAGGGATAACTTCTGTAAGTGGTTTTCCAGGCAGAAGCAAACCAGCAATTGCAAATATGTGGGGGTTTAATTGATTTAGGGACCTTACATATTTGCAGTTGGTTGTAAGTTTGTTGCAATACCCCTTTTATGTTAGAAAATTCTATCCAGCTATTTTTAACTGAATGTTTTATTTCTTGATACTCATGTTTGCTGGATTTTTCTTGCCTTCTATGACAATTTGTGTGTCATTGACAAAAAGTAATTCAGATTTAATGTTGAGACAATTTTTAGCAGACAACTCAGTGTAGACCAACCTCCCCCTATCACTGAAAGGTAAAACTTGGTAGCATTTAAACATGTAGTGTATAGGCAATGAGATCCTAGCCTTGTTAGTACACAAAGGTATATATATATATTTTTTTTTTTTTGACCGCCTGTTTTTTATTTTGTTTTTATAGTTTTACCAGAATATAATCTGAATGTTAAACTCAGCCTCCCAATACTAACTAGTTCTGTGACAATTAGCTATAAATGCTATCACAGTGTTTTCATAACAATTGAACTCGGTGTAACAGTTTTGATGTCATTTTCAATGAAAAAATGGAACATTGCATTTTCCCAAACCACTTTATGTTTGTTGGCTGTGTTTACATCAGAGCAGCACTCTCATGTTTTTTGTTGACTTTATTGCTTTCTTTTTATTTCTTAACAGTATTTAAAAAATAAGTATTCAAAATATAATGTTCATACAACAGAGAAGACAAAAATAGTGATTATTTCTTCTTTATTTTGTTATCTTTGATCTTCAATATTTCACTGGACATCATTTTGCATAGTCTTTGTATATCAATGAAATTTAGCGTATACAGGGGGCTAGTAATCTAATTTAGGTGTCGTCCAGTGGCTAACAAATTGTTCTTCATTTTCATGGATGTTGGTTATCTTAAATAAAATCTAGTGGTTTTTAAAACCAGTATTTCTTTTAAATGTTTAGTGGTTTTGTCTGCTCTATGTATAAATGGCACATATCTTTAAATTTATTTTTTTAATTTCTTGTTTGTCATTTTCATTGTATTTCTATGACATCTCTTGGTAACCTAGTATTCATGTTTCGTTTTCAGGTTATGTTGCACCCTGGAGTGGTAGATTCTATTCACTGTATGACACTGGGTATGTGTTTTGAAAATAAATTATGTTCATCAATTTTTGTACTTTTGTAGTGTTGAAGATAACTCTTCAGTCAAGAGTTACCGTCTTATACTGGGCATTTGATTGATTACTTTTTATTAAACGATAATAAGGATTTAACCTATTTTTTTGTTGAAGATATAGAGTGGTACTTCAGCTTTGATTAAAAAGGTCTTTTACACCAAGTTTACTCCCAAGTCATAAGCAATTGTAGAATTAAGTGTACATGTAGATTAATTTTCACAGAGCAAGATGATATTGATTACTTTTTTACAAGTATTTGAAAGAGTAGTCACTAAACATAATGAGGGTTTAGTAGCTATAAAAAAAAATCAAAATTATACATGTACAAGACAATTGGTTACCCATTACAAGCATTTTCATGGTGTAGTGGCTTTTTTTACTTCACATCACTCTTCATAGGACCTAACCACAAAATCTTTAGTCTCCATATTTCCCAGTCTCACCTCTTGGTCAATTGTATTTAAAATGATGACAACATGGAATATACATGTATTCATTTGGAAATTAGGATGAAAATTGTTAGCCTGTTCAGTGTCATTCAGGGGATCCTCACCAGTCCTCACTTCACCATTCCCTGTGGTTCAAATCACATCCTTTCCCTAATTTTCTGTTGCCAAGGAGTTGATGCAACTTATTGAATAGCAGTATAACCAACATACTGCGATGAATTTTCTTGAAACACACAGATATTGTGTAACTCATCACAAATAATTTCTGTAGTGACTGAATTCACCGAAAGGTGCATTTTAGGGGGAAAATCCATAGTTCAGGGGCACATATTGTGAAGGCTTATGATTATGGTAACGTTGCCATTTTGGTAATACCGTGGATACATTTATTTTGATTGGCCGCTGAGCCCCATAAAAATTGTTACTTGCCATACATGTATTTTGTTATGATTATTTGGTGGACTCTGTCCCTAATTTTGAACTATCTCTCGAAAAAGTACTCATTTCATGAATTCATATGAGTCCTTTGATAACATTTTCTCTTTCATGAAACTTTTTGCTGTGAAAGTTCTTTTCATTTCTCTAAATTGCTATGATTTTTTTAAAGTTGTTTATCTACAAACTCACAGAGGTTGATTTATGAAGTACATTTCTATTTAAAAATTCATGAACATTCTTTAATGTAATGAATGTTTTGTTAATTTTTCAGCTATGCAAAGATTCACATTCCAATTATTGCCTCAGTATCTGAGCATCAGCCAACAACGTGGGTGTCCTTCTTCTTTGACCTTCATATCTTGGTCTGTACATTCCCAGCTGGACTCTGGTTTGTCATAAAGGATATCAATGATGAGAGAGTCTTCAGTAAGTATCTTTGAAAATTCAAGTTAAAACAGATTAGAATTCTCATTCAGACATCTTGTTGCAAGTTCAGCAACAGTTTTAGTTACAAAGTTTATATGAGGCATCAAAAGATGTTGCAAAGAGTGGAGATTGCAGACCCATCAAAAGATAGTTTGAATTATCTGTCTGAAGCCTATGATCCCATTTGCTTCCCAAAGTGTGTCAATTTTTCTCACCATGTCTGAACAAAGAGGAAAAAGTTGCTGAAATATATTCAGTGTGTTACTTCTCATTTCCATGGAAAAAAATTTAAATGCTTCTTCAGTGTATTATTATTCTCATACCAATCAGTCTTATTAATGTTCATAACACCCTTATGACTTTAAGAGCAGGAAGATTACTTTCATTTTGTTATTGTTTTGTATTTCAGTTGCCTTGTATGCCTTGAGTGCGGTATATTTTGCCGGTGTGATGGTCCGATTGATGCTGACTCTGACTCCAGTGGTATGCATCCTCGCTGCCATAGCAATCAGCAAGACTCTCAATGAATACTTGGTGGATGAACTCCCCAAGAAATCCATGTCAGGGGATGAAGAAGATGAGGAAGATGAAGAGGATGCTGATCGCAAGAACAGGAAATATTACGATAAGGTAGAGTATGGACACAGTGGATGGTTCTGGGTATGTTGCACAAAATTGGCCTTTGAATGAACCCCCTTGATAATTGCTTCAGAATGGCTGTTGGGTTGAGTTCAACCACAAGATTTGTGTGGTATTCCCTTATTAAATGCAAATAAGCAGGTTCAGATGCAGTCCGTTTTCCCTCATTTATCAAAAGAAATCAGTTTGATGAGCTTAGCCTTTGTCACCTTGCCTAAAGTCACAGCAGCATCTTTCAAGCAAGAATCGCACAACCAAATTCTTATTGCTTATCAATCATCACCATAATCATGGACAAAATAATGGGAAATAAGTATACATTATACGTTTTTTATACTGGGATTCCTGCCAAAAGATGTTTGTAAGTTAAGAGTGACTTTAAGAATGACTGGTGATCCTTTCATGTGGTAAATGATATTCACCATTAGATGTTCATTGGTGATTATTTACCACATAAGAAATGTTCATCAAGTCGCTCTTAACTTACAAACAGCTTTATGTAATGGCCCCCCCCCCCCCCCCCCCCCCCCCCCGTCACCTTCTTTTTATAAGATGCCTTTATAAAATATGGACTTTAGGGGCCCGTTTCATAAAGGACTAACAACTTTTGTAACTTTGCCATTATGGCAACTACCATGGAATCCTTGCTTATGATTGGCTACCGAGCCCTGTTACCACCAGTTGCAAGTCCTTTATGAAATGGGCCAAAGGAAGGAATCAAAATTAAAAACGATAGTTTCGAAACTTCTGTGCCACAAAACATGCGAGTCTCGTATGTTCAGTGGAAGTTCACAACTGATAGATAACGTGGGTGCTGTAATATAAATGTGCAGTCAATGGTAGTTAATAATACATGAGATTTGTATAGTGCACTTTCCACCTTTATCAGGTGCTCATGGCGCTTCAGAGCAGAACAACAAAAAATATTTACATGTAATTCATGTATACATATTTGTATACATGTATACATATTTGTTAGACAATGGCATCTCAAGTCCAAAAAAAATCTAAACGATTGATTGTAGATAATCATATTTCTATTTGTGTCTGCATTGTTGTTTATGTAATATTCTTCTTTTACTCCAATAGGCTGGTAAAGTGCGACGAATCAAGACAGACAAGGGTAAAGATGACGAGGGTATGGGAGGTAACCTAAAAGGATTCGTTGTGGTAGCTATCATCATGACTCTCATGTTATTCTCTGTTCATTGTACATGGGTTACCAGTAATGCCTACTCCAGCCCTAGTATAGTGCTTGCTTCCCACAATCAAGATGGGTAAGTCTATTTGTGTGCTCATTTTTTGTTTGTGTTCACAGGGCTGAGGAAAACTGCTGATGTGAATCTTGAAAATGCAGTTGACCTGGCAAATCTGGATACATGAACATTATGTTATGAACGTTCAGTGTGGATATAATAGGAAAACCAATAGCTGATTTATATTACCAATGCTAAGTCAAATAAGCACAAGTATGATATAACAGAATACAGTATTGAAGTACACTTGAATTAGCAATATTTAGATCTCTCTTCCAAGAAAGCTCTAAACTAGTCATAAGATATGAAATATAAACATTTTCTAATTCTCATTTTACAATTTGACTGATCTATGAGTATAGACGTGGAAATATAATTTGTGACATGATTATGGTTCTCTCCACCAGGTCTCGTGTCATTCTTGATGACTTCCGTGAGGCGTATTATTGGTTACGTAAGAACACTGATGATCATGCCCGTGTGATGTCATGGTGGGATTATGGCTATCAGATCGCTGGCATGGGAAACAAAACAACACTAGTAGATAATAACACCTGGAATAACAGCCATATAGCATTAGTAAGTGCACTTTATCTTCTCTTTGGTATTTATAGTGGATCTGTATTGAAGGGGGCTATCGATGATTTGTCTTGTTGGAGACATCCCTTGATTTAAAAAAAAGATCCAGAGAAGATCCTGCTTGGAATTGCAGATAAACTAAATGATTGAGATAGATTCATGTTTATCCCATATGACTTCAAAGAAATTGGTTGTGACCAACTTAATTCTCATTCCCTCTTTTTTAGAATGTGTATCTTTAGGAAATACTACTATTGACAGCCTGTTTTGTTTATAGTATATCCAAATCAATTTATCAAAGAAGTAGACGTAGTAAGATATTTACATGCAGAGAAGCAAGGTACTTCTATTTCTTCCTCTCTTTTCTTAATTAGGGGAATTACTACTGTAGTTACATCAGGGGTCAAGATTCTATAAAATCTCATGCTAGGGAAATTGGATTAAATATCACAAGTTTTCCATTGGAAGCAGTCCTTGTCACAGAACTTGTTTTGTGATGAAAGAGGGGATGTGTGGTATCGAGGTTATGTTATACTACTTCAGAAGTTAGGCTGGGTTTCAATAGAGGAGAGATGGAAATTCCAAATAATCAAACTTGTTTACAATGCCCTAAATGGTATTTGCCCACAATATATTTCAGATTTGTTTATCCAATTATCAAACACCCACTCATACCGTACCAGAAATGCTGATAGTTATGGGATCATAATACAAAAGTGTAAAACAGAGAAGGGAAAGAAAAGGATTTCAGTACACGGTTCAATTCTGTGGAATAATATTCCATCTACAGTAAGAAGGGCGGAAACCTTGCAATCATTTATTTCATCTTATTGGAGAAACTGAAGATCTTATTCCAGGTTTTAAGACACAGTTCGCTAAACTTTATTCTGTTTGTATCATTCTAATTTGTTGTCCTTTGTTTGTTTTTTTCTTTTGTATGTGTTTAAATGTAGCAGGGCCCTCTGGGAGAACAGTGTACGTCACTGATGAGGCTACCCTGGATAAATAAGACTTTATAATAATAATGAATTGATTTCTTACTCTTAACAAGATGCATTTTGATTTTCCTATCAGGTTGGAAAGGCCATGTCGTCGAATGAGACAGCAGCGTATAAGATAATGAGAGAACTGGATGTTGACTACGTCCTTGTGATATTTGGTGGTGTGATAGGATATTCTGGTGATGACATCAACAAATTCTTGTGGATGGTTAGGATAGCAGAGGGAGAACATCCAAGAGATATAAAGGTAATGCCATGGAAGTTGATTACAAAATAATATTTACATTTCTTTAAACAGAGGATGATATCAAATATAAAGTTTAATCCTGTCATGAGATTGATGTGAGATTGAATTACTTTTCTAAGAGTGATTGACATATTTATAATGGCTCTGGGAATAAATGTTTCATCCAAGATTTGGAAATCACCAGAATGATAAGAAATTTTTAAATTCTGCTGAAAGTCATATGCACTACCTACAGAAATGTAGGTATGGGACTAGACCACACACAATTTTTTGGCCAAAATGGTTCAGCTGGTTTTCTTTTAATTTCAGAGCATCTAAGGTAGATTGAATATCAATTCCAGTTGGTATAACAATTGTAAAATGAACTTAAAAAGAACCTAAGAAAATCACAACATACTGCAATTATTTGTATGTATAAACAAAGTAATACATGCATAAATTAGTATTTGCTGACTAATGTGTGAAAATAAGCATGGCATTTTCGGATGGATGTGACTTTTTTAAAGCACTTACTATGTCAGAACATATCTGTAGATATATATGATGGAACAGTAACACTCTGCAATGACTTTTAAGCCTTTCTATCTGAGGTAGGGCTCACTGCAATTAAGTTTTTATTTAACAGAACATGTGTCCATTGTGTTTTTACAGGAAAGTAACTACTTCACACCCAATGGGGAGTTCAGGGTGGACAAAGCAGGATCACCTACCCTACACAACTGCTTAATGTATAAAATGTGTTACTATCGCTTTGGGGAATTACAGGTCAGTATGTTACTCAAATTTCATTTTGTGCCATTCCTCATGAGAAAAATTATCAATTCACATCATGAATTTAGTAAAATCAATCACATTTATTGTTCTAACTGCCCAAATCCTTGGAATAAAAGAATCATGTAATAAATAAGAACGTTGGTAATGGAACTATCCTGCATGCTTTTTATTACAAGTAACTTCCAATGATAATGCAAATTAAAGACAATAACATCTGAATAATTACAGCTGAAGGAAAGACTGTTTATGCTTGTATTGAGTTTAGATAACATTGCACATTCTTGTCAAGATAGTCTGTTTACAAACCTATGAGCAGCTGTGAGTAAAAAGGAACCAATCAGAAATTTTGCACCAAGTTCTGATATCTGTATTGCTCTTACCTTCATCCGTTTTGTTGTACTTTAGCTTGATTTTCGGTCACCGGCAGGCTTTGATCGGACAAGAGGAGTAGAGATTGGGAAGAAAGATATTTCCTTTGAGCATCTAGAAGAGGCATACACCACGGAACACTGGCTTGTTCGTATCTACAAGGTTAAACCACTCAGTAATCGTGTACCCAATGAGAAACCTCTTAAAAGAAAGGCAGGGAAGAAGAAATATGTTTCTAAAAAGGTAAGAAGAGACAGCAATTTTTCTTGTACCCACGCCACACAAAGTTTGAAGGAGTTAAACTGTGTTTGAATTAGTGTATGATTTGGCAGTTATTCAGACATGCAGTCAGGCTGTCTGTCGGTCTGTTACAAATCTTGCAGATTTAACTTTTCCTCAACTTTTGCCCGAGGAGGTCATAAGCTCCTGTGATGGTTCTTTGCAAAATTGGGGACATAGTATTATAATCAGCTCGCTCATTGCATATTCATGATGGAATGCATGGTACAGTTTCAGTGAAATAACGCAAAAATTAAGAATTTAATAGCATCCATGTTTTGCATTCTGTATCAAATAAACTGCTATAATTGTTTTAATTCTAATATATTTAATAAAATCATATTATTTTCAGCCTGGAGTGCCCTGTTAATGACTGTGATTTCATGTAGCTTATACTTTATTTTATGTGTAAAATGTTTAAAATATCGGTTACTTGAAGTTTCTAAACTCCTCTTGATCACTTTTTGCCTAAAACTTGGATACTTTTATTCTTTTTTGTTCCATATACAGACGGGTAAGAAAAGGCGTGGATCCATCAAGAACAAACCAGTAGTGAAACGAGGCAAGCGTACAAGAGGAAGTGGCAAAAATAATAAGAGAATATGAATCTTTTCACCTTGCCATGATACTCCAAGAACATTTGATGAATTTTCAATACATTTTGGGTGAAATGGCCTTCTAGAATTAAGTAGTTATGGGTTAGACTTGGGTGGAATAGTAAGATAAGTGATTCAACAGGAGTATCACACCAAAAATAAGTAGTACTTCTTGTTATGTCTTTGTGTGTTATGTCTTGTTGGAAAACCAAATCATCATATTTTTTCTTTCAGGATTTTTGTCCGTTGCTGTATTATCCAAGCTTTCTGAAAATTAATGCAACCCAAGCGAATTCTGTAAATATAACTAACTTAAATATGACTTAATTAAGAGTCTGACTAATTATGCATAATTTCTCAGTATTTCTCTGTAAAAAGTGTGAATTTGAATATTCATATTTAACACCTTACTTGACAAACCAAGTACTATTACAGAGCTCCCGGCTCTTTGTAAAACCAACATAATTTTTATTATTTGGCTTGAAGATGTCAGATTTAATCCATAATTGTATCAATAAAAGATGATTTATGAAGCACATAATAAACAAGATACTCTCTATCTTCTTTAAACAGTAATAAAATTACACATGTATTTATATATTTCAAACAAAATATTTTGAAGTTTTATGAAACCAATCATAAATGTAGAACATTACTGATACAACAAGAAAAATAAAACAGGATGATTTTTGTAGATGGTGTTAAACAATTATTACAGGGACCCTGGGGGGATGGCTTAGGTGATCATATATTGTACAGTGACTGTGCAGTTTTTGTCAGACATGGGGGAGAATTAAAACAAATCATACAGAGATCGTAAGGCTACTGTATGATTATGATCTTTGTACAAGTCACTGCATGGAAATCGTAGAGGCTGAGGAGACCACAGTGCAAAATGCACAAGTGCTATACGATTTCCGCAGGGCATCTGTACAGCCCACCCCCTTGCAAGAAATCATATAACATCTGCAGAAAATGTGAACACATGTGCTGTTGACCGAATCATATGTGAAGCCTCAGAAATCATGCACAAGTCATAGTTATTGTATGATGCCCCTGTTAAATGTGACCATATTGTTAAAATGATAAAATTATTGTCTCCATTTTACTATTGGATCATGAATTAATGAGATGGAATTCTATTTTTTAGTACACTCATTTAATTTTCATTTAGTGATTCTATTGGGAAGATAAGTATACCTTCCTGTATCAGCTTGACATTTTCCTTCAATGAAAAACATGTATTGACTTTTGTTAATGCAAGTTGGACTAGGGCAAGACTGCGTTCAACCAAGAAAGGCTTAACCCTATCTAGGCCGGGGTATTTGGGGAGTTCTTATGGCCGGGGGGGGCCTCCCAGGCCCCCCCTAAGATCTCGGCCGTCGTCCGCACGGTCGCGCCAAAAATTGGCACACGGGTTGCCTGGGACATAATCTACAAGATTGTATAGTAATTTATTTCATGCGAATCGCTATTAAGTGATTATGCTAATTTATGCGTAATTAGTATGCGAAATCATACTTTTTCCTCTAACTCCCTAAATAAAGCTCCAAATGTACTAATTTTTGGTATAGAAACTCTTTGTGGTGTCCTTAGCAAGTGTACATGAAAAAATTTGTGATAGCAAATCATTTTCTTATGTATTATATTGTTTTTTGCAATTTCTTATGTATTTCTTTGTTTTTTTGACCTTTTGTTTTTCATTGTTTTTTCAATGAAATTTGTTGGGGACTCTTCTCTGATCATAAAAAGCATAAAATGAATACATTTAGATTAGCAAAACTAAAAATAATCATACATTTATGAATTTTGATTGAAAACACAATTTGCATTGACTTTGTACACGAAATCACGTTTTTGAGCAATTTTCGGTCTGACATGCACTTACATAATGTTGCGTAATTTCGGAACCACGTACCTGGGTGAAACAAAATTGGTCTCAAAAGTTGCGCAAGACTTGAAAGTAAAAAGTCAGCGAGCGGCGCGGTCAAAAAATTTCGCACGGCGAAAATATCGCGCGATTTGTTGAGGGGGGGCCTCCGAGGCCCCCCCCCCCCCCGGCCTAGATAGGGTTAAGCAAGCTTCATGCTTGTCAAGACAATCTTAGAAGTAGTATTGTGTGGTGAGATCTGCTGACTATACTAAATATGCTAGATTAAATTTGGCTAGTTCTGAAGACATGAACCAACCAGATGAGCATTAAACATAATTTGGTAACAATTCCTGTTATGATTTTTATTCTTAAGTCAAAGGGTGATTTCAAGGACACTGTTTGTGTTGGTATTGAGAGCGTGAAAAAGGCTGCTGAAAGGTTCAGATGACATCCCACCTCATTTGCCCGCTCATCTCGACTTCAATATACATCTAAGCTTTGTCACGGGTTTCATGATATCACACTATCATATAATAGGAAGAATCTAAAAGATTTCATTATATATCAAGAGAGAAAGTAAACCACTGATTTTGTATTGCAATGTGTTGTTATGTTATGTTTTACATGGTTTCTAAAATCAATTTGCTGTTTACAAGGAACATTTGTTTTGTTTTGTTTGTTTGTTGGTTGTGTTTTTGGGGGGGCCTTTTAAAAAACATGCAAAGACAAATCTGTAGTTACACATTTCACCAGATATACTGACAATTGTAATGTGACTTACAAACAGCTTAATGAAACACCCGCCAGGGAGTGTTTCACAAAGATTTAAGTATGACTTAAAGTCGCACTTCAATGTCGACGCTTACATGATGTGCAACGCGCCATATTATTGATCAATACCCAAAAGTGCGCGTTTCCTTGGCATGATCTCACCATTGCATCCATGCCTGTTATACCACTTGCAACTATGCATTTAATTCAGACTCTTAAATCTTGTGAAACACCCCCTGCTCTTTTCCATAGAAAGCCGATGGTATACTAATCAGGTCCAGAGTATTTTGTTTAGTGACTTGGAAATCAATTCATCATTTATAAAATGTAGAAGTTGCTCCAGCTTCATTGAAAATTTTAATACATAAAGTTAATTGCAATGTCATGTTAGACGTATGTACTGCACTGTTGGGTGTCAAACTCTATGTCCAGAAGTCAAGAGTTTTTTTTTTAAATGGATGATTAAAGATGAGTATCTGTATATTTTGAACTCAAATTTTAGTGAGTTATGAAAATAGAGCTTTATTATTTGTTGAGTCTAATATGATGTGATTAGCTGTCTCCAACTACTGTAGCCATAGTAGAGTGCAATTGTTGCCATCTTTTGTTTTTCAAATATCACATCCTTTCTCTGCTTTTATTTTTGTTTTTGTTTCACTGTTAACAAGTTGGGATGATGGATGTATAAATAAATCCAAGATGTCACCAGACATCATTCATATTGAACACTCTTAAAATCTGTTGCTGATTCATAAATGACATTGTGATAATCACACCACAAAACCTATTGTCAGACTTTTTCAAGTCTAAAAAGACTTTTAAAATCTTGGAATTCTAGTCATTAACAAAATTTAGATGTACAACTATGTTGTAGTGCATGTCTTCTTTGTTGAATTTTTATTAACGTGACAGTCTGAAAATCTCTTGATTACAATTCATTTAGACATGTGGCAGTCAAATATTTTTTTCTTAAAATTCTTCCCAGATTTTTCTTGAAAAATTCTATAAGCACTTTCACCGCTAGACATCAACAATTGTTTGATGATCTTGATACTACAACTGTAATTATGTTTGTCGATTATTTGTACTGGTAGCAGAGTAATCTGTAATCATTTTTGTATCGATATTCATTTCTGTTTTATTACTTCTTGTATCTGAAATCATTGTAATGATTAGGAGATTTCTACTTTGTTACCCTTGTTTTATTACTTTCTTCACATGTCGGAAATGATATCATGTAAGTTATTCATATTACACCCTCAGGGTGAGAAGAAAAAAAATTATGAAAAAAAATGAATGGTGGTTGATGGCTATTTTTCATGTATCTGTGAATGTAACAAATGGGATATTGTCATCTTAATATTTTCTCTATTTTATGGATGTGATTTACTTCTAGTACGAGACAAATGTCTTGGTATGGGTTCACTCCTACTTGGCCTACAACCATTTGGAAGCTTTGACATTGTCAAACTCAACTTGGCATTCTTCATTTGGTCTTTGTACCACTTCATCCAATTCCCAGTTTGCCTAATACTCAGTAATCTGTCTCATATTTAGTGTAGTCTGAACTCTGAAGTACTTGGGTTAATTTTCAGTTCAGCTGTTTAAAAAAAAGATAAGTGTTTCAAACAAGTGATAGTTAGCCCAAGTCCTCATCAGTCCTTGAGAATATTAGACTAAGTGCTAGGTAGGCGGAATGTGATTTGGACCAAAAGGATGTAACCTGAATGAAGATAGCCCATCTTGAATTTACACCAAGTGATTATGGACACAGGGCCTGTTGCAGTAAATTTGTCATCCAATGGTAACTACCGTGGTAACAATGCTTACCAGCTTATCTGAATCAATGATTTAAAATAAGTCAACATTGGATGGCTAAGTAAAAATACCATGATTAGCAACTTTGGTTAGCGTAAACCGTTGTAGGAATATGTGAAATATGCTGTTTTCGCATTTTATACAGAAATCACATTTATTTTCACACTGTTGTGGATATGTGCTGGAAATTTTGAATAAATGTTCCTGCTTTGAAAGCCAAATTGATCATTTGTACTTAGTCGTTACTCTACATTTCAGCATGTAATAAATAGATTAGAAGTGGAATATGAGTAGTACATATATATTTCATGACATGGTTTAGAGTACAATGTATTAGGACTTGAGGCATGTTGGTCCCTCAACATTTTGTGCAGCTATTCTTCAATGGAGAGAGTTATCACAATTCAAAGAATTGCAAATTTTGCAATTAATTGCTAGGCTCGTGATTGATTCGACCTAAATTTGATTTGAAATTTCTTGCAATGAGCCATATGTCTGCCTCAATATTTGATTTTAATAAATGGGGAATTCAAATAAACAGGCAATGACATTAAAAATATAAAAACCTGAAGGAAGAAAGTTCTGGCATATCTAATTTTAGTGGAGCAGCATATTGACAAAATATACCTGAATTGTGCACTTTGTTTAAATGGAACCAAATTTAGCACACATGTAAGATATATGCGAGAGACATCTAAAATTCTATCCATGGGGCCCTGTTTTTTCAATTTCCAATAGGCCCATTTTTGTCTCACCTGCGAAGCAAAGTGAGACTATAGGCGCCGCTTTTCCGGCGGCGGCGGCGACGGCGGCGGCGGCGGCGTCAACATCAAATCTTAACCTGAGGTTAAGTTTTTGAAATGACATCATAACTTAGAAAGTATATGGACCTAGTTCATGAAACTTGGCCATAAGGTTAATCAAGTATTACTGAACATCCTATTAGAGTTTCATGTCACATGACCAAGGTCAGAGGTCATTTAGGGTCAATGAACTTAGACCATGTTGGAGGAATCAACATCGAAATCTTAACCTGTGGTTAAGTTTTTGAAATGTCATCATAACTTAGAAAATATATGGACCTAGTTCATGAAACTTGGACATAAGGTTAATCAAGTATCACTGAACATCCTGCATGAGTTTCACGTCACATGACCAAGGTCAAAGGTCATTTAGGGTCAATGAACTTTGGCCGAATTGGAGATATCTGTTGAATTCCCATCATAACTTTGAAAATTTATGGATCTGATTCATGAAACTTGGACATAATAGTAATCAAGCATCACTGAAAATTTTGTGCAAGTTTCAGGTCTCATGATTAAGGTCAAAGGTCATTAGGGTCAATGAACTTTGGCCGAATCGGGGTATCTGTTGAATTACCATCATAACTTTGGAAGTTTATTGGGCTAGTTCATTAAACTTGGACATTAGAGTAATCAAGTATCACTGAACATCCTGTGCACATTTCAGGTCACATGACCAAGGTCAAAGGTCAATGAACTTTGGCCGAATTGGGTGTATCTGTTGAATTACCATCATAACTTTGAAAGTTTATGGATCTGATTCATGAAACTTGTACATAAGAGTAATCAAGTATCACTGAATATCCTGTTTGAGTTTCACGTCACATGATCATGGTCAAAGGTCATGTAAGGTCAATGAACTTTGGCCATGTTGGGGTTTTTTGGTGAATAACCATCATATCTCTGTAAGTTTATTGGTCTAGTTCATAAAAAGTGGACATAAGAGTAACCATGTATCACTGAACATCTTGTGCGAGTTAGAGTAGTATTCAAAGTCAGCACTGCTGCTATATTGAACCGCGTGATGCAGGTGAGACGGCCAGAGGCATTCCACTTGTTGCTATTAACATAACCCAAATGAATAATGGATTGTAGTATCAAAGTAGTGGAACATCAGGAGTTGATTTTCGTATTTGTTTGGAATAAAAGAATTTCTAAAAAGAGAGAAAAAAAGAACTCCCCCCCCCCCAACCCTGTAATCAACTACTTAGACAAAAAGAGATCCCTGATTTTCCACACATGAAGTTTATGTCAAACAGAGAACACCTTTAATAGGCATCTAAAATTCTACCATAGGGGCCGACCCATTTTGGTTAATTTAAGTAATGTATATGCAACAATAATAAATGTTCGAATGATTAAAAGTTAGATATTTAAGTAAAATAAACTATTAGATAAGGCAGCTCCAGGGTCTAAATGGACCATGGTTTCCCATCCCCCACAAAAAAAAGAAGAGGAAGAGAGAAAGAAAAGAAAAAAACCTGAAGAAAGATAAAGAGGAGGAAGAACTTCAAATAAAATAAGGGGATGGGAAGAATTGGAAAACAACAAAACTTTTCAGGTCAATAGGAAAAAAATATTCAGCTCTCACATTGTCCATTTTCACATGCAAAGGGGTTATATGGCAAATCAGCTCGTTTTCAAGTCAATATACAGATAAACATTTCTGCTTGAGCTTCGAGCTTTCATTATTTCATTGAGTGTTTCGTGATTTAAAAAAAAAAGTAAAGTAAAATATCCCATTTCCTGGTCTGAATAATAAAAAATAATTTCAGCTTGCATTTGGCCCTCACTTTATTTAATTAGCGAGATACGTATCCTCTTCATGAATTCCTTAAATTGCCCCCTTTTCAGGTCAGTATATCAAAATTTCAGCTCAAACTTTAGCTTGCATTAGTTTTTCAGTTAGATGCAGGCGCGGATCCAACCAGGTAAGATAAATAGTTTTGGGAAGCATGGTATTATTCAAAAACAATATGGCCCCCAAAATGGTATTGTGTCTAGTTTGGCTGGGTCCGCGCCTGGTTTATTAGATGAGCATCGTATTCATGATTACAAAAATTGCTGAGAAATTTCATGTTTTTGGTACAAATAATTTTAAATCATTTTTTGTGGTACATGCATTTTCTTTACATCTCTTGTTCAATACAGTTTCAACACAGAATGTATAAACAGGGTAATGCATCCTACTTAAAGGACAAGTCCACCTCCAAAAAAGTTGATATGAATAAAAGAGAAAATTCTAACACATATAAATTTCATCAAAATCGGATGTAAAGTAAGAAACTTATGACATTTTAAAGTTTCGCTTAATTTTACAAAACAGTTATATGCACATCCTGGTCGGTATGCAAATGAGGAGACTGATGACGTCACCCACTTACTATTTCTTTTGTATTTTATCGTCTGAAATATGAAATATTTTAATTTTCTCCTCAATATAGTGAAACAATTAACAATTAATTCCTCCCTGAACATGTGGAATATTAGCATTGCTTGATACTATATGGTTCAGTCAAGTTGGTCCTTATCAAATCTTTAAAAAAAATGAAATATTGTATAATTCACACAATAAAAAACAAAAGAAATAGTGATCGAGTGAGGGACCTCATCGACTGTCTCATTTGTCACTGAATTGTACATATTACTGTTTTGCCGTGCAAAAATAAGACATAACCTAGTTCTTTTTACATCCGAATTTGATGAAATTTTCAGCGTTATGCTAGTTTGATTTTTCTCTGATTATTCAAATCAATGATTTTTCTGGGGTGGACTTGACCTTTAACACAGTTTTAAAATCATCTGTGCCTTTGGAAAAAAAATAGATCAAACTAACTTGGGAAACTGGCACTGTTGCATGGGGGATGTGTCCCCAATGTTTTGAGTTCTGATATTATTAACTCTCTAGAAAGTTTGATGTTCTTCAAGTTATAGAATGTGTGCCATACTGCCATTTCACCAAAAGATCCTTTACAATTATTGTAGGGAATATTATTTTAGAGCTTAATATAGCTTCAAATTTTGTGCATTTTATTAAATATTGAGTGCAATTGTGAATATATTCGGAATATATCTCAGACCATGCAGCCTTTCAATATATTTTTGCATGAATATGAATGGTTATAATTATAGGGCCAATAATTGTTCAATTATACCTTGGAGACGTCCCTGGTGAAGGGGTGGGGGCATTTGGGCTGGATGGATGGTTAAGACCAGACTGTGCTACTGCGCGTGCGCAATGATTGTATGTGTCATCATTTTGCATTCTGCACGGTGAATGCCGGACCTCAATAGGCGTTTTCCTGCATCGAGGTATCTGCTGCTGCATGCATCCCGGCCAGCTTGCTTGTGCCCGCACCCGTACCCCGTATAGCCGTACCGTACTCGCGCCCCGAAATCGAACCAACGACCCGTAGACTTCCCTGGCGCTGGTTTTGGACCCGTTCGCAGGCTCAGCTTATCAAAATTAGGGAGACCAACACATGAAAGTAAGTTATTGTGACCAGGTATGCCATTAATTACGTTCAATTAATGCTAAACCCATGGCCAGGTTAAAATGTGTTGTGTATGATTGATTGAAAATTGAGTGTGTGAACATGGTGATGATCGAAAAAGAAGACCTCTGCCTGCTCAAGCTCAGCCAGTGTCGAAGACGCGATGCAAAAAAAATCGATTGATGGAGGCCGAAGCCAATGAATGAATTATTATTAAGCAAGCCAAGACCATACCAAAACTAAGGTCTATCCCTGGGGTGCTAGTGTGCTTTTGCTCAATTTTATTTTTTAGGCCGAAAGGAGAGCAAATGAGCAGCAAGGTGTGAGATTTTTATAATACCGTACGGTATCTAACTTGGACCAAAAGCTAGCTTCATTGTGATTGTTGGTTGTTCCGCTTAACTCGGTTGGCTCCACTCACCAAATACAGAGACCGAAGTTCTACTTGTAAGTTGTAGCTCGATCGGTGCAGGGGCTCAATAGCCATATGTTCATGTATTAAGTTTGGATAAAACAGGGAAGTGAAGTTGCGCGACAGCTTAAGTAAGTCACTGTTTTTCCCCTATTAAAGTTTTAAGTTTATTTTTCCCCGTTTTTGTGCATTTCAGGCCAAAACGAAATAAATTTTTATTTAGGCCTAGGTATGAATATGATGGTGCTGGGCGCCAAGGCCCAAGTCTGCGCACCAAACAATTTGAGTTAAGATTTAACATGAATTTATTTTTATTTCACAAAATCTTTCAGTTAATAGTGTATTAAATTTCTCATTGAAAAATGAAAGAAAATATAGGATTTTCTTGAAAAAACCTCGGGCAGTCATTTTAAGATTGAAAAAAAATGGTACCCCATGTCTGTGCACTCATTCACTTTGCACATGATTCGGGGATTTTGATGAGAAAGTCTGCATTTTTAGGCCGTCACATGAAATGCCCTAAATTCATTATTTTCCACTATTTTGAGTCAGATTTTTTTATGAATACCTGTCTATGTATGGCATGTGTAAAGTCTGTGTTCGTTGCGTATCGTCTTTTACTAGAATCATGCAGATACGTGTGTGCGCAGACAAGGGGGACTGCGCAGACTTGGGGGAACTTGCCATACATGTATATCATTTCACTTTATTCAGGCATTTCATGTGATTCACATAAAGACCGAATGGTGCGTAAAGTTAATGAGTGTGCAGACATACATGTAGGGCACCATTTCTTTGTTCAATCTGAAAATAACCAGCCAAGTCATTTTACGTGAAAATTATATATTTTTTCAAATTTTCAAGAGATTTTTAGCACACTTATTTTACATGTAGGCATAATAAAGAATAGTATCAAGTGAATTTTTTGTGGAATAAAAATGCTACATTCTGTACATGTTTATTTTTAGGTGAACAGACATGCCCCCCTTCATATTTGATTGCATGTTTGCAAATTAAAAAAAAAGTTATAGTGAACTAGTCTACCGACCAGCAACAGGCCTTATTACCAAACATGCACATTTACACATCAGAAAATAATCTCAATATCTGCCTAACTTTGCAACATACATTACAAAGAGAGTTTGAATAGAAAAGGTTATGACAAAGGGCCAAAACAAAATTTTCAAAATCTTTATTTTCTCAAAACAAAATGTGGTCAAAATAGTTGATCAGTGATTTTGTGAATTTTGCAACCTTTTCCACAACAATCAAACGTTCTGTAAAACAATACCATTTTCAAATGACCAAAATATTTCATATTCGTAGAGGGTTGAAATTGGAAGCTGATATCATCAAAAAATAAAACTGACCTCTGCAAAAATTTGCATCTTGATGTAACAGGCAGTGTTTGTGTATTCATGGAGGAAGTTTGATGAATTTTAAGAAAATATTGTGATTGATGATATGAATGAATGTACGAAAAGTAATCAGTATTACAACCGACTGATATGCGGTAACTAGCTTGAACATGATTTTCTTTTAAATTTGAAAAAAAAATTCTGTTTATGATGTTCTTGACATTCTTATGAGTGAGTGTGCCAGTAATCCTCATTAAAAAAATGAGAGTGGATGTGATGATTTTCTCGGAAACGACCTCGACAAGTCATTTTCTGAATGAACAAAGAAATGGTGCCCAATGTTTGCGCACCCATTCACTTTTCACATGATTCAGGGATTTTGATGAGACAAGCTGCATTTTTAGGCCGTTACATAAAACGCATGAAAATGATGAAATTCAATAATTTCCAACCATACTTGATTCTGCCTATTAGTGGCAGATTTGGAGTTAGTGGTCACTGTATTCTTTTATTAGAATCATGCAGAAACGTGTTGAGCAGACAAGGGGCTTTCCGATGATAATGGTACACTGTTAGAACATTTATCCTTAAAATAAAAGAAGTTCCTGCAGCAGAGTCTCAAGAACACCTGTAATCTTACCAGATTGCATAGATTATATCATGTAAAATTACAGGAAATTGGTATTTGGTGTATGGAACCTTACAAATTTCCTTAAATGAAACATCCTTTTCCCCTTTTTTCTGTTGAATTGCAGGAAAAGTCCTGTTTTATGAATTTACAGGATGATTCTATTATTGCAAAATCTTTTTTTAAATCTTTAAAATCAGGGGGGGGTAACAGTGTGCATAGACTACTTTACTACGTGTAACATCTTTTCAGAGAGTGAACTTGATGGCTCCAATACGTCAGTTGTGTGAGTGGAAAATGCTGATGTGAAGTTTAATTTTGTTGTGTTTATAGTGACTTACTATGCTGCTGCACATGATGAAAGAACAGCATGCATGTACATGTATGTGCTCACTGCTGTGTTCTACATGTACTTGTGAATTAGTCCATTGTTTCTTTCATTTGAGAGAGAAGTTAATTAGATTACATGTACATTACACAACTGATGAGTAAGAGCTCTATTTTTTCTCTCCCTCTTTCTTGTCTTTCAAAGTCTTTCCACCTACGAAGGAGCTGAGCACAGATACATTTGCCAGGAATTATAACAGAAAATTGCGAAGATGGCAGACTTAAAGAACGATTACAACAAATATGCAGACATTGATGAAGATGAGATTCTTAAGAATCTCACAGAAGAACAGCTGGAGGAGCTTGCATATGAATTAGACCCAGATGTAAGTATCAGCTAAATTCTTTTAAAATAATTTTGTATGCAATCATGTTCAAATGATTGTAAACAGAAAGACACTATCATGTCAATGATGTCATTAATTATGCTAGACAAAAATGTGCTTTAATATGAAGAATGTAGCACCAAAGTGATGATGTCACTTTTCTTGTATTTCAATTCATCATTTTTCATTTCATATCCATAATACCTGGCGATCAACTCAGGTAAATAAATGGATACCAGCAGGAAGAAATTCCTTAAAAAGCTGTTAGCTCCAGAATCTTTAGCCTACATACATGTGGATTAAGCTTCACCAGGAGTGCCTTGAGCACCTATAAACTGGGTGAATGTGCATAATAATACCATATATTATTTTATTTGGCTAGATGTTTTTTCTGTGTTATATTCAAAAGGTTTTTTATGTGGAACAATATCTCATTAAATGCTTTAAAGGGGTACTCCAGGCTGAAAGTAATATGATTTGAACAGTACAAAATTTCATTGAACTCAGACACAAATGTTTAAAGTAAATTTTCTCATGCAGGACTATGCATGTCTTCATGAATATGCAATGAGCAAGCTGATAGTGACATATCCTCATTTATTCTTTTGAAATTATATTCAAGTTTTGTCCAAGAATGAAAGAAATCAACAACTGATTGCATACATGTATATGTAAAATAATCATTGCTGCAACTTATTTGTTATAAGGGAGACATGTCATACATGCACAATGTATGAAAATATGAAAGAATTGTGATTTGAATTTCCGTGCTTGTGACATATATCGCTCGCATTACCACATTGATCAGATCATGTCCTTTACTATCACAAATCCATCAATCATTATGCATTGAATAATGTGCGAGACTGGGTTGCTGTCTAAGCAAGTCATACTTATACTGACCCCCCACCCCTCCCCCTCTAGAGATCAAGGTAACTCATTTCTTCTGGGTTATCCCTCAAGAAATAATGCTATTCCTGCAATTGGTAGATCCATTATTTGAACAATCTGGGTCTGTCTTAATGCACGGTCATGCCTTTGTTTATTACTGCATGTCTGTCTGTGGAATTGAATACAATGTACATGTAGACCTATACGTAGTCATTCTGGCATATTTATTTGCATCCTCCCATGGGCTATCTATACTTAAAGTATAATATGTATTAACTGCATTTTATCAGAACATCTATAATTGGGTAAATTCGTCAACAACAAACTAAATTTTGTGTGATATGTATATTAAAGGCAAATTGCAGGTTTTCAAGGGTCACATCAGTTATTTTGGCAGAATGATACAGAATTTTGACCAATGCTGTTTTAGGTGCATTGTTTGTATCATTTGCCCTTTGACCCCTTCACTCCTTTCTTGGCAATTTAACCTTTTTTTTTACCTAGGTCAGTTGTTCAATTTCAAATGTTCAGTTCAACTTATAATTTTGACAAAATAATATCTACATTGTAATAGTCCATTGGAAAAAAATATTAAATAAATTTATCAGCAAAACGATATTGCATATCTGGGTATACATTCATCACCTGTTGTGATTGTGAAAGCTATACATGTAATATGGCACAGACACATGTTGTCAGTATAATTGTCTCAAATGTGTCAAAAATTGTCAAGTAATGTTGCATACCACTTGTTTTCAGCTTTGAAATATTGATAATAGATTAGAGGAATTGAGTTGGTTGTTGAATAAACTCTTGAAACAAGTAAGCTTGTGTGAAAGGAGAAAAATTAAAGAAAATGATTACACATTGTAGATCTGATTCATTAAATTTATTTGAAAAACATCTATCAAACACTTATAACAAACGAGCGGTGAGGGTTGACTGTAGGGGGGGGGAGGCATTTCCCGAAAGTTGCTGGAATTACACATTCCTTTTTAGCAATATTATTTCTTAACTCATCGGTTTCAGGAACATAGTCTACTTACTGAACTTACTGAAGTCAACATGTGGCCATGTATACATTCTAAGTAAAAAATGAATAGGTTTACATACCAGAGAAAGTGAGTTCATACCATTTCAAGGCATATTCTAGTCTGAAACACATTTTATAAACTGCTAGAACACAATATGGGTGATATATATATATATATATATATATATATATATACAGTGTGTCCCAGAAAAAACGAAACCGAGATTTAGCGATCATTTATCATTACTTAATCATAAATAAAATAGACAAATGACCTACCAATTTAAAGCTTAGAATCTCCTCTTTCATCTGACATTACTTACATTATTTCTCATTCACGCATGAGTGAGCAAATACAATTTGAAGAAAGGATATCAAAAACTCATTTGGCGGGGGTATCTGGGTTTCAAAAAGAAAACCACAGTTTTGAAAAGTTCAATATCTCCTCTTTAATTTGATACCTAAATTACAGAAAATGGTCAAGAAATAACAAAGTTCTGGTCATTTGAAATGAGGTTTGAATTTCAATAATTTCATAAAATGAAGAGGTTCTCCAGGCTGGCTTTCAAACTCACTCAACACTCCGTTTTGTTGACGATCAGCCATGCATTAAATCTTTTGTCCACTATGCGAAAGCTTCTGTGGGAAACCGGTGAAAACACGTTTATCTCATGAAATTATGGAAATACAAGCCTTATTTCAAATGACCAGAACTTTTTTATTTCTTGACCATTTTCTGTAACTGAGGTACCAAATTAAAGAGCAGATTTTGAACTTTTCAGAATTGTGGTTTTCTTTTTGAAACCCAGATACCCCTCGCCAAATGAGCTTTTGGTATCCTTTCTTCAAATTGTTTTTGCTCACTCATGCGTGAATAAGAAATAAGCTAAGTAATATCAGATGAAAGAGGAGATTCTAAGCTTTAAATTGGTAGGTCATTTGTCTATTTTATTTATGATTAAGTAATGATAAATGATCGCTAAATCTCGGTTTCGTTTATTTTGGGACGCACTGTATATATATATACCCAGAAATCCCAGAATTAAAGTCGAAATGGACTACTGTCCATAGAGTGAAGATGTGCGAGACACTTTCAAATAATGTTTGGATAGTGTATTGCCATGGTAACAGTATGGGATGGCAATTGACTGGAAACATCTTGTAGAGCCAAACACTCTAGCTTTTACCTTTAATGCTCTGTGAATTACCCAATGTTGATATTTGATTTATACATGAAAACTAATACGTCATGTATTTTCTTTAATGTTTAGAATAATATGCTACCAGCATCAGAGCGTATGCGACCTCAAACTAAGAAAGCTCCCACTGGAGAATTTAGTAGACAAAAACTTCTTGATTTTCTGGAAAAGAAAGCAAAGGAAGAAAAGGATTGGGAAGAGAAAGTACCCTACAATCCAGGCCAGAAAAGAGGTAGGAGGTTGTTCTATTATTGTGTTTCATTTTGAATTACATTCTAATAAATTGTTTACAGTACTCTTTTTATATATTTTTCCCTTTTGTTTTTAGTTAGGCCTATATAGTACATTTGAATGCAACCCCCTCCCCCTATTTTATACTACAATTGAATTGTCATTTCAAATTGCCAACCAAATTATCTGATTTTCTTTTTGAACAGTGATTTGTTTTGAGAGTTGAGAGTGATAGTAATACATGTGTACATGTACACATAACAGAGCTACCAAGTCTCACGCATTATGCGTGAGACTCAAACATTTTGGACTCTTGTTCATCCCCTCAAATCTCTGTCTCACGCAACTACATGTATCACAGCCTATCCCCATATATACATTGTACACAATGTCTGTGATCTCACTCAGATTCATAGAAAATCTCACACATAGCTGGTCTTTGAACTTGGCATCTCTGACATAATTTCATTTCCATGTGAATGTATACATGCACATCATGCCTTGGAAATGATTAGTAATTGTATTTGATTAGAGAGTGTATTAAAGCTGACCCTTTTGTTGATCATATGGATGCTTCGTGGAAGATATTTATAAATTTGATGCAGTGCCAGACTGCCAAGTAGCTATGAGGTCATTAAAGATTAAGAATACCTTAGCTCTTTGACATATAAGATGTCAACTAATTTGACTTACCAAGCTCAGGTATTAATAATATAGCTTAGGTGCCTACCTAAGCTATATTATTAATACCTGTGTATGCACATGTTCATATTAGGAACTTGAATTTGATCACTTATAATGTACAGTACATGTACTGTACTTGTATGTGCATACCTGGTACTTGGTTTTCATTGCTGTACATACATGTTTATGTGATGTAAAGTATTGAGGGGCTGAGGCAGAGGGCCCATGTGTACTGTGCTGGAAATTTTCAATTACATTTACCTGTGAAAGCATGAAAGCACTTTATAATTGAGTTTATGTTATATTCCATAATGTGTAATGTTCCAAGGGCAATATTGAAAAGATACATGTAGTATTGCAGGCTTCCTGTATGGGCTTACTGAATTGGTAAAATTGATGTATTACATGTAAGTGATGTTCGAAGGTCAAGGGCAAGGAAACAGCTGAGAAATACTGGCAGGGTTTTTTTTTTCCAAATGAATATATGTTTCATGCACAGTGTACACATACTACACATAGGCTTACATGTACATATTGTCACTAGCCAAACCTTCCAAGTTTGGGTGCGCTTTAGAATATACAATGTATGTATACATAATGCAGCCTTTTCAGAACAACAGTCTGGTCGAGATTTTTAGATTTATTTATGTATTATTTTTTGCACACAATGATAACTTACACTTGTAATTATCCAAGGAATAATTTTCCTGGTGCCGCATTGCTATTTGCTCCTTTTTTTGTTACTGCTATCTATGTACACAAAATTTTCTTTGTGTAGCAGTTTTTTACATACATGTAGGTGCATGTATGTAGAGAAAATGATTGAAAGCTTTTCTCTAACAACCAGAAATGCTACTCAAAGTTTGGAAGCGAAATTTTACTCTGTAAACCAGTAAAAGTTCATTAGATACATGTAGCATGGACATTGCTGGGCCAAGTGGCCACATACATGTAGATACCATTTAGCTCAGATTATTTCAAAGGTTACTGAAAAGTGATCTGTAAAATAAATATACAAACACCTACATGTATGTACAGTGATCCACATCACATCCAGGTATTTGTGCCTTTCAGGCTTTCAATTCCATTAAATGTGTGTTTGCATACTTGGCAAATGTCATAAATTGTGACTTGTGTCACTGTCATACAACTGCACACTGTACAAGATCTACTGGCCAACATCATGCCAGTATTGTGTACAGTAGATGCATTGCCCTGGTAGATGTTTCTGACTCATGCTGGTTCTTGTGTTTGTGTAGATACATGCCAGAGAATGATTGTCATGACTGTCCTAGCATACCTGTACAGTAGTCTGTGCTCACGTCATCACGTCAGAATGGGTGCATGGAGAATGTTAGTGTTTACAAAAGGGCAATCTGGATTATAAGATAAAATGGCACCTGGTTAGGTACATGTACAGTAATTGATAAACTATAGAATTAATGGTATACTGCAATTCAATGAGACTATTTCCATGTCGTTGTTCATCAGGTACCAATTTATGTACATCTCAATAGTCATTTTATTTTGATACTGTTTGTATGATCAGCCGGGCAATCCAAACAAAAGTTGACGTTTTCCAAAAAAATATATTTGCTCTGTTTCAAATCTGGATTAATTTTTTTCTATCAAAACTCATATGGAATTTCATTATACAAAAGCTAGGGGAACATAATTAGCCACAATTTTTTTTCTTACATGTCTCCTTACAGGAAAATCCGAACCATACAAGAAATTCTATACATGGGATTACATGTATATTGTTTTGTATACTTAATTTCAATTTAACAGAAAACCATTGCTTGTTTTGTAAAATTTTCTTTTGGATAATCTGAAGGTCATCATTTTATATCATATCAAGCAAAAATTGTAAAATATTTTTTGAAAGTTCATTTTACGTTGCCTGTCTGTGGATATTTATGACGTCACTCTGTAGCTGTCACTCCGTAACCGGGTATGGGTTTATGTTTTAAGTCGTGATTAATGAAATAATACACAATTTTTTTTATGAAATGCAGCATATTAAAGCTATCTAAACAACATAGAATCAAATCAATAAACCAAAATTGCGATAGCAATTTACATGTAAAGTTCAAAGTGTTTGAGCAATACATACATGTACGTTTTCTCCTCAATACATGTCCATTTTGCATCACTCGTAACCATATTTATGAATATTGATATCTCATTAATTCAGTGGATCAAAATGAATGCTATTATTTTGAGAAGTGTGTTTCAGTAACTACATGTACTGTCAGGTACCATTTCTTTGCAAATAACTATTCAAATATGGGTAATTTTTTGTTTGAATGCAAAAATTTGTTTTGTCACTCTGTTACCTTGGAACTGCCCAGTCCATGAATTTTGCATTATCTGTATAATATCAAGGTTACTCTGGAATGAAATAAATCCTTATCCATCTGTGTACATGTACAATGTACATAGGCCTGCATACATGTTCAATGTGCACACATGTACATGTACATGTAGATGTACATGTAGTCATCTCTTTGGCAAGACAGTGTATGATGGGGGTCCCCAAGTCTGCGCACCTACATGTATAAACGATTTGAGACTTGTGAGTTAAGATCAATTTTTTTCATTTCACAAAATCTTTCAGATAATAATGTTCCTTAATAGTGTGGGTATACCAAATATCTCATAAAAAATATGAAAGAAATTTAGGATTTTCTTGGAAAAAAACCTTGGGCACTCATTTTCAGATTGAAAAAAAAATGGTACCCCATGTTTGTGCACCCATTCACTTTGCTCATGATTCTGGGATTTTGATGAGAAAGGCTGTATTTTGAGACCGTCACATGGCCCAATTCATTATTTTTCCACCATTTTGAATCAGATTTTTTAATGAATATCTGTCAATCAGTGTATTGCATGTGTAAAGTTTATGTTCTTTGAGTATCTTTTTGTATTAGAATTGCGCAGATTCGCATGTGTGCAGACAAGGGGGGCTGTGCAGATTTGTTGGAACTTGCCGTAAATAAATATTTTACTGACATAGTTTTTCACATTTGATGGTGTTCATGATAGGCCTACATGTACTTCAATACTTTTCTACTTTTTTTGTTTGTCTCTTTATTTAAAAATTGCCATTCTAAGTCAGGTTCTCAATGATTAGCCATTTCATAACAGTTCTACAATCTACATGCCATGTTAAAAAAAATGAGAACTTGTAATAAATTCATTCAATTTTCTCAAATCTGATGATACATGTATGAGAAGTGTATGTATGTACATTTATTTAGACATTTCATTAGAGCAACAAAAAAAAAGAGAAAATCTCATTGTGTTTAATTTGAGGAACAATTTTGAAAACAATTTACAGTCATGTACATGTAAGTTTTGTGATAATCATTGATAAAAGATGGATTTATATAGCAAGATTTACCAGGGGATACAATGTACATTGTACATGTATGTTGTGTCAGTGACTAAACTGTTATTATCTCGCTTTTGCTTGAGGTGACATTCAATTTCAACACTCGGTGAGTTCATGAAATTAATCCTACCAGAATCTTTTCATAAAACCTGGATTGATTGCAGCATGATGTGAATAGATTTTTTGCTGAAGGAAAACACACCATAGCTTTGATTTGAACACACAGAAAGACGTACATGTAACTTCTGAACCATAAGACCACAATGTGTATCCAAAAAGTACAGATGTGCAAGTGTTTCTTTGGTAAAAACTTGTACAGCATAAACTGAACTTTTAATATTTCTTGTTGATTTAAAGGTAAAGTGTATCAGAAGAAGGAGGATAAAAAGAAAGATGATGAAAAGACCAATGGGAACAAAAAACAAGAAGAATGGGAGGATGAATTAGAGGGTGCTACAGAAGAAGACCTTGTAGAATTAGCAGGTAAGAACATCTTTCATATGAAAACAATGATTTGTGCACCAGCTGCATTCATCATCTTTAGGGGCTTGTAGATCGACCACATTTTTCCCCCCGAAGACACATAAACTAGTACAGGCCACACCCAAATTTACAAGTGAGAATTGAAAAATTAAAGAAATATTCGGCTGAAAGATGAATTCCAAGGGGAAAGAAGAATATCAGTAGATCTATAAGTTGGTTCCCAGTAAAATTGAAGTCTTTTAACTTGAATAAGAAACACAGTGAATAATTCATGGTGTTGACCTTGACTATACTGGGGTTGACTAATCTCTGGGGAATATGCAAATGAGTAGCATTACAATAAGGGCACAATTAGTACACCTGTATGTATTTGAAATGTAAGGAAAGGCTACCAAAATGTATCTGGCGGGTTGGATCTGAATTTCATTAATAATAATGATAATAACTAGCATTTAGTACGCTCTCCATATAGTTAACTATATCACAGCATTTACAAACGAGTTTAAAACAAGAGTACATAATAATTACAATAAAAATACATTCAAAAGAAATTAATCGGAAAAGAGGTATGTTTTTAGAAGTTTCTTGAATTGATCTGAAGACTTTGATGATTTAATGAAAGTAGGTATGTTGTTCCATTCTTTAGAAGCAGTAACACTAAATGTGAATCACCTGTTTTTGTACGAGAAACTCAAGAAACTCAAATGTCTTGAAAGTTTGATGTTCTTTTATATTGATACCAGATGCAGACATATTGCTGAGCTCTGTCACATCATATCTGAACAAGCTTTTATTTGTTATGGTTTGGTATTTAATTTCAGGTATTCTGGGGTTACACAGTATGCTTGATCAAGAACAATATGCAGCATCTCAACGAAGTGTATTAGGCGATGAAAAAATTGTAGGACTTGATGGGGAGAGAATGAAATTTTCAGGTAAGTATAAAATTATTATCAAGTTACATTATTATTATCAAGAATACAGACACCACTCCCCCCCCCTCCCTCCCAGAAAAAATCATAATCATAAGAATACATGTAATACCCCTTTCATAAACCCAATTACTATGAATTAGGCGGCTAATAGCAGCATAATTTAGTCGTAAAATTGGAGGAGGACAAGAGTTATCCGCATTACTCTGATGCTGCTATTATCCGCATAATAGCGGCATCGGGATAAGATTTTGAGTTTATGAACGCATTTCCAAATAATGCGGATAATTGCCATGGTGCGGTCACAAGGTCACCCTTTTCCAACACAACCGCATCGGAGGGGGCGTGTCCAGTTGTCATGGCGATTATCCGCCTTTTTCAGGACGGGCGCTCGTAAAAATAATGCGGCTTATTTTCGGAGTTTATGAACGCAATTTTTATTGAATTATCCGCATTACTCTTAGGCGGCTAATTGGAGGATAGGTTTATGAAAAGGTATAAGACTATGAGAAGAAGATGATCTGAGTGTTATTCTACTTAATGTTTTGACATGAACAATGTACCGAAGTGAAATGTCGGGTGGAAGTTCTGTTTTCTTTTTTTTAAACTATTCAACACCATGAAAATGGGCCCTTCTATTTCTGTCACTATTGCTCAAATTACATGAAATTGCTTGTATTACAGTTATCTCTTATGTGAAGATATTTAAAGGTTATTTTTCTATCTTCCCTTTTTCAACTGATCAGCTGTCACAAAAGCTAGCCTTCCCAAAGATTTTGCAATGGAACCCCCTAACACAACAGATGTTGAAGGCTCAATCAAGAAGCTGAAGGCAAATGATAAAGAACTCAAAAATCTTAATCTCAATAACATCAAGGTAAGATTTCATAATCTCAGTCAGTGCTGAAAAACAGACTTGTATTTGAGCAACTTTATATAATCATGCATGCACGTGTATTGTGGAATTATGTACATGGAATATTATCAGAGATGCCAACCCTCCCGATTTCATCGGGAGGCTCCAAAAAATTCATTCTAACTCCCGCCCTTACGATTACCATCCTTATCCTCCCGAAATTACGATTTTTTTGAATTGATCAAATTGGATTGGAAGGACATGTATCGTCTGCTAACTTTAGCATGTAGTAACTCCATTACGTTCGCTGCTACTAAATTCTGTGTGTTAAAGGTAGACAAATAAGGAGCAGCGAAAAGCTGGTGCATGTGATATGCCCAACGGGAATCCACTGTGCACCAGGCCGGTAGGCCCGGCTAGCTTCGCGAGGCGTGTGCGCTCGCGGCCACTGGATTTGTCGAGTCATGCGGTGGAATATCGGTGTGTGATTTTGGCGTATTGATGGGTTGATATTGACACGAAATGGCAGAAAATCAACAAAAGAAGACCAAGAAATGGTCTCAGAAGTATAAGACTGAATACAGTCTCCAGTACCTGTGTATTACCTGTGTACTTGGAATTTACCATGCATTTTGCGCAACTTGCAGCGTGGAATTTTCAGTTGAGTACGGAGGTCGTGATGATATTCGGAAGCACCGTTCGGGAGCCGGAGCAAACGGCATAGGCCTACGGACATTACGAAGACAAGATCTTCGAGCTCCACTAGTACCCTGTTGACTTTATTTCACCAAGCAAGGGACCAGCGCTGAGCTTTTCTTTACTGGATTTATAGTGGAACATAACCTACCTATAGCCGATAGTGATAATTCCTCCTTATTAATTATTATTGTTGAACAGGTACTTCTTTTGTCCTTTCATTTTTTTTACATGTAAGAATGCATATTTGATATTTTTTATGTTAAAAAAGTGGGAACAATTTTTATTTGAAAACATGTGAAATGCCCCAAAATAAGGGTCAGATTGCACCAGAGAGCATCTAGAAACCCAGAGCTTCCAGGGCCCTAAGGCGGGCCCTGGACCCAGCTGCAAGGGTCGAGCGCTCCGCACTCGAGATGTGCGCTACGCGCACATACAGTCAGACCGCAGGTCCCTATGCTAATGAGCAAAAAGGCCAGATTCATCCAAATCATCTCGTGGCTGAATCCTCCTCCTTGCAAAATCTCGTGATTCGTGAGATTTTCTTTCTCTAAGAATTTACCTGTTTTAATCTCAAGTTAAATGAAATATTATTGCACCATCAGATAGAGTAAATGTTACTCTTTCATATTGGTCATTTATTTTGTATACAATATTTTGTTAAATAAGTAAATTTCTGGCCTGAAAGTGTGCCTCAAAACTGAATTTTCTTCCTCTGTTTTCTTTTGCAAATTGTGCAAAACTTTTTATTTTGAGCCTCAATGATATATATATCACCATAAAGCTGAACTTCTGTACTTTCTCACAATGCCACTCTTGATATGCGGCACCTTTTAATCGGGTCAAGATCACACTTTTCCCACCAAGGTACAAGACGAGATTTCTGAAATTTTGTACTTGCATGAAATCCAGAGTCCTGATTGGCTGGATAAGGTTCACAGAACAACAGGCGCGGGGTATTTGAGGAGATTACCACATGGGAAGTGTGACCTTCCCATGAACCCAGACACTGGAACTGGTGGAATTTGCCACTGGGTGGTCTCTTTGACCAATCAGAGTGCAGTATTCTTGTTTTCAAACTGCTTTATGTACTTGGCAAATGAAAAGTGTGATCTTGACCCGATTAAACCAATTCTTATTTTGAAACCTATATCATTTCAAAGCATACATATTCAGCTTTATCATGATATAAAAATCATTTGGGCTCAAACATAAATAAAGTGTGAAAATAGCAGCTTTTGTCAGGTGAAAATATTTATTTTGTAGCATATTTTAGATCAAAATTTTAACCTATATTACAAAATCTTTGAATAAATCCAAACACATGACCTGAAAGAATGATTCTTCTTCTTTACAATGGTACCAAATTCATGAAATTCGATGCACAATTAGAGCAGCAATGACCAAATGAAAAGAGGTGTTTTGGTCCGCATCAAGCTCATTAAATATGCAAAACAACTCAAGTCATGAATATCACTTGGATGAAAGAAGCCACTTTCTTGGGACCTGCAGTCTGACTGCATAATTTGGTGGCAGTTGCAAATCCTCCCTAATTCTGATTTCCAAAAGTTGGCATCTCTGTATTATCTTCACATTGAATTATTACATGTACATGTTTATGCAGTCATTTGTTGCAACAACTTTGATAGAAATTCAGTAGTGCAAATTTACACTGCTAGTCTGCTATTGCTACAGGCATTGTTTTTTAGTGATTGGAATTTCTCATATTTTTGGAGATCTTAAACAGGCATACCTGCAATAAATAAAGATGGCACATGTTCACGTACGTACAATAGTTGTTTCTATAAACTGTTATTGTTGAGTTCACTCATGGGGGTCACAACAAACTTGAATGTCTCTTCTCTGGTAAACAAAATGATAATGGATAAGTGAACAATGTGGGTTGAGTTCAAGATAAGGTTACAGTCTGATTGAATGCATTCGCTTGTAAACAGGAAGATGTTGAGGTTGTGATCTTGTTATAGGAAGGATATTATCAGTGGAATTACAGCCTGCATGCATGGTTAACTGTTGTTCTCTGTATGAAGACAATTTAAAATGCTCTTTAAAATTGTGAATTAATGTAAATTAATGATAGATTAGAAAAGAGCTCAGGTGTCTGTTGATTTTAAATGGTAACCCTACTTAATTGATGTGAATGAGTTAAAGACCTACCCACCAACTCTCATTAATTCTGTCAGGACCCCTCCAGACAGGACAAATACTTGCAATATTTTGCATTCAGTTCTCCATTTTTGTGTACCAACTGCTCATGTTTACAGTGTATTTTTTTTTATTTTTAAATGATAGACCCTCATTAGCCTGCATGTGAGTTCAAAGGGCATATGATTCAATGGAGTTGTGATGGTCTACATTGTAATTATTTAAACTGTACTTGCTTTATGTAGTAGTCCTTCATATACATGTACAAGTACTAGGGAACTGCATGATACAGTTCTTATCAATGCTGTACAAACAATATAGTACATGGATGAGGCCCAGAGAGGTAATCCTTTCTGTCACTGGAGTGAATGCCCTGAAAAGTTTAATGTATTGATAATGCTTTGGAGATCAACCTCCTGAGAAGTAGGATCCATGTTAGAACTTTCTAGTTGTGTTTATTGTAAACCATTGTCCTTGAGAGAACAATACACATGATTGATACTCTTGAATGAATGCTCTCTGTCTGAATTACATGAAGCAAGGATTAATAATGATTGTAGATTACTTGTATCTCTAATTTTGTATCCTTGATGAGTGCAAATAGCATATAATCACCAACCAGTGTGGGGATTGTTGTGATTTTGGCTTTATTTTGTTCATTTTGGCTCATGGAGTTCATTTAGGGTTTACCTGTACATGTTTGTCCAATTACAGTTTATACGATGGATGAAATATTGAAATGTGCCCTTTAATATGCTCTTTCCAAGTGTACAATGGCTGGGGTTGATGTTAGGTTTATTTTAGTGTGGGTATATACATGTAATGACAATGTTTTCTTTTTTAATACATGTATTCATCAAAGCAATTACTGTTATAGATGACCTTTATGAGCTATAGAGCAAAAATACAAGGAATGTTTAACAGACTACATGGAATGGTTGTTTATTTACTTGCTTCAGTCATTCACACACACACTGTCTCACCCATGCCCCCTCCTCTTTCTCTTTCTCCCCCCCCCCCCCCCATTCCCATTTCACTCTATCTTTTAAAATTGTTTGATACATTGTATTTAATCGAAGTTCATAGTTATGTTTTGAAAATTCCTTTAACTCAAAGCTGTCATTGTAATTAATTTCTCCCAGCCATAAACATTTGGATATGGTTTTCTGTCTGTGGTATTAAACACAAACGTTCTTTGAACTTTTGTATTTGTTATTCATGCACCCACTTTAATTCTATCCATGATCTCTGTGGGCTCTCAATTCAGGAGATAACATTCAATATTGACATTTTTGACGAACTCATCTTTTCAAATTCACTTTGGAAGTCTGGATAAACATACATGTGTATGTACAAACATGTAAAAAGTAAATGTGTAACATGTATGTACATGTACTTGGAAAAGAGTCAATACAGTTTGTAATCTCAGACTTCCTACTTGATTATATATTATCCCACTGATTATTGTCATAATCAGGCACCTGATGAAGTAGTCTACTGTACTCCCCCCCCCCCCCTCTTCACCTTGTACATGAACTTGTATAGTATTCAAATGTAGATGGACAGATCAAACAGAAATACTGATATGCTTTGAAAATGTGCCTTTACTTCAATTTTGGATAGCAATGTGTTATCAGATGGATGGTACAGTCTGTATTTCTAAAGTTTGTCCATTATTGCTCAATAGATAGTTCTCATAGTCATTGTAAGATTTAAAAAATCAATATATTCTTCACTAAAAGAATGTGGTATTATGAACAGATGTGAAATTGATCAAAATTATTATCAAAAGTGCAGTGTTTTCACAGTATTCCAATGATCATACTACTTCCGTAAATATAATAGAGTTTGGTCCTGTTACAATGCACCGTAAATGCACATACCGTGAATGATCATGGATGATGTCGATTTCCCTTGATTGTATCTACATGTGCTGCATGACCACATATTATGTCCATGTTTCTCAGAATGTTAATTGTACAAAGAAACAGAGTCTTGTTATCTCTACCAACAGGAAATCAAACTGGATGTTATCAAGGAAATATTTGCTGCAGCAGGAGACAACACAGTACTTGAATCCCTCAGCATGGCTAGCACTGGTTTAGCAGATAAAGCAGCAGCAGTAAGTTGATCTCTTAGAAAAAAAAATTGTGACTGCTCCAGCTAGGTGAAATCAAGACATTGTCATGGAAAATAAAGAAAGTGTCAGTTATTTTCATTGAAAAGTAATGTATTTGGCTTGAGCTTGAAAAAGGCTACAAAGTACAGGTTTCTTATATATTCATCAATAGAGAAAACTGTTGCAAACCCTCTTGGGTTTTTTTTTGGGGGGGATTTTAACGTGGGGCGTGTTTATGCTTCCACTTTTCAGGCCAGAATCAACATTTTCATATGTGATTTATAGTCCAAAACATGGTTGCATCCACGCATTGTAAAAGTGCAGTACGTGTCCATGTGTACAGTAAAACATCAATCAAAGTTCATTCGGTGGTTAGCATGAGATTAATGACGGATGGATTTCCTTCCATTCTCAGATGGCTGCTGAGGTAATCAAGAAGAATTCAACATTGAAGTCAATGAACTTGGAATCAAATTTCATCACCAGTGAAGGCATGAGTATACTCTGCAAAGCTCTGGCTAACAACACATCATTGACTGAATTCAGAGTAGCAAATCAGGTAGGACTGTTGGGTAGTTATGAGATTGTTCCCCCAAAAAATTGATTATCATTGTAGCAGATGATAAAAACTATTCCAATTTGGGATTTTCATGTGTATAGATCCAAATACATTAATCCATTACTATTTAATCCTCCTTGGTGTGGTTGTTATTATGATTTGCGTTTATTAGCTGAATGTAATTTATTTGAGATTATGAATATGGGTTATTGTGATGTTAATCCCGAACTTCAAACAAGAACTATGAGGGGAAAATGAGGAAATGGCTACAAAAAGTACAATTCATAATTTTTTCGATTGGAAAGATTATTTCTTTATGGAATGTATTCTTCAATATAATAACAGATTAGTGCAAAAATGTTAACCTCTCACAATTTCCATTGATAAGGTATCAATATATCATCTTAGCTTTTTTATCATGTCTGAATTTGTGACAGTATGACAATATTTTTTTAGATTTATATGTCAATTAGTTGTATATTTGGCTATTTACATTGATTCATATTGAATTTGCCATGCAGTTAACCTTGTAAAGAAGAATAGAATAAATAAGCAATTAAGCATGTCCATTTAATAGGTTATATCCGTTCACCACTGATGAATTTCCATAGTATTTATTATGTCTGGTGAGATCAATTACATGAAGCGTGACATATTTAGACAGATTTCACCTTGAGTGAGGTCAACTGAAATGCTCAAATTGAAAAGATTTAGAATTTCATACCAAATAATTTTTCAAGTCATGTTGGTCATGTTAATAGTTGAATTTGTTTGGACTATATATCATATATACATGTATATATAAAATAGTTTAAGCTGATATAAAAAGAAGATCACTACATGTAATGTTACTTTTGAAATATACTATTCATGGAACAAAGAAATTTAAAAACAAAAAATCCCCAACCAAGTTGTTTTAATCTCACACAACTTTTGAAACCTAATTTGTGATGACCAGCTGGACAATTCCAAGTGACACAGCAGACCTAAACTAGCTAAGAACATGATTTTCATGTACAAATCCAATGCTCAATTTGATTATTCCAAAATTCACAAGTGTAATTTTGTTTTTACTCTTACCTAAAAACAATTCTGTGTTTATGATTTACTAGAGTAGTTTCGCTGATCATCTCTAAAAAAAATACAAAAAGGCAAAGAAAATGCATTTCTTATGCTATATTTTCAAAGCATAATTGCTGTAGAGCCAGAAAAGTATGAAGATCAACATTTAGCAGTCATGAGCTTTATTTCAAGATTTACAGCCAAATCTTAATTTAATGCATGAACGAGTCACAGTCACTTCATTTCAACACAATTGAAGTCAACATCTTATTTGTACTTTATTTTTCTCATATATGTATATCTCATTGATATTTTTCAGAGATCAATGATAGGCAGTAAAGGAGAACAGGAATATGCCATCATGTTGGAGAAGAAAAACAAGACTCTTCTAAAACTTGGTTTGGCCTTTGAGCATGCAGGACCTAGGTCAATGGCACAAGATGCTCTCATGAGAAACAATGAAGCAGGTAAGATGAAGAGAACAGTAATATAAAAAAAAGAAATTTTTAGGTATGCGGCAGGTAAAAATTCTTGGGGTGCTGAGATTTGGCCAAATAGTGCAGGAAATTCATTGAATATTGTCTTGAAAAAATAGTACAATGATTTCTGTAAAATGAATAGTTTAAGTGGCTTCATCTTGGGGGGTCCAATTTCTTGAAAAGCCTCATCAGTAGACTTATGGATGGAGAAGAACAAGACAATTACATGTATTCGTGAAAATAAATCAATAAAAGAAAGTAATAAAGAAAAAATAGTTTCAGGTTAAGTTTCTTCTCTATGAAATGAAATGAAAAAAACTACGTAATTTTGTTTTATAGTTTATTTGGAAATTTGCATGTTTTCCCCCAAGCTGACCTAACACTTTTCTTAAAGTGCACACTTTAATATTTTAAATGCATGATTTCCGAAATATAATTTCAGGCAAATGGTTGGTTATGGAGAATTGGGTTATATTAGCTTTTGATGGTAACCCTTTAAGGTAATATCTCCCTCCACCTAGGTTAATGCCTAAAGTTCCCCTAGCCTCAATCTTGACCCTAGATATAGGTCAACTGTTCAACTTTTGAGCCAAATCCTTTAGGGTAATCCCTTGATGAAATGAAAGACGGGGAAATCGTCACTAGAGGAAATCTCACATCTCTAAAAAGAAAGATGAAAAATGATGATCGAACGAAGTGACAAATGAGGTCAGTCACAAGTAGAGAATAAGTGTAGAATCTTCCTGTTGTCATAAGGGATATTCAGAATCCTTTCTAGGTCAACACCTTTGTTGTATTGTTAACATTATACACAATACACACCTGTAATGGTTGGTAAACAAAACACTCTGTTCAGCTGTCTCAGGCCTGTTGGATCTAAAGTTGAAACTAGATATCAGCTCTGTACATACAGAATGATAGGTGAAAAAAGTGTCTGGAATCAGTATCTTGTAGTGCCATGGCATTTTCAAATTATCAAAATTATGATGAGCAGACTGGATGTTGAATAAATTCATCATGCACTTTTAATACTTTGAATTCCAATCAAGGGACTATTTTGAGTGATTTTCTAATTCATGAAAATTAAATTAAGCACATATTTTAGATCATCGTGCATTTCACTTTGGATCTATGTGTTTTTGTACGTGTATTGCATGTATTGTCCCAAATACTTAAATCTGTCAGTTTAATGTGTTGATTGTAAAGGACAAAATATTGAAATTCAGTTATCTTTCTTTTTTTGTTACATTTCCTTTGTTATATTAATCATGATTAGAAAAAGGTGAATTCTCTTGTCCTATTCATGAAAACCCTCCTCCCGTTTTTATGCAGATGTAATTTCCAATTTATTGATGTGCCACTCCTTTGAAAAGAAATGAAAAACACACCCACATAACATCAGCATTCTCTCTGCTGATCTCACAAAGTTAATCATGCTACAGTACATGCACTTGTCGTATGAGGCAGAGAAAGTATGCATTATTAGGTACACAGGTGTGTACATATAAAGTGTGCATTTCTCTTTGTGTCAAGCAGAGTGTTTCCTTTTGCAGTCACTGTATCCAGAAAAGAAAGTGTATCTTTGTGTGCCCCACCTCACAAAATGTCAACATCGTTCAGGAGTAGGCAAATATCAAGGGGTTGACAATCAGAGAAAGTCTTATCTAAAAAAAAAAAAAAAAACAGCCTGTGATTTTGAGAAAAGTGATGCCATGGAAATTTAAATGTGGGGAATTGTTATTTTACAGTGAAGGCAATAGGTAGTAGAATTTAAATAATCTGGATGTGTTCCTGATTAAGGAAACAAGTCAAAAGATGTAACAACATTATTCAGTTCTCCAGCAAGCCTTCAACATTTTTGTTGAATGATTACATGTATTTGGTACCCAAAGCTCAAAATGGTCAAAAGTGAGTTCTGTCCTTCTGTTTGTCAGACCCTTGATTTCACTTCAGAGAGTGGAATTCATATTGACAGAAATGCTCTGATTTAAGAAGGAAGATACAATAATGAGGTTACTTCTTTGGAATGAAGAAGTTTATAATCCGGAATGCTAATTATCACATTGGTATTATATTTGACAAGGACCAATAATCCAGAATAATTCATGAAGTTAGAATGAAGCACAGTGAACTATGCATTTGACCATCCCACCAAAAGAAGTAAAAGCTTTTTAGCAGCTGGGGAGCGTTTTATCAAAGGACTTGTCAGACGTTTTATCTGACGAGTCTTGGTTCATCCAGCAGTTACCATAGGAACTGTGCTTTTCAGCCAATCAAAATCAAGGAAACTTGTCGGAGCCTAGACAAAGATGTTGATGAAATATGCTTCCCTGGAATATCATACATGCATCTGACCCCCAATATGTTATAAATTACCATTAGTTATTTGAATGTGAGTGGCAGGCATATACTTCCAATTAAGAACAAAATATTTTCCTGTATCCAGTTGTGTAATTGTTATTTTCCTTCTAAGACCTTGCTTTATATACAAAAACTTAAAGTAAAAAAACCCTTATTTTGATGATTGGAAATGGTATAAAATAAAGCATAAAAATAAGTTATTGAATATACCATTCTTATTTTCTGATTTTTTTTATTCATTTTCTGAAACTATATTAAAAATCAGAGCCAATATTTGAGAATGCTGTACAGATTTTTGTAATGGTTGTTTCAATTTCCTCATTATTGTTCCAAAGGTTTTATTTTCCTTTAAAGGTCAAGTCCACCCGAGAAAAGTGTTACTTTTATAAATAGAGAAAAATCAAATTAGCAAAATGCTAAAAATTTCTTCAAAGTCGGATGTAAAATAAGAAAGTTATGACACTTTGAAGTTTTGCTTATTTTTCACAAATCTGTGATATGCACAACTCAAATGAGAAAGTTGATGTCCCTCACTATTTCTTGTTTTTTATTGTTTGAATTATACAATATTTCATTTCTTATAGATTTGACAATAACTGACTTGTATGAATCATATAGCATTAAACTATGCTCATTTCACATGTTAAGGGAGGAATTAATCGTTGTTTCGCTTGATAATGAGGAGAAAAATAGAATATTCCCTATTTCATATAATAAAATACAAAAGAAATTGTCAGTGAATGACGTCATTAGTCTTTTCATTTGCATACCCACCATGATGTGCATATAACAGTTTTGTGAAATTAAGCAAAATTTTAAAATGTTGTAACTTTCTGAATTTACATTCGATTTTGATGAAATTTTCAGTGTTATGCTTGTTGGAGTTTCCTCCTATTATTCAAATTAACTTTTTGTTGTGATGGACTTGTCCTTTAAAGAGAAATAAAACATTTGGAACAAAAAAGCTTGTGTGAAAGCAGACAAATCAAAGAAACAGATCTACGAAAGTGTGAGAAAAATCAGACAAATAATGAGAAAGTTTTGAGCATTTTAATATTGCGATGATTAATGCCATGGAGATCCTCTAATTGGCAATGCAATAAAGATGTGTGATGTCACTTGTGAACAACTCTCCCATTACTTTTCTATGTATTTCACTTAAACTGTCTCTGTTATCACATCCACCAGTAGATCATGCATTCTTTCTACAGGAGGGCATGTAATACAGATTTTCAAAGAATACATTATGGATAAAGAGTTTTATCACCATAAGAAAGTACAAAATGAGACCTTTTGGGAGTATTTCATAGTCCATCAAAGGGAAAGTTGTTCACATGTGACATCACACATCTTTGTTGCATTGCCAATGGGAGGATCCCCATAGCATTAGTGATCGCCATATTCAAATGCTCATATCTTTCTCATTATTTGTCCGATTTATCTGAAACTTTCTTTGTTCTTTGATTTTTCTGTTTCCACACAAGCCCACTTGTTCCAAAGTTTCATTTCCCTTTAAATATTAAACCATTTCTCGTCAAATTGTATTTTGGTATAAGAAGTATTGCATATTTTCAAAACTACATGTAAGAGAAGTACTTTGAAATGTAAGCGAATGTTAAAGAACAAGACATAACATTTAAACATCATGAATTCTTCTAATAGCTGTTTTAAAAAATATCTTTAACTTGCATTTAACAGTTGATTCAATTTTGGTTGTTTCGGATTATTTTAGTATCTAGAGACAAACTTATACATCAACATGATTTTAATGTTTAATACATACACTGAAGGCCTATATTTAACATCTCTATTTTTGTTTTATTTTTACTCTTTTTGCAGTGCGTACACAGAAATCAGGGAAGAAGTGAAACTGGTTATAACATGTGTTAACATGTCACAATCTCAAAGTGACTTCCTCTGCTATAAATGTAGACTTCATCTCATAGAACTCTTACTCAAAACTCAGTTCCTTTCACTTGTGTTTGTGTGTTGGGTGGAGGGATTTTCTCCTGCTGGACAACATCTTCTGGATATTTGCAGTTAATCTGTTATGAAACCAATGGAGATCAATGGAAACCTGTAAATACACTCTTTAAGGTGCCCATGTATATGAAATATTCTTGAAGTGATGATTCTGAATCTCCATTTTTTTTCTAGCTTCAGCAAAATAAAAAAGATAAGTTTGATTATATCTAATACTTCCTTTACTTGTATTTTTTTGCTATCAGTTTGAAATTTACCAGTAGACGTCATGTTCAAGTATTTTGGTCAAATCCAGAGTTAGGTTTGCCGTATCTTTTTATTTCGGAATTAAAATTGCATTTTTTTTTTTGGATAAATATGTTTGTTGATTTGTTATTTTGTTTGTATTCATAAGAATTAAATAGTTGATGAAATTAGCCATTTTGTTTTTAAATGTAATGGTAAAATTGTGTTTCCATCATTTCATTGTCCAATGAAATCTAATTGTAGATAAAGTACACACAAACACACCCTTACAGTTCCTATCACAGGCAGCCTATCAATAAACATCTGTGAAATATGTTTTATATGTTGAAAGGGAACACTTGCAAACAAGAATATTCCCATATATCTTGACCAAGAATCACTTCATGTAACACTTTATTAGGTACTTAGATTCAATAATGTTTCATTTTGGGGACATTTTTTCCCTATCGAAGTAAAATCTTTCCCAGGGAAGGTTACAAATTCAAGGTGCACTAATGAGGGAAGGGCATGGCAGGTGTTTTTTTTATATTCCAATCAAGCATCTTAAATGGATTTTTTTTGTAGTTATGAGTTATGAGGCAAGCCCAGGGAATAGACCAAGTGTACATGCAGTACTACTTTGTACAATAAAAGAATCAGAAGTGATACAGACAGCAACATTGTGACAATATTTTTAGAAGCAGAAATATTAATATGTAACGAATAATCTTTGAAGGTCGTTTTGAGCTTGTTCATGGCCTGATCCTTGACTGAGAGTATATTTGTTACTGCTGTATACATGGACATGCATGCGAACTTTGTTGTGCCTGTAACAAAAGGTTTAGTGCTTGATCTTACCATTGATTTATATGTTTGATTGCACATGATGATCAATGCAATCAGGCATAAAACTCAGCCCTAAGATCAATCGCTAAGCTTTGTGTAACCTAGTACTGGTTTGTTTTCCACAGGCTTGCTGTTTTGATAAAAGTGCAATTACTATAAGATGCTATGTTATTCTGAAGTGTTAAGAGAGTTGCTTCTGCACCATTTTGTACATCCTTATCCTGGAATTAATTTATTGAGTACCAATACGTAAATCAGGTCTTGATAATTGCCTGTTTTTTTATTTGTCGTAATTTTAAAATCATTGGGCCCATTGTGTATAGGACAAGTAATGGATGTGATTTGAAAATAATGTAATAGTGTAGGTCAATATTTTTTTAGTTACTGAAATATTACTTTTAAAGTAGCAGTGGTTCTTTACTATCACTTTAAGTTAATATCTTAATGTAGTGAGATCAGATTTGTATGGTGCTGCCATGCTAGTATGATTATATGAAGAACGTATTAGAGCATTTTATACAAATTTGCCCATGATCAAATTATTTGATCAGATTTTATAACATGCAAAATGAAATAAAGGAGGCAATTTTGCTTTTTATTTTTATCCTTGCCGTGCCAACCCAATTTTCAATTATGTGATATCCAAGTATAATCATACATGTATTTATCAGATCTATTAATCTTTATCCCACCTAGGTATCTTGTGGGAATCTATCTCTACTTAAAAAGATTAGAGAAAACAGAAATACATACTATTGCTTTGTGTCAATATACCCATTTGAGAAACTTTGTACTACTTATAAAAGCCATGATATATTGGACATCGTGATAAGTAAAAACAGTATAGATGAAAAAGGGAAAGTTACTTCAACTTGCAAACTGTATTCATTATATTCATTAAATGGTGATTATTTAACACTAGATGATATTCAATTGAGAGGCTTTAAGAACTAGGTATATAGATTTTGTAGAGTGATTTATTGTATTTTTAATCAGCATTTTAGGTATAGATGAGTGGCGTAGCACTATAAATATTAGCATTTCCCATAAGTCCATATTTTGCTTTCTATCATGCAAAATTACATGAAAATCATTTCAAACAGATTTTTATTTTTTATTTAGTTCAAAGTATAGTAAAAGGTATTGTAAATAAACAATGGTCATTCATCAATATTGCAAGAGTTGTATTTGTTTAAAAAGATGGATTCTAGAGCAGGCATTTGCCTCAATGGTGATTATATACCAGCATTGTACAGGTTCATTGACAGTTTACCCATAACCTATGTCACTGTACAAAATAAATAAGAATGGGATAATTCTGTAGTCGCAATCATTTTCAAAGATAATTCTGTAGTCGCAATCATTTTCAAAGGCAACACCCCTATTAGAGCAACTGCTTTCATAATATCTAGAAATAACACCATGAATGATTCTGTAGTCGCAATCATTTTCAAAGATAATTCTGTAGTCGCAATCATTTTCAAAGGCAACACCCCTATTAGAGCAACTGCTTTCATAATATCTAGAAATAACACCATGAATGTGCTTCGTTAAATAAGTGAGATTACCATATTTAGAAGTTCATTGGAGTATGAGAGTGCTTACGTAGACAATTACATGAGCTTTCATTACATCCTTCTTATCATGGGTTTTATGCAAATAACGTTGAAGGTGTGCTCTTTTGCCGAATAACTTTCATTTTGAAATGATTCATCTTTGAAAGCATCTGCCAACTGCCAATCTGTTTAGATGAATTGTGTAGGAATGTTACCTTATCAGCTGGCTGTTGGTTGTATTTTCCACTATGTTTGTTATTTGTGATACATGTGATAACAGAAAAAGCTTGTGCTATTAGAGAGTGCACCAATGGAATATCCCAATACATGTTGTTTTTTTGTACAGATGTATATCAAAATATTAATTTTTTTGTGTGAAGTAATACCCTTTCTGTTAATACAGGAATCCATAGAATCATTCAAATATCAGACTCTTCTTAGATTGAATAATAGCAAAGATAAGTCGTCATTGTTGTGGATTGAATATTATTGGCTGATGCTAGAATGGGTAAACTAAGCCAGAAATGAACATGATTACAGTATCTTGCAGAACCATGTCATTGATGAATTAACCGTGTTAATGTGCCATTCAAATGTTTTATGTTTTGTATATTCCATGTAAATTGTTTGTACAAAGTCAGATTATTTCATTTATGATTAGCCATTTAGCTATCAGATTATTCTCATTTGAACTCTTTATGAATTGCATGATTTTTAAAGCTCTGCCTTCTGCCCTAGGTTGCCAATAGAAATTTTCAAAAGAGAAAGGAAGCTTGCAATTAATTGACCAATATAATCCGGTCTGATGCCTTAGTAGGTTTTATGATACATTTGCAAGTGACTTCAAATCCTCTGTGTGCATGTACTACTTATTTTATATTTAGCAGAATGTAGTTTTATTTTATTGTAGTAAGATCAGTACTATGTGTGGTATATTCAGGTTTTTATGATTAGGTACATTCTCTCCTTGCATGAACATTTTATTTAGGTGCAATTCGATAGAAGTATCTTTTGGGAGGTGGTTTGGTAGAATGTCGTAACATGGAATATGTGAAAAGTGATAAATATATTATTTTGCTCTGAGTCATCTTGTGCTTGCTTAGAGTAACATGTAATTTCTAAGCTTGTGGGTATATTGGAATAGCTGTTCACATGACCAGGAAAAGAGAGCATTCTTGTTCATTCAGGTATCCTTGAATAACCCTCACCTTAATGCAACTTCACATTGATATCAAAGTGCTGGCACATGATGCTTTAATTCAGATTCAAGCTCATAGATCGCCTAAATTGTTTCATTCTATTATATCATTGAGGCATCAATAAATAATTGCTTTATTAATAACCAAATGATTTTTTTTAATAAATACTTGGTACACAACAAATACTGTCAAGTACATGTATGTTATTTGTTGAACCACAGTCTACTAGCAAAAAGAAGAATAGGGCAAAAACAAAAATGTTCATCTACATAATACTTAGTCAATATTTATGATTTGATGATGATGATAAACAGCATTTGTATAGCACCAAAACACATTCAAAGACACCAGCTCCCCAATATGTCACACATTGTTCTCCCAGTTTGTAGTGCTAGATATGGTTGTTAAGGAACCTTACTCAAGAGTGAGGGAACACCTTTCATACTTATTTCTTACATAAAAGATTCTCTAGAAGGGAGCTTCTGTGCTTTGTAATGCGTGTGTGGTAATATTATCATATATGTTAATATGATCATGTTGTCAATGATTTACATGAATATTTGAATCAATCTGTAAGTATGTGTATTGTTTACTGGTGATGGAATGTTTTTTCCTGGCATGATATTTGAAGAATGCCGGTATACTTAAGGGAAGACTCGAGCATTTGCAGAAATGGCATGTTTTTAATACTTTCAGGAATCATTTTTCAAACATCTGCTGTATTCGTATATCATCAATCAGCATATTTTCAACTTCTACATACACGTACATGTACATATGAGACTTTGGTCAGATTCGTTTACGTAAAGGGGATTAAAGCTGGCACTTATTAGTCAAAGCCATCTAAGTATTTCTTGTCTGTACATCCTATGTACGTGAACACGTCATTATGAATGTCCCAGACTACTAGCTCTGACCTCTATTCATCTATGTGCAAATATGTAAAAGACATAGTTGGCTTTGCCGTTACCAGCTGTAACCCACTTTCATCGTGAAAGTATGTTGATAGTTGCAACACAGATGTTGGGGAGTACTGAGGCAATGGTGTAAAAATATATATTGTGGGGCATTTTAGCACTTTTGATACAATGTCTTGGTAGAGCTCGATGAAAACACATCCAACAGCCCAGATTTAGTGGGAGTCTGTGTATGAGGGCCCTTTAGATGTGGCTACATGAATACCCAATATGCTTTATTGAAATTGGTATATAAAAGTGGTTGGGTTTCAACTAGCCATGAACCAGGTCAATTTGCACTGATTTCATTGGGGCTGATTCGGTATTCATTTGGTCATACTTTGGCCCCCAGAACCAATTTGAATGGTCATGTTTGGTGTGCAGAAGTTTTTAATCATATGATATTGAAATATGGTCATGTAAATGCTGACCTGCAAAACAAATAATAATAATGAATGACACCACACTGTAGTACTTCTGGGTATTACTATGTGTCTAACTAATGAGGCAGCCATTATTCTATTATCTGTTATGTATTTGTTAATTATATTTCACAAAAATGTGCCCATTTTCTGAAAATGCTTGACTCTATCTTGAACTACCAGTACCTGTACATAATATACCCTTTCTATATGAGCATTTGATCGGTTTGTTTGAAGATCATAAGACAAGTAGTAAAAATCTAATTTATTTCATTCTAAGAAGGTGCACAAACTATGTTATGCTGCCAGGTAATAGAATCTATTCTTCACATAATTACTGCATTGTATTCCCTAATTTCCTGTTAAAGAGTAATGTAAAAATATTAGAGGTTATCAATATGAACTGGTGTAACCACAGAGTTGGCAGTTGTAGAATATTACTTAAAATCAATTTGAAATCAGTGTGAAATAAAAACTTGAGTGAGAATGTTGTATGATCTTTATTACTTCCAGTGATTTTCAATGTGCATCGGATTCATTCATGTTTATATATGTAATGAACTTTGATTAAATTACTGTATTAAATGTAGATTAGACCATTAATAAGTGTGTTTAGATTCTTTATTTTGTTTTCCTGCATGAGCACTTGGGTTGGGTGGAGTTGTGTATGGATAAAACCTATAGTTTAAAACAATCATAAAGGATTACAACAAATTAAACAAAGAATACAATTTGTGTAGGTATTAACCAGTTTCAATTTCAGTTTGCTTACTTTTTCATATTTCACAATATTTTCCTCGTGCATATCACTTAAATATGATTTGTTTAAGACAAACATTAAAACGAAAAAGATTTAGAATTATATAACTTAGATAACATCGGTCTGTTAATATAACTTGAATTAGACAATAGAAGATGAATTTAAGAGTTGGTGTAAAATATTTAAAACTTCCCTCCCCGGTTGTTAACCATGCTTGTGAGTATATTTCATTAATTTAAAGAGCCACAAAGCTGTTTTAAATAGATATAAACAAAGGGTATGGGGCTATTAATATTTTGTTATCTCTGTTTACCCTTTTCCATGATAAAAAAACAAAGATGCATGTGATGTGTTTTCACGCACGATTACTTCATAATGTAATATATATGAAGTAATACAACGTCATAATATTATATATACAATAATTTTTTCTTCCCCCCACTACGTTTCTCCCTTTTACTCCTTTTCCCCCGTTTTTTCGGGGGGGGCAGCCCATGAGGGATTGGGGATATATTCCCAAAAAAAATCAGGAAGGGGGATGGTCTGGCCTGTACGATCATGCCCCCCCCCCCCAATATTTGGAGGGCATTGAAAAAACAACAAATTTTATTAAAATGCTGAAAATCAATAAAAAAATGACAACACAGAATACAACAAAGTAAGAAAGAAAAACAAAATTCATTCCCCAAATCAATTAATCCTTTTTTTTCTGAAAGTAACTTTTTGAAAACAGTTAACGCACTTAGGCCCATTTGTACGTGATAAGTGAACTTGCCGATATAGGGTAATTTCATGAGCCATGAATAAAATTATGTCCTCTCTCATTTAAATGGTGCATATAACTTTAGCAAAATTGTTTTTAACGACAAATGCATTTTATATGTTCTGACACAGGTTGGGAATATACCTTCATATTTGAATAACACAATTTTTCCCTTTGCTCACCATCCTATAGTCCTGAGATCAATCAAGTATGGCAGGCTTTGCGATGAAATCAACGCAGTGCAATTTATGTCACTTTTCAACTAAAATTACATTTAGACCTAACACAGAACAGTATTTTTGTGCTTTTACCTTATATGATCAACAAATCTCTTCTTATTGGTTGTTTTAAGCGTTACTTATGATATTTTGTATAGGCCTGCCTTATTTATCTATCAATATTTTGAGTTAATTGTTCCTCTTCTTGAAATAAAATTGATACTTTTAAATTTGAAACTTAATTGTTGTGTTTCAGTGTTTTGTAATTTTATATTGAAATCGGACTCCAATATAATGGCCTAGAAAGTGATTTTAGGATGCTCTAAAATACCATTTTTCCACATCAATTTCTTTAAAAGTCCCTACCGTGGGAGGGTGTCTACCCCCCTTCGACACCCCCCCCCCCTCCTTGGTTGCTTCGCTCCCTCGCCGGGACTCAGACACCAATCAACCCCCTTATTATCACAAGAAATCGACACCTATGTAAAGGATCCAGGGGGCCCAACATCCTCCCCCCCCCCTTGGCAGAACAAAAAAGGGGAAAGAAACACAGCAAAAAACTGTGGTGTTAACCGGTGTACATAGAGGACCACACCAGTTATTTTACACCGGTGTTAAATGGTGGTGTTAATACACCTATAGGTGTTATTACAACACCTTTTGTTGTTACATTTACACTCTTTGGTGTTATGTTTAATCTCTAGGTTGTAATTTTAACACCTTAGGGTGTGGTCCTCTATTAACACCAATTGGTGTCATTTTTAACACCGCAGTTTTTACAGTGAAGGAGAAAAAAATAAGAGGAGGAAAACAGGTAAAATAAAATAAGATCAGGGGAAAACTTGGAAAATAAAAAAAAATCATGTCACTATACTGCCTATTCGAATGATATCTCGCTCAATGAAGTCAATATACAAAACATTTCTCAACACGGACATCGATCTTATATTATTTTGTTTGATTTGCAAATTAATTTGAATAAAAGTACTTTGTAAAATGTCCGTTTTATTATCTGAATATCAGTAATTACAGCTCACGCTGAGCGCTCGCATGTTTTGTCAAGTACATATGATCGTGCATTCCATAGTTCTAAAAATATCCCTTTTTAGGTCTGATTGTCAAAACGTACTAGTAGCGCTGCGTGCTATCATTTTTATTGTATTATGTATACCTATATATTAATTCTGTAACGAATTTCTTAAAATCCAATTTTGATGAGTTTATCAAAAATTTCGGCTTGTAATTTGGGCTCGCATCAATTGTTAAAAAAGTGCTTAAAATGTCCAGTTTTCAGGTCTTGATATCAACAAATTTCGTGCTCTTATTAGGCTTAATAGATTTATAAATACGATAATATCTTTATGAATTCCTATAATAATTGAAGTGTCCCTTTTTCAGAATGGAACATCGGCAAGTTTCACCTCGCGCTAAGGAAGAGGAATAGAAAGTCATCATTTTCATATGCTGACGAATGTAATGTATAATAATTGATCGCATTAAGTGCGATCCCTATCCACTTCACAATTTTCCTACACAGTGTCTGAAATAATGAATAAATTGACCCTTTTTTATATCTAAATATCAAATATTATCAGCTCGTGCTTCGCATTATTGATTTCATGATGAAAAATGCCCAAATTCCATTTATTTTATGATGTTTTTGATATGAGGATATTTTTGCAATCATAAACATCATAAATAAATCCATTTAAACCAGCAAAGGTTTTAAATAGTCATTATTCATGCGAGGTGAACAACTTGCATTAAAGGGGATGAAAACTTTGGCACAAGTAGGCTTCTGTCAAAACAGAAAAATCAAAGAATAATAACAAAGAAATTTTGAGAAAAATCGGACAAATAATGAGAAGGTTATGAGCATTTGAATATTGCAATCACTAATGCTGTGGAGATCCTCCCATTGACAATGCGACAAGGATGTGTGATGTCACATGTGAACAACTTTTCCTTTGATGGACTATAAAATACCCCTAAAATGTCTCTTTTTGCTTTTTCTTATGGTGATACTGCTCTTTTATCTATGATGTATTTAAAAAAAAATCTGTATGACATGCCCTCCTATAGAAAGGACACATGATCTACCGATAGATGTGATAAAAGAAGCAGTTTAAGTAGAATATATACTTAAGTAATGGGGAGAATTGTTCACAAGTGACATCACATATATTTGTCGCTTTGTCAATGTGAGGATCTCCATAGCATTAGTGATCGCAATATTTAAATGCTCATAACTTTATAACTTTCTCATTATTTGTCCTATTTTTCTCAAACTTTCGTTGATCTGTTTCTTTGATTTTTCTGTTTTCACACAAGCCATCTTGTTCCAAAGGTTTTACAAAATCATGTTTTTTTTTCAAATTTGGGTCAGACTTGCACTTACAAATAATTTTGGAACCGCATATACCTCGTGTTCCGCAAATTGAGAGAGAGCTCATCATTAGAATGTAAACCAGATTCATGTTGCAAATAATTTGATTATAATTATAAGTGCCCTTTTTCAGAGTTGGAGTATTACTATACATAAATCTAAGGAGAAGTTAATATAACTTCAGAATAATCGAAGGAGACATTCAGTCTTTAGTTTCGTATAAGGGTTGAATAGGCACAATATGCAAAATTTTCAAACCTGTATCATATTCAACATTTTGTATGCTTACAATTAAATTTTTGGAAGTAATCTAGATAAATTAATGATATTGAGGAGATTTAATTACTGATATTTGTGAATTCGTTAAGAATCTTTATTAATTTAGGTACTCGGCTACGCGCATTTTACCAAAATGTATTTTCTACTTTTGAGCCACCGTACTATGAAAACAACGTACATTCGAGAGAAAAAAAGAAGCAAATATTTCACGGACTTCGTGTTGGAAAATGCTTATATATTAAGGCTGGAAGTGACTACAAACCATAAAAAGATTTAATCCAGGTTGTGTCAATCCATAATTGTAATTGATGATGGCTTGGAGTAGCAGCGCTCTCCACGTGGACGATGGTCTTGCTGAAGATTTTGCATCGAATCTGTCGGGTTTGGGAACTGAACTCGGCACTGGAGCATACAACATGAGGTGGGTGCACTTTGCATTGGTTTTCCGTTGTAAGCGAGTGCCTCTTTCGTCTATAATTATAAACTTTACTCGCTCTGCACGATAACCTAGCCTAACGTAAGGTTTATCTCAATTCAGTAGAGTAAACAGGCAGGGAGTGCAAGCTGTTCCCCTAGCGGATTCACCAGGAAAATCGGAAAAAAGGAAAATTAGAAAAGGAAGAAAGAAGTATGAATATATTATATGAAATGAAAAGGAAAGAAAGGAAGGAAGCTAAGAAATAAAAGAAAGAAGGAAGCTAAGAAATGAAAGAAAGAAAGAAGGAAGGAAGGAAGGAAAGAAAGAAAGGGGAGGGAGGGAGGGGGAAAAAGGAAAGGGAAATGGAAAAAGTGAAAAGAAAGGACAGGAAGAAAACAGATCTAGATCTAACTAGTTAAGGAAAATGGAAGAAAAGCAGGAAAAAGAAGGAATGAACAACAAGACTGAGAAAGTACAAAAATATATGGTCAGTTCCCCCATGTCTGCGCGGTCTCCCAAGTCTGGGCACCCGCGTATCTGCGCGATTCTAGTAAAAGAATATACGCAACGAGCACAAACTTTGCACATTCAATGCTAGACAGGTATTCATAAAAAAATTCGACTCAAAATGGTGGAAATATAATGAATTCAGGGCATTTCATGTGACGGTCTCAAAATGCAGCCTTTTGTCTAAGCCTGAGTCATATCGATTATTTTGAAAACCGGTGTTCGACAGCTCTAATTCGATCGAACATCGAATATTGAAGGCGGGGAAAATTTAATCTTGTTTTTTGCGTCGATGCGATGCGCTTTGCATATGCACTGACGCGGTTAGACAGGAATAACCGTCGTTTCTGGGGATTTATTCAACAATTTCTGACATTTTACTGTAATCCCCATTTACCGACGGTAAAGTGTCCGTGTGGGCTCCCATTCGTTATAACACCAGCACCTTTGTCCGACCAGAGTCCAAACTTTGGTGTAATATTTCACATCGAAGTTACAATCTAAGGATGTGAAAACTAAATATGCGAAATATTTGATTCTTATATTTTCAGATTATTTAAACGATATAGATGAAAATGCATGAAAATGATACTTTACCGATGTTTAGTTGAGTACGACCCAGGAAAACAGGTCGAAATGGCAGCCAAACTATGAAATATTTACAAACGAACGGAGAGGGCGTCAACAATGTACGAATGTGATATCGATATTGCATTCCACCAGCAAGGCAATAATACGATATGATACACTCACGAAGACAAACGATAATAGTTATAATCGCGATATATCGAGACATTAGCGATAATGACGTCATTCAAGATGGCAACTTGTAAGATAAACCATCAGGTCAGGAGAAAATGGCTTAGATGACAGATTTCTCAATCATCCAGTGGATTTTTTTTTATATCTCCGGTCCAAGGTATGCAATTACTTAAATTGTTTGTATTTCCTTGATAATGTACGTCATAATTTTCACTCAAAAAACAGTTTTAAATCGCGATCTATAAAACGCTAGTTCACTATAACGTTGTCTGTAGCCACGGACCCCGCAGCTTTTCAGTCTATGTATGGTGAGTGGAGCCAACGCAGTTCAGCGGAACAACCAAAATACAGAGACTGAAGCTTTTGGTCTATGACGCGGTATGCGCTGGCGTTGGCCGGGTGATCGTTGCACAAGTAGATGACAGAGCAAAGTTCGTTTGTATTTTCCATGATCACAAAACACACAAAAAAAGGCCGGGGACCAAAGCAGAATTCTTCCCAAAATATCTTCAACAATGATATTTGCAGATGACAACATATAAGTTTAAAATGAAACAATAATAAAGACATGAATCACGCAGAGTCGATCCGAATGATTTTCGGTCAACTAGCATTCGCAGTCCATTCACCAGCCCCGTCCGCTGCTCCATACACTCACTCTCCCGAAACGACAGGCGTGCTTGACGTCAGCGCCAGCAAACAAGTGCAATCAACGGAGAGCGCTGTAACTTGCCTGAGATTGTGTAGTTGGATAAAAAATGAGCTCCAAATAAATTTATGGGAATAAATACGCAATTTTCTCTGGATGGTCATTTGAATTGCTATTCAATGCTGATATAACGATTGTGAGGAAAGGTAGTTGAATATGAGTTATGACGATGTTCGAGAATTAATCCTAATAATGACAATCCAGTTTTAGACGCAATTGAGCATGCGATCAAAATAAATACGAATGTTTCGAATCGAGCCCTAAATTCATCTAAATTATTACGATTTAACAAGATTTTATGGTCATACTAAGAAAATTGACGATGTCAGCAAAGTATGTTATGTTCATATGGAAGAATTAATACGGGGATTATTTCTATTGTTATTCCATCTCTGGACGTCTCTCCATAAAGCTCCGAGAAAATAAGCACAATGCGCATGCGTGTTCGATGACGTATGACATTATTTTCCCACTCATGAAATCAGAGCCCAAAGTTGGGCACAAACTAGCTTCAATTGCTGGGGAAAAAAAATCAAACACAATTTTCTCTTTTTTGTCATGTAAAATGTTATTATATGGTGATATTACGAACTTGAACAGAGTTTTTGCATGTAGACAATGTTCGAGAATCAATCCTGACGTGACGTGATGATTATTTTTTTTAGACAAGTGCACTAGCTCGACTCAAGAAGTGAAGTCGATCGTCATGAGCTGTCCGCCATTGAAAATTGAAACGAAATACAAACGTTTCACATTAAGCTCTAAATCCATATTAATGATTATCATATGCAAATTATTGTTAAATATTACGATTGAATAATGTTTTATGGTCATGATATTAATATTGTTCATGAAAGCAAGATTTATTTTACGTTGATCGCGTCAATTTCCGGCCATTTTCTGGTTTGATTAAAGAACAGTAATGCGCATGCACGATCGATGGCCGTGACTTCCATTCATGAATTCATCGTGCATAAATTATCTCGGCACGAGCAGACGAGTAAGACTCGAACTATGATCGAAATAAACTTCAAATTAATGGTGAATAGCATCATAATTACTCAATCAGTTTCATTTTGGGGGCAATAGAAATCAAGTTAGTAGTAGTAAAGTTGGACATTACTGATATTTTGATGATTGATTGTGTAAACCAAACGAATCGGCCGGCCGACGTATTTTTTATTATTTTTTTCGATGCACCGATTTTGCAAAATCTGCACCGGTGTTCGATGACATCGCTCGAACACCGATTTTGAAATCGATTCGACTCAGGCTTACTTTTGTCATCAAAATCCCCGAATCGTGTGCAAAGTGAATGAGTGCGCAGACATGGGGTACCATTTTTTTTTTCAATCTGAAAATGACTGCCCGAGGTTTTTTCCAAGAATAGAATAGAATAGAATTTATTGACTCTTACGACCCCCTTCTGGGGTATGAGAGTACAACACAATTACATGACATGATAATGATACAAAAGAAAATAATGTATACAAACATATGATAATAATACAGAAGAAAAATACCGAATACAGTGTACAAAAAAAAAACCAACAACAACAACACTAAAATACAAATGTATAACAGTATGAAGATGTTCTAAACCTAGGCTATGCTAAACATGAATTTACAGTATCATACAGTGTGGCAAGCATGCTTCAAAAGTGGTGAAAACCATATGAAAGATTATAAATACTTACAAAAACTATATAAATAGCCTAACTATCTAACAGGTCCAAGAAAATCATATATTTCTTTCAAATTTTATGAGATATTTGGCACACTAACTCATTATGATGTAAGGAACATAATCAACTGAAAGATTTTGTGAAATAAGAAGAAATTCATGTTAAATCTTAACTCAAATTGTTAGGTGCGCAGACTTGGGGCCCACCATCATACATTAGCTAGGGACATTGGCAGCGGAAGCCAAAAATTTTAGGAGGGGACAACCTAAAAAATTTTGACAAGCAAAAAAAAAAAAAGGTTCTCCACCCAAAAATTTTAGGGGGGACGTAGTAAAAAAAACAACAAATTTAGGGGGGGACCGTCCCCCCCTCCTCAAATTTAGGGGGGGACACGTCCCCCCCGCTTCCGCCGCCTATGGCTAGGGAGGGATATATAAAATCAAAAGATATGACTTAATGACAACCGCATGGGCGAGAATGGCGGGAAAATGGGAGAAATAGGAGAAAAGAAACAGGAAATGAAGGTAGAGCCAAAAGTATACCAAAAGCTTTGGTCTCTGTTATTGGTTGTTCCGCTGAACTCCGTTTGCTCCACTCACCAATTACAGAGACTGAAGTTCTAATTCAATCTGTACAGGGACTCAATAGCCATACCTGTATATATTTATAAGTTCGAATAAACCAGGTGGAAGTTGCGCGATTCTGTTTTGGTGCATTTGAGGCATGTTTATTTTGGTCCAGTTCTTTTTATATTTTTATGAAATAAAGACAAAAATCAATGAGCCCCATCGGGGGGATTTTGCATTGATAACCCCCTAATGGCGGCTGCATGATCGCGAGCCGTCTGTGTACGAGGAGAAATTGAAAAAAAAATAAAATGTTTAAAAAAACTTGTAACAGATGGCTGCCAGCCAAAAGCTGAATAGAAAAATTAGAATATAAAGAAAAGGGACAAGCAAAAAAGAAACGAACTTAATAACATGGCTGGGCTGCCGAGGATTAGATGAAAAGAACGGGAAGAAAGGTGGATCATGGGTGGATGGCATCTATCTTAAGCTTGCTAAATTGCAATCAGGACAAAAAAAATCCTTAGCCAAGTGCTAGTCATATCCCTGTATGTCCTAACCTATAAGTAAAGCTTTACGTTGGCTAGATTTACCGTAAAAAGCCTCTTAATGTTTACTTTGGCTTAATATCCAAGCTGGCGACTTTTTAAAAATTTTACCACATTTGCTATTTGTGCTGCCTCAAAGCATTTAGTTTATTATGCGCAACTGCTTTGAAGTTGTGTTGTGTATGTACTCGCTGTTTGATAAAAAAAAGTGGCCATCTGCAATTCCAGTTCCAGGGGCTCCGCCCTGGACCAGTGACAGGGTGACAGCACCAAGGGGAGAAGCATGGGGGCGTTTGCCCTTTAGTGAGTTGGCCTCCCCACTTGCTCACCCCCAAAAATTTTTTTGGAAAAATAAAAACAAATGTATAGTAAGTTTCATCATAACCATCCTACTAAAGACCTCTGCAAAGTGCTCAAAACAGCCTTTTCGTTCTTTAGATTTAAAAAATTTCTCATCCATTCACTGTTACATGTAGCTCCCTACAATTTTTGTCAACATAAATCCTTTAGGTCATTAGGTCTATATAAATTCAAAATTTTGCTCACGCTATGCACTTGCAGTAACTGTTCTTGCGATTAGAGTTTTCATTATTAGTTTTAGCGAGATACACATCCTACGTATATTCATAATTTTCATAAATCAAACATTTTTAGCTTGCGCTATGCACTTGCATCAATTGTTTAGTTAGATAGCCATCCAGTTCATGATAATAAAATATGCCGAGAACGTTCAGTTATATCAGGATATAAAAAATTTCAGCTTGCGGTGAAATATCATCTTCATGACCAGGTCCCATTTCAAGTCAGTAGTGCCTACATTGAAAAAAATTAGCTCACCCTTCTTACCCTAGGTTAAAAATCCTGGTGCTGCCACTGCCCCGTACCCAATCCGCATAGCATTGGCCCCAAAACGTTCTACAATCAAGAACAAAAAAACAAAAGGACTTGAAAGGAAGTTGTAAGATATGATGTTGTTCTAGGAAAAAAAATCAATCTCAGAGTTAGATTCTGATGAAAATGTGATTTTTTTTCTTGCTCGCTTGCTTGGGAATTTTATTAAGCAACTTTTTGCTGCACGCGCCATGCTGTGCCCCCTCTTTTTTGTACTTATCACGCATTGAGGTTCGCCCTAATGCTCGGGCACAATCATAAGAAACCCTGTTCATACCATGATATGACCGCGAAATTTTTGGCTCTTGCCCCCCCCCCCCACCACCGATCCCTGTTTTGCCCCTGGTTTATCTAATAAATTATATTCAAAAGTATATTCCAGGTACCGATTTAGTAAAATGTAACATGAAAGAAACTTTAAAGGAGAATGAAACCATTGGAACAAGATAGCTTGTGTGAAAACAGAAAAATCAAAAGTTTGAGAAAAGTCGGACAAATAATGAGAAAGTTATGAGCATTTGAATATTGCGATCACTAATGCTATGGAGATAGCAAATTGACAATGGGACAAAGATGTGTGATGTCACTTGTGAACAACTCTCCCCATTACTTTAGTATATATTTCACTTGAATTGCCTTTTTGTCTCACCTGCGAAGCAAAGTGAGACTATAGGCGCCGCTTTTCCGACGGCGGCGGCGGCGGCGGCGTCAACATCAAATCTTAACCTGAGGTTAAGTTTTTGAAATGACGTCATAACTTAGAAAGTATATGGACCTAGTTAATAAAACTTAGCCATAAGGTTAATCAAGTATTACTGAACATCCTATTAGAGTTTCATGTCACATGACCAAGGTCAAAGGTCATTTAGGGTCAATGAACTTAGACCATGTTGGAGGAATCAACATCGAAATCTTAACCTGAGGTTAAGTTTTTGAAATGTCATCTTAACTTGTCCAAGTTCATGAAACTTGGACATTAGGTTGATCAAGTATCACTGAACATCTTACATGAGTTTCATGTCACATGACCAAGGTCAAAGGTCATTTAGGGTCAATGAACTTTGGCCGAATTGGGGATATCTGTTGAATTCCCATCATAACTTTGAAAGTTTATGGATCTGATTCATGAAACTTGGACACAATAGTAATCAAGCATCACTGAAAATTTTGTGCAAGTTTCAGGTCTCATGATTAAGGTCAAAGGTCATTTAGGGTCAATGAACTTTTGCCGAATCGGGGGTATCTGTTGAATTACCATCACAACTTTGAAAGTTTATTGGTCTAGTTCATGAAACTTGGACATTAGAGTAATCAAGTATCACTGAACATCCTGTGCGCGTTTCAGGTCACATGACCAAGGTCAAAGGTCAATGAACTTTGGCCGAATTGGGTGTATCTGTTGAATTACCATCATAACTTTGAAAGTTTATGGATCTGATTCATGAAACTTGTACATAAGAGTAATCAAGTATCACTGAATATCCTGTTCGAGTTTCAGGTCACATGATCAAGGTCGAAGGTCATGTAAGGTCAATGAACTTTGGCCATGTTGGGGTTTTTTGTTGAATAACCATCATATCTCTGTAAGTTTATTGGTCTAGTTCATAAAAAATGGACATAAGAGTAACCATGTATCACTGAACATCTTGTGCGAGTTAGAGTAGTATTCAAAGTAAGCACTGCTGCTATATTGAACCGCGTGATGCAGGTGAGACGGCCAGAGGCATTCCACTTGTTTATCACATCTATCCATAGATCATGTGTTCTTTCTACATGAGGGCATGTAATACATATTTTTAAGAATACATCATGGATAAAGAGTTTGTATCATCATAAGAAAAAGCAAAAAGAGACATTTTGAGGGTATTTTATAGTCCACGAAAGGGAAAGTTGTTCATCAGTGACATCACACATCCTTGTCGTATTGCCAATGGAAGGATCTCCATGGCATTAGTGATTGCAATATTCAAATGCTCATAACTTTCTCATTATTTGTCCGATTTTTCTCAAACTTTCTTTATTCTTATTCTTTGATTTTTCTGTTTTTACACAGGCCTATTTGTTCCAAAGGTTTCATTCCCCTTTAATGATATTTAGTGAAAAATTATAATTCTGAAATCACTCCGTGCAAAAGACTTTATCTTTAGTCTGCATGTCTGGAGCTTGGACTCTTGGAGGAGTTTTTTATTTATTTTTTAATGGGGGGGGGACTTTTTAGGTTTCTCCATCTTCATAATAGATTCATAGATAGCTAGTTATCTCACTCATAGTCAATGTGAGGGACCTATCACCTACGCTGCCAAAGGCATTGTATGATATTATTCCCCTAAAAACAGGGTCACTCAGGGTTCTCATTTTTAATAGATTCTAATCCTTATTTTGTAAAATTTCACCTAGGGCTAGGTGATTTTGATCTTGATTCTGATTTTGATACTTCTAGATTAGAGTCTATATTGTAATTATTTTCAATACTTCAATGATTCTAAGACATTTATTTTTATGAAAAATGTATTACTTGAATCAAGAATTAAATTTTGGATATACTCTAGATGTAGGTTCCCTGTATACAGAGAAAGAAGTCAGTGGAGCAGTAGTTCCAATAGTAAAGGCTGAAGCAAGATGCAGTCCAGCAGAACAACCAGAGAAACAGAAATGGCACAATTAATACAATTTTGCACCGACCGGCCAACTTTGAGCAAATTTTCTCATCAGTAACTGTTTGAAAATGTCATAGCAAGCCTCTCAAACACATTTCAAGGTCAATAATATGCCCACCCTCTTTTCTGAATAGAGCAAATGGCTGTATTTCGGCTCCACCTCAAGGACATTGTAAAATTCTCATTCAGACATCGCTTCACGTGGCCTGCTTGGCTTTGCCATATAGTTTTGATATGGAATGAAGTTAGTGACCAAACGGCAGCTCACCTGTTTGTTCACTGCATGTGCACATGATTTTGGTCACTACCTTCAGTCTATATCACTCATTCAGTGAACAAGGTTATGTTCTCTGTTAAACTCCCTGTGTAGTGAAATAAGGTTGGCAATGTTTGGCTTACATGTTGATGTATTTTCTCTTGTTCTTGGGGCCAAATGCTTGATTTTTTTCGACACTGTCAGTTTCCATTACAACTATTCATCATGTAACTTGGCTCTTAAGTAAATTAATTGTTTTAATTTTTTCTGAATTAAAAATAGAGATTGTTCAATGACTATTTTCTTGCAATTTACCTTCCACCAATAGAGGGCCTACACAAAAAATGCTCAAAGTTCAAGTTTTTGAGTGCTCTGGTGAATACAGAAATTATCCCCAAAATACTAATGAAAAATAAATCACAACTGTTAGGAAATGAGTATTTTTTTTTAATTCTAATGAATTTTTAAATTTGTGTTGTATACTGCCGTAGACCTACATGTAAATTCCCCACAGTCAGGGTGGTTGCAGTGAACAAGTGGTCTATATCAAAATTACGGCACATCCAAGCGAAGCGATGTTTTACTGAGAATTTGAATAATGACGCCAAGATCGAATCCGAAATACAGCTGTTACTGATCAAGGTATTCAGAAAAGCGGTGGTCATATTGACCTTGAAATGTGACTGAGAGACTTGCTATGGCATTTGCAAACAGTTATACTGATGGGAAAATTTTCTTTAAGTTAACCGGTGGAAACTGCATTAGCGCCCAGAAACTGAAGCTTTTGGTTTATTGCATCAATTGTTCAATAAAAAATTCGGCTCACTCCCTGCTCTGGGGCAGAGCATATAAAAGCAGAATGTCAATTGTCAATGGACTGATACTTAGCTAAATAATTAGAATACTGCATGGTTTTAATTGTTGCTTGACTGGTGATAGGGCCCAATGATTGCATGATCATTTTCCATGACAAAAGCTAAGAAAGATAATTGCATACCATCTCAGTTTTTCTCCCAGTCCCTAAAAATGTATAAAAAAGTGAAAATGTTCAATTATCTTTATATCTTGCCAAGTTTGATTTTATCATCAGCCAACAGAAACTGTCTGCATGCATTTAATTTTGTTAAATTCATTTACTTATATATATTTTTTTTCATATTTGTTTATTTATTTTCTTATTTTTTATTTATTTTATTGTTTTTTTATTTTTATCATTGTTTTTTTTTTTTTTTTTTTGGGGGGGGTTGTGATTGATATACAAACATGTACCAGAGTAACATCTTGTTATAGCAAATGATATTATCCTCCAATGCCTCCTGGGTACAGTGGAATTAACATTTTGGCCTCATAATCATATATTATCCCATGATGTTGCAATCACATTCTTATATCTTCCTTTCTCCAGTGAAGTGTTGGCCCTGCCTATGTTCAAGCAAGAAGAAATTGAAGGGTAAGTGGTAGATATTGAATTGAGAGAAAACTATTATAAAGAATCCCTTGAGTTATTCAGTGTACAAGTTTGTGATATAACGTTCTCCTGATCAGTAAGTAACCTCTTTGAGCTGAAATAAGGGTTAGCAATGTTTAGCTTGATTCCTCTTGAACAAGAGGATAAATGCTTAGTTTACCGACACAGACAGTTTCTACTAGTTACTGTGAGCTACATCTTTTACTTTCCAACAATAGTGGGTCTCACTCAAATTTACATTTTATTTGTGCTCTGTTGAAGAACAGTCCCCCAAATTAGTATGAATACCAGATCATAATGAATGGATTGGGTATTTTCTTTACAATAGTAATCAGGAATGGAAGTGTGTGTTTTCATACTCAAGCCATTGTAAACACCCATATGGTGTTATTTTGGTTTCCAACCTCCGCACACGCTGATTTCCCTCACTCGCCCATGATAATGGCAACTGAGATGTCTGTCCATATTGGCATCATAATTATGTGTGTATATCCTTTTTATTATATGGATTTGACGTGTGATTATTTGTTTTTTTTTTTTTTTACTTTTTGTTGTCATTATTAGACGAGGTACAGATCTACCTACCACTCTTGAGAAGGCATTTGGTGCTTTCTCTTCCATCCATGCTGCAGCAGCTGCTGAAGAAGAGGAACAGTCAAGGTAAGATTGGCAATATGATAGTACGGTAATGATAACAATGATGACGACGACGATGATGATGATGGTGATGATGATGATGATGATGATGATGATATACTACATGTATGAGGTAGTTTAGTGGTGGAATAATGTACCTTCATTTGAAAGAGCTTATTTCCAGTAAGATTTCCAGCTATTGTGTATCTTGGGTGTCCATTTTGATTTAAGTTACTAATAATGGGAGGTTGAAAGGGAGAGAAAAGAGAGATATATGTATTTAAGAGAGGGAAATCTCCTAATAACATAAAAGTATTTTTTTTTACTCATTTTTTAGTTTCCAGGTGATTTTGAATGCAGCCACATCACCTTTCACTAAAGTGAACGAAGACACCTTAACTTACCTCAACCAAGGCCAGTCCTATGAACTTAAAATCAGAAGGCTAGGAGCTAAGGATTTTGAAGGCAAATTATTTAAGGTAAGAATGCAGTTGGATCATGGAGCTATTAAACGCAGAAGGAGATCCTTCTTCCAATTCCTCTGTTAATCCTTTGTTATCGCTTCCCTCTGGCGAAAGGATATCTAACATCAACCGGCGAGCCGCCAGGAAGAGCCCGCTTACGTAACACGATAAGCCCGCTCGTAAAATCTTAGGTCAGTGATTTTTTTAAGGTTCCTGCGAGGCACCACCGTAAATGCCGTTCTTCCACATGACTTCCCTTCCAGCTCTGTTTTTTTTTTCAAAATTGAAACACGACTTGCTGTACTTCCAACATTCATATCTCTTCGTACGTATTCCTGATGTACGTCTTTGATATATGGTTGAACTTCTGAGATGATCCCCTTTGCATACATACCAAATACGTTACAATCTGATTTAAGCCAGCCAAGGTACGTACGGAGAAAGTTGGATATTAGTCATTTATGTATGTCTGTCTTTCTTGCTTTATTCAAACCTTTTCTTGTGCGCTCCTGTCTTAAAAATTACAATGAGGGGAAAAATCATACTTCAAACTTGATTTCGATGGTAATATTATCTGTGGTATTTAGCTACCTGAATTAAGAAGTGAATGTTCATATTTTTATCAAGTTTTGTTCAAGTTAATTGCGATGATTTGACCTGAAGGACCTAATGTAAATATCCCAATGCTACTAATACCATGGTCACATTTGCTCTACGGCGGCCGTACGGCGAGTCGGAAACAGTCGTTTTATTCATTTTTATCTTTACCACCGACATGTAGCTGGTACAAAAAATGTTAAAACGGCTGGTTTCGACTTGCCGTACGGCCGCCGTAGAAAAAATGTGACCAAGGTATAAGACACCATGTCCATGTAGCAATGGCAGTAAAATTCACCAATATTCCCAGTAAAATTTGTGGTCTCAATACAAATAGTTTACAAACAAAAAAAATGTATAATGTAAAAATAAAAAAAATCAACCAGTGGACTGTTTCATGAAAGAACTTGTCTGATGTTTTATCCAACAAGGGCGGTATTTTGAAAGCTCAATTAGCGGTCAATTAGCATTTTGGTATTCTGAAAAGTCACTTAAGTGCCCCTTTCCTTATTTGGCAGGGTTGCGTTGCGCGAACTTGCAATAGTACGCGTTATGACCGCGCGAAGACTTAATTGAGTAGTTACGAGACTTTTGGTATTCTGAAAAGTCTCATAGCGCTCAATTAGCGGACTTTCCAGTGGGGAAAGATAATGGTGATAAGAGGTCCATTAAGTCTCATCATATCTTGCTAAATGTGGCTTTCATTTCGTATAAATATCATCAAATTGGTGTAATACAAGGAGGAAGGAAGGAGGATGGAAGAGAATAAAGGAGAGAGCTAAAAGTGAAGAATAAAGGGGGAAAATGTGGTATATAGAAACAAGTAAAATAAGGAATAGGGACTATATTTGTTAATAAAGAAATTAGAAAAGGGGAAAAAGGAGACAGAAATTGTGTACTTATAGGGAAAATATGACTATTATTTTTCTATATTTTCTAGCTTCATAAACTATTTTGTTTTTGCACACTTTTTTTGACAATAATGAAATTGCCAAATCTCGGTAGATGCAGCAATGTGCAGGGGTGAATTAAACCTTGTTTCTGACAATGAAAATAATAAGCATAGACCCCTTTAATATTTAAATAAATATAGAATAAAATACAAAAAAAATAGTTGAGTGATGCCATCGTTTTCCCCACCTGTAAAAACCTATAAATGTCATAACATTTGTACATTAAATTTTAATAAAATTTCGGCTTTCTTTTTAAATAATGCTTGTTGATTTTTAAAATATGTTTATTCAAATTTTGTTGGAGAAGATTTCTCATATAAATGAAAAGTATGTAGTTTTTAAAATAAGTAGGAATTAAGTTAAAGAAGAACCCCCCCCCTCATGGCCCAGAGACAGAGGCAAATAAAACATTGTAAAAAAAGAAAAAGAAAGAAAGCTACAAATGGATTCAAATAGGGGGGATGTGAAAAAAAAAAGAGAAAAGCACAAAGGTACAATAAATGAGAGAGAAAGGGAAAAGACAACAGTCAATTTCAACAACATAACGAACCTCTAATCTCAGATGCAAATGCTCTAGCATTTCAGCAAAAATTCTTTTTATCAAGATCGTGGTGCAGTGCAAGGCAGCAAAGTGAAGAGACACTGCGCGCTAGGAGAAAATTTTACGTTGTTAGAGCGCATTTGATTGGCTAATTCGGCTCAGTAGGGTAGTGGTCTAAAGGGACTTAATTGAGCGCTAATAGAGTTTTCAGAATACGAATTTGGAGGTACATAAGCGCTCCATTAAATGGGTAACTTAAAAGGAAATTTAAGTGGAAACTTACGAGACTTTTCAGAATACCCCCAAGTCTTGTTTTATCCGACAGTTGACATAGGAACTGAGTGTCTCAGCCAATCAAAATGAAAGAAAGAAAGTTGTCAGATCTGACAACTTGTCAGATGAAATATTTTGATGAAACGCTCCCCAGAACGTTAAACTGAGCCACTGACCGTTTTAGTCCACAATGGGTAAAATGTTACAGACAGAACTTCTAATTGATCTTGTGCATCTCTTTCTTTCATTCTTTTTTATGCAGAGTGTAGTTCGAGTACTATTTCATGATAAGCGGTTGCAGTACACTGAACATGCCCAGATTGATGGGTGGAAGACAAACCGACCTGGAGAGAGAATATTAAGAATAGACCTTCCGCTTTCATACAACATTGTCAAATACAACACTGCCTCACAGAACATCAATGAAGTAGAGTTTTTCTGGGATCCCTCGTCAACAGTTGGGGTTTTCCTTCAGGTGAGAAACTGTCTGTAAATACACTTCCCTTACAAATTAAGATAATTTTTGTAATATGAGAGGTCTGGGAAAATGTTTGTAGGTGTGGGTTGTTTCGTCATTCCAGGAGCCTGCAACACAAAGCTTATCAATTTTGTATAGTGGTTTATATGATTGAATGTACACAAAGTTCAATGCAATTTATAATGAGCCCTGTGATCAATCAGTTTGTGTTCCTGGGCCTAGATGGGACTGATGATGGTTGAGGTATGTCAGTGTTGCTTTAATACTTCAGCTTGTATCAAACTGTTGCTCATTTTAGGAAAATTGAAACATCATGAAAATAAGCCATGAAATTTCTGAGGGAACACTGAAATTGGATTTATTATATTCAATAATTTAGGAGAACTTCCATAAGCCATTGATAGCACTCACAAATGTTGATATTTTTTCATGTGAGATCATATAGTATGGAAACAAAGAAATGGTGCACTTTTATCTGGATATTAGCTAAAGCTAAAAATATTGTCATCAGTATAAAATATGAAATGTATGTGCAAAAATTATTTTAGGCCAGTCATTTGCTTGAATTTTCTATTGTTTTTCTTTTTTAACACAGACATTGCGTAATTTTTCCATATCTTCAAAGGAATTGTGACAATATTATTAGACAATATCAATCCCATATTCATTACAAATTATTTTACTATGTTAATTTTTGATTGTGGTTTTGGTAAAGGCTCTTTGAGCTCCATTGTCAAAACATGACACAAAGGCTTGTTGCCTTCTAGACTTAATTCTTCTTACACCTCAGTATCGAGTCAAGTATTTAATTTAGCCCTTCATAAGTTATACATGACTAGGACATGTTCATGGGTCCTTAATCAGAATCTCAATCATTTGATTCCCAATCATTTTGATGTCCAATCATTTTGATACCCATGAGCTAAAGTCTTATTCCTTAAGGCCACTGCACACCTTATGACCTGACTGGCTTGCGACTGAGTGAGGGGAGATGTGACGTCACAGCTCTTGTCAGCTTGAGCGTCGCAGACCAGTCAGACAAGTCGCAAGGAAAATCGGAAGGATTTGACATATCGAATCCTTATGACTGGATCGCAAGCTCAATTCAACCTCCAGCCAATCAGACGGCAGAGTTGCATAACTCGTACGCATACGCAGTAGCCTAAACACAATTTCTCAGATGCTATGCCAAAAAGCGAATGCGTGAGTCGCAGATCGGATCGCAAGGTGTGCGTTGTCGAGGCTTATGACTGCCTTGCGATTCATCTCCCCTCACTCAGTCGCCGACCAGTCGGGTCGTAAGGTGTGCGGTGGACTTTACTTTATTTTAATTTCATGCTGTTTACAAGAATCTGAATGCGTTTGTTAAGAGTTGATGAAGGTTGTTGGAAAAATAAAGAGGCGCTTTGTGATAACTCCTGATTAAACTTGGGTTAATATCTGACTTATTTAGCACATGAACAGGTCACCAGTTTAATCAAACACTCCTTGGATGCATTATCATTCCTTCACAGATTCACTGCATAAGTTCTGAGTTCACAGCGAAGAAGCATGGGGGAGAGAAAGGAGTTATATTTAGGATACAGGTTGATTCATATTATGTTGATGATGATGGTACAGAGAAGCCTTTACATGCTGCCAGCTGCCAAGTCAAGGTCTTCAAGGTACATATCTTTAATATATATATTTTTCATTTATATTGCATCTTTTCTAGTGCTAATATCGATAACCTCTTTATCGCTAGTCCTGTCGATAATCACATGTTTTTGCCACTTATCGATTATCGATGACCTTTCTCTCGTGTCAATTATATCCGCTATTATGCAGGGACGGTGATTTCCCGCAATCGCGAAAAATGGACGGAATTCGCGTATACAGCCTTTTAAAACAGAAGGTGGCAAACGGAAAATCACAGAAAAGATATTGATTTGACTGTTAGCAGGTATTTTTTTTTTCAATTCAATTCATTTAATCTTCCACTCTTGTTCCTCCTTATTATTTGTTATTTTAGCCAAAAGGTGCAGACCGGAAACATAAAACGGACAGAGAGAAGATGGAAAAGAAAACAGACAAGCACAAATACCAGCCGTCCTACGATTGCACAGTTTTAACAGAGGTGGGTAGCCATTTATATCTCTCCTGTGTAACAGAATTGGGATGTGTGCTAGATTTTTCTATCAAAAAATTGATGAAGTCATTATTGGTATGAACTTGACCTAAGGTGGAATTCATTTCAATCAGTTTTGATGAGTGACAGAATAAAGGGAGTAAAAATTGAAAAAAATAAAAATAACATTGGAGAGCAAGGGTCTGAGAGTAAGTCTTGTGAAGAAAAACATAATGGTGAGTTAGATGGAGGGGAAGTTTTAGTGGCATTTGTAGAGATGCCAAGTTCAAGGTTCAGCTATGCATTAGATTTTCCATGACTCTGTATGGGGATAAGCTGTGATACTTGCATGAGAAGGAGATTGGGGGAGGGGTGAGCTAGAGTCCCGAAGGCAGGAGTCTCGCATCTAAAGCATGAAACTTGGTTTATTTGCTTTTGTGAGAAGATGGTATTAAAAGCAGATTCAGTTTGGTATGAAAAATTTGGGAAATGAATTTGTAAGAGATGCACAAAGATAGATAGGATGACAACAAGCTTTGCAAGAGATTTCTTCATGAAAGATGACATAAAAGAGTTGGGAGTAATGGGAGAAGATATGTGATGGAGGAGTGGAATTTGTAGAGGAGTTTTCGTGCCTAGGGGATAGTGTGTGGTTGATGGATGTGAGACTGCTGTGATAGCTCTAGGAGCAATGTTTGGATGGATGAAGGTTAGGGAATGTGAAGAGTTTCATAGATTTCCTTTGAAGACAAGCGGAATAATGTATAAGATTTGTGTGAGATCAGTGATGCTGCATAGGAGTGGGACATGGTGTTTGAGTAAAAATGAGATGGTGATTTGAAGAGGACAGAGAGAGAGAGACAGAGCAATGCTTGGTGTGAAGTTAATGCATATGAAGATGATGGGAGACTTGATGCAGAATTTTGGTATGGATGATGTAGTGTACTGGGTGACAAAGGCAAATGGGGTACATTGGCGTGGGTGTGTGCTGAGGGATGACGGGCATGTGAGGGGATAGCACACATAATCATTGAAGGAGATCTCAATTTTCTTGCTAGAGTTTTGGGGTCCGAAATGTTACAATACTTGTCATGTTCTTTGCTCCTCTCCAATGAAATATTGCTTCCTCAAGGCAGTGGCCTAGGACAAAGAATCATAGTTGTAAAGAGATATAGTGGCACTGACATAGAGGGCAACAAATTCTTCCACCAATACCATCAAGCCCTACTTAATTGCTGTTATCAAACCATGACCAGGCCAATAATGGTATGCTAAATTGAAATCCTTTTGATTGAAAAGTCATAGTTTTCATGTTAATCTTATAATTCCATTCTTGATTATATATTTGTAATCCATTTACTACAAAGCCAAGATAAGCATCTGTACTGCCTAACATATTCCCCATTTTATATGCCAGTCGCCGGTGTCTATACCGCAGCCTTCCAATATAAGCGGAATCCAGAACCCAAACCCTGGTCTATCATATCAGAATGAGAGTGGGAGGAGGAGTTTCTCATCATTAGAACAATGCTACTCACCGTTGGACAGCACCTACTCATCCATCGAACAGAGCTTTGTAAATAGTACTCCAAACAGGTGCGATGCTTTCACACTTTTGTAACTCTGAGTTGCAACTCTGCCTAATCTTACTAGGAAAAAATATATACTGCCGTTATTAGCAGCAATTGTTAGAATGTTCATTCTTGATTTTTAACATTGTTTTTATTATTGTTTGTTTGGTAGGTGAATAGCGAACTGAATCACTGACCAGTAGGTCTCTCCTCCCGATATAACTGATTTGGGGAGGGGGGTGTAGGAGGACCACTTCCCCGGGGTTTCCCCCTTCTCTTATATGAATATTGAAGTGGGTACTTAAACGTGCAAAGGTGGTGACTCTCCTCTATTTAACATCCACCCGAGGGACATATTTACACTCTTTGACAGTGTTTCTCTAGATATTTATATCAAGACATTTAGAGCGGTCTATTCATATCTCTACACCATTTTAGGTAACAGAATTAAATTTTTGTTAATTAAATATAACAAAAATAACCAATTATGTCTCATACTTGAATATAAATGGCAGTTGTGTATGCCGTCTGAATATTAAAATGAAAGGACCACACACACACTTGTATGTATGAATAACAAATATGTGACAAATGATTTTGGTACAAAATGTGTGATTGCTGAGAAGTGAGCAAAATAAGCATGGAGTTTCAGCCAGCCAGCTGCAGCATGGGTCTTTTTCTAAGCAATAGTAATACACTGTCCTGCATGTACTTACCCTTGTTTGAGATCTTCATTGTTCTCATAAAAGATTTCATGATTTCATAAAAATAAGGTTTATGCAAATGTACCAGATCTAGAGCTACAATTATGTGATGATTACAATTGAACTAGACCTTTTCATTTGTAATGAAATCATTGTTTGCTGCAACTTTATTTTAACTGTTTATTTTGTTTCTACTAGATCTCCTGCTCCATCAAACAACCATGTTCTTTCACCTGAAGTATCAAATGCAGAATCACCATCAGTAAGTAGAACTCATCATTTTCTTTGTAATTATGCTATTGATTTTGTGACCTGAAGTTTTTATTACAGTAAAAAAAAAAGAAACCAATTGATTCTCTTATACTGATGATTTGAGCTCTGATTTTGTAAATACCAAATTTTTCAACACATTCTTTGTTAATTCATAATTACCACTATCTCAGATATATGTAATCCTGAAAATTAGATGCAGAAATTCAAAGAATGATACCAACATTTCAAATGCTGATGCTCTTCTCTCATCTCTTCCTTCATTTCCAACTCAATATCTTCCTTTTTTGCTTTCTCATTTACTTCTCCTTATTCTGTCTTTTCAAGACTAACCACATGGTTAAGCCTAAATGCTTTATCTGTACCACCATGCACATAAATCATTCAGTTCATCCATTTAAATTCAGTTCATCCATTTCAATGTGCTACTAGATACACATCTAATCATGTATTACACTGTCTTTTTTTCTGTTTTTGTTCCTATCTGCTTGATTGATCAAATAGCCGTTATATCCACACTACACAGCAGCTCAGACACAAGAATGGCTGAAGCAGCATAGATTTGATAATTATTGTAAACCCTTCCAGAATTTCTCAGGTAAGTGCTTATGTATTAACTACTTTGTTCGATGTTGCACCTGTAAGGGAATACCTAACTTGATTAGGTGTTTGTTTTATCTCCTGAACTTTTTTTCTCCAAGATATTTGAAATTGTATAGAAGGGGCACAACAAATTGTCTTAAGCTGAGGATTTTTGGTATGCATGCACTTGTTCTTTTTAAAAAAATCAATCTAGAAAGGGATTGAGTAACATTGTGAAGGTTTCCAAAAAGCTGAAGTGTAATGCCCTACATGCTGTCAGTACATGCAATATTGTTTCAAGAGGAAACCTTGAAAAATTATTTCATTATCAGCACTGCATGCTTTGCAATCTGTAAGAAAGCAAAATTTCCCCTCCATAGCCTACAGTGTTATCTTAAGTGTCCATATGGAGTTCAATGACTACTGTCATCATTATCGCTGCAATTATGCAACAGATTAGCTATAAAACTCGAGTGATTCTTGTCTTACCTAAAGGTTTTCAATTAAAAGGAAAGTAAAGCCATTTTAATGGAAACATTTGCTTATGTAATGCTAGTTTCATGCGGTAGCATAATTATTATCTACATGTATGTTGCAACCTTAAAATAATATGTGAAGTACATTTCCACCATACAAAGCAAAATAGTTTCCTACATGGAGAATGACAAATGTATGTATATGTTTCATTGAATTGAAGATTGAATACCAATACATTTAAATTTAAAAAAAAAAATCTTGTATTTTTTTAAGGTGCTGATTTACTGAGACTAGCAAAGGAAGATTTAATTCGTATCTTGGGTCCAGCTGATGGTATTCGACTCAACAATGCCTTACAAGAAAGGTCAATTTTTATTTTCCATAGACTAGTAAAGCATAATTTATTCATTGTTATATGACAGATTTTGATGAGTGATCTCATTTCATTGGCCTCGTACTCCTAAATTTTCTTAATAAGTAAATAATAGCGGTTGGTGAAGATAATGGGCAAAATACCACCTTCAAGGCAAGCTGTATGTTTGCTTCAGAAAGAGAGCATTATCATTCAGCTTGTGAAAGAGGTAATAGTTTGCCTTGTCACCTTAAATCAAGAGGTACTTTATATTCCACATCTGAAACCACTATCATGGAAGAAGCCATTATTTATACTTCTCTACAAGAATGATTTGTGTAATGCATATCACTGAAGTCCATCCTCATTGTACTGGTAGTGCATAGATATGAATTTTAAACACAGGCCCGTATTCTGAAGTCAGGTTTAACTTAGACCATGGTCTAACTCTGTGATAAAGTAATAGGAAGCCCTGAGTGTCAAAATTGTTATCAAGTTGTATTTTTCTTATGTTTACTGTGCTCTTTCCTGATTCATTGATGGTGAAGACAATCATCTATTTTTATATTCTAGGCAATCATGAATGATTTGAGAGCCAGTGAGTTGAAATATGATATCTCTACTGTAGTGATTTATGTAATTATTGGCTATCCATAGTTGAGCCACAACTTTAAAACCGAATTTAAGTTAAACCAGACTTCAGAATACGGGCCATATTTTTGCATTAGCAAGGTGAATGTGATATCACAAAGGATTTCATTTGAATCTGATATATCACCTCAGAGTGTGCTACAGTCATCCTAAGGTAATGGATAATGTTGAGTTTGGTTTTGAAACGGCCCCAAGTTCTTAAAAAAGGAAAGAGAAAGTTCTCCCTTGACAACCCTGTGTACCCATTTTTTTTTAAATATCTGTTAAATAATTTGAAGTGATTTGAAATTCTGTAGCATTAAGGTCTGTATTCTGAACTCTGGTTTAGATTAAACCCTTTATAAAGTTGTTTAACTAGGAGAGCCAATAGGGGCACAAATCCCTAACAGTACACATCTCATGTATGAACGTGTATGACACCCAAATTGTTTGGGAATGATAACTGAAGTATTTTGAACTATTTTTCATCATTATGAAAGCAAAAGGAAACAAAATAGTTAGCATAAGAAATATACAATATGAATAGAATGTTAGAATTTGGCTCCCCATAATTTCAGCACAGACTTACATGTAGACCATGGTCTAAGTTAAACCTGACTTCAGAATATGGGCCTAAGCGTTTTTTGAAGGGTAATAAAAGTTTTGATGGTAGCACGTGTTTATTCAAATTTATATTTTTTGTGACAGGTTTTAATTGTGTAAATCAATCTTAAACTGCTTGTTTCTTTTGGTGATAATAAGTCTTTATTTTTTGCCCCACAGACATATCAGACCAAGATTAACAATGTACGTCTGTCAAGAAAGAGAACAAGGTATCATGCTCTTACATATGTATTCAGATTTTTTCATTCAAAATGGCAATATTTGTGGTATTTGGCTGATTCCACTATAGAGACATAATTTTTTTTTTTTGAGAGAGTTTGCCTGTTTTGTATTAGTTGCCTTCCTGTTTTACAATTTATTATATGAAAGTATGCCTGTCCTAGCACGGGAACTCCTTCATCCCAATAATTTTGTATTTATTGTATAAATCTTGATAATGTATTTACTAGACATTAGTAACTCTTTCACAAAATCAAAATGTCACATAAAATCAAACATGCATTGTCCCAATAGTGAATGTGACTTTGGAATTCCTGTTTGTATTGATAATTATAAATCAGAGATACGATTCTGTCAATTATTAGATGGTTCTTTACTCCAATATATAATATGACACATGCCCACATATGCTTATTCTTGTTGCCATTTTCAGGGTCTATCAGCATTTCTAAGTTGTCAGTTTCCATTTGCTTCACTGCAACTATGCCAGGACTGAATGTGATATGATGACAATCCACCTTAATTTGAAAGAATTTCTCTCAAAATCATTGCTCTCTCAGGCTACAGGATATTGCATATTTGTTATTTGATTATCGCCAGACGTAAAAGACAGAGACACGACAATATAACAAAAACTTTCACATCCCACTTTTTAGCTATCACTATCAGAATAAAAATAAAATATTAGTTTGGGTAGACATTTATACAACACTGGTGAGGTGGATTGTAGTAATGCCTGTATATTATGACATTTCAAGGCAGATTTCTCTTCTGAAAGCTGTCGAAACATCAATATATCATGAAGTTTCAGTGTCTCAATATCATTGTCATATCATGCTGCCGTACTGCTCTCTGTCTCTATTTGCCTTTGGCTTCGGTTTCTTTCATTAATTGATTTCCCCTATTTGTTTTTCAGTATACCATGCCATGTACCTTGAGAGACCGTTGGTATCAGAATTGAAAGCCAAATTAGCAGCACTATACCATGTTGACAGTGAACACATCTCAAGAATTCTCAAGCAAGGAGTTGGAGGAATCAGAGTTTTAGTCAGTGATGAGGTCAGTATGTCACCACGTTTGATTCTCCTCAAATTATCTTGGGTAATAAGCCAGTTCGTAGTTCCTTTCTGCGCATGATCAGAAGATTCTACGCGTGATCAGAGGAAGGTCATTTGTACTAAAGTGACATGGTGGTTTAAAATCTAATGAGATAAGCACCAACTCTGATGTCTTGATTATTCATATATTCTTTTGAATTGTGGTTTTCATTTACATCCACAAAAACCAACAATGTGTCCACGAATGACTGGTATTTCACAGTTTGCCAAGTACATTATGCAACAAGCTATGATATGCATTCAAAGTAGGAATGCATGCAACAAATACCATCATAAAGTGTTCATTGGTGTGCTATTCTAGTCACCTGGGGGCCGTTTCATAAAGCTGTTCGTAAGATAAGAGCGACTTTAAGAACGACTGGTGAACCTTTCTTACGCGCTAAACCATCGCCAATTCAATATACCACTTACCGCAAGAAGGGATCACCAGTTCAATTTGTTCATCCTGCTATGTAAGGCAAGCTTACGTAATATCTTGCTTTGAAATCTGCCTATCATAATGAATGAAATAAAGGTCATTTGACCAAAATTGTCCATGAAGTAACTACGAACTGGTCTATTGGCTCAATGGGTTAATGGTATATCTTCACCAAACCTACATGTATTAACTTTAACCTAACCTAGCAACAAATATGAGCCATGCATTCATCATATACTCAAAGGTATGCATGACATGTGAAGATTATTTAGCTAACAAGTCAAGGTCTGGCCTAGCAACAATCATGAATCCTGGAATATTTTAGGTTTAGAATTCCACCATTATTAAAGAAAATTCCTGAAGGTGATTGAAATGAAGAAAAAAAAACAAACAGATGGTAGCCTGCTAACATTTCAGCCATTGTAGGCTGAATATTTGAATACCTTTTGTGAGCTAGTTATTCAAATCTACATGTACTTTGGGACATGAGACCTAATGAATGCATGATAAAAGATACCTCCTCTCTGCCTATTGGATGATATCACTAAAGTCTATTGTCAAACAAAATGTTTATGCATGAGAATTTTTAAATTAAATCATGGCGTGGAAATTTCTTCACTAACTATCAAAAAGTTTGCTCTAGCATTTGCTGGGGTATATAAGAAAGGCCTTGCTTGCTCATAGGCTGGAGGCAGTGAGCAAGCAAGGCCAGTGTGCAGTGACACATATAATAGAACATGTGACATCTGATAATGATGTCATTACATATTGATGTGACTACATCAACATTACAATAAACATGCACAACACAAGACTTCACAACATACCATAACCCCCAGCTAACCTTTATGCTGAATGCTGGCCTTGTTTATTATCTATTTATGTCAGCCTCTTTTCGGCTGACATGAATAGGTGATGCTAGTGGGCTGCGTTTTCAACTCAAAAGTAATTTATGCTAATTAGATTTGAACCAAAGTCTCAGGTTTATAGTGCATACATATGTTTCTTTGATCAACAAATACTATTCTCAAATTTGTTGTTTTTTTGACACAAATATTAATTAGTTACACTTTATGATTATGAATTTGTATTTTTCAGATGGTGCAAAACATTACAGATGAGAGCAACTTTTCACTAGAGGCAGTGAAAGGTATGTAGAATTATAAGGGCCTGCTACTCACACCCCCCCTTGCAAATTTCAAATGCACAGATCTGATTGGTTGAAAGTCATGTTGCAATTGATTTTTTAATGTACCTTGAATGTAATTTCTGTTATGTGCCCATGAAAATTCTCTAGAAAAAAGTGATGAAAAATGAGAGCTCACTGGTTGATCTCAAATGCAGTAAATGTTATCAACTTAACAGAGAAAAATTCCCAGAGTAAAATGTTGATAATTTCATCAAAGTCTTATTATAACAATTTTAAAGTTTAGCAATATTTTGTGAACACAGTTACATGCCATCATGAATGTGCAATAGGTGGGTGTCTTGTCTCCACTTTCCTTTTTCTTACATTATAAAACAAAATCCCTAGAGAGTCGTGATTATCATTACTTATTAAATCATGATCGATCCATGAAGTTGTCAATCCATTTTTTTTACATTCTTGGGAGAGCAATATCATATTTCATATCAATGCAAAAGAATTTGGGGGATATGACATCATCAGCTTGCTCATTGCATATTCATAAAGACATGCTTAGAACAGTTTGACCAAAATGTCATAATTTTGTTATTCTTTGTTCAATTTTGATGACATGTTCAGTGCTTTGCTTGTCTGATTTCAACTCATATTATTTTCAGCCAGGAGTACTCCTTAAACCAAAAGGACAATTGGCATGAAATGGATCAAAATTATTTCCAGTTGTCTGACTGCCATAAATAAATTTCCCTGCAAATACACATACAGTGTATGGCATTAATATTAATTCTACATTGGACTTTGGTTTTCATATGGTCCTTTTTCTTGCTCAAATCTAAAAATATATCTTTTAAAATTCAGCCATTTCTGAAGCAATTTTTGTTCAAATAAATGATTATGAATAAATTAACATAAGCTTATGTTTAACTTCAAGATAGACACTGTTCTCACTACCATCCTAAAACTGGAAACTAGTTTAGCGTGTAATGAGAACGGTCGAAGAGATCTTCCAAAGTGGTTCAGAAAACTACCTCTGTGATGCAGTTTTCACGATCGCTTTGCCTCGTTAAACTGGTTTTAGTGTGAGGACACAACTGTTCTTCAGGAAGCGATCTTCGCACATTTTGAGCGCGCTACTCCACACACTGTGAATGTCTACGCCGCAGTTTTGAATTTTTCGCAAAACATGTCACCCCACTGAGTTCCCATAGCAACAAGACCACTTTATGTGAAGCGGGTTTGAAAACCACTTTCCGTTGATCAAATGAGAATGCTAGCAAAGCGATCTTCCAAACTGTTATCCTGAATTGGTTTTCAGTAAACTAGTCTTAGAAAGTATGAGAATGGTGTCAAAAGCCTTCCTGTATTTGTTAATTACAAACGTCGTCGGAGTACCTTTGTATTGGGCATTTCTTTTGCTTTTTTTTTCAGATCCCGATGGAAACACATATACAATAGTGATGAAGTGAAAACATATCTCTGAAGAATAACAAATGAACTTATCTAGCAGAAGCGAAAGTCTTCATTATATGGAGTCTGAAATCCTTGGCAGTAATCTTCTTGGACTCTATCCAGCACTTCTACAATGCACAAGAGAGGAACGAGTTTGCATCGATTCTTGTCATTTACATCTCCTCTGTGTATTGGTTGATGTACGCTATGTACTCGTTGAACAGCATTTGAGTAGGAGGACAATTAAAGGGGAAATTCACCCTGACATAAGTTGGTTGCAATAAAAGCAGAAACATTTGAGAAAAGTATTGGTGAATGTTTTGGTTGAAGAATAATGGAGATATGAATTTCTAAAATGTTGATTTTGTGATGTCAAAGATAAGAAGCTCCTCCATTCGGGTAATGTAAATTCCATAGGATGCAATTTTCTGTAAAAATGGAAAGAGATTTTATGTAATTGTTGGGTGGATATCATCAGGCACGTCATTTTATATCCCCTACGATAAGAAAAATATTTTCATCTTCCATTAAAAACATTGCAGTCAGTCGGCAAGCCCTCAAAAAGTTGCTTCTTTCATCCAAATGATATTCTCAACTAGAGGGTTTTTGCATTGGTAATGAGCTTGGTTCGGACAAAAAACACCTCTTTTTATTCGGCCATTGCTGCTCTAAATATTGACCAATCTTTGTTTTTGGTATTTTTATAGAGAAGATATATTATTCTTTCAGGTCATGTGTCTGGATTTTTAAAAAGATTTTGTAACATATAGGTAAAACTTTTGATCTAAAACATAAAACAAAATAATTATTTTCATGCAACAAATCTTGTTTTTACACTGAATTTCTGGTTGGGCCCAAATGATTTTTAGATTATGATAAAGCTGAAGGTGTACACTTTTTTATAAGAAGAGGTATCTTAGATGGGTCAGCAGCCAGCTTTTCATAGGCCAAGTACATTTAGCAGTTTAAAAACAAGAATACTGCGCTCTGATTGGTCGTAGAGACCACACACCCTTGCAATTCCAATGTTCCCACATGACACTGGGCCTCTGCAAGATCACACTCGTCATGTGGTAATCTCTTCAAATTACCCTCGCCTGTTGTTTTAAAAACACTATTCAACCAATCAGAACTCTGGATTTTATGCTACTCAGAAATTTCAGAAATCTCCTCTTGCATTTTTGTGGAAAAAACTGGCTAATGACCCATCTAAAAGGTTATCAAGAGTGACATTGTTAGAAAGTAGAGTTTGAGCTTTCTGATGATATAAATAAAACACAAATTTTGCACAATTTGTAAGGGAGAAAATTCTGTTTGAGGCATCTTTTCATGCCTATAATTCACTTAATTATCAAAAGAAATGATCAGTATTGAAAGATGATGTTCACTCTTTTATATGGTACGAAAAAAAATTAATTTTACTCTAAGAGAAAGTAGTTAAATTCTCTGAGAAACAAAGTCTCACAATTCACAAGATTTTGCAGGGACATGAATTCAGCTACGAGAGGACTTGGATAAATCTTGCTCATTAACTCGGGGGCTTGCAGACTGACTGATTGGAATTCGTTACATGGGGAGCTGTTCGAATATGCCGACAAAATAAAACAGTTTAAAATCCACAACTCTTATTGATGGATGTTATTCAAATTTTCACCAATAGCTATCTCTAACTTATCGTCAGGCTAAACTTCCCCTTTACTGGAGAGGTGTGGTTCTCCATATCAAATATCATCTTGAGCTTTTATTGTATTTTACATGTGACTATGTTTCATTAAATGCTTTTTAGCGTATTGTTCATGCACTTAGATTTTCTTTTTCATACTTGCAATGTAAGAACGGAGTTGCGACGGATCATACATAATCATGACAGCGTTAATATACATTGGCAAACATACAGTTCTAGCAGACTCCTTTTACTCTTTTTTTTTTCTTGAGCCCTTTTGCACTGTTTTTTTTTAATGGCATAATGATTGCTACCTTTTGCAACAGGGTGCTAATTTTCCTGTGTATTTTTTACAAGACAGGATTCACCTAGAAAATCACACAATTTCATTTCCCAGTTTGGTACACATTGCATCACCTTGTTGCTCAGGTTACACTGGAAAGATTCGCACTTCATAATTATCACAGTGATCATTTGTCAAAAACCATGTGTATGTTTGTGCTTAAGTATGATTTTAATTTGTATTTACAAAGGATAAATATTGCAGGCTGTGGATTGGCAGTTTAGTTAGTATACTCTGTTTGAGTTTGAAATATATACGGTAAAACAAATTATTTGGAACCATACCGTGTTGCTGGTATATACAAATGGAGGATTGGACCTTTTTTTTTGTTGCATATTCTGGCCTGAAATAATGCTTTGAGTGAGATGAGTAGTCAAAATGAAGGCAGATAATTTATAATAATAATATAGGGTATTTATATTGCGCACATATCCACCTTGTTAGGTGCTCAAGGCGCTCCTTTATTACCCGGCTAAGCTAGGCGTTCATAGTGCACACAGCTTTTTAAGGAATTTCTTCCTACCGGTACCCATTTACCTCACCTGGGTTGAGTGCAGCACATTGTGGATCAGTCTCTTGCTGAAGGAAAATACGCCATGGCTGGGATTTATAAAAGTTTTGCAGTCTTTTCAAGGGTTATTTTAGGAATGACAAATTCTTGTCTGGTGATAAAGTTATTTGATGACTTTAGAGCATGTGGACTCAGTCCTTTTTCTCATAAAAGATACCAAACACTGTGCAAAACTGTTCTCATTATTTACTGTTCAGTTCAATGAGCATTTATCAACTGTTGGCCTAATGTGAGAAAAAACTCCAATGGTTTTGCATTCTGAAGTCATGCGTAAAAATATTGTACAGAATAAATCAACATCTCTCGAGGTTACTTCAGTTGACACACAAAGGTGGTTTTGAAAACCCACGGTTGAGTCCATGGTTTATGCAGATTTCCTGTATAAATTACGCTTATTTTACCGCGTATCGGGCGCGTGTATAAAAAATGTCCAATTCTGATGCGCGCTATTGTCAAAGTGCGCCAAATCAACACCTGTTACCATGGTAAGATACGCTATTTTATTCATGAGTCCACTGTTTTAAGAGTGGACTCATGAATAGAATAGTGTATCTAACCATGGTAATGGGTGTAAATTTGGCGCTCTGAGACAAAAGCGCGCATCAGAATTGGAATTTTTCATACACGCGCCTGATACGCGGTAAAATAAGCGTAATTTATACAGGAAATCTGCATAAACCATGGACTCAATTGTGGGTTTTCAAAACCACCTTTGTGAATTCGGGCCTAAATGTTTGGACCTAGCTAAGGTACTGTAATCAAAGCTCATCAGCGATTTTATGCATCAGTTTCCAGTATGATATACCTCTGCAAGGTTTGTTGAATAATCCTTTACTTTGCCACTTTCAGATTTAGCAGATTTTTACTTTATCTCATTTTGTCATATCAATCTGCCTTTTATTTTTTCTAAATGTGCCTGTTACATCTCATTTTTTCCCTGTGGTGGATGTATCATGAACTTGTCTATCATTATTGATGTGAAATTGTGTTGTTTCTCAACAAAATGTATTGCCCTACCCAAGGCATTGATCATGGATGTTGGAATGAATGAAATGTTTTAGAACTTTGTACATATTTTTAAGAACCTGTACAGAAGATACAGATGATAGATCACTTTGTTTGATCACATTCTATAGATTTTGAAGATATTCTGGTAAAGAGAATCAGAAGCTAAGATAATTCTGTGTCAAAGTGGTTTGTGTTTGTTTCCCCAAAATTATATGAGTCTTGATGGAGAATGAGTGAAAGACATACAGTACTGAAATGACGTCACTTCCCCCCCCCCCCCCCCACACACACACAAAAAAAAATCAAATATTCAGGGGTACTCCAGGCACTGAAAATAATAATTATCTACATAAATGCAGTAAAATGCTTATCTCGCATCCACACTGGTATCCCTTGAAATCAAATTTGCAACAATGTATATCTTTTATCAATTTTTTTTTAGTTCTTATACACATGTAATAAAGAAATGACAACAGTTTATATATCATTGAATTTTCATGAAGACATGTTCTCTCAAATTATTTTCAGCCTGAAGTATCCCTTAATACCAACATATCATTAATGTTGGATTTCTTTTATAATGAAAATTTTGCTGAAGAAAAAAAATTTAATTTGCTGGGATGACTTTGTTACACCACAAGAAATCTTTAAATTAATTTTTTGCAAATTGTCGTAAAATTCATCCAACATTAACTAGATGCATTAGACCGAGTTTCCATCATTTTGATATTACTTTCTTATAAATATTATAATTTGAGTTTCCTTTTTATACACCTGCATATACCATGGTGAAGCTTAATTATCTTAGTAGTACAAACACACATATCTTAGTAGTACAAACACACACAAATGCAAGTCTTTTCCTCCAGTGGCTAACATCTTTATTGCTGTATAATCTTTTTTTTTTATTGACATCTGTAACTCTAGCTTTTGATGAAAGAGAAAAAAAAATGGTTCGGCTATTACCCAGCACGTGCAGAGACAACTTTCATTCAAAATTTACTCTACACATTTCACTGAAACAAGCTGAAAAAATAAAGGAAGGAAAATTATTTCAATGCAGTTTTTGAAATAAATTTCAATTTGCTTGCTTCAATTCAATAGAAAACAAATGTGCAGCTATTCTCCTGACTTGACACAAATAAACAGTGACTTTGTAGAATCAAAATCACATCCACACGAACATACTGACATAATAACACCAAGTTAATGCAATATTCAAGATCTTCAAAAATTGTTAAAAAGGAAATAATGTAGTACATTAGAAACTAATTCAATAATAGCAAATGACAATAATCAAATTCATGAACCAGAAATCAATGTCACTCATAGTAAATAGTGATGATCTTGATTACAAATAAATATATTTCCTAATAGAAAACAATGAGCAGAAAGTTGAATCCACCCACAGCCAAGTGGAAGGTTTTAATAAAATTCACGATCATCTGTTTCATCATAAAAACCAACTTTGCAAACTACAAATAAAGATCTCAATATTCATTTCTAATATCCAGAGCTACTTTTAGTACTGTCACATAATGTTCTGTTTCGTTATCACAAATGGGTGTTAAAGAAATCAAACATTCATGTACCTTCTCCCTAATATAAAAAAAAAATTGGGTATATTATCATATTTATGATAATCCACTTTTAAATAGCACTTAATTTTCATCCAACTTTCTCCAGAGTGCTGTAAATATAAAACATCCAATTCATTTCATACATTGTGATTGTGTGGAGTGTTTTGCTATTTCTGCTTATCAGTTCACTCAGTTGGGAAGCTAATTCAACCCGATATTGATCTCTTCATACAACTGTTATCACTCAGACTGAAATATCCCCCAAACATTTTATGATCACAAGGATAGTAGGGGGAAGAAAGGTTGCTTAAAACAACAATGGAGAACCATGATAGTGTCTTTTTTTTATAACGAGACACTTTCTTCCAAAGGTAGTCCAATACAGTGAACCACACTGACAAGTTAGACATGCTCAATAGAATACAGGCTAGCTCCAAACCAATCATTTGAATGCATACAAGTCCAGTCTAATCCAGTAAATTTATGAGAGCCAGCTCTTTTAAATGTTTCTTACAGATAAATGGCAGTGTAGACAAGCTGTCCATCTGCACTATCATCATAAATGTTGCACTAGCTATATATCTATGTGATGAACACCATGTAGTTGCAGGAGTGGTATTCAATTATTCATAGGAATTACTGCTTTCTAACAAAAGAGTTTTTTTTTTTTTTAAATCTTGTCCGAAATTTCATTTTTAAATACAAGGAAATGGAGTGCTTTAAGAGGTGTACTCCATGCAATTCTGCAAGATAACTGAAGAAATTGGGTTCATAAGGCCGTTTTGCAAACTATAACGGGCACGGAATCTGCAAAGGCATTGGGAGCAACAACCTATCGATTCTTCATATTTGTACTATCTCCCACCTTGACTGCATTGTTGCATAAACTGTGTATAGCAAGGTTTTACATGCATGGAGGATGAAGCTCTTAACTACCTCTGCATCACTGTGCAAAAAATCATAACTTATAAGGCGAAAAAATAATCAGGACTTGTGCAAAAACAATTAGATTTTAACGTTTCCCTTCTTCCTAGTCCTCAACGTTACCAGCATCTTTCTTTACTATCAACAATCACATTGTGCAATATCAAAAATATGCTTGGAGCTTCTATGCCTCTTCTGAATTTCACTTTTGAAATCAAATGTTTTTGTTAACTTTCCAAGGTGTGAGTCCTGCCAAGTGTGCTCTTCTCACTGATATTGATAGCACAGGAGGCTTACCTCTGTGAAGTATAAGATATTTATGCTTTTCAACATGAAATTTTAAGATGTCTGCGCTCCTTTAATGAAAACCTGCTACCTTTATAGGTGGTGCAGATTAAGTACTGCATGACCTTGTGAGTTAATCATTTAGTTAAAATGATGAGGGAAGTAAAGTAGTAGCATTCATTGCATAAACATCGCTAAGTATTTTCCAATGTATGTGAAAGTGGATACCTATTGACTTAAAAAAAAACATCCCCATAACAGAGAAATCACACAAATCATAAAATATATAAACTACGAAAAAAAAAGGATCAATTAATTATGGCACTTACACAAAATTGGGTTGCGTTGCACACAAGCCCGATAATAGTTTATCTTACTTTAACCCAGCTGTTCACACACCATTGCACTTTCAAATTAGTTATGTATATACATGTATAGCAAAATGAAGTAACGCTATTATACAATGAAACAAATCAAAATGTTTCCCTTTGCCAATAAACCCTCTCCGAAAACCACCCTAAAATTTAAAACCCACAACAGATAATCAGGACTACATACTGTACAAGACATATATCAATTTCTTTTATTTGCATGCTGTACCATATTATTAGGAGGGAAATTATCACACTTTCAGTTGAGATTCCAGTGATTGCACTTACAGTGCAGCACTTGAAATCAGTCTCAAGCACACATTAAGTGCCATATTTTATCACTAACTTGTGCAAACATCTACGGGAATCTAGGGTCATTTGGCTTGATTATAGGCTTTCCCATTAGAGCAGCAGCAGAGAGTGGCATTCTAGGACCACCTGGTGGAAACCCCACACCACCAGGTGGAAACCCCACACCACCAGGTGGAAGACGCAATGCACCACCAGGCATTGCTCTTGGGGGGAATGCACCTGGTGGAGGACGCATTGCACCTGGAACCATACGAATTGCACCTGGTGGTGGAGTTGCACCTGGAGGCAAGCGAACTGCATCTGGAGGCAAACGTATTGCACCAGGAGGAGCAGGACCCGGAGTAACTTGGCCGGGTCGAGGACGAATTCCACCTGGTGGAAAGGCACCCTGAGGCAGACGGACTGCACCTGGTGGGATACCACCTGGTGGATGAGGAATTTGACCTTGTGGGGGACGAACAGCTCCTGGTGGAACAGCACCTGGTGGTAGGCGAACTGTACCAGGAGGGAAGCGGACAGCACCTGGAGGAAGTCGAGGTACACCTCGCAACTCTTCTTGCATACTAGCAGGTATTGGTAGCCTTATTCCTGGTGGCATTCCAGGGGCTCGCAGAGGGATTGGTCCTACTTCAGACATTTCTGGTCTTGTACTTTGCATACCTGCCCTCATTACTGCATCAGGTGCCATAGGTCTCATGGGTGGTCTAATCATCTGTTCCATTGCACCTCTCATGGCAAAAGGGATTCCTGGCCCTTGAAATCTTGGCGGTCTCATCATGGGGGGTCGTGGGTTTCTATGCAACAGCATATTTGATCCAGTGTCAGAAAGAGTAGGAGAAATACTTCTTTGAGATGGATCAGGTGATGACGAATGAATGACACCATCAGCAGGCATTGGTATTTCAACACTTACCGGTACTCCTCCAATACTTATTGAAATTGGTACCATAGGTCTAGGGCTTTGAGACTCTGGATTTCTAGATATTGGGGTAGTTCTCGGTGACCTTATATTATTATTTGGAGTTTCTGGACGATTGCTAGATTGGGGTACTGGTACAGGTGACATAGCAGGACTTTCTGAAACGTTAGCAGTTGTGCAAGGTATTGGCTGACTAACTGCTTGAGGTGAAGACTCGGCTGCAGTTACTGGAACAGGTGAAGGGGAGAACCTAACTCCTTCCTGCAAAGAGATTTGAGGTGACACCCTCTGCTGCATAACTGGACCAGGAAAACCTGAAGACCCTGGTGACTCTCTCTGTTGTACAACTGGGGCACCCAAACGTCCAACTAACCTAGGCCCAGCATGAATACCCTGTAATTGTGGTCCTGGCAATCTAACCATAACAGGAGCATGACGTGGAACCATTCCAGGTGTAACAGATCTAATTGGAACTGCTCCAACAGGTAAAGCACCGGGCATTCTGGCAACTTGCATTCCTGGTAGTGCCCCTTGCAGTGCAGCAGCAGTAGGAAGTGCTCCTCTTGGCACCAAGGCTGATGGAGTAGCTCCTGATAATGCCTCTGCAGGTAAAGAGGCTCCAGTAAATGCACCACCAGCAACAGCTCCAGCTGAAACTGCTCCTGCTGGAATTGCCCCAGCTTGAAGCGCTCCTGCTGGAATTGCTCCTGCACGAATAGCTCCTGCTGGAATTCCCCCTGCAGGAATTGCCCCAGCAGGAATTGCCCCTGCAGGAATTGCTCCAGCTGGAATAGCCCCTGCTGGTATTGCCCCTGCTGGAATTGCCCCTGCCGGAAAAGCTCCTGGAGGAATCGCCCCTGTTGGGATTGCCCCTGCTTGGATTGCTGTCCCTGCTTGGATTGCTGCCCCTGCTTGAATAGCTGCTCCTGCTTGAATAGCCGCTCCTGCAAGGCTTCCTGAGGGAATTACTCCCCCTGCAATTGCACCAGTGGGAATAGCCGATCTTGGTATTCCACCAATTTGGATAGCACCAGATGGAACTGCTCCACCTGGTAATACAGCTCCAGACAAGGCACCTGCTGGTATGAGTGTACCTGGTATAGGCCCTGGTACCATTGCTTGCACTCCTTCCAGTGGGGCAGCACCAGGTACTATTCCACGAGGTGCCATCGACGTAACGATCCTTGGTTGCAATACACCCATCTGAGAGCTGGCTTGTGCTTGAATTGCAGCTGATGTTAAAGCTTGCATATGTAGAGCTTCTGATAGAGACATTCCTGGTCTCACACCAGACATATTTACTGTCCCAGCTTGAAGCATTTCCGGAGTAACAACTCTCACTGGCATAGCTCCTTGCAAACCGGTTGGTGTCATTGCTCTGACAGTGCCCTGAGAAGCAGATATCCCGGCTGGATTTACTACCCGTACACCCTGCAATCCTTGTATACCTGCTATGCCTGCTTGCATGGGCACTCCTTGAACAGGCATACTGCCTTGCATAACAACTCCTTGACCTGGAACATGAACTAGTTGCATAGGAGATATAGAAGAGCTTGGTGGAGTCTGAACACGAACAAGCTGTACTCCCATTGGACTTGACATAGGAACAGGAGTATTGGGACGTACTACTGGCATTTGGAGGAGTGTCAACTGGGGATTTTGTGCTTCTCCCGAAAGTATGTGTGGGGACATGGTAGGATGAGGAGACATTGCATGGTGACCCGACTGCCGTGAAGAAGAACGAGAAGGAGGTCTAACATCTGACTCGACCTGCTGCTCCTGTTCTCTAGGCACTTCTTGCAAGGGAAGTCCAGGATGTATGGGGCCAATGAACCCTGGTGGTCTATCTGGTTCTTCACCCTCTTCAGCAGTATCATTATTATCTTGAAGAGCTTGTACTTGTGCTTCCATTTGTGCTTCCAATTGCGCTTCACGCAACTGTGCTGCTTGAGCATCCTGTAGTTGCTGGACTGGAGTTCTTATAAATCTAGCACCTGGAATAAATCCCTGTCTGGGAATCAACACTGGTCTAGGAAGACCTACAGCTTGAGGAATCAGCTGTGGCATTCCAGGAACAGGTACTGCAGGCCTATGGACAACCACATGTCGAGGAACAAGAGTTGGTTGGGGCACAAGTGCCTGTTGAGGAAGTAGAGTTGGTCGGGGAACTAAATTCTGCTGGGGAACTAGAGTCGGCTGGGGAACGAGAGTTGCTTGTGGGACAAGAGCTTGTGGTTGTACAATTGTTTCTACTTGCTGTTGCAATCCTGCTTCCTGTGCAAGTAGCTGTTGTTGTTCCACTGCCACAGATGTTTGTGAAGACTGTCCGGTCCCTTGACCTTGGGCCTGCATTAATTTTTGCTGTACATGCAACCTAGCTTGCTGCTCCAATTGCTTGTATTTTTCCATTTCTTCAGGTGGAATTGATACAGGACCACCATCTTCAGACTTGTCCTTGGTTCCTTCTTCTTCCTTTACAATGGGTGCATTGGGAACTTTGAATGCATCATCTTTCCCTTCATTTGCTTCACTTCCTCCTCTATTTTCGGAATCACTTTGGAAAGCGCAACTACTTTGTGTTTTCTGACCTTCTTGTTTTACAGATTGTAAAGGAGGTGAATCAGGAATTGGTTTACCCGAGATTTGTGTTTTACCTGTTTTGCTTTGCTTTACAATTAGTCCTTTGCCTTCTGGAACATGTGTTTTGTCTTCAACATTTGAGAGAGTATGAATCAAGTCTGAAATCTTTTCTTTTGTTTTACTTAATATTGATGTAGATGGTCGATCAGATTGCAGAGCAGGATCCGAAGCCTTGCTCTCTTTTAACGCTTGTCTTACCCATTCCTTTAAAGCACCACAACTACCTGCACGATCAGTAGCTTTGATCTTACTTATATCTTGCTTCATTTTTTCCTGAACAACCCCCTTTCCCCTTTCAACCTTAGGTGACCTGCTCCTTGATCGTGAGTAGCTACGTCTATGGCGTCTTGGAGATCTTGACAAACTTCGGCTATGTCTGGACCTTTTACTTCTGCTTCTATCTTCATCACTGTAGCTATCACTATGGTAGCTACGCTGCCTTCTGGAGGATCTATCATCTCTGTCAGAGTAAGATGAATAACTAGAAGATCGGTGTCTTCGCTTTGAGCTGCTGGACTTCCGATAATCATCATCACTGTAGGAGCTTTTCCTTCGCCTCCTGTCACCGTCACAACTGTCCTCACTGTCTGAATAGCGGCTTCTCCTCCTCTTAGAATGACCAGATTTATAGTGATCATCTGAACTATCATGGCTCCTTTTATGTCCTCTATCTTTGGATGAATGATGTCTCTTTTTCCTGTGTTTCTTTCTTCTGTGCTTCTTGCCACTGTCTGATGCATCTGATTCATAATCCGATCCATGTGCATGATGACGACTCTTTGATCTTTTCTTCTTCTTTCGCTTTCTCTTTCTCTTTTTTGCTTTATCTGATTTATGCTCTCCATTCCTCAAAGTATTTTCACTAGATTTTTGTTTACCTTTGCCCAGTACACTTTTGAAATCGTAAGCCAAAGGATTCACACTATATGCAAGTGATGGGGTTACCTGAGTTTTCAATACCATTTCTGTAGGCCAAGACAAAGTTCTCTTGTAATCTTTAGAAAGAATTGGTAGATATCCATCTTCAACATCTCCAAGTTTTACAGGGAATGAAATAGCTTTCAATTCATTTTCTAAGGCAGCAAAACTTTCAGTTTCATGTCTCTTGTAAAACTCTTCTATACTCTCTTTTACAACCTCTGCTCCACTGGAAGCAAGATCCGTCTTACTCTCTTCTTTTTCTGCAGGTTCCTTTTGAAGGGTATCATCTTTAGGAAGAGAGGGAACAGATAACTTAGGTGCATTGGGAAGAGTGGCCTTAGGAATAGGAGCTGAAATCTTTGGAGCAAGAGGATTAGTGGTTTTGGCAACAACCGAGACAGACGTCTTCGGAGTGACTGCAAGAGTAACTCTAGGAGAATTGGGATTGGTAGCTTTGGGAGCAGTGGAAACAGGAATTTTAAGAGGATTGGGAACAGAGGTTTTGGCAACAATCGGAACTGTGATTTTGGGAGTAGTTGTGACAGATTTTGGAGTAATGGCAACAGTGGCCTTGGGAGTAATGGCAATAGAGGTCTTGGGAGAGGGATTTTCTGGCAAAGGAATATCTTTAGCTGAAAGAGTAGCCATACTCAAACTGAAATCTTTATTAACATTACTGATCCCCATATCACCCTTCTCAGAATGTTTCAGGTTTGACTGACTATCCGAGCTAGAACCACTTTTAGAAGCACTACTTTGTACAACAGAGGATGTCTTGAGGTCTGTACTGGGTTTCATTGGTGGGACTGGTATGGTATGGAGTGCAATTTTGGGGCATTTTTTGTTTTAGCAGCACTCTCACCAGTACTATCAGTTTTAGTTTTGCCATTTGATTTACCAATTGTAGATGTATTCTTCATGCCACTCTCTTGGTTAGACTGTCCATGATCACTACCATCTGATTTCTTCTCAGTTTTTGTTTTGCTTCCTTTGGTACCTTTAAGACTATCATTGATCTGTGTCTCAGTATTCCTGGTAATACGTATGACCGACTTCTTACTGATGTTCACAGGTATAGTATTTTGCTTCCCTCCACTCTCATTTTCCATCTGAGATGCTTGTTGTTTTAAGTTTTGTGATGATGCAGCACTTCTAGTAGTCACTGATCTAGTGGAGAGACGCTCTTTTGGCCTGAAAGAAACAACAAAGACTAGATGTATAAACATCCTATAATGGATAATGATTGATGGCATTTGGTTTTCATGCTTGTACCAAGGTGAGTTGGTACTAAGGTGCCAAGGAAGTGCAAGATGGCAAGTTTTATTCATTTATTTGTTACTGTAGGGTAGTACACCGTAATTCAGTTAAGCAATCTATAAAGACCTGAAAAAAGGTTATTCATAGTCTTTGGTGACAATGAATTTCTGTTTTTCTTTATTTCAGCAGTTCACCGGTCTGGTAGAAATCGCACCAGTAACAAAAGTCCTCAGGCAGGTACCGGTGGACCATCCGGTTCACCAAAGGCCTAGTTTTAAGTTTTGCCTTCCAATAAGTGAGTCATGAATTAGAATCAAACCACAATATTGATTTATACAGTATGTTGTACTGGAACAAGGTGGAATAAATGGGGATGACAATTCTGTGAAATACAGCCTCACAGCACCATGGCTAAATCTAGGGTAATATAATTGGTGAGCTTCATAAAAACTTCTGATAAAATGTTTTGGACACTTTATTGTAGTAACTACGAGTAATTTTGTTCAAGTCAAATCTTTGGGGATCATAGAACTCTGTTTGACTTACTTTAAGATAAATATGACTTTGAAGGGTATACGGTACATGTACACAAGCTCCGGCTTTGACAAGTATTAGATTTATGCAAGGTAGACTTAACATGCAAAATAGTAATTAAGCTCTTAAATGAAGTTTAAGTACCAAAACATAGGGTAGTCAGATCTACCTCAAACCCAAGGACATGTAGGGAAATACAGTTATATCAGAAAAAATCTCATTTATAAATTTGACTTATAAATCAGGACATTTTAACATGATTTACTTCACATGATTTGTGAGAAAATATACTGCAGCATTGGAAGTACACATACTGCAATGTTTTACGCAAATTGAACTGAAGATTTATTCCTACATATAAATGCACATACTAAACTAGCCCTTACTTTTCTTTTTCATTTTCATTGATTTTCAATCATATAATAGAATATTTTAAAGACATTACCAATGAATTACAAGTCTTACTTTTTATCAGAGGATCCACTAGTTGTTTTCTCTGTCATTGATGAAGGTTTAGTCTTTTCCCGCAATCCTGCATCTTCTGCTCCCTTGCCTGTCACAGACTTTGCCCTCGTCTCAGGAGCCTATTAAATCAATATCATTCATCAATAACTACTATCTTAGCATTATTTTTCACATGTATGACCACATAAGAATAAAGATGCCCCTTTGTAATCACAAGAAATGGAAAAAAAGACCTGATCCTGAGCCATTTACTATCATTCATGTACTTTTAATCCATGGAATTATGCAACTTTTAAGAAAATTATTTTGCATGAACCATGGTCGCATCCAAGGCAACAAGTGCAAATCTACAGAGATCACTAGACTGAAACGTCCAAAATGTCTTGCATGTTCAATCATAGTTTCAGTGATTTCAGTGATAAACACTGTATTTTTGTACAAACATTTTTTCAGGTAATTTTATTTTTAGAAGTTTAACTGACATAGCGAAAGATATGTCAATCTTAACATGAGAATTTATTAACAAGCTCATGATCCCCCCCCCCCTCGGAGAAAAAAAAGCACTTATGACTTCTAATGGATTCAAAGATAAAGAAATGAGAGCAAGTTGAACAAAAACTTTAAAAATTTTGTATTAATACACTGGTTTAACAGACTTCAGGCGAGACAAAAAAAAAAAAGAAGGAATACGTTAAGACTTAGAACACAGAGCCATGCAAAATTAGTAGGATGAAGAAGATTCTGGAAGCAATAGAAGCAATAAGGATGAGAATACAATGGAGAATAGGAGGAGTTACACTGAATGACACAGAGAGAACAATTAGGAAGGAGTTAGGGGTGAATGTCTTAAATGAGTGCTTTCATTTCCACCCAATGATAGAAAATCCCTTGTATTTCCTGACCAAAAAACATGTACATGTATCTAACCAGTGTATAGAACATTAATTGTTCTATCCCTATTAAAAAGAAAATATCCCAAAAGGGCCGTCTGCACCATCCCGAGTTTTCAAATTAGCGCGCTATTTCTGATCTGGCAAATTATCCCGATCTGAACAATCTCGAGATTATTTGCAATGCAGACGCAATTATCGCGCTATTTCGTAGGATTAATCTCGAGATTGCAATCCCAAGTCAACTTGGGATTATTTGCAAAATAGCGCGCTATTTCATGAATTATCACGCTAATTCGTAGGTGCAGACGCACTCGGGATTATTTATACACGGCAATGCATCGATGCCTCGCTCGAGCAGGAATTGCTCTTCTTGCGATGGTGGAGACGGGGTTTCTTGAATCTCGAGATTAATCGTGAAGAGGGCCGATCGGGCTAAAATCTTGAGATTGGGCAAACTCGGGATGGTGCAGCACCGCCTAAAGAGTTTGAGCTTTTATCAATTACAATAACAATTAGGAAGGAATTAGGGGTGAATGTCTCAAATGAGTGCTTTCATTTCTACCCAATGATAGAAAATCACTTGTATTTCCTGATCAAAAAACATGTATCTAACCAGTGTGAAAGCACATTAATTGTGCTATCCCTAAAAGAAAATATCCCAATGAGAGTTTGAGCTTTTATCAATTACAGGATCTTCCATAAAAGTAATTAATGAAAGCTTCAGATTCAGAGTCCGGACCTTTTCAGCCTCGGGGAAACATCCTCCACTGACTGAGTTTCTTCCCATAAATGAAATGAACTGCTAGTTTTCTTACCTTAAGTCCTACAGCTTTTTGCTTCACCTGACTGCTGCCCTCTTTGCTAAGCTTCTGGCTTGCTGCCCTCTTTCGAGACTCTGTATCAGAAAAGTAAAAAGAATCTGATCGTTATACACCAAAAAAAGTGTCATTTTGTCTCATTATTGTTGAAGCATGATCATTATAAGCTTTCTTGTTTTGAAATGCTAAGGAATTTGTAAAAAGAGCAATATGTAGGATGATGTTAGTAAAAAACTGCTCTAATGGTATATATGAAAACAATTGTTGCTTTATAAAATGAGAATTTAATTTTCCATCATTACTAGCTAAATTCCACACCTTTCAATTTTGAATCCACATTTTTAGATAATTCAACAACAAATCTCTTTAATCCCATGCCATGTGAACAAGTAATGATAAGTACATAAGAGCAAAGATTAATATTACTTTAAAATGAAAATTAAAAGCATTATCTTGTGGAAATCTAATAGTTACCAGCCTCACACAATATAAATAAAAATTGATGAAAAGTGGAAAGGTTTTATCATTATCACAATGAAAATTCAATTATTCTTCGAGAACTATGGCTTCAAGACTCTAAAATCATAGTTTTCGGCGTTTCCCCTTTTACGTCAATGATAAAGGGAACTTATGGCCATTCCCCATTTTTCCACTATTGTCTTTTTTCAATAAATACTCTAAAATAGAATTGCTGTATCAATCTTACAAATGCTGAAAGTAAATTGTTTTGATAGTTAGCAATGTTGCCTTTACAGTGTGCACACATTCAGGAATACAGTTATTAGAATACACATTAGTATGCAGACAAATTAAATGATTTTTTTTTCAAATACAATGGTGATATACATAATATTCTAAATTCATATGAACAATTCATGATGGAATGAAGATGTCTGAAAACACGCAACTGTCAGCAAGCAGGATACTTTTTTTTCTTTGAACGTATACTTACTCTGGAGATTTACACCTGTTTACTTGTTAGAGAAAAGTTTGATTAATGACAAATTGACAATCAATACAGTTTAATACTGTGCTATAAAACCACCATTCATTCAGTTGAAGAAAATCAAAACCAGATAATTCTCAAACTGCTTTTATCTCATCTCATCTACAATCACCACCAGCACTCACAAAACAGAAACTATACAGTACAAGAGGGATGGGGTGCTAATTAGGAAAGTGTTACAGAAATAAACAAAACTAGATTAGCTACTTAAGATTGTACAGGCCCATCTCCATCAACGTGAGTTAGCGAGATAAACCACTTTTGTGGTTGGGCAGACCAATATCGCGATTGTAATTTGGAATCAGCTTCAATATTTTTTGTGAAATAGTATGCTATATTGAAATACCCCATCTTATATGAAAGTGAAGATGCACTATTTGTTTTGTCTCATGATACCTGTAATTCAATCATGCTACAATACAATCATGATATTTCATACCAGAGTGCAAGCTCCATGACCAAAGTTCATTTTCATACATGGATTCATCCACTCAGCTGATGGAGATAGGGCTTCTTGAATCACACTGTTCATAGCCTGATCAGACTAGAATCTCAAGACTGAATAAACTGGAGAACCATTTTCATTTGTACATGACTAACAAGAAATAGGGCAATGATGCTTAGCATTTCAAGTAGATTATCATAGACTCTTTGTCTGCTCTTTAAATTGCTGTATTGTGATGACACAAATAATTTACAGAATCTACAGGATGTTATCAATATCTGATAAATTGAAGACTCCCAATTCCAAGTCATTCATTAGAAATACTGTAACTTGTTTTTTCAATGTTCTTAAGCCCCTACATCAAATCACCATTCTTGTCATGTTTTATTTGATTTGTGTTGGAACTTTCTTTGCTTTTTATACATAATAAACATTTTCATTCGACCTGAAAATAAATAGAGTACATTAGGCCAGAGGTCAACAGTCAACTATAAATGCAAGTTACTAATCCTATTAAAACCATATTAAAATGAAACATGAAAACAGGTATGAAAATGATGAGTAAATGTAGAAATAAATGAAAAATATGAGAACTAAAAAAAGAGGAAAATTATAAAAACATATCCATTACACCATGACCTCTTGTTTTTACCCAACAAAAGTACAAAGCAGACATTAAATAAACCCCCCAAAATAATACTGAACTTTTCATATATTTTATATAATTTTTATGTGAAAATTCAATTCAAGTTTTCAACTACAAAAAATAATCTAATGTATTAAAAAATCACCCCCCCCCCCCCACTGATCATTTCAAAGTTCTGCATCTACTGCTAGCCCAGACAACCACTTCAATGCGCAAAAGAAAAAGGTGTGTATATGTGATCGGCAATCATAATTTGTCATCCTTGTACAATATGACAAATTGATGATGATCATTATTTGTTTACCATCAATTCCAGGAGCAAATCCACACATCACAGAAGATGTCAATTGAGGAAAAATATGAATTGGTATTAAATTGCTGATATGCTGTCATTCTTGTCATATCTATAGGGCCGATATATAGAGATTATAGACTAACGGGAAAGTAATATAGTATGGTGATTTTTTTATGTACAAACTAATGAATATAAAGTGTGAGCAATGGACAAAACATGGAAGAAAGGTTTTACTGTCACAGAAATATTGCTTGCATGCAAATAAGCAACAGACTAGGAAAAAGGCAATGGAAAATTACCCAGTACACCATGCAAAGGCCGCCAGTAATTATCTTTCCCAAGACAGTAGGATACAAGTCATGAGAATGTGTGCACAGTTCAAATAATAATGTGTTTAAATACCTTTTTAACATGAGACTCAACACACTACTCTCTGACTGAAAATTCACATTTCAACTGGGTCTCAAACTCAATGCCATTGGACAGTGGAAAGCATCCATGAGAAGAAAACAAATGGAAAAAGGGATGTTTTTCGCAGGTTGGCATGAAACACTAATAGTGTGTCAAAAATAAAAATGAGGAAAAAAGCCCGCTATATCACGATAGCCTACATGCAACTCAATCTAGGATATCTTCACAAAAAATCCTTGTTTGCAGTACCTGTGCAAATCTGGGACATCTGCACAAAATCCATGTTTAGAGTGTCCTAGCAGCCTGCGTTGAATCCTTGTTTAGATTTTTTTTTTTTCAGGACGATTCTTGTGGATGCTGCCAACTCTTCAATGGTAGTGATAAAAAACACCACTCCCCCCCCCCCCCCCCCCCCCCCCGGGTCTCATTAGATCAGTCCACATCAGCCAAAGTAAAAAATCATCCCATTATTTCTGATCCACAGTATAATTTGATCAGAACAAACTCAAGATTAGTTCTCATGAAGACTATTTCTGAGCCTTGAATATTTTTGGTGCCCTTTTAATTTGTGGTGTAATATCTTTTTTTTTAAATACCCTATAGCACAATGGCCTTGCCTTAAATAGCGTTCAATACTTTCTATCACATTTATACCAATTTCATGAGTTCTAAAATAAAGAAAAATCATGGACCAATATGACTGAAAGAAAGTATTAAACTCAAACCTAGTTGACTTTTGTCCCTGTCAGAGGGAAGCTAACTTTGACCACCTTCAGCAAGGTGCAGGGGTGGTTTGGTGCTTGGTTGTGGAGTTTATTATTATCCCTGGCTATGGGAAAGCTTGCTTCTCTCTAACAGGCCCAAAACTGGACTAGCTCAAACCCAGGAAAATGTTGCATTTTTTCAGAATATGTTAGATTAACACAAAGCAAGTGAAAAAAAAAGAAGTGTCATTCCTTAGGCTTAGTGGAAGGAGGTAGTTAGATTATCTAGTCATCCTTAAAGCTGACTACTTTCATAATAAATGACAATAATTTAATATAAAAAGCATAAAATGTGTCAGCCATGCAAATCTTGTTATGCTAACCATTTTCCTTACTATAAAACACCAAAAGAGAACAATAATAGATACATGAATTTACTTGAGTGTAAGAAGAAATCAGAAATACAACAAACACATTTACAAATGGTAAAAGTTGAGTTCACAAAAATAAAAGCATAACAGAATACATGAAATGGTCACAGTTCAGAATAATTTCAAAGAGGGGAAAACCAGTAACAGAACTGTAATTATATCAATCAACCACACACCACCATGTATATTATGTAGATGGTGCACAGCTTGGGAGAAAGTTATTTCCAGAATATTACCCTATAATAACATCCATTTAATAGAGATAATTATATTTAAAAAATATAAAAACCCAAGCAATGCACCATTCATTAACTACTAGGCTGCATTAATGTTTTGGAAAAGTATTCATGCAATTTTCATCAACACTGCCAATCTTTTTGCTTTTGCAGTTTACAGTGCAGACCGACAGTGTGAATTATATTTTAGGTCAAGATGGTCAACTGTTTGCATACGGAAGCCTTCCACCTTGTATCAGTTATGGTGCCACGACAGAACTGTTTCAAAATTGTCACATGAATTATGAAAGTAAACTAATTTTCCTTCTCTTTTGCATTGAATGGAATGGTTTACAATTTCAAATCTGAAGAGGTTAATAAAATAGAATAAAGGGGTATACAGATTAGTGAAAAAATGTATGTTGTCATGGAGACACATTCACCATATTTTCTATCCTGTCATCATAAATAGACTGTAGTTTTACTATTATGAGTTAACGCAATTTCTTTTTTTTTAATACAACTGGTCAGCAAAAAAAAAAGAAAAATGATGTGACTATCAAAGTTTCACAGATATACTAGGTTGACTAACAAAATATTGGTGAAGAAAATTAATAGACAAATTTAATGACATATTTGAAATATAATTATGATTGATGACAAATGATTATGATTATGTAGATAGATGCATTCCACAATAGATAAGTAACCATTTTTAACCAAAGGTCAATAAAACTTTTCCAAAAAAAATATTGGCCTATGACAATAAAATTGAATACAGCAAGACAATATTAGGCTTTAAATAAATAATTTTCCTGAATATTGCAAAATATCAGACCAAGTTTATACAGACATGGAGATCCACATCATTCTGATTTGGAAATACTAAGCAGGATGCAGAATCTAGTGGAAATGGACAGTGCAGCATATGAAATGATACTATAATTACTAATCATGACAAATACAGCACATTATTACATCTATAGTAACAAAATTATAATGATAATAACAAAATAAATAACAATAATAATAATAATAAAAAATAATAATCAAGCATGTATTTATGTAAATATACAAGGGTTCTTAAGTCCTTGATGGTTTTCTTTGTTTTTACAAATGTCAATAATACATTGTACAATTTGAAATTGCCTCTTCTTTTCCTTGTTTTTTGTATCGTGGTTATCAATTGCTCAAGAAGAAAATACACTCTTGTAACATCTTTAAAAATTAGTCTTTGTTAATTAATGGTTATTACACATGCACCCAGTATAAAGAGCCTCTGTAAAATCCATGTAGCTTTAGTATACTATGGCTGCATTTTGTTAAAAAAAATGTTTTGTCACATAACTCACTCACATGATAATTCACACAAGAACATGACACACTACATAGACCAATGAAATGGAAAACTCACACTCCCCTTACAGACATTGTCACTAATCACAATGGATACTGCTATTAATCAACATTGGTGATAGATCACCAGTTAAAATCTATATCTCCATTCCCGGTGACATGTTAGTGATGACCGCCAGTCCATCACTGGTTATTTATAACTGGGTGCCATGGGTGGAGCTTAGACCATAAACACCGAGCACTAGTATACATGGGCATTGTGATGCATCACAAAATCCCAACGTGGCTAATGAAGGGCGTAGAATGTGCTGCCTCTCACAAGTGAAGATAATGTGCAAAATGACCTTTTTTATCACCACTGGTGATTGATAGCAATTCCATCACAAGGAGTGATAATGATTGAAAGTGCCCAGAGTCATTATACCATTCACTCATTCCATCACAAACTGGGAGAAATTAATCTACATTTAGGTATATATAGACAAATAATCCCAAATGACTAGTAAAAGAGACTTTTTATCTTAAAAACAAAAAGTAACGAAAACAATGTCCCACAGAAAACATGCACTTAACTTTACTTCAGTAACTTGGAGATCTACACATATGCAGATTTGGAAATAGCAAAATGGAATTATGCTTTGGAGGTCCAAATGACTGAATAATTACAAGCGACTTGTGTACGAGCCTAGATTTACATGGTTTTATTTTTGCCAGTTTGCAATGGTGCTATTTTCTTTAGCTACTTTGAAAGTTTGACATCATCGCCATACATTGTATATACTTTAAATCCTGGGAGAGATCAACTGAGTGAGGGCAAAAACCCTTCTCTTTAAATCTGCTAGAATATAGGCTCATACAGCATCACTTGGAATCATTGAACTTTTTTTTTTTCCAATTTTCACAAGAATCACCCCTGTACAATTGCAAGTGTAGCACTTGAATACTATACAAGTTCACTAGCACTTTAGAAATACATGTACCTATCAAAACACTTGTCAGACATCAAATCAAATGTAAACCACAGATATGACACTTGTCCATGGAGAATAAAGTCAAAACACACTCAAACATACAAATACATATATTTAAATGATGTTGTTGGCAATATTGGAGTGTTATTTCACTAAGAAATTCATGTGAAAAAAAATATATATAAAGGTGGATCGATAAATAGTGACCAACTGGAAAATGTTGACAACATGCAAGCTTTCAGGAGCTTCATCACATCCCATTCATCTCAATCAGCATTTAAATAAACAAAACAGCACCAGGCATCATAATACTACTCAGATTCCAAACTACATGAAACGTGTATATCAAGAATATCAATGATGCAAAATTTTGAAAGCAATAGGAAAAGTGGTTGGTAGAGTTTTTACCATGGTGGTAAATCCGTCACAATCTCGCTGTGAAGTAAAATAAAAGTGATACAAAGAGGAAAATAGTGAACTCAACTCGATACCTGTTGCAATAGAAATATACCTATAAGTAAAGGATGATGCACACACACACACACACAAAATAATGACTCACAGATAAAGAGTATTGAAACAAGCAAGTACCAATTGTATGAATATCATATTCCACGAGCTGTTAGTGTAATTATATGGTGATGGGTTAATTTATGTTAGTTTTGGAATTAACATGATGATCTACACAAGCCACTTTCGATCAACTTGGAATCCAAATATACATTGCCAATAAATGCAAGAGAGGCTTAACATAGAAATTTATAGAAATCTTACTGATCATACAAAAAAATTCATTCATGTACATAAAGTGAATGAATGAACAATAAAAGCTCGCATTTAACGTCCAAGCTTTAAAGAGAAACAGATGCTTTGGTTGTGATTGTAATAAATTCATAAACACATGTTTGTATGTTCAAGGTTTTTTTCTTCAAATCATTGGGTTTGGAGAAATCATTTCATCTGTAAAAATTGAGTACAAGAAATACATTCAAAGAATGTCTGACCAATCGCACTTGACAATGTGCATCTTGAAAAGACGCCTGTTAAAAAGGATATGTTATGTACATGAAAATGCTTAAAATGGAGTACACTATAATCTCAGCAGACGCAACTGCAAAAATTTATGGCTGAAATAAATTTTCAAAAAAGAAAGGCTAAGTAATAAGAATTTATCACCTTTCGTTTACCCATCTGTGTACCCCACCAACATTTAGATATATGTCAAAGTGTCAAGTTTCTCTTTCCTACATATCATAGAAACGTAACAAATAAATCGTAAATTGCAATCCTATGTAGCATATAAATTACAATAATCTTTTCAAATTATTCCACATTTTGCAATGTTTACATTATATTTAAATTAGTCATTACTTTATACATGTTCCCCAAGATATTCACTGCCACAGTGCCACTGCATGGGAATTTATCACTTTATGTCAACATTTACTTGTAGGAATTCTACAGCCATTGTATGTATCCAGCCCATTCAACAACAAAACCAAAAATAAAAATAAATGAAAAAGTGGTAAAGTAACTAACAAGGGTACATTGAAAGAACAGTAAATGTGACAAACATGCTCGAAAAGGCAAATGTGTGCAACAAGTCGGTGGTGAATGAGGCCTGATTTCATGATGGTAAAGGTTGTTTGGTTGGCATCTCCACAACATGTCCCCAGCAGTAGCTTCCAATAATGGCAACTGTAGAATAATTATAGGGGATTTCAGCCGAGGGATGTTTTTATTTTCATGCAACATTCAAAGCATGCCAAGGAGCCCCAAAACTCAATCACAAACAAGAGACAGATCAGTTAGGACAGACTAAGTAGAATCTACTACAGTGTAAAGATTAAAAGCAGATATGTGCCGATATGCTGTCCTAACATAATTATATGTGATTATACATGATTGGTAATTAGGAATATATTTCTATTGTTATGAAACACCAGTTACATATATGTATAGATGGAAGTGAAAATCTTGGTAGTAGGTGCTTGCTATTAACAACCCAGCCTTAACTTGGAAATGGCATGCATACACATACATACTACCAGGCCCATGTTATTAAAACAGACGATACAATATGTATCTTTTTACTATAATTACATAATAAAAAAAAAAACAATGTCCGGTAATAAAAGAGAGAGAGAATATTTGTCTAATTTGAATTTTCAATACAGGAAAGCAGATTGCTCAATAAATTTTTGAATTGATCAAAATCTTCACTTCATAAAAAGCCAGCTTTGCGTATATGAGCCCTTATGTATATACTGAATACATTTGAGAATGGTGTTTGGATACCATTAACAAGTTATTACTAAAGGTAAAGAATTGTGTGTTATTTCCAGTACAAAATGTTCCCATGCTTGTGACATATTGAAACCACAAACACATGGGAATTGAGTGCAGAAAGGGTCCTTTTTTAATATCAAATGATACCACCCCCCCCCCTTAAATCCCTGGTCAAAATGAAAATGTCAAGTTCATTAATACACACTCCATTTCTATAGCTTTATTCACACCTTTTCATATCTTCAGCGTATCTATGTGCATTGACATCTTCAAATATAAAAATGAGTACCCAAATCTCTGTTCTCTACCTTCTGTGTCACATGAGTTGCTTGGTTGATCCTTGACGGTTCCATAACACTTGCTCCGGCGACAATTGCTCCGCTTCAAATTCCGCACCTTAATGGAATGACCAACTTCAACCCTCGATTTAATACTAAACCTTATCCCAAACCTAACCCTACACCTACATACATGTAAAACCGTACTGCAGCGCTAACCCAATATCTTAACGAAATAAAGCCCGGAGCAACTGTCGCCAGAGCAAATGTTGTGCCATCTCCCTTACAGTTTGAGTGTTGGTTTACATATCCATTCGTAATTAACCAATACTTTGCATGACACCACCCTGATGGGTAAAACATCATCTACTGTACATAGTACTTTATTTATACTTAATTACCAACCCATAAAATGTATCAACTCAAAATCCAACCCCACCCAAAAAAAAAGGGGGGAACGCCTCTAGCAGTCTTGCCTGCATTACGCAATTCGATATAGCGGTAGTGCTGACTTTGAAAACAGCTATTGAACAATTATTCACAAAAAAAACATTAATATGATAATAATGACCCAAAATGACTTTTGACCATGATCATGTGATCTAAGATGTGTGCAAAACAATCACCTATACTTGATTACCCTTATGAACTAGATCCATAAACTTTTAAGTTTAAAGTTACGATGCCAAATCAACAAATAACCCCAACATGACCAAAGTTCATTGACCGTAAATAACCAAAGTTCACTGAACGTAAATGACCTTTGACCTTGGTCATGTGACCTCAAACTTGCACAGGATGTTCAGTGATACTTGATTACTCTTTATGTTTTTAAGTTTTATGACCTAGATCCATAAACTTTGAAAGTTATGATGGAAATTCAACAAATACCCCCAACATCGCCAAAGTTCTTGACCTTTAATGACCTTTAATCTTGGTCATGTGACCTGAAACTTGCACAGGATGTTCAATAATACTTGATTACTCAAATTTAGTTTTATGAACTAGCTCCATGAAAATTTTAAAGTTACAATGGAAATTCAACAAATACTCCAAATATGCCCAAAGTTCATTGACCCTAAATGACCTTTGACCTTGGTAATGTGACCTGAAATTCAGGAAGGATGTTCAGTAATACTTCATTATCCTGATGTGTAAGTTTCATGAACTAGGTCCAAATACTTTCTGAGTTATGACATTTCAAAAATTAACCTTAGAAAAAAAATTGATATTGATTCCCCCCAAATGGTCTAAGTTCATTGACCCTGATTACCTATATGACCTTTGACCTCAGTCATGTAACCTAAGACCAAGGCAGGATGTTCAGTAATATTTTATTACCCTTATGTTTAAGCATCATGAGAAAGGTCCATATATACTTTCTAAGTTATGTCATTTCAAAACCTTAACCTAAGGTTAAGATTTGATGTTGACGTCGCTGCTGTCATCAGTAAAGCAGCACCTATAGTATCGCTCTGCTTTGCAGGTGAGACAAAAAATTCATAATGAAAATTCTTAACACAATCCAAACTATAAAAAAAAATTCAGCAACCATCCACGCACCATAAATCTTTTAAAGTAATTCAACTAAATCAATGACCCAATCAACCACCCAACAAAATGAAAGAATAAATAAATCAAATTAGAATCAATAAATACATAATTTTTTGGGGAAAAGGGAGAAAATACATCCAAGCACCTTAACCTACATGTATTCCCTCCAACCCTTGAACCAACCCCACTGCTGAAACACTAGTAAACCAAATATTTTATACCAACTCGGCAAACTCATTATGACACATCAGGGGTGATCATTTGTGGAAATGAAATACTTCAATAATAAACGTAGTGCATTGAATTGCAAACTTTTTAGATAGAACAAATGAAAAAAAATCCTTACTTTCCCCTTTTCAACCAATTTTTTTTTCACAACTTCCATATTTTTTTCTATAAGTATTTTTAAAAATGAATCTTGATATGATTTAATGATTTAATTGCCTATAATTTTTTAACAATGTATTCTAATTATCGACATGCAATGCAAACAGAATGTATGAACTATCTGCTGGTGGTATGAAAAGGAGTTGCTCTAATGAACAATATTACATTTCGCTGCAAGTGACCTTTACACAATTTTTGGCCATCCAACTCCCTCTCCTACCATTACTGAGTTTATACTGCAATTAGGTGAAAATGCAAAGCAATATAAAGCATGAACAAGCAGAAAGTGAAACAGAAATCAGTTGTGCATATATTGCTTATGTTCATGTAAATGTTTTTACATGCAAGATTCATCTCTTAAAGAGTGAAAATTAAAGGTCAAGTAGAACCCAACAAGTTGATAATAGGTAGAGAAATATCAAGCAAACAAAGCACTGGAAAATTAATTGAAATTGGATGTAAAATACGTACATGTTTAAGTTTCATTTGTTTTCACAAAACAGTTATGCACATCAAAAAATGTCACACACACTATTTCTTTTTAAATCTCATTATTTGAAATATCAATTTTCATAACTTTCATAGAAACTCTTGATAGTGGTTGATGTTCCACCAGATTTTATATTATTAGATGAAAAATGGTTTGCTTGAAATGTAGATCATTAAATTCAAACATATACAACTGTAGTTTGTTTCATTCTCAGCACATTCAAATGTTTGAAAATAAGTAAAAAACTTAAATCATTTTACATCCAACTTGGATCATGACAATTTTTCGGTGCTATACCTGCTTGATTTTCTCTATTTATTTCATTCAACTTTTCAGTGTGATGTACTAGACCTTGAAAATATCAAACTGCCAGGTAGATGGACATAAACAAAACATGCACATACAGGTTTAACACAAACAAGTTAAGACAAACTCTTTCTAAGTGTTTTTTTTTATTTGGATTGAACACCCCTTTTGGATGTTTTTTTTTCCTTCTTAATTTGCTACTAATATAAATGCTCTCAAGTTCAACAAACAGACATACAATGGATTAAAGCACCAAAATGAACAGAATAAAACCTGAAAACAAATAGGTCTAAATAAAAAGATTCTTGTAACGAGTAGGTAAAGAGAAAGGACACTTACAAGCTGGCTTGATTTCATGTTGCTAAACATACTGATAGAAAAGAAAAGGATATAAAAACATTACCAAATGTATCTTGTGTTCATAGTAAAAGTTTGGGCTTTCATAACCTTATCAAAAACCATCAATCTGGGAAAAGGATCCAGTAAAGTTGAAACTTAACGAAAGCTTACAATCTACCAAAAAATACTACATAATGAATCTTGAATTTTGCTAATATATTTCTGCGCAAAAAAAATAGTTCTATTCTTTTCTTCAAACTACTGAGCGAACTTCAGTTCATATCACTGATTTAATTTTATTGGGATGGGGATGAATACTATTTTTGTTTCCTTCAAAGGTTGGCTAGTAGCACATTTGACAGTTCCTAAACCAAGAACACAATACTGATATCCTCAACATGATTCTGAATAAACTGTGAACCAAAATTTATCAAGTTCTACAGTTTTGAGGTATATACTATTCTGTGTTAAAAATAATGTCATGCAAAGTATTATGTAAGATAATGCATGGACCTTACACAAAAAAAACTTAAATCATGCATTATTTTAGCATCTGTTAGTAAAATTACAATGAAAGTGAGAGTGAATACATAAAGGCGTACACTACAGAAAATTCAATGCTGATATTAGGGGGAAAAACACTATTTTACACAGATACGGCAATGAAAGCAGTTTGTGATATATGAAAACACTGATTACAGAATATAAAGTTGTTTGAACCATAATTGTCATACTTTGTAGAGTGTGCATTGGTCTTTGTGATAAATATGATGGACATCACCCTCACACATGTAAGTAGAAGATAATTATTGTTTGAAGTGATAAAGTCAAGAGTCTTATGTAGAGAAGTTAATTCAAGGAAATTTAATAAATATTGGAAATGCATTTGTAATTACTTTTCAATCAAATGGCAGTTGTTCCCTTCCAAAATAATTTGTTCAAATTTGTTTACCCTCAAGTAACAAAAAATAATAAACAAAAGAGAAGGAATGATGGAATATAGAACTGAATGATTCATATCAAAGCAAAATAGAGAAAGAACTGGATAAGAGAGAGGGAGAGAGAAAGAAAAAAATATTGTATTTAGCAATTAGATAGCATGGGACAACTATTATTACATAATGGATTTGATCTGCTGTCATCTTCTAAGGGGCTAACAATAAAAAATGCTCCAAGAATATACCTTACAAAGGAAAATACATAGATTACTGTTATATTTTTCTATGAAATCTGCCCGTGTTTTGATTTTATCCCATGAAGACAGGAGAAACAAAACAAGGATAAAGGAAACCATTAAAACAGTCCCAGAGCAGGAATAAAAATAAGAAAAATTTGAAATACGTTGAAAACTGAAAATATAAAAATCAACTAAGTTTTACAAACAGGAAGGTCACAACAATTCAACTAATGGGGAAAAAAATCCACAACTAGGCCCGTTGATAAAAGTAGTTCCTGTTCATTTATTTTGATTTTTTAAAGGCACATGCAACAATTATCTTGATAGGCCATTGCCATTTAGTACTTTTTTCAAAGATATTTAATTATGGAGCCAAGATCAACGCCTCTTTGAGAAGAAGAAAAATACAGGACAACCAACTTATTATCATGTCATTGATGTACTTCACTGATACTGTGTACATTTCTGTGTACTGTGTACATGAGGAAGTTGCAGACCAATTTTCATGTACATGTATGCAGAACTGAATCTTTTTTTTAAAGGTGGATCAAATTACTTCCTGAAGGGACTAAAGGCAACATTTCTAAAACCTTTGTCATGTTTTTCTCTATGTCTTTGTTTTATAACCATATCAGTTTACAAAGCACTTGAAAAAAAGCATATCAAGGTATGTGTGTTCATAATACTATGTCCATGGAATAAAAATAAGGTGATTAAATTGTCTTGATGCCAATGATTAAAGTAGTAAAGGGATGCAATATTTTTTATGTGTAGTTAATAGCCGAGAGGTTGAAATGGTCAAAATATCACAAAAGAGGGACTTCACACCTTTAATCATATTACAACTTTCTTCTCAATTTTCCTTTTTAAAATTATAACTGAGAAATTTACACATTATCATTAAAAAATATCCTTTTTTATATGTAAACAGAAAAATGGAAATTATCCAAACCATGTAAACTTAAAACCAAAACAGGAGTACATTAATCATGTTAAATGTTTGCAGATCTACGTAAAGAAAAGAAAGAAAGGCAAATATTTGATCCCTTGGGAGTTAATTGCTTATTAATTACACAACACTGATACACAGAAAAGACAGGGTAGCTAATTTTCAGAAAATAATAGATAGAAATGACACACAAGTGCAATGGGGTGGAATTGAATGAAAACATGTACAGAAATTGAATATGAAAGAAGATCTTTTGTATTCTCTACACGCAGTGTTTATAAAACAGAAATGACTTAATTAGATTTTAAAATATCATGCAACTAATAATTACTCTTTATCTATTTTTTTAATGTGCAATATCTAGATCAAATTTTCATGAAATTCACCTATAGATGGCTGTGGTTTTGTACATAAACTGTACATATGCATTAATAAGACGGTCAACTATCCAATTACCAGCTAGGGGCCAATGAATGTGTTGAATTCTAAGTATTTCTCTGTACTTGTCAATGAATGAATGCACTGCATGATTGAAAGCACCACATAAATTTGATTTTGCCCAAGGTGGAATATTTCATTTAACTTGAGATGAATCACATGTGAACTTGTACTTCACTTTGTTTTTACTATATAGCATGCTCAATAATACCATCTGACAGCATCAATGGAAACAAGTGAGAAGTTACTGAAACATATTAAAGGTCACACATTTTGAATGTGATAGGAAAGAAGACTCCTCAAATAAGATGTCATAACTAGTTAGATCTTGTGAACAGTGACATTTGCATGGTAAACAAGTCATATGTGCTTTCACATCCATCTCATAAGAAATACCTGGTATTTTCTCATTTGGAATTCTACCCTGATCAAAAGATACCACTTATTCAGCCAATATCAAAGTAATTCCCTGAAAGCATAAACAAATTGGTAGGAACCTTTTGAAATTGCAGTGTGAAAGCAATTTACAATATTGATGTATTAAAAGCAAGGCGAGAAGAATGCACATCTTTAGCTTTTCAGGCAGGTACGAATGCACATTATTATTGGATATTCCAAAGCCTGAACAAATACTTCTAATTTACAGGTACTTTTGTAATTGGATGGGTGTGAAGCACCATTTGCGTCAGCACGTCATCAGTTGCAGGTACATGAGCCATACATGATCATTATACCAAGGTAAAGCTTCATATGACAAATGCTTGTGTATTACACTTGAGTTTGAGGCCTTGGGGTTAATTGATAGACTAAGAGGCATTCGTGCATAAGTTCACATCTGTCATCATACACGTTAGTTAGTAGTACACAAACCATAGCAGAAACGACTTGCCTATACTGAATGAGTTCTTTTTTTAAACATGCCGAAGCTACGGGATGCAAAACACACAACATTGAAACTCATTTTGCACATGCTAACACAGTTCGGTAGTGCTAAGATTATGTCAGTAAACCCCCAAAACCATATCACATGACCATCCCGTAGTTTATAAAAAACTATATCTCTTTTTGGCATCTCAAGTTCTAAAAAATATCCACAGATCCAAATGTTCAATGAGGAGAGAATTGAGTTTGAGTGACAACTTCACAAGCCCGTAGCCAGGGGGGTTCAGCGATTCAATCAAACCCCCTAAAATTTTCTTAAGCAAGAAAAAATGGGAAGAAATGGAGAAGAGAAAAAAGGGATTGAACCCCCTAATTGGAGACCCTGGCTACGGGCCTGCTCCATGGCAAAGAAAAAATATATATATAACTAGGGAGCAAGTCATGACACAAGATGAATGATTACCTCTCGTATCCATTAAAATGGAGCTCATTCCACCATCTGCAATTCAAAAATCAGTTCATTCCAGAACAAATAATCAAGAAGTAGTCATTTATGCAAGAAATAAACATGCCTTATTACAGATAATTGCTAGCTTTCATTGTGTAATTCAAAGAAAATGAATGAAATGCAGTATGGTTGGTCCAATGGTACTGCTAAGAACTACTTCATTTTGTTGCTGTTTTTAATGTAAAAAGGTGTAAATTCCAGACTTCTGAACTACATTGTATATAAAAGCAAATTGCTAACCATAAAACCATTAAATTTGTATTTTCCTCACCTTAATTTGTTTTCAAGCATTTAATTAATCATTAAATTTCAGACTAGACTTTAACCAAATTTGACCAGCGGGTTAGAAAATAGACGGGCCTTTAATACATTCATAGGAAAATAAATGTACAACTTTGATTTTAAAAGCATCATAGATTTTACAATGTAGTTTCGACATAGAAAAAAGCCTTGTAGATAAAGGTGATTGATATAGCCGTACTGCTACTTTGTTACACTAATTTTGAGGATTATCTAAAATCTATAAGCAGGATGGCAGTATATAAATGTGATGTTTAATTGTGCTGAATTTCTTTGTACCTGTGAAAATTAATTCTTGAGATTTCACAAGTGGGATCCATCACCTAATATGAAGGGAAGACTTCTGAAATCAAAAGAATACATAACTTGGAGCATAAATGGTCTGGAAAATAAGCTCTGCATGTGCTTGGTTAATAGCAATAAAGTTATGTACAATTTTTCAGATCTATGATTAGGCATGCAAGTTCCAAGAGTGCAAAGAAAATGTTAAATATACAAATGATACATACATGTACATGGAGGGGTCTACTTCTCGACAAATATGGTAACAAAAATAACCTGTCTGCTTGTATCCAATAGAGCCAGGTAGAAAAGGGTAAAGTTCTCTGGTTATTGGCAAGCACAAGGGTTCAGAATGATTAAATTACATTTGTCAAGAAATCAACAAATATATTTTGAGGTGAATGTTGGGTGACCTAAGAACTACATTTCAACATCCCCAGCGCCACTACCCCCAACCATGAATCTGTCCTGGCGGGTGTTTCATAAAGCTGTTCATGGGATACAAATGACTTTACGACCGACTGGTGATCCCTTCTTGTGCTATGTGATATCCCTATGTATTTGAGTTATGACCTAAGAACATGTTCCAGTCGTGCGTAAAGTCGTTCATAACTTTACGAACAGCTTTATGAAACACCCATCTGGGCGCCGTAACACAAAGGTTAGCGATTAATCGCTAAATGAAATGACCAATCAAGATCCTTGTTGCATGCGCAATTTGCTAAGTAGACTGACTATGAACCAATCAGAACTATTCTTTGAAATTAGCGATCAATCGCAAACCTTTGTGTTACGGGACCCAGGAGATGGAAACCTGGACCCTGTGGCATGAAGTTCTCTTAAAGTAATTTTGCCATTCAATAGTAAGTAGTACTTAACTACCAGGCCAACAACTAATTGCAATCAAGTATTTCATGGAAGTAACCACATGGATGGCAATATTACCATAATACTAACTTTTCTGGAACATGGCCCAGGCAAAATCTGTCTGTCATTTAAACCTGCCACAGTATATAATACAATGCAACCCTTTTTTTTCGGATCCCAATTGGGTAGTGTGGTGTGCACCAGGCTTTAGATAACAAGAGTTTGTGACTCAAATTCTTTAAAGGAAATGATGTGCTGATGGAATCCAAGCTTTCTATCTTTCATTATACCTAAAAGCATCCCACTGGTATATGGCAGCCATGTTTTTACACCGCCTCCAGAAAATTTTACTTTCTAGAAACGACATCAAACTCTGATCAAGTTTGTCCTGGTAAAGTGAATGATTACAAGAAATTGAAAAGGGGCAACACGTTCCGTACAGGTACAGATTAATATAGTTGCAAAATTTGCAGTCTGTAAACATGTCTTTCTAGTAAACTATTTCGCTGTTCACAGACTGCGGTATAATATGTTCATTTTGTTCCACCTACGAGTTTGTTTCCTTTCCCCCGCATAATTTTGGGTACACAAAATAGGGCAGTTATAAATTAATATATCAAATTATTTTTTTTATTTATGTAAAATACATCCAATTAAGGTATTGAGCATGGAAGTCATACTACAATATAATCCCAGATAACACCGCCTATGAAATTAGAATGCAGTCTCAATCAAAGCATTATATTCGTGTTTTTTTGGGGGGGGCAATATTGTTTCTGTTAATGAACAGTGAAAGCAGAAAACGTTGCAAAGGTTATTGTGTGAAGCTACAGATTTATGAAGAGTTATAATCAAACAACCATGTAAGGACAAAACAAATGTATTGTAAATACTCCATATGAACCAGGCAAACAAAGCACTAGTGATACAGATACAAGCAAGAGCAAACAAAATAAGAGGAAAGAATCAGAGAAGTTTCAGTTGAGTTTTGTGTATTGAATGTCCTTCCTATTAAAGCATGCTCAGTTTCAAAGTTTGTCCAATGCAGCTTTCTAGAGTAAAGTTTTAATTCTGAAATCGGTTTCAGGCTCCCAGCATGTCAGGAATGTTTGGTAATTTTTGCAATTTGAGGACTTCATATTTAATACATAACATTCATTGTACTGTACATGTATATCATTTAACTTAAACAACCTAAATCAAATGATTGGTCATAAGATAATGGTGTGTAATTCACATTATCCCCCATTATCCTCATGCTCAGTCATGAAAAGGCATTTTCCAAACAATGTTTTTTTTAAGTACAAGTGTTAGAAAGGCAGTGGATATAAAACATGTACATGTTTGCAACTTAATAAGTAGTGGGTTTGATATGATTGACATGTACTGTGAATGGGTATGTCTGAATGTAACACCTTAATGTAAGTTACATTTGTTGAACACAATCAGAGATTAATGATGATACATAGATGAAGTCAAGCAGCACATGAAAAGAAAGGAGGAAATCACCATTGTGAAAATAAAGTATATTCTAGAAAATAAATAGATTACATGTACATGTATGGCTGCATTCAAATATACAAATAAATTTTAGTCAACAAAATTGTGCCCCCCAAAAAACATTCTAGTATGAAACAAACTACACCATGTTGATTTTTCTCTCACGATCAGAAATATTCACATATGTTTGCAAACCTAGAAACTTTTTTTTTATTTATTTTTGGTTTCTGTTTTTTGTTGTTGACTTTTCTTTCTTTTTTTGTCTTCTCGATTTCAATATTTTTTTAATTTGCTGCGCAATACATGAAAATGTGTATAAATGATACATGCAATTATCAAATAGTGCAAACAAACAGTTAAACTATGCAATTTCAGAAAACAAGTTTCCATACAATGTACATACATGTATAAACAATATTGTAAATGTCTACTGTCACCTGCAATACACTGATTGACAGACATTACTGTTTATATGCAGGGAGGGGGCGACTTATTACCGATCAATTGTTTATGAAACTTTTTTTAGAACACAAACACCATAAGTTAAAGTAATTACGGTGGATTCAAAATGAGCTACCAATGCTCCATGGGTATTTTTGTCATCATGAACACGGGATGAAGAAAGCCTTCCCTCCCTAAATACTCCAACCCCATCAACACGAAAATGAAAGACAAGTTCAAATAAAACTCAAATTAATTTATCACATTTAGAAGTGATTGAGCAGTAAATCCCATTCATACAAACTTGAAAAAAAAGCTAGAGCTGATACATTTTCAGTTATCCCTATAACCAAATGTGCAAAAATTCTGCTACTCTAGTTGCTACCAGTACTTGCTTCGTGTTGTATACATTGCGTATAGTGGATAAGTCTTTTATTTGATCATCAAACTGCTATTTTTAAAATTTGAATGAAATATTTTTTTTATTACTGAACAATGCATACCTTTATGTGTGTGTGTGCCTAATTCTTACAAACATTACATTCTAGTGTGACATGTATGCTTGGGTATGAACACTTGTAATCCTAAAAGCAGATTTCCCATCAATTTGCATTGTAAGGGGAATATTTTCAAAAACTTGAAAATCAGAATAATAAAGAGGAATATTTCAAAACGTTAATTTATTTACATTTTTCTCTGATTCATGTAATTTTCATGTTTGACCAAGATAAGAAATCCTGGCATTTTTTTCAAGTATATAGTGTGCAAAAATACATATTTTCTTCTCATTACGATCTTATTCTGTCTATTAGTTTTTTTAATGTATCATTCTTTGATGAACATAAATTAAATTTACATTTTTTCTAAATCTTCTCATTGATAACATTTGCATTTATGTACATGTACTACCAAAACTGTAATCCCATTATATTAAAACATGCATTTTCATGAACATTGCTCATAATAATGTACCATTTATAATTCTGCTGAATTATGTGCATGTAGGGATATGAAGGAAACATGAATTCGTAACAGAAAGATATGTTTACTTAAGAAATTATTCATTTGAAAATCAAAAGGTATCTGAAATCTGCCTGAATTTCCCGAAATATTTTAATTTCATAAAATGGAAGAGCTTACATGTATGAAAGGCAAAATGCAAAAAAAAAAACATACGAACAATGAACCATGATGATGGATGATGTTATAAATAATTCATGAACCACATACTCAAATTAGTAATTAGTACACACACTAACTTCTTTTGTTGCACACAAATTTTTAACTCCCTAGAGCATTATATTGTTAGTGACTGATATATGTGATCAACTGGTGAAATATTAACCTGTTTGAACAAAACAGAAAGGGGAGACAAAATGAGAATAAAGTAAGTAAGCTGGGATAATAACAGTTACTTTTTTTTAAAACAAAAGATCATATTTTTCTTGTAATACACATCGTTTGTTTTGAATTCAATTCACACAAATTGCCATTAGATATGTTGAAGAATCATTCATTATTTTCATACGAGTACATTTGGAATCTTCACATGATGCATTTCAATATGCTATTACTTCAGTCAACTGATGAATAAATGCAACCTTTTATTAGTTCAGGCTTTAAAGAGGCTACATAAATTGTAGGTTTACTTAGACTGCAAATAGCAGGGATGGCTATGCCTATGATAATAATCTCTCTTAATTGACTTCAAACCCCACCACCTTCCCTCATAAAAACACAGAGAAAACAAAATAGATAGAATATACACCAAATCATATCAATAAATTAATAAAGACAAAAATAAAAAATCAATAATTATTTAATAAAGATAGAAATAAGAAATCAACAATATCATTCGATACAAATGATGTATGTAATGTAAATTTGGAACAGAGGAGTAGGTGGACCAAAAAATTACAAAAATACATACACACGCACAATCTCTTGACACATACACACAAAATAGAGTTATAAAAGAAACACACAGGATGCAATATGAATACATGTAGATCAACAACCAATTTCTGAAAGCTAACAGGTGCAACACAAAATTAATTTGAGGTTTGGAATAAGATTTTTTTCTAAAATGCTTTGAATATATGAAAGTGAAACACCCTTTCCTAAAAATCTCTCTGAATTCTCTTGGTCTTATAAAACAATGATGAACTGTCCCCACACAAAGTCACAAACACATGTATTTCTAGAGCTAAAAAGGAAGTTTGGGTGATCTAAACACATAAAATACTTTGCTGAGCATATCTCCAAATGGAGTGAATTGCTACAAGTACATGTGTAAAGTACCAGAAGGAGCTACATTTTTTACCATTTCCTGGGTTATAAAAAATAGTGTTGAGTCACTCATAAAACTGGTGTACCCGATAGTAAAATGCAATGCAATACATCGGAAGTAAATAGAGCTAATATTGCTAAGAAAATGGTGTACAAAGAAAATAAACGAGGAAGGTGGGTAAAAGTGAAAAAATCACAAGCACATGGGCTATCAGAAAGTGACAAATCATTTTAAAAATATAGGATAAAGAAAAGGTGCAATGTTTATAGGCCCTAAATATTAATAAAATGATTAAATGAAACAAAAAGAGAAAGGTGGTGAAAATATAACAAATTAACGGAAGGGGGTCAATTCAAATTGCACTCTGTGACTCTGATTTCTGCATATTAACCATTCCTAACATTCCATATAAATATGGACCCGCACAAGATAACACAGAGTATTTAGACTGGGTTTCATATTCTCAAAAGGTTGATCAATTTTGCTCGATCTAGACAAAAGGAAACAAATCAAAAGTATCTGCTTCCAAAAGATGCAATCACCTTGACAGCAAAATCTCAAGTAATGCCTTGTAGAAAATTGCTTTTTTATGTTCACTCAAAAAAAAAAGAGTAAAAACAGAAAAGACCTGGACCATTGCTCCATGTTTAGACCAAAGGGAGGAGGGTTTGGAATCATATATTTTGTTACTTTTAATGATTTTTCATTCAAGAGACTGCCAAACGCACCAAATAATCATAAGAGTACAATGATAGCTTTTTTATGTAGTATTGGGCAATTTCTTTACTCATCAACCTTTATGAGTGAAGATCTAGAAACCTTGCGTGAGAGCAGATCAGGGAGCAAGAGAAGATAGATTTTACAAGAAAAAGATATTAGCATGGTCCACACCGTACAAAATAAATAGCATATGAAAGCCATTTTCAAGTATTAGTAAGGAAATATGGTAATAATATTATGAGTAATACGAAATGGGATGATCAATAATTCTTTACACAAATGTTTGATTAACTCTAAACATCTTCATAATTGACATAAACCTGAATATTCATTAATTTCATCCGATTGAATGGAAATATGGGACTTCTTCTCTCACACTGTCTTCCTACAATACATGAAGCAATAAAGCATAATTGCAGTCGACTGGGAATTTTTTGACCAGATATACTGTTCGCCTCGCACAATACATCTACCATCTATCCACTGCTTTCCACACATTCATATTAGATACCAAAGGAATGCAACTAAGCTGAAGGAATGGGAACAAAGAATGTCTGCCCTGCATAACTCCAGACGAGAGACTTATCGCAGGATTCAACTACAAGAACATATGTAATGCAATGTATTTCCCCAAACACAAGAGATCGTACACATACCTTCATCTAGCTGCAATCACTTCCTTTTGAAAAGCCCAAGCTCGAGGGTTTTGCGATGCAATATATTTGGGAGAAGCTGGTACTACTCGCATGCTACCGTGCATAGGATAGCTTCAGCCGATTTCTTAGCTGCGCTTAGCTTAGGCTAGCAATCAATACATCAATTTCACTTTCAGGTCATCATCATTTCATCTCTGAGCTCAATGCAGCTGGGATCAAGTCAGGATGAAGTGTGGGGAGAGTACTGTGCAGAGAATGCAGTTCACACATAACAAATGAAAAGGCAGATGAGGTCAGAGAGCGTGGTGGATGAAGCCTATGGTATACTGTCATATACACACAAGACACAGATGTCCATTACACACACATACTGCTACACTCCTGCATTCATCAAACAAACCCGTACGTAAACTCACGCCACAAGAAATCATGATATGTGTGACTAGAATGCAAATGATTAACAAATCATTGTGATTACAAAGAAATAATCATGTAAAAAGATAAAATCAATTGAATTAACTTTTGAAATCTACAATGATTATGAGCTAAATTAAGACAAGGAGAGAGGAAGAGAGAGGAGGAGAAAGGAAGAGAGAGAGGGAGGAGAAGGAAAGACTGATTGGATTTGAGTCAGATACTCAAAGGGCTTCAGAAAATTATGATACTGGGAGAATAGATGATACCACATTCCACGTTAACTGAGACTTCAAATGATTTTACAATCTTTACTTTTAAAAATATAAAAACTGATGTATCTCGTTTACCAATCCAATTTTAATATCTAAAACTGAAAATAAAAGAAAGATGTGCACAATAGCCAAGACAGAAAGGAAACTATAAGCCTATATTACATTTTTTTGTGTATCACTTACATAGAGGCCTATCAGGTATATACTCAAGTGCAAATCACATCCCTCGACCAGTTCATATTTTAAATCAGGAATATTGGTTAAATAATGAAATAAATTGTACTATAATGTATACATGAATGTTTTAGTTTTTGATACAGGAAAGACCAGATACCATACACACTGTAGGCCACATACTTGACAAACATCTAATCTAATTACATGCAGTACAGTGTCTGGGAATGATGGTAACACCAATGAATTCTAAAAATTGCCTTTAAATCAATGCAGTATTGTAGTCTGATATACATGTACATGTATCCCTACAATAGGCCAATGCAATTGTGATGTGGCATTGAAAATTAATTACTGTGATGAAAAGAAGGTATCCAAGCAACGAGAGAGAGAGAGAGAGCAGCAGCAGAAATGAAATCTTGATAATTGTGTAATATACAGTAGTAGATGAAAAAAATCAAAATAGGAAGTGAATGGGATGATTTATTCATAAATCAGTGGCACAGGCCATAAAGGCATATTAAGATTTTTTTTTTCTTGAATAAAAAATCAAGATTTCTATTTTTTTAAGCGTGTAAGTTGTATTTCCATGTTTTCCAGTATTTACATCCTCTGGTTCCCGGGGCAAAGACCATATTCCCCCCCCCCCCCCATCAAAACAACAGTGTGCCTACATTTTCTTTACAATGTACATGTAGTGTTAGACATATTGTTAAGAGACCTCCATGTATTAAGTGATAGAAATTTGAAGATAAAAATAGAGCAGCTCAGATAAGATTATCAAATCAAAATTGATATATGGTACATAAGAGGTTGAAACAAGTAAGGTTTAGTAAGCTGATTTAAATGAATCTGAAGCAAATTTAAGAAAAATAAATAAGTACAGGACATGTGTTCATGTATGTAAATCTTAACAGAAATACCAGAGAAAGAAAGACTATATGATTTTTTTTTCAAAGTGCAGCTTCTGCCTCATTAGATATACTATAAGCAAACATTTCCTTTAACATTGTAATTCCTCTTTGATATACGGTACTATGAGTATGAATACATACACAAAAAAATTCTATACTATAACTTTTACCAGGAAAATATACCAGAGTTGGGGACAGAGGGGGGGGGGGGTAGAAAAGGCATGATGGTGTATTTTGAGTTTCTCATCAAAATGTTGAGCTTTACATTGCAACATTTAGTTTAGAACATCTTTTAAAGAGAATGATGCATTCAGCATTGTATCAACTACCAATATGATTAAATTTAGTGGTGGAAAACAACTTTTTGAAAGTACAGGTTTACATAATATCCACTGTTTTTCTTTTTCTCAGACACCAGGTTTCAGTGCAAAGATATATTATAAGAACTTGAAAATGTACCTGAAGAGCATCACCACTGCTTCAATTGAAAAGGGAGTTAGTGGCCAGAATTCCATGTACCAGATGAGTTTTTTTTAACCTCAGTGAATGCATGTTATACAAATCATATCCTCTAAGATTTTCCACAGCAAAATCCAGTGAGAGATCTATATAATGTACACATATTCAATATCACTCCTTCAAGAAGTCAAGAACTTTTGTATTCTAGTTCTTTATCCATCCACCTGAATATGATTACAGTATACATGCCACAGAATATTTATCAAAATATTCAACCAAGATTTTAAATTGTGTGAAATATTTGCAAAATTCAAGAGATATTCTAATGACTGGATATACATGTATCTATTTCATGATGAGCAATGGAAAAGAGAAAGAAAAAAAAACATAAGAGGGAAAAATAATACCTTACATTTACAGAAAATTTCAATTAGTTATTTTATGGAATTAAATACAGTGCACATGTACGTAAATTACCCACTCATCTTTTGCCAACTTGTCCACTCATCACATGGTCTACCTTAATTTGGTCTAATGCCATCCCGTCCATCAACATTTCAGTCAACAGCCATTGGTCTAATAACCACTTAGTCCAATAATTACTTTGTCTAGTCACCAGTTCATCTAGTAACCAGTTGGTCTAATACTTGTTTTCTTTTCATTCATTTCGTCCAATTAACACTTGGTCAAATTAGACCAAATGGTATATGGACTGAATGGCTATTGGACCAAATGGTTATTAGACAAAACGGTGAGTGGACGAAATGGCAATTAGACCATGAGGATAGTGGACAAACTGATGGTAGACCAAATGATAGTAGACAGGTTGGTAATTGGACGAATTGGCAATAGACCAATTGGAAATAAAATACATGTATTATGGATATTAATATGATTGCATAATACCAATCAAAGGTTGACTGGTATAATCGTTTGTGTGTATGAACTTACCAATTATAAATCATTAGTAATCTGAATTACCCAAGACATCTACGGTGAATACATCTACTCTTGTTCTTGCATATTGTGGCTTATATTAATTCAGTTACCGGTATGTTGAATGTTGAATATTAGAATTATCTACAATAATGAAACCTACATTGTAAAACAGCATGGAGCTACAGGTATGAAATTAACACAATGTATTTTACAATGAAGAGTGTTACCACGATCATGTGCCAATAGAAATATTGTGATACTGTCATTGTCGGCCAAAACTAACATGCAGGGATTGTAATTCAAGCATACGTTGTATTCATTGAACAATGCAAAGTACATACTCTACATGAGGGACATACATGTATCAGTGTACTGTACATGTTCAGTATTTGCGAGGTGCCATTTTTTGCCAATTTTCCAATTTCAATCTCTGACTGAACAACTCTGTCAAAAAGCAAATTATCCAAATACTCTCAGTTTACATTGCAATAGCATCACCAATGAATTTTAGTGTGAAAGATCTAGCAGCTAAATCTAGGGTAAAATGTCAATGAAAAGGCATGAAAGCTGAATTTGTATCTTTGAATGTGTGACAAGAACTTGAGCATGAACTACATGTTAAATATATTCAAGCCTAAACCTGCCACATTAGTACCAAAATAGTGTAGCAAATTAGCCAAGAGATCAAGAAATCAAATTATTGCAAAATTCATAAATAAATCATTACATGTACACTTAATACCTAAGAGTATTAGAATCAAATTTACTACATGTAGCATGTTATAACATATTAGTGACTGAAAATTAAATATAATTCACAAACATGAAAATGGAATAGAACTGTAATAGGTACGTGTATGCCTATATGAATTATTTAATGAAAAGCCTGAATCTAAAGAACAACCTCCAGTGTCAATGCAAATTAGACTACAAAGACAAACTCCAACAAGTTCATGCAAAATATGTTTTTAACTTTTTTCATGAACATCTCAGTGTAGTGCAAACACAAATTTTAAAACAACATTAATTACAATGTTAGGTTGATAGTGATTGTTATGGGATGAATCTCTTTCAGGCATGCATCATACATGTAGATCACTGTCTCTCATTATAAGCATTCAATACTCAATAAATCTACTTAAGTGGATGTTATTTTTCTTACTTCTGAGAGACCTCAACACATCCAGGAATGAACTGTATTTAAAAAAAAAAATGTTGCAAATATAATCAACAGGACGAGCATGCATGGTTAGTTCTAGGAGTGTTTTTAAACAGTAGTTAGCCAGGGTAAGAATGGGTGGATGAATGAAAAGCTAAAATGAAATGACAGCGATAAAGTTTCTTCCTATGATTTTCAGTTTTAACTTGAAAGTCAGTAACACCCAATAATATGGTTCAATTCAATAAAAGAAGCACAATGCAAAATGCCATACAGCATAACAAAAATATAAATAAACAGCAAAAAAAAAGCTAACACCCGCACTACAGTTGGGGGGTAACACATTGGCAGACAACCTTGAGAATATTACGCAAAGGAATTCCTGGTGGCACTGCTTGGTGTTGCTGAAATCACAAAAATGAAAATGAAAAGGTGACAGGTAAATTGACAAGGAACATTAATTCCCTGTCTTCCCTGAGTTTCCTCCCAAACAAATAACAAAGAAATAAAAAAAAACATATAAATACTGTAATACACCCTACATACACTGTATACATGTACTTCAGTGAGCTTCTCAACTCACATGATCATCAATCAAACACCAAACACACACACATTCTTCCAGATGCTGCCAGAATAATCAGACATCGCATCAAGTTCATGTAGTACATGTACATGCACAGTACACAATTGATAATCTTCACAAATATACTGTACATTTTATCAATTCAGCCAATGCATGGACAAATGTGTGATACCAGACTTGAACATTATCCAGTGAGCACTTGTAATCAATGGCTACAATTAAATAAACTCACACATGTACATGTGTTAACATACATGTACATGTATATACCTGACCCCTTTCCCACCCTTCTTTACTTTTTTACACCTGTTGACAGTTTGATGTCCTACATGTATACCATGATTTACTTTAAAGCCCGTCTCACACTGTGCGATCAGATGCCATACGATTTTTCAAGAAATCGCATTTTGCATTAAATATGAAAGTTCCAAGAAGTGTGTGTAAAATTATTTTAATTTAAAGTTTGGCATAACGTTAGAAATACTAAAATCATATTTTTACTTTGCTACAAGCCCTGTGGTCCGATTTCTTAAGTCCAAATTGGCTTCAAGTCGCAGCCAATGATGACGTCATTACAATTTGGAATTGAATTTCTTTTTATTCAGGGAGGATCGAACTGGACTGAAATTTGATTTGAGTAAGCCTACCACTATTCTGAACTCTGATCCGTAAAATTTTATTAGTTGGAATGTCCATATTAAATGTTATCACAATTTCTTTGAAATTTGGATTGCAATGATCGTAGATTGTGAGCCGTGCTTTATACTACATTGCATTGATTACTACCATAGTATAAAATACAATTTTAATAGTAAACAATTCTTCCAATGTAAGTTTGAAGAGCTAAACCATTGGTGATACACTGATACATTTCTCACATTCAATAAGCTTTGTGCAGATATTTCATGCAGATCATGCCATGGGTTACTTGTTACATGTACATGAAGTTCATTGCATAAGATGGACAATCATTCCCTGCAAGCAGACATTTGATAGTAAACTTTTACATGTACATGTATTTCTTTGTTTTTTATTTCACTATTGCTTACATGTACATGACCTAAATCACTATTATGTTCATCAATTTTGCAAAATTTTGTGAAATTTATGCAACCTGCACCCTGAAAATATAAAGAGATTGACTAAAATCTTAGAATATATTGTAACTGTTTATGACATTTATTATCCATGATTAATCAGATCTCCTTGTTCAAATTTCAGGACACTTGGTATTCCTGAAAATGGTAGAACTTTTATTGCTAAATACAACAGCAATGAGTCTAGATAGCAAGTACAATACATGTATAAAATATCAAGAACACTTGAGCCAAGTCATGCACACTTATATTTGGTGAAAATACTGGCCACTATTCAGCATCATTTCTTTGGTCGACAATGTACGTGTACATGTATATTTCAGTAAAATTTTTACTCTGACAAAGAAATTTGACATAGATTAGGTTTGGGTATCCAACTCCTGCAAGAGAAGTTTTATATGAAAATATCCATCTTTGAAGGCCAAGTCCATCACAAGGGGAAAAAAGAGATTTCAATAAACACAAAGAATATCATTAAAATAAGAAAGATATAATTTTAGGTTTTTATTATTTCTACAAAGCACTAAAGTAAATCAGGGAACAAATGATGCCATGCATCTAAAAAGTAGTTCTATAAAAAAATAATAATCTTCTCAAATAATATAGGATTTTGTTTCATTGCTCATGGAATTCACTATTCATAATAATAATTCACTATTATAATTTAGAAACCCTCAAAAATCATCAAATCTATAGTATAATAAATGAAATAATGCATTTCATAGAAAGATGTGCAAGAGAAATAGTGGCTATTTCATATTATCAGCTACCTTTCTTGCATAATAATGAAGAGGGTGTCCATGTAACCATTTTCTGAAAATAAGCAAAATTTTAAAAGGCCAGAACTTTCTGTTTGTTCCTCCGATTTGATGAATTTTCAGTGCTTTGTCTATTTTTTGTCTCCTTCTTGAAATCAAAAAGCTGTTGGAGTGGACTTGGCCCTTAATGACAAACCCTCACTTATAAATTAATATAAATGGCTAACATCAATATGTACATGCCTTATTTAATCGTTATAAAATGCAAGGTAGAGTGGGGACAGAGCATGCAATACAACCTACATGTTAAGGATCAAGGTACAATGTAAGATCATACACAGGTCACATACATGTACTGCCAACTAACAAAACCCTCTTTAAAAAAGGGAAGGCATGCATTTCTTATTTCATTCAGTTAAGGTTTATAAATTATATGATGGCTGATCCCCCCCAAAAAAAAAATGTTTGACTGGGGCAGAAGGCAATGCTGGCAGCAGTCAGTATGTGACAGGGTTTCCAGGAAAATTCTTTGGTTTAATATAAGCATGCATACAGGCAGTGAAAGATGAAAAAGATTTTCTTTAAAAGCTGGAACAGAAGGCACACTGTATAGCAGACGTACGTGTGAAATGGGACTTAATAATATCGTTGAAATGAATACTGACCCTGGATCAAACTCCCATCATCCTCACAATAGGATCCTATGAAAGACACAGCATCTTGGTCATTATTCTACTCAAATTTAGGGCATGTATCAAGAACACATTCCCTATTCTTCACTCGTTGCAAGATGCCACTTCTAGCAGGCAAATTGTGGAAAGGGTTCATTGGTTCCAATTCCAGAAGCAATGTATGCTTTTCACAATGTGTTCCGTTATTAAATATGCATCATATGGTAACAGAAATACCACAAGCAAAGCCAAAAAGTTGCCTGAATGGAATTACTTGATATAAAAACGAGTATGCTGATACAAATTATAATCTTTCAATTGAATGCGAGCTAATAAGATTTTTTTTTTCTGAGTTGATGTACAGAAGTCTGCATTCCCAAACTTTACTCTTTTGAACACTATGTCATGTCCTCTTACAATTCCACTTGATACATTTTATCACAAGAATTTAGAGATGTAAAAGTGCATTTCAATACATGCGACTGCCATCTCCATCAGAAAAGCTCCAAATCACGGTTCCTCCATCTTCAAAAGAACATTCTTCAGGCTGCTCTGGAAAGAACTGAATATGAAACAAAATGAATAAAAGGTGCACCATGGCAAACTCTTTTAAGTGGTATTACCTTTTACAAGCTCTGTTCCTGAGTCACTCTTCTGATTGCTTTCCTCATTCTTATTCTGCAAGGACTCTCCAGACTGTTCATGAAAGAATAAAAAAATATGTAGGTCTACTTATTGACCAAACTTGACTGCATGCCATTTAGAACAACATCCCCTGCTAACATTTCCATGAACACGATGCAGAACCATACCAAAAGACCCAGAATCTGCCCTAACTTAGATTGGATATTGTAAAAATCTAAGTCATCATTTACTTATTATACATGAATTCCACATTTATTTCAATTTAGAATTTGCCTCTTACATGTTGCTGAGGATTAAGAAATAATGATGCCCATTCCCTTGATTTCTTCTTGTCCTGCATACCCCTCTTAATTTGGAAAGACTGTAATATATACATCTAAACAAAACATAATTTATTAAGACTAAGTGTTTGGGCAGTGATAGTTATGTCTAACTTTTATTTAAAGTAACAATATCATGTACAGATACATGTATTTGTGACAAAGATGCTATGTATGTTTCATCGACCAATTAAATTTGACAATTTATTTGCTATCAAATGAATCATACTAAATTATATTTCTACATTTTCCATGAAAGCAACCAAGTTTAAAATTATTAAAGGAAAGAATCTAAATACTAGGTTAACAAAAAAAGTTTTAACATCATTGGGTTCCTAACTGGCAGATTGCCCATGATGTGCATATCACTGTCTTGTGCAAGCAAGTAAAATTTTATTATCCCACAAACTTTCTAATTTTACAGCAAATTTCAATCAACGTTTAGGTAGTCTTAACCTTTAACAACCTAGCACTGGAGAAACTGACAATTCTCACCTTAGTTACAGGTATGGATGAACTGCCTTTCTTTTCACGCAGTCTGCTGGCCATGACAGTTTAATTCCTGTAATATACAGTAAAGACAAAACAAATTACCCCATTTATAGAAAACTTCAATGGAAATACATATGTACTAAGAGTTTGAGCATTCATTTATCTTCTTTAAACTGTATTTTACAAACGCATTATTATTCTGCCACTAGAATTACAGTAGTAAGATGAAGTGCCATCCTTTCATAGGTTATTTTTGGAAGAAAAATCATTCTAACCCAAGGCAAGCACAGAAAAAATGACAATCCTTACTTTACCAAGCCTTGGTTGGAGGTGCCTCCAGCCAGTCAACTCTACATGTATGTCAGTGGTTCTATTGAGGGAAATATATTTCATGTTTCCATCGAGGCTAGTCAATATTATGTAATTATACTTTGGTATAATCTGACATTCCAATATTAACATTCCAAATTGATGGGAATAAATACCTAATTTTCTCTTGATGGTCATTTGAATTGGTATTCAATGCTAATATAACGATTGTGAGAAAAGATTGTGGAATATGAGTTATGACGATGTTCGAGAATTAATCTTAATGATAATCCATTTTTTATTTCAAACACAGCAGCATGCGATCAAAATAAATATGTTTCGGATCGAGGTCTAAATTCATATAAATTATTATTGGATGTTAAATAATTACGATTAATAAGATTGTATGGCCATACTAAAAATATTGACGATGTCAGCAAAGTATGTTATGTTCATATGAAATTATCAATTAATACTGGCAATCTGGCATTACTTTTATTTTAAATCCATCTCTGGACGTCTCCGACAAAAGAACAATGCGCATGCGCATTTGATGACGTATGGCATAAATTCATGAAATCAGAGCCCAAAATTCAAAATTGGGCACAAACCTCACACTAGCATGACCGAGTGGGCAAGGCCCCAGGGTGACAAATTTCATATTCAAGATAATTTTGGGCACTCGACTGGAATTAATGTTGGCAAAGTGACTAGGTATGTTGCAAAAGCGCCCTCTAGGTGCATTCTGAATGAGGCATTGAGTGTGCTGGCTAGAATTGCAGGGCGACTGTGGGGGCATTGCTTTGTATTGTTTTTGCATGTGCAAGGAAAGGTTATTGCCAATGGCATCATTGTTTTTACGTAGTTGAATGTTTACAGCAGCTCTCTAGACTTGAAAAAAAAAATCATTCGGCGATCTTGGGACTCTGTGTGCTACTGGAACTTTGGCCTTGCTTTCAACCTCTTGCTATTCACATTTACAGGTTTCATACCACTTTAAAAGGTATTCATACCGATAGAGCAACATTTTAACTATATTGTGGTGAAATTTTAATGAAATCTACTGACGCCAAGTGTGTTTTTTTATGTCCCTGTTTCGGCAGCGTCTGTTATTTTTGGGAGTGTTTTGAGGCACTTCCATATGTAAATGCATGCGCATTGCCATTTTCTATTAGTGCACCTTGGTCCCATTTAAGATCACAACTTTTGGCTTCAAAAAACAAAGGAATACATAAGAATTGAATAGGCGATTTATATGACCTTAAAACTACAATAACTTTCTTATTTCTGGGGCTATTGAGATAAATGAGGTGTTAAATGAAAGGTCTTGATGAGCCCTAAATGATGCCATGAAGAAAACACCTTATTTCTGAGATTTATTATTTTGCAACATACCTACTTTCAAAGTCATGAAAGTTTGAGGCTGGCCCTGATCAATCTTTCTTTGACAATTTTGAATTCTTGTGTAGGCCTAGACCAAAAGCTTCGGTCTCTGTTTTGTTGGTTGTTCAGCTGAACTTCGTTGGCTTCACTCACCAAATACAGAGACCGAAGTTCTAGCGCGATCTGTACAGGGACTAAATGGCCATATGTTTATGTACTTAAGATCGGATAAAACGGGGAAGTGAATTTGCGCGACAGCCGAGGTAAGTCACTGTTTTTGTTCCTTTTAACTTCATTTTTCTCCGTTTTTTTGGCAATTGATGCCAAGAGGGAATGTAAATTTGCACTCTGGTCACTATAATTTTCGAAATTTTTATTCATTAAAGACAAAAATTGAAAAGCCCCGACGGGGGGATTTTGCATTGCAAGTCCCCTAATGGTGGCTGCACGATAGCGAGCCGTCTGTGTACGAGAAATAAAAAAAAAATGTTAAAAAACTCCTCGAAACAGACGGCTGCCAGCTGTCTAGTGTAGGCCTAGGCCTACACACACAACGAACAATTGTGTACAACGGATAGCGGAGCGTGAACGTAGCGGTCGTGTACAGTTTTGCTTATTACATGACGTCATCCAGCCCTTGCCGAGAACCAATTTATGAATGAAAATATAGTAAGCATGCGCAGTGCAAGCCTTTTATTTCCCCACACAGAATTTCACCAAAACAAGTGTGCAATTCTCTATCACCTCGTACCAAAATCGACCTAGAATTTCACTTTCCCGTATTTTATATGAATTATGAAAGGTATTCTCGGAGGATCTATTTTCTCACCGATACTGCACAGGTAAGCAAATTTCGATTACTTCTTGCTTTTCCGTCAAAATCTTACGAATTAGCGTCTATATGCCATCGTGTTCGTTGGAATTTGTAGAGTCTATCGCAACGTGCACAAAGTCAATTGGCTTCCGGGTTTCGGAGCGTCGCCTGAATATGCATAAAATTGCAGAGTTTCGATAATTTTCGATCGATACCGGAGCGATCCGATCACGAACCAAAACTATTTACGGCGTACACAACGTGACCGGATATCGTTATCGCTATCGATACTTCCGCACGCAGTCCGAAGGAATTATTTTTGGGACCACGTGGTCATGACGTGATCTGCGCGATTGACCAATCAGCGGTCTTCGAATCGCTGTGCAGAGACGATCTATCCGTTGTACACAGTCTATGGACAATTGTTCGTTGTGACACACTCATTCACAGAACCAGCAGGACCAGTAGCGTTCCCCCATTAACTTTGCTGGTCTTTTTGGCATTATCGTGATATAGGGAACCACCGTTCACTTCATAAGTTCATACAGCAGCGCTTTATTCAGTCACACGCACGGTTCCCTATTTCCACCTCCATTCACTTTGTACACAAGTGCGCGTACACAAATCTACGAGTGGTTCCCAAGACCACGATTTGGCCCTTTTTTATGTTTGTTACATTTTTGTACCAGATTCAGGCCTCAGGGGTCTTAATCCTTGACCTCGGCCTCCAGCCGCAGAGCCAGAGCCAGCTGCCGGTGCCTGGACTTGCGGGCCCGCCGGCGCGTGAGCAGAGGCTAGAGCTAGAGTCGAGTCGCCTCCCTGCGAGCTGCCCGCGCCCGTTTACGACGCAGCTAGCTAGCTGCTAAAGCTACACCGCGAATAGGTTGGAATTCTGAATTATTAGTATACATACATCCAGTTGAATATGTTGACGTCTTCGTGCTGTATGTCAGGCATAAGCTTAAGATCATTTCATCACCATAACTGGTCAGTAAAGAGCGTATTTTGTTCACTTTAATGGTCTGACTGTGATCTTTTCTTGTGTGTCAAACAGATGCAACGAGAAGTAACGTAAACATGGCGGCGGCAATGCTAGAAGTCTGACAACACAGAGGGCGCCGCGCTGCACTTAAAAGACAGACGTGGATTACTAAAATATAGTAAGTCCCTGGCAAGATGCTGATTGTGTGACATGTCTGTGGTCTATTATAATACACCAAAAGTCTGGGTTCGATCCCCGGCCACGGCACCTTTGCCTATGAGCAATTGGCATTTCACCAACTGCGCTCTTTTATCCTACATTAAAATAAACAGAAATGTTTTACAGTCTTGGTAACATAACAAAAACAAGGCTATTTGTTAGTATAAAATTAAAATATTTTATAGAAATAAAAAAGAAGATATACCGGCCTTATTTAAAAAAAAAGATAAAATAAGAATCCCGACCTGTATCCAATTGAAAGTTTCTCTTCTAAAATCTAAAGTGAACAAATAAAAAATATAATAAGTATTAGGCACGATACAGAGATGCCAATCATACACATAAAGCTCAATTTAATTTATACTCAGAGTCTGTAGTAAATGACCCACGTACCCTCTCACGGTCAATTTCTCAGCTTTTCAGCTGGTTATTTTTTAGTAGAAAGCATTTGCGGCGGAGGCATCAAAATTTAGGGGGGTATTTTTCCCAGCCGGCTGCTAAAACCCAACTTTTATTTTTTTTGTTCAGGGGGTAGCCCCACTTAAGTCTTAAATTTTAAAAACATCTTAGTTTTTTTTATATCTGATAAGGTAGGCTTGTGTTCAGGGTTCTGATTTTGGTGTCCCTGTGTACTTTTCGAAAAATGGCGGCTCCCCCATGAAAATGAACCATAAACACGATGGGTATCTAAATCAACATTTTATGCGAGCGCTTAGCGCGAGCTTAAAATTTTTGATTTTCCGACTCGACACGAAACTGAACATTCCAGCTATCTTTTTAAAACCATGAACAGGATGGGTATCTTTTTAAACAACAATATTGATGCATGAATCGCGAGCTGAAAATTTTCTAGTTCTGACCTAAAATTGGGGCATTTCTAGAACAGTTTTGGTGATCATGAGCCAGACGGGTACTAATCATTTTATGCCACCGCGTAGCGCGAGCTGAAAATTTTTGATATTCCAAATCCAAAACTGGACATTCTAGGCACATTTGTAGCCATGAACAGGATGGGAATGTCATGTAACAGACAATTCATGCGAGCTGAAAAAAAATATATTTGGCCATTCTAAGCACTTTTGGTAATGATTGAATTGAATTGAATGTATTAGAACGTCACTGACATTCGCCAATATTTTGTTCAAAACAAGAAGTACAAAATAATACAAAACAAAATATACAATTCAAGGAATATAAGCAGATAAACAAAAACACAATAGTATTTCGTCAAAAAGAGAACTTATATACGTCTACTTATAAATAGTAAATGCTTCATGACATAAATAATAGAAGGGATTGATAAGCATGCAGGCGACTTATATATATATTTATATACAGAGATACATACACATGATTATATACATAGGCACATATACATATATATACACAATATACATATATACATATATACACGCATATACAATTACGTGTATACACAATCAACATTGGAATCATTCGGATAGATATTTTGACGATGATAATATGACGACTGATGTCCAAGAAAAGATAAAGAAAACATAAAGAATGAGGGAGGAAAAGGAAATAAATGGGAAAGATATTTGAGAATGGAGAGAGCGGGAAAGAGAGGAATAGTGAATGAAGAATGGCTAATGAACAAGATGAGTATCTAACTACAAAACAAAGCGGGAAGCGCGGGCTGAAAATTTTTGATATTCCGACCCAAAAACTTGTCGTTCTTAGCACTTTTTGTGACCCTGAACAGCTAGGATGGGTATCTATCTAAACATTTCATGCTAGCGCGAAGCACGAGATGAAAAAAAAAATGATATTATGACCTAAAACTTGAACATTCTAAGCATTTTTGGTAATCATGAATAAGGATGGTTATAAAACTACTTGAACGTTTTATGCGAGCGCGAAACGCGAGCTAAACATGTTTATATTCTGACTTTTGGTAATCATGCAAAGGTACGGTATCTAACTAAACATTTTATACATGCGCGAAACTCAAGCGATTTTTTTTTATATTCTGACAAAAAATATAGACATTCTTAGCACATTCAGTAATCATGGAAATGATGGATATCCAACTAAACATTTTTATGCCAGTGTGAGGAGCCAGATGCAAATAAGTGATACTAAATTGAAAAGGAAACGCTGAATTCAATTTTTTGTTTATTGTAATTCATGAAGAGAATGTAATTTTTTTGTAAGCAAGGACAGGATGAAAATTCGATTCGCGAGCCAAATAATTGTGCATATTCAAAGCTCCATGTTATCCTATCCTCGTGAGCAGATTATCTTCTTGTACATCATCCCCCCCCCTATTGTATCAAATTTCTTCTCTTTTTTTTATCTTGCTCTAATTTTTCTCGTCTTCCTTTTTTTTCATTTTTGTTATTCTTTGCGTAGCGCGAAGCCCGCGTCGGGTGGGGTCCAGGGAGTAAAGCCCCTGGCAGCTTCAGAATTCTGATGTTTTTCTGAGGGCATTTTGTAAAAAATATATTTGTATGAAATAAACATTCTAAAATTGTCAAGTTAATCTCATTTTTTTAAGATATAAGACTAGATAGCAACCAATAACCATGTTTTTTCTGCTTTTTAGATTACTATATTATATACACAAACTTTATTGGCCTGAATGGAATCATTATAAAACAAGCCATAATCACAATACATATCATAATTCAATTAGGATCGTGGCTATTATACACTGATTATGTGTTCCATTGTCTCTATTCAATCTCAGTCAATTGTACGACTGACTGATATTGAGTAGAGAAAATGGAACACAATTTAAGCAGTGTATATCGGCCACTGTCAAAATTATGTATGTATTGTGATTATGGTGTGTTTTACAATGATTCCATTCAGGCCAATATAGTTTTTGTAATTTAATAATCTACAAAGCACTATGCGTTCAAACGTGCATTCGAATAATAACATATTTGGCCTATACCACTTTATCTCAGGGCAAGCCTCAGGAGCAAGTGCCCCAAACAAGGTTTAATGACTGAGGTGAAAGAGGGGGGGGGGGGGGGTGGTGGTAGTTAATACTGAAGAATTTCATGATGGGTTTCTACTTAATCTAAATTCATGCATGATAAGACTCCGCTCTTCTCATGTCGCATTTGATAGGCGCAAAATAATGGCATCAAATTGTTTATTGTTTACTAGCAATGGAGATTCAAAGTTATTCCGAAAATAATTACCATGTTGATGATTGATGTTGAAATTTTCTCCTGAAAATTAAACGCCCTCATACATCACTCTGAGAGTGATAAGCCGATGCCTATTGTATTATAGATCATCATGATTGTATATAAATCAAAGGTTAATTTGCTCTCATTAAGCTTGTTTTATAACTAAAGAAAAATGACAGTATAGGATAATCTTCATTTGTTATTTTGAAATTAACGGAGGGTACAAACACAACAAAGGTGTAAGTGTAGTGATTTCACTTGAAAAAATGCTCTCACCCTCTCCCCACGTCTCACCCTCTCCCCCCCCCCTCCCCTCTGTCTCTCTCTCCCTCTCTATTCCCTCTTATACTCCCCCCTCTTTTACTCACACCCACACCCACAGGGATGCAAACAGGAGCACCGCCCTGATGTTTGATGGGAGTTGTGCAAGACGACCCAAATGCGTAGATATATCTATTTCTCAGTTTTCATAGACGTATTATTTCTGTATCTTCTCACTTCTCCTTCTCATGTTCTTTCTTTTTCACTGTTTGGAAATCAAAGGAGGAGATGCTTCTATATGAAAGCGGTAACACTGTGAATGTAAGCTGGAAAAGAGAACACGAACAACATGCACATTAAATGGGATTACATATAATATTTTTACAAGTATAATTTTGTCATCTTTTTAAATGTACAGACGTGTACAGCATCTTTTGATTATGATAAATATACTCATGAAAAATAGGTGCAGGCAGGTTCTCACAATGTTTGTAAACGATGGCTTGATTCCACTCCTTTTCATGCTTTACCTCTCGTGTTTTTCTTGATAATGCTTGAGCTACGTATACATAGGTCAAAATTGTTTGAGTTTTATTGTAGAAACTCTGACAAGTTACGCCCCTGAAAAGGTGAGTACCGTGGGTCACGGCATTGAGGGGCACAAAAAAAAATTGAGTCACTTTAATACCGTGATTAGCGCTCTCAATAGCCAGGTACTGACCTAATATCACATTTTAAGAACTGTGGCATTTCTGATAATCTCACTAGTCAAATAATGCGAGCGCGATGCGCGAGCTGATTTTTTTGTGTATATTTTAACACCAAACATGGACATTTTAAGGACTAGTTTTTTTAGGAATTCATGAAGATACACATCTTACCATAGTCATCTAATGCTCCAAGCGCTTGCTGACTTTTTTTAAATTAGAATTACACTTAAACACATGAAGCTCTTTTTAGTCATTGTAATCATGAACATGATACACATCTCACTAATCAAATTATGCGAGTGGGAAGCGCGAGCTAAAAAAAATTGGAATTCAGACCTGGAGAATTCTATATTCTAAGGCGTGCTTTATTTCACTTACCAAATGTTGCGAGCGCGAAGCGCGACAGAGAATTTTTGAAAATCAGACTGGAAAAGGGGACATTTTGATAACTGGTTTTAGGAATGCATGTAGAGTAGACATATCTCACCAATCCACTAATGCGAACGTAAGCACGGACTGGAAATGTTTTATAGCAATTACTTAAAGTAGTCATGAAAAGAATAGTGCGGATAAATTATATTTGTTGTATATTTGATTAAAAACGGGATGCTTAAGTACATCAGGATTATATATCTCATTAATCAGACAATGCGAGCACCAGGAATAATGAAAACAAATGCCCTAAGCAAACTATGTTTCATAAAGAGCAATATAATAATCTTTACAATAATTTATTCTTTCCCTGCTGAGTTTCTCTTTATCCCTCTTTTGTCACTTTCTCCCGTTTTTTTTCATGGGGGGTGGCAGAGGATGGGAGGGGGGCAGGTGCCCCCGTAGATACGCCACTGTCCCTGGACGAGGGAGCTGTACATTATGAATAGAAATCAACAACAGAAAATCTGCCCATCTTTAAGACTTCGATAAGAATACGAACCTATTCTCTTCCGAAAGCTTGCAAATAAGACAGTTACAAATCAGGTAAATGCAGAGAGTTTATAGAATTGTCTTTATTGTTGTTTTGGATAGAACTGTTATGGTGATGGTTTTGTTTATAGTAGTAGGACCACCCTTCTTGCCTTTATATTCATTTTTCTTTAAGCAATAATTCTTCACAGCTGACTGCATGCTATAGAATATATCTTGAATTAAGACATCATCACAAGTCCGTGCAGTGATTACATAAGTAGGTAGCTGAGATAACCAAATAAAAGAAGTCCTTATTTCACAACCATAGAACAACCCGCATTTAAGGCCTTCTGTGCCATACAGATAAATTTGACAATACAGTATAATATAGAAGCTTCAAGTCCGATATCGGACTAAGTCAATCGTAATAAATTGATTTTTTTTTAAAATTCAGATAATTTTCAAATGAATGGATTTTCATCAGGAGCCCGAAAGGGTTATTTGATTATGCATTTATATCTGAAATGAGTAGGCCAGCGAAAGGGTATTTTTATTTGGGGTGCACTCTAAAAAGAGTAAAAAATACCTAATATTTTTTAAAAAGGGAACAAGCATGTTTGCTGTGCAATTTTCCCCATATTGGGCAAAATGCAAGTTAAAAGGGTAAATTTAAACGCAACATTGCGTTAAATTTATGAAGTATTTGTTACCAATTTACTCAGGAAGCACACATTTTCCCGATTTATTAAATATTGGTAACCTGGTTTTAGAGTGTGGGGCAGAATGACCTACCTTTTTCCTCTACTAGTAAATGAATCACAGGGGATATTAGAAAAGAACACGACCTGTTGCTCTTTTTACCATTTTATCTATAGGCCTACCTTCTATTTTGTTTCACTACATGAAACTTGTAGAGGTTGTCGCCCCTATATACCCCCCCCCCCCTTCCTGGCACCATCCCTGGCAAATGTGTATTTTCAACAAAATAAACGTAGTTTTGTACTATGATTCAGATTCGATATAAAGTTTTAGATATATTTTGGGAATTTTAAACATGACTAACTTTACAAGGCCAGGAAGAAGCACCATGCAGGACGCATCGACAGGTACGGGATTTTGAAACTTTTCTATTGTGACGTCACGGAGGTGTAAAATATAGGTCGACACAAGGGTCATTGTCTGGTTTGTTTTGATGCAGCCTAATTGTGACGTCATGAAATACGCGCACTTGCGCTGACGTCAGACGCTCATTATCTAGGTCGGGTCAAGAACGTGCTTTGTAAATAGAGTGAGTGATTTCAAATTCGGTGTTTTGGCTGGTGTAAGAGTCTATAAATAATGATAGAGCCATAGGCGGCGGAAACGGGTGGGGGGGGGGAGGGGGACGGGTCACCCCTAAATTTGAAGTGAGAACGGTCTCCCCCCCTGATTTTTTTTGTTGAGAACTTTTTTTTTTGTTTTTTTTTTGCTTGTCAATTTTTTTTTCCCTGCGTCCCCCCAAAAAATTCAGGTGGACCCCCTGATTTTTTTGTGGTCCCCCTAAAATTTTGCTTGATAAACTTTTTTTTTTGCTTGTCAAAAATGTTTGGTGGTCCATCGTAAAATTTTGGTTGATAACTATTTTTAGGGAGGTAGTCAAATTTTTTACCTGTCTCCATCCAAAAATTGCAGGTGGACCCCTGTTACACCCACAAATGTAATAATCGCCCACAAATGTAATAACGCCCACAAATGTAATAACACTTTACCCACAAATGTAATAACGCCCACAAATGTAATAACACTTTACCCACAAATGTAATAATTTCACCCACAAATGTAATAATGCACTTTACCCACAAATGTAATAATTTTTGATCGCCCACAAATGTAATAACGACTTTACCCACAAATGTAATAAATTTGAAGGGATTTTTGGCAAATCCGTTCTAAGCTAAAATCGTATAGTAATGCGTTCATTTAGCACAAACGTGCAAAGTCTCATTTCCCGACCCGGTTAATTAACAAATTATAATAAAAATCCAAAGTCTTTATTCCAGACCCGGTTGTTTCAAAAATAATAATATGAGCCCAAAGTCTTTATTCCAGACCCGGTTGTTTCAAAAATTATAATATAAATCCAAAGTCTTTATTCCAGACCCGGTTGTTTCGAAAATAATAATATGAGCCCAAAGTCTTTATTCCAGACCCGGTTGTTTCAAAAATAATAATATGAGCCAAAAGTCTTTATTCCAGACCCGGTTGTTTCAAAAATTATAATATAAATCCAAAGTCTTTTTCCAGACCCTGTTGTTTCGAAAATAATAATATGAGCCCAAAGTCTTTATTCCAGACCCGGTTGTTTCAAAAATAATAATATGAGCCCAAAGTCTTTATTCCAGACCCGGTTGTTTCAAAAATTATAATATAACTCCAAAGTCTTTTTCCAGACCCTGTTGTTTCAAAAATTATAATATAAATCCAAAGTCTTTATTCCAGACCCGGTTGTTTCAAAAATTATAATATAAATCCAAAGTCTTTATTCCAGACCCGGTTGTTTCGAAAATAATAATATGAGCCCAAAGTCTTTATTCCAGACCCGTTGTTTCAAAAATAATAATATGAGCCAAAAGTCTTTATTCCAGACCCGGTTGTTTCAAAAATTATAATATAAATCCAAAGTCTTTTTCCAGACCCTGTTGTTTCGAAAATAATAATATGAGCCCAAAGTCTTTATTCCAGACCCGGTTGTTTCAAAAATAATAATATGAGCCCAAAGTCTTTATTCCAGACCCGGTTGTTTCAAAAATAATAATATGAGCCAAAAGTCTTTATTCCAGACCCGGTTGTTTCAAAAATTATAATATAAATCCAAAGTCTTTTTCCAGACCCTGTTGTTTCGAAAATAATAATATGAGCCCAAAGTCTTTATTCCAGACCCGGTTGTTTCAAAAATAATAATATGAGCCCAAAGTCTTTATTCCAGACCCGGTTGTTTCAAAAATTATAATATAAATCCAAAGTCTTTTTCCAGACCCTGTTGTTTCAAAAATTATATTATAAATCCAAAGTCTTTATTCCAGACCCGGTTGCTTAGAAAATAATAATATAAGTCCAAAGTCTTTATTCCAGACCCGGTTGTTTAGAAAATAATAATATAAGTCCAAAGTCTTTATTCCAGACCCGGTTGTTTAAAAAATAATAATATAAGTCCAAAGTCTTTATTCCAGACCCGGTTGTTAAAAAAATAATCATATGAGCCAAAAGTCTTTATTCCAGACCCGATTGTTTCAAAAATGATTATATAAGTCCAAAGTCTTTATTCCAGACCCGGTTGTTTAAAAAATAATAATGCAAGTCCAAAGTCTTTTTCCAGACCCTGTTGTTTCAAAAATCATGATATGAATCCACAATCTTTTTTCCAGACCCGGGTGTTTAAAAAAAATCATGATATAAATCCAAAGTCTTTTTTCCAGACCCGGTTATTTCAAAAATTATAATTTTAGTCCCAAATGAGATACATTAATGATATTCCAGTGGAATAAAAATGAGAATCGAGCTTATTCTTTTCTCCAGACGCTAATGGTAAATTGAAAATCAAGCATAGTCTTTGCTCCAGACCCGGTAACTAAAAGCTGAAACTTTATAGTAATGTGTTTATATGGCACATAAATGCGAAATCTTTTTTCCTGACCCGGTTAATTAAAAAATTATAATATAAGTCCAAAGTCTTTTTTCCAGACCCATTTATTTCAAAAATTATAATAATTATAAAAAAAACAAAGACCCACGATCCTATTTATGTTGAATAACATGGAAATGTAGCTTAGTCTTTCTGTCAGACCCAGTTATAAAAGTCATTAGAAACACAACAACAACAACAGAACAAAGACCCTGCAACCATTGAAGGTCAAGTCCACCTCAGAAAAAATGTTGATTTGAATCAATAGAGGAAAATCAGACAAGCACAATGCTGAAAATTTCATCAAAATCGGATGTAAAATAAGAAAGTTATGACATTTCAAAGTTTTGTTTATTTTTAACAAAATAGTTATATGAACGAGCCAGCTACATCCAAATGAAAGAGTCGATGATGTCACTCACTCACTCTTTCTTTTGGTTTTCATTGTTTGAATTATACATTATTTCAATTTTTACGAATTTGACGATTAGGACCACCTTGCCTAAAGCACAAAATGTTAAAATAATAAATTTCCACGTGTTGCAGGGAGGAATGAAACTTCATTTCACATGACAATGACGAGAAAATAAAAATATTTCATATTTAATTTAAGAAAATACAAAAGAAATAGTGAGTGAGTGATGTCATCAGTTCCTCATTTGCATACCGACCGAGATGTGCATATAACTGTTTTGCGAAATGAAGCGAAACATTAAAATGCCATAACTTTCTTATTTTACTTCCGATTTTGATGAAATTTTCAGGGTTATGCTTGTTGATTTTTTTTCTTTTTATTCATATCAAGTTTTTGTTGGGGTGGACTTGTCCTTAAAAAAATAATTTCTTGTATATTCCTTCCTTTTTTCTTTGAAAAAACCTAAATAACAAAACATTAAAATACATATGAAAAAACTAGGAAATAAGATATCAGTAAACAATAAGGGGATTACTTCCCGAAAACGATAAAGTTGTTGATTGACGATCTATGATATATTATATAAAAGAAAAACATTCTAACAAGAGGGGATAACCATTGCATTCCATGTTTTTATTTGGCAATAAGTCATGATTGACTATTTTTGCCACCCACTGTATGAGAAGTAGGGTAACAATTTTATTTAGTATTATTTGTATTACTTCTTTTTGTCTCACCTGCATAGCAGAGTGAGACTATAGGCGCTGCTTTTCCGACGGCGACGGCGGCGGCGGCGTCAACATCAAATCTTAACCTAAGGTTAAGTTTTTGAAATGACATCATAACTTAGAAAGTATATAGACCTAGTTCATGAAACTTGGCCATGAGGTTAATCAAGTATTACTTAACATCCTATTAGAGTTTCACGTCACATGACCAAGGTCAAAGGTCATTTAGGGTCAATGAACTTAGACCATGTTGGGGGAATCAACATCAAAATCTTAACCTGAGGTTAAGATTTTGAAATATCATCATAACTTAAGAAATATATAGACCTAGTTCATTAAACTTGGACATAAGGTTAATCATGTATTACCAAACATCCTGCATGAGTTTTACGTGACATGACCAAGGTCAAAGGTCATTTAGAGTCAATGAACTTTGGCCGATTTGGGGGTATCTGATGAATTACAATCAAAACTTAAAAAGGTTTTGGATCTGATTCATGAAACTTGGACATAATAGTAATCAAGTATCACTGAACATCCTGGGCAAGTTTCAGGTCACATGGTCAAGGTCAAAGGTCATTTAGGGTCAATGAACTTTGGCCGAATTGTTTTTTCTGTTGAATTACCATCATAACTTTGAAAGTATGTTGGTCTAGTTCATAAAACTTGGACATAAGAGTAATCAAGTATCACTGAACATCCTGTGTGCATTTCAGGTCACATGACCAAGGTCAAAGGTCAATGAACTTTGGCCATAATGGGGGTATCTGTTGAATTACCATCATAACTTTGCAAGTTTATGGATCTGTTTTTTGAAACTTGGACATAAGAGTAATAAAGTATCACTGAATATCCTGTGCAAGTTTCAGGTCACATGATCAAGGTCAAAGGTCATGTGAGGTCAATGAATTTTGGCCACATTGGGGGTATTTGTTGAATTACCATCCTATCTCTGTAAGTGTATTGGTCTAGTTCATAAAACGTGGAAATAAGAGTAACCAAGTATCACTTAACATCTTGTGCGAGTTATAGTAGTTTTCAAAGTCAGCACTGCTGCTATGTTGAATCGCGTGATGCAGGTGAGACGGTCAGAGGCATTCCACTTGTTTATTATTATTATTTCTTGTATATTCATTCCTTTTTTTATGAAAAAAAAAACACAAAACCTTTAAATACATATAAAACAAAAAACTGAGGAATAAGATATCAGCACACAATATGGGGATTACTTCCCGTAAAAGATAAGGTTGTTGATCGACGATCTATGAGATATTATATAAAAGAAAATCATTCTAGTAAGAAGACCTTTGACCTTGGTCATGTGACGTGAAACTCATGCAGGATGTTCAATGATACTTGATTTACCTCATGTCCAAGTTTCATGAACTAGGTTCATATATTTTCTAAGTTATGATGACATTTCAAAAACTTAACCTCAGGTTAAGATTTCGATGTTGAATCCTCCAACATGGTCTAAGTTCATTGACCCTAAATGACCTTTGACCTTAGTCATGTGACATGAAACTCTAATAGGATGTTCAGTAATACTTGATTAACCTTATGGCCAGGTTTTATTAACTAGGTCCATATACTTTCTAAGTTATGACATCATTTCAAAAACTTAACCTCAGGTTAAGATTTGATGTTGACGCCGCCGCCGTCGGAAAAGCGGCGCCTATAGTCTCACTTTGCTTCGCAGGTGAGACAAAAACTGATTTGAAATGACTGAAAGAGAGACAGGCAAAGAAAGAAGAGCCCCCTCCCACACCCGTACCAGAGTTACGGAGTTAGGCTGTCCCCTCGGTGGATTCAGGTCCATCAACATCTTGAGGTTTAATCTTTCCAGGGGGCAAACGTGTGTGGGTGTGTGTGTGTTTTTGTCAGACGTGTCTCAATCAGATATGATTATTTACGTCTGGGACCGACCTTTAACGTCACCATCCGAAAGACGTGACAAGGGCTCGAACCTCGAACCTCTGCATCAATTTGTAACTTCCCCACATAGCTTTGATTACAGGCGCACGCCACAACGCCCAGTCTTTAAATATGGTGTAGTCTTTGCTCTAGACCCATGCAGTTATTTCAAAATAGGAAATTATTAGAAACGATAAAAACAGACAAACAATATTAACAAAGACGCCACAATATCATTGATGTAGAATAACGTTGTTGTTGTTGTTATTTTGGGTTTTTAAGGCACGTACCATTCAGATCTGAATATTTACACCTTTTATTAATTTGACGTTTTTGTGGTATTCAATTCAATTCAATTTTGTTCATTTCACTTCCATCAAACAAAAACAAGTTGTATACCAACTTACGGTATGCCTTATCAAAGGGCTTTATAGTTTGAGAGATGCTGGTGTCTAAGTTTTTAGATTAATCTTTTGCTTAATTTGTATTTTAAGAGAACTGGATGTGGGGTAAAGACAACTCTCTAAACCCAAGCATTTTAACTGGGTTTAATTTTAAAGATTGGTCTTAGCTTTGATTTTTTCAATATTTGTTTATCTTATAAATAGCTGGGTCTAGACGAAGGTCTAAGCATAATAATAATGTTATTCAACAGGAATAAGAATATGACAAAGTCTTATGTTTTTAAGATTGTTTGAATTAATTTGTAAATGACTGGGTCTGGAATAGAGACAACGCTCTAAACATGTGCTTTTGTACTTGGTCTTAATTTGGAGGATTGTTGGTTCTTAGATTCGTTGTTGGGGGTTGGGTTTTATTGTTTTTTATTCTTGAAATAATTGTGTCTGGAGGAAAGTCTACAATCGATCTCCATGTTATTCCACAGTAGTTAGATTATTGGGTATTTGTTTTAGACAATTTTATTTTTAAATAATAACCAAGTCTGGAAAATGGACGTTTTCTTTGCAAATGCATAACTACAATGTTTTGTAGGGGTCTTAGTATTATTATACAAAAGAATCTGGGTGTGGGGTACAGACATATTTTTTACTGGGTATAAATTTTAAAAATTGGTTTTAGATTTGATTTTGTTTTTTAATTAATTTCTTAGATAACCTGGTCTGGAGGAAAGAGTACGTTTTACAACTCATGTTATTCCAAGAGAATATGATAGGGTCTTATGTAAGAAGATTTTTTTTTCGTAATTTTTGTAATGATTAGGTCTGGAATAAAGACAACATTCTAAACCTCTTTTTAAGAACATGTTCTTAGGTTCAAGGATTGCTTGGTATTAGATTTGGAGTTATTTATATTTTTACTCTTAGCCTTATTTTGAAAAACAAATGACTGGGTCTGGCTGAAAGACTACGCTATATATCCATGTTATCCAGCATTAATAAGATTATGGGGTCTTTATACGGTTTTTGTTGTTGTTGTATTGTTATTTACAATTTTTGAATAACAAGGTTTGGAGAAAAGGCTAAGCTCGATTTTCCTTTTTTCCACTGGAATATCATTATGGTATCTTAGTTTGGACTTATATTATAATTTTTGAAATAACTGGGTCTGGAAAAAAGACTTTGGACTTACATTATAATTTTTGAAACTACTGCGTCTGGAAAAAGACTGGACTTTTGTGCTATATGAAGGCATTACTATATAGGGTTTTAGTTTTTAGTTTTAAATAACCGGGTCTGGAGAAAAGACTATGCTTGATTCTCAATTTACTCATAGCGCGTATATTCACAATACATTCAGTATAATTTAAAACAACAACAAAGACTTTGATTCCACCAGTTTTAATTAACTGGGTCTGGAGAGAAGACTAGGCTCGATTCTCATGTTTATTCCACCGGAACATCATTATCGTATCTTAGTTTGGACTTATATCATAATATTTGAAACAATCGGGTCTGGAATAAAGACTTTGGACTTATATCATTATTTTTTAAACAACCAGGTCTGGAATAAAGACTTTGGATTTATATTATAATTTTTGAAACAACAGGGTCTGGAAAAAGACTTTGGATTTATATTATAATTTTTGAAACAACCGGGTCTGGTGAAAAGACTTTGGACTTATAATATCATTTTTGAAACAATCTGGTCTGGAATAAAGACTTTAGGCTCATATGATTATTTTTTAAACAACCGGGTCTGGAATAAAGACTTTGTACTTATATTATATTTTTTTTAACAACCGGGTCTGGAATAAAGACTTTGGACTTATATTAATATTTTTTAAACATCCGGGTCTGGAAAAAAGACTTTGGACTTATATTATCATTTTTGAAACAATCGGGTCTGGAATAAAGACTTTGGATTTATGTTATAATTTTTGAAACAACAGGGTCTGGAAAAAGACTTTGGATTTATATTATAATTTTTGAAACAACCGGGTCTGGTGAAAAGACTTTGGGCTCATATTATTATTTTTGAAACAACCGGGTCTGGAATAAAGACTTTGGACTTATATTATTATTTTTTAAACAACCGGGTCTGGAATAAAGACTTTGGATTTATATTATAATTTTTGAAACAACCGGGTCTGGAATAAAGACTTTAGGCTCATATGATTATTTTTTAAACAACCGGGTCTGGAAAAAGACTTTGGATTTATATTATAATTTTTTAAACAACCGGGTCTGGTGAAAAGACTTTGTACTTATATTATCATTTTTGAAACAATCGGGTCTGGAATAAAGACTTTAGGCTTATATGATTATATTTTAAACAACCGGGTCTGGAATAAAGACTTTGTACTTATATTATAATTTTTGAAACAACCGGGTCTGGAATAAAGACTTTGGGCTCATATTATTATTTTTGAAACAACCGGGTCTGGAATAAAGACTTTGGATTTATATTATAATTTTTGAAACAACCGGGTCTGGAGAAAAGACTTTGGACTTATCATTTTTGAAACAATCGGGTCTGGAATAAAGACTTTGGACTTATATTATTATTTTTTTAAACAACCGGGTCTGGAATAAAGACTTTGGATATATATTATAATTTTTGAAACAACAGGGTCTGGAAAAAGACTTTGGATTTATATTATAATTTTTTAAACAACCGGGTCTGGAGAAAAGACTTTGGACTTATATTATCTTTTTGTAAGCAATCGGGTCTGGAATAAAGACTTTGGATTTATATTATAATTTTTGAAACAACCGGGTCTGGAATAAAGACTTTGGATTTATATTATAATTTGTTAATTAACCGGGTCAGGAAAAGAGACTTTGCACTTTAGTGCTATATGAACGCATTACTATACGATTTTAGTTCAGAACGGATTTGCCAAAAATCCCTTCAAATTTATTACATTTGTGGGTAAAGTCATTATTACATTTGTGGGCGATCAAAAATTATTACATTTGTGGGTAAAGTGCATTATTACATTTGTGGGTGAAATTATTACATTTGTGGGTAAAGTGTTATTACATTTGTGGGCGTTATTACATTTGTGGGTAAAGTGTTATTACATTTGTGGGCGTTATTACATTTGTGGGCGTTATTACATTTGTGGGTGCAACAACCCCCCCCCCAAAAAAAAAAAAATTGCCCTCCGCCGCCAATGGATAGCGCATCAACACCAGTCCTTCGAAATTAAACCTGAAAAATAACAAACTGAAAATCAGTCTTCACAAATATTCAAGCATTAAGGTATCGTCATTCTTAAAGTGCTATTAAAGTCCCTCACGAAATAAGGCATACGGGGGGCGCCGATGGAATGGGTCGCTTTATTTTTGGAAGAAATCCCCAAACATGGGGTGTGGTTTTATGCTGGAAAATCCCTAAACATTTGTTTAGGGATCCCTAAATATCCCAATTTGTAGATACTGGCCTTAAGCATGGGTCCATGGCCCTAATTTTAAGATACTGACCTTAAACATGGGTCCATATTCTCCTCCAATTTGGGGTGATAACCTTTTTTTTTTTTTGCTTTGCTTTTTTAGCCAAAATCAATTTTGAACCTTCAGCCGAACACCCCCGTCAAAACCAAATCTAAGTACCCCCTGCCGGGGGGGGGGGGCTAAAGCGAGAGCTGGAGGGGGTAGTCCTAAGGAGTGAAGTTTAAGCAGATATCCATGTTACATTCTTTGTTGGGCAACATAATTGTCCACACAAAAATTGGCTAAAAAAATATCCTACTCTGGGTAGTTTTCAACCATTGTAGTTTTCACCCAAAGCACACATTATTGGTTTAAAACCCCAGAATTTGATAAAGTTTATTGTTGTGTGGACAGTATGTTGTCCAAAATGCCCAATGTTTTTAAGAGTGTATCTTAAAGGTAAAGTCCACGCTAGATTTTTTTTTATTTGAATAAATAAAGACAAGCCAAACAAGCACAACACAGAAAATTTCATCAAAATTTGATATAAAATAAGAAAGTTATGACATTTCAAAGATTAGCTTTTTTTCACAAAACAGTTCTATGTGCACAACTCAGTGATATGCAAATGAGATAGTCGATGATGTCCCCCACTCATTATTTATTTTGTTTTTTATTGTTTGAATTATGAAGTTTTTTTTCTTCCGATTTGGCGATTATGACCAACGTGGCTTAACCACATTATGTTAAGACAATGGTAATCCACATGCTCAGGGAGATATAAATGAGGAAGAAACCGAAGTATTTCATATTTCATATAATGATATACAAAAGAAATAGTGAGTTGGTGACGTCATCAGTCACCTCATTTGCATACAGGGGGCCCGTTTCATAAAGGACTTGCTGAACTGTTGTAACTTTGCCATAATGGCAACTACCATGGTAACAGGGCTCAGCAGCCAATCGAAATCAAAATTACCGTGGTAGTTACCATTATGGCAAAGTTACAACAGTTGCAAGTCCTTCATGAAACGGGCCCCAAGATGGGCCCCAACTGTTGTGTGAAATTAAGCGAATCTTTAAAATGTCATAACTTTCTTATTTTACATCCGATTTTGATGAAATTTTCAGCACTATGCTTGTTTGGAATTTTCTCCTTATATTCAAGCCAATTTTTTTGTTGGGGTGGACTTCACTTATCCTATAATTTTTACAAGACTGGGTATTTGACAAGGGAATGCGAGCGCGAAGTTTCTTTTTGATGTATATAATTATTTTGTGCGAGTGTGGATGTGTTGCGTAGTCTACAAATGTAGACCCACATCTGCAGTGTGTGTACCACAGCTGATTCAAGGAGTCTGCATAGCTGACTAGGGGGCGTTTCATGAAAGGACTTGTCGGACATTTTATCCGACAAGTCCCATTTCATCCGACAGTTACCATAGAAACAGTACCTCTCAGCCAATCAACATCAGAGAAAGATGTCAGATCTGACAACTTGTCGGATGAAAATGTTGATGAAACACTCCCGGGTCTACTTTGGCTGGAGATGTGGAATGGCTCGCTTCGCTCGCCCTTTCAGGCTGGTTTGCGAAGCAAACCAGTAGCAGATCCCACCTCACGAGCCAATAGAGAGTCTGCATATATAGCAGACTAGTGTGTGCGTCCGCGCGCGTGTGTGTATATTTGTTGGTTTAGATCTGAAAAATAAACATTTTTAAAGAACTTTTTGATAATCATGACTATAGGATGCGTATCTCGCTTAACAATACTGCCCCATAAAGAGTCCATTTCGAAGACTTGACTACGTTTTCCAATAATGAAATTATACGAGCGCGAACCGCGAGCTAAAATTACTTTTCATTTAAACCTGAAAATGGGACTTTCAAAGCACTTTTTTGTAATCATTAATAGGATCCATAACTATTGCGATTGCATTCCGCGGGCTGAAATTTTTCATTATTGTAATGACCCGAAATGATTAAGCGCAGTATGAAAATATTGGCATCACAGAGAAGGTATGTGACTGAACCAATAAAAAAGAGCGCGAAGCGACAGTTCATTTCTTAGAATTCAAATTAGGACAAGATATTTTCGAAAGCAAAATGTAAACAGATTAATCGTAGGTCTCCAAGGGAAGCGCTTCATGGAAATGATTGTTTCTGACAGTTACGGAAACGTAACTTTCTATCAAATAATAATGAATGAGAGTTGGCTAATCTGACGATACTTGCTAGTTGATTAATCTCCATAGATCACCGTACTTTCAGAATTTGCTACTTATCATAAACTTTTTTTAAGTAATACAGTCAGTATTGTACTTAGGATTTTCCACAGGGGGGGGGGCAAAATCGTCCGCCAAAAAGTCTTCAACCACAAATAAAGGATTTCGTACCAGAAAAAAGGGTCCTCAACAGGATATAAAGGACATTTCACAAAAAATTGACAAGCAAAAAAAAAAGAAAAAAAGGTCTTCAACTTCTCGTTAGGGGGGGCAGGGATGGGTCCCTTGCATGGGTTGTGACTCGTCAGGGGGGGGGGCAGTCTGCCCCCTGCCCCGCCCGTAGGTATGCTAGTGAATACAGTATAATAATTAGACTTTCTATGATCAGGACCAAAATTGAATTTGGTCAATGCAAGAAATGAAGTTAAGATATACGCCGACACCCTTCTACAAGAATTTATATTCAGTATATTCGAAGGAAGAGTTGAGGGCCGAATCTCAACATGTCAGTGTTAAATGTCCGTATGTAGTCCTAACAAATTCAACAAAATAGACATTGCCTCAATCATGCCATTAATGGGTGATATAATCATAATATTTTTATCAGATATTAACAATCTTCTCAAAGCCAACATCAATATCCATTATTTAATTTCATACTTTTCGTTAATTTTTCGCGTGATTGTTTCGAGCCGCTATAATAATTGAATTAAAACAATTTCACAAAATTACAATTCATATTTAATGATAGTCTCTAAACTCTCCGATTTAGGCGGAACCACCAAGAATACATGGAAATGTTAATCTTTGGGGATTGAAAGGCCCCCTCACATGACAATGAACGGCGATGAATACCCTTGCGAAATTAGGTCGGCTATAAACAGAAAAACTAATTCATTGGATTTAAAAGGAGCTATTTTTGGCTCGTCATATTTTAATGGGTTTCCGGTGTTGGCAGCCAAATCCTCTAGATTTGGTCACGTGGAAAAATAAATAAAATCATAATGCGAATATCATAAATTATCCAGGAAGTCGTTTTGTATTCATGTACAATCTTCAGATGCATCAGGCCTGTTTTTTTTCTGTTTTTAATTGCATTGTTGTCTTTGCAAATCACGGTTTTTATTTCTGGATATTGGGTCGAACAGCGAAGTATAATAAGCACAATAGTCAAGTAGGCATTATGGCCATGATCTTTAAGAATTCTATTAGTCCGTATCAATAATCATTCATTATTCATATTCTTAAAGAGCGTAAGATTCGTCTTAAACAAACTGGTCCATTTTTTAAAGGGTTTATCACTTTTCTATTGACTATTATATAATGGGCTAGCATTCAGAACTAGTTAATTTGCATATTTTCTTAACTCTATGTTTTAAAAAAACTTTCATGATGCAAAATGCGGAAGTGTTGTGCGTGGGGAATTATTATCTATTTCTTCACACTTTAAAAAGTGATTCAAATATTTTACTGAAAAATGCTTGATAATGATTCTATTATAACAGCTTTGCGCAATTTTAATGAAAAATGACAGAAAGTTCATAATTTTATCGAAGAGAACAATTTTGGGAAATCTTCGATAAAACTGGTTGTGTTTGAACTATACTTAGCTGGTCAAGATTAATTAGCCACTGCACTCTTGCCCGAAGCGCACAAGCTCTGAAACTTCTTTACAATTTTAAGACAAATTGAAAGTCTGATATGATTTCCACCGACTCAAAAATTGAGCATTTCTTCGATCCAGAGCCATAGTGAGCACTTAAACGTTGGAAGGCGCCTGTAGCACAAAAAACAATTACCGATTTTACGAAAAAGAATGTTGTTTGTATAACATTGATATGATTATGGTTACCTCTCCACATTCGCAACTAAAGAAGGAACTAACTGATCTTTCCGAAATATCAGGGGTTTTTTTTTCAATTATGACCTAAGCATAATTATAAACTATACATGGCAGTGACGTACTGATGCGAAATAAACGGGGGCTAAAGAGATATCGCCAAATCATTTAAATTTTAGGGGGTGGAATGCGCCTCGCTATAACACCTTGATACTGGGAGGCGCGATAGCTCAGTCGGTAGAGCGGGGATTCGTATTCCGGTGACCCGGGTTCGATTCCCATTTGGTGCGCTAGTGCCCTTTGGTAAGGCATTGATCCTCAGTACCAGGTCCTTCGGAGAGGACCTTAAGCCGTCGGTCCTCTGGTTGCTTGCTTAAAAGCATTCTTGCTTTCTTAGCAATCAGGTAAAAAATCACCACCAACCAACCATACTGTCTTTGAGCATCGTTGAATAGATTCAAAGTATTTTGTTTCATTGTCTCTGGGCTTCTGTACATGCATTTCCCCCTCTTACCTATCCCCTTTATTCATTTTTTTTTGGGGGGGTGGGGTGGGAAAGGGATATGGAACGGGCTATAATATGAGAGTGTGTTCACTTTTCCCTGTGTCTCTAATAATCCTCTCCCTTAGTTATACACAACTGATTAAATTTCAAAACTTAAAACTATTCTCATAGATCTAACTGAAACTATAGTACTGCTTAAATAGCTTAGCACAATTCTCCCCCTGAATGTTATTAACAAGTGGTATGTTTCAGGCTGCAAACCACGCTGTAAATTAACGTTCATAGTATAAAGCTATTCTTCATTTAGTTAAGAATATCATCATGATAATTGGGAATTGTGCTTTAATCTTCCGCGATCTGTAATTGTAATGTCACTTCACATACTTATTGGTAATTTTCGTAGACTGTTTTTCCTTCAATCATTTAAGACTTAATTATCCCCTGTCATCTCATCTAACCTCAACATCTTACGCTTCAGCTTCAATTGTAATTGCTTATGACGAGTTTAAATGACCTCTCTAGGTTTTTCCCCCACAGAAAAACATTTTCAGCTTGACAGCCATGAATCCAACACATTCATCATTGTTAGGATTGAGGATACTAAAAGTTGATATACTGTAGCATAATGGAATCTGGCCAACTGGGAAGATGGGGCATGAATATCGGGCCCTCCCCCTAAAAAATGAAATAAATGAATAAATAACTAAATCTATATATGAAGAAAGAAAGAAAAAAAAAGAAAGAAAGAAAGAAAGAAAGAAAGAAAGAAAGAAAAAAGAAAAAAAAGAACATCTTACGCTTCAGCTTTAATTATATTGTTTATGACGAGTTTAATGACTTCTCTAGGTTTTTTCCCTCACAGAAAAACATTTTCAGCTTGACAGCCATGAATCCAACACATTCATCATTGTTAGGATTGAGGATATTAAAAGTTGATATACTGTAGCATAATGGACTCTGGCCAACTGGGAAGATGGGGCATGAATATCCGGCCCTCCCCCTAAAATATGAAATAAATGAATAAATAACTAAATCTATATATGAAGAAAGAAAGAAAGAAAAAAAAATAGAAAGAAATAAAGAAAGAAAGAAAGAAAAAAGAAAAAAAAGAACATCTTACGCTTCAGCTTCAATTATATTGTTTATGACGAGTATAAATGACTTCTTTAGGTTTTTTCCCCACAGTAAAACATTTTTAGCTTGACAGCCATGAATCCAACACATTCATCCTTGTTAGGATTGAGGATACTAAAAGTTGATATACTGTAGCATAATGGACTCTGGCCAACTGGGAAGATGGATATGAATATCGGTCCCTCCCCCTAAAATATGAAATAAATAAATATATAACTAGATATATAAATGAAGAAAGAAAGAAAAAAAAAGAAAGAAAGAATGAAAGTAAGAAAGAAAAAAAAAGAAAAGAAGAAAAGTGAACATGTAAATGAATAAAATATGATAATAGATATATACAAATAAACAGAATAAATTAATGAATAAACAATTAACATATAAGAAATATAAATTACAAAAAATATAATACAAAGATAGAGTGATATAGAAATACAAAATTAATAATAGTAGTTGCAAAATACAAAACAAATTTGTCTTCATGAATTATTGCAAGGTATTTTTCTTCGTCATAATTTTGTTCAATCTAATATTCAATGATACCTTTTTTGAAATTGCACAATATAATATTCAAAAAGAGGTAAATCGTAGTGAAACTAAATCAATTAGCCCCATTTAAAGTTTAATCGTGCTAATAAATATACCCATTCATGAGAAATATTTACTCCGATTAAGAGCATCAATAACTTCCTTTGCGCTTTCCCTTTGATAATTCTCTTCCAAATCTATAAAATAGACAATAATCAAATCAAGCCAAAAGGAGAAACAAATGGCACAGACGCTATCTATCTGAAACGTAGTATTGAATTGTAAATGTTATTATTAGAGTCACAGTGTAACATTTATCCAATCTTCGTTTAGAGAAGACTTTATGTATATTCAGAGGAAAGGAAAGTCGAATGAAAGGTAGTTTGCAACATACTGGTAGAACACAATAAACAAAGACAGTATTTTCAGGGACCTCGTTTTTCGTCCTTCATTTTATAAGAGACAAGTGACAATTCTCAAAAGAAGTGTCACACTTTGGATACCCTCTTTTGTGTTTTATTTGCTGACTACTTATCCGAATGAATCAACCATCTTTGTTTACTTTCCAGGTTAAGATCTATTCTCGCTGATTGCTATTTCTTATATAGTACCTATAAGGAGGTCAACTTTTCATAATATTGCCTCTATATAAGTGATTAAAATGTTAAATCAATAAATGGTTTCTGTTTATGATCGGTACGATTTCCCCCATCGTGACGTCACAAACAACAATCATCCGATTAATAAGAAACTTCTCAAAGATTCACATCATTTCACCATGTTCACATGCTACTGTTTACTGAATCTTTATCAATGTTTTTGATGAGGGAGTCCGGATGCATTCTCCTTAGTTTTTTCATTCGGCGGAATCATCAAAATGAATCTCATTATTTTGTGTTTTACCTTTTTTACATGTCGTACCTGGACAGTAATTCATTATAATGTATTGTAAGGGATTTAAGTATTTGAAAGTGTTCTCTCGATCATATTCTTAACTCTTCACGGAGATGAAAGGGCGTGTTTATTCAATTCAGTGTTACGTTTGAATTGATGACAAATAGACTGTTATAAGTAGGACAAGACACAAGGAGAATCTGTTATGACTCTCAACAAAAGGGATAGTTTGAAGTCTGATTTCATAAAGGAGAAAGCCCTGAGATGTGCTTTAATTCCCTTTTATGGTAGCACGCTCACAAAGATACCTCGCAAAATGACGTGATAATGTAAGAGTTAAGAATCCGGTAACGTAAATGATGGCCCTTGTAAGCTTTTTGTCATTGGCAATAGAGATGAAACCCCCACCAGCGCGTTATTCACTAAAACTTTTCAAGCCTCTGCTTTGAGCCCAAATTTGCTGTCAATGACTAACTTTGCTCACATGACCGCGCCCCAAATCGGTGAAACAATGAAAGGTAATACAAACGTGGCGGCATTTTACAAAAGAAATGGTGAAGAAGGGGGAATAATGCATCAATTGTGCGGGGGAAGGTACGGTGAATGGTTAAAGTAGAATAGGAGGAGGATAACTGTCAGTCTGTTGAGTTTTTGCGATAGAGTGCTGTTCAGTGACGGTGGTCTCTCAATTTGTCTTTTACTTGGAGGATGTTGTGTCATATTGAAGATAATTTATAACGTTGAGCATCCGACCATCTGACCAACGTGGAGTTATCTTTCGACGGTGAGTTGTAACTGTCCTAGATTTGTCAAATCTCCGACTTTATCCTTTTTAACATTCTCACACTTGAAGATTAATGTTCAGAAACATACACCGTAACGGTATTTTCTCATGTCAAAAATGTGTGAAATAGTATTTGAAATAATCAAAACAAAAGGAGAATTTATTCAAATTCATGAATTTTGTTCTATCTTTGTCAGTTTGTAATGATTTTTTTTGTTATCTTAACCAACAGGATTCCTTAATGATTCATAATGTGTCACATTTGTTTTGTATTTTCCTATTCTAAACTTGGCTTCAGCCCCAATAATGTTGATAAAATGCGATGTGTAAAGAAGGGAGATGGGCGTGAGAGTTTTTTTTTGTTAAGAGACTGCCAAGAGGAGGGAGAGAAAAAAATAGAAGTAGGAGAGTCAGAGAAAGAGAGAGAGAGAGAGATTGAAAGAAAGAGCGATAGGAGACAGAAAGATGAGTGTAAAATATGTTTTGTAGTAATCATTTGTAAAAGTTCTTACTTTTTGGGGAATCCAACGCGGGAGGCAATTTTCATGGTTTTTAAGACCAGAAAGTTGAATAGTTGCAAATAGTGAAGCGATATATCATTATTTTGTTCTCTGCAGATGACATCTCAAGTTCATCCTGACAAATTTGAAGTTTTGGTTGAACTATTGAACATTAAGGGATTAATTCAAAACATCAGATCTGATGCGCAATTGTTAAGCTGAATATGTTTTTACAATGAGTTTGAATTTTGAAAGGCATAAAATTTTTACGATGATGAAGTTTAGAAGATGTTAATCATGGAGCGCATCAGAGCGAAATGCAAGCACTCTCTTTTTTAAAGAAATGTTGAGTATGAAATTTAAAAATAATGGATAGACAGGAGACATACATATTTGTTTGAACATTCGGTAACTTTGTTGCATGGGTGCTTTTTAAACAACATATTGGGTAAAACTTACACAACATTTTGATTTTTTTTTTCCTAACAGAAAAATACATGTTAACCCAAATTAAGTAGAACTTTGTAGCACGTAATTGTCGAGGTGGGAAAAGAAGATGGATACCTATTGTATGAAATTTATCTGTTGTAGCATTCCATACTTTTTGTTTTTTAATATCACTGACTGACCACGTGATTAATTTCAATCAATTTAAAGGTTTCATGGTATATCACGCCATATCTGTCAACTGTTTATAAAAAGGACCAATCTGAAATAAAGCTATATACCTGTGTCAATTTTTAGAATGATCGCGACAAAGCAACAGTTTCTTATGAATAGACAATTAAACAAAAATCATGAAGTATATATTTTGTGAGAATTGTATTTTTCATAGCTTGTATATATAATAATAATAATAATAATATAGGATATTTATATTGCGCACATTTCCACCTTGTTAGGTGCTCAAGGCGCTCCTATATTACCCGGCATATACATGACAGTACATTATAAGACAATTATTGCTGCGGTAACACCATGAGCGCCTTGTACGGTGTGTGCACTCTACAAATCTTCAATATTATTATAATTTTTGTCATTCATTTTCTTTTGTTGAAAAATTTTTAATAATGAAACATCATTGTTGCATATTTCCAATACGAATGAGCATTATACATTTGAATCGTAGGAATTGAACATGATTGCTTTATTTCTTTGTTCATGTTGGTGGTGAACTTGTGGTTTTGCGTGGGCAAACGTTTCATATGTGTTTAGATAATGATAACAAGATATGTGGGGTGATTAAGCGTTGATTACAGACACAAGCCTGCCGCTTCTTGTAAATCGTGTGTCCAGTAATTAATGGCATCATGACAATATCCTGCTCCTTTCACGGGTTGATCTAAATTTAGTACCCGTGACACGCGTCGGCAACTGCCAAGAGTTGAAATGATAATTGTTCAATTTGTTTCTCTTAATATCTCACAAAAGAAGAGATGCTGAATCCTTTTACCTGTCATTCGATCAAGTGAATCAAGTGAATCACTCTAACCACAATAAAGTCTGCTCTTATCGACGGGGAAATTTACAGTTTAAGTTTTAATATGCCCTTACTCTTTGATCAACCGTTGGGCCTAATGTTCACTGCCATTATTGGACGCGTTCTGGCCTTCAAGTTTTGTCATACTCTACCAATAATGATCGAGGTGAACTGATGAAGTTTGGATGAACACGTTAAGATTTAGTTTGGATGTGGATATATTCCTATTCCATTCCTTGGAAGCCAGTCTGTTTGAAGCATTTTCGAAAGTCTGGAAGAAAATCTTCGTATTCATAAAATAGTATCTGATCGATGAACGCACTCTCGTCATTCATGTCGACAATTAATAACCGATGGATTTGGATGGATGGGTTTAGAATTTTGGAAGTCGATGTCATTTCGTTTCATGGAAAGTCTGTTAAAAAATTGTAATATATGGATGCAATACAATGCAGATTTGATACCGATATTGTTGCTATTATATGCATCAAATTCTGAATTGGTTATCTGTTAATGAATAACATAATCATCAATGGACAGTAGTCCAGATCAGTGAAGCGGTTTGTTCCTCAACAACAAAAAATCAAGATATTTGAATTCTTTCTTTGTGTCATTTATTACAATCTCCACGTCTGGCGGTCAATGAACTCCGTCAAATCGTCTCAATCAAGCCATGGTTAAGCTGTAGAGAGATATTTAACAGCTAACAACATGGATATAAAATGCATAAACTAAGATAGAGTTAAGAGTATTCTCATTCTCATCAGCCGAGACCCCGGGCCAAGACACTTTTTCTTCCACCACAACGCGGGACGCCGAACTGTTTTGCATCTCGATCAGAGAAAATCACGCGTTCTCAGACAGCGTCTCTTCTCCTTCTTAAATCTGATTGTCTAATCGGCTTTGAAAGTGCAAATTACGAAATCTCAACGATATCGACGATGGCGGTGATCATATTATTAATCTCATCATCGGTTGGATGACATAAACGTGGGGGATGAACACCGGAATGACCTGCATCATGCCGGTATAGCAGCGGGGCGATCTCTATATAAACGCTGGTATGTAATATTTCAGCGAAATAATTATGATAATGATTATCTCATGAAACGGCTTATAATAATTCATTCCCATATTAAATCACACAACGCAAATTCATACATTCAGTCTCATAACACTTCATTTGAATGAGAGTGAGATTGTTTGTTGCGGTAATTTTTTTTTTCAAAAAAACGCCTATTTAATAAAATACTTTTATATATATATATATATATATATATATATATATATATATATATATATATATATATATATATATATATATATATATATATATGATTTCTACTTTTTGGGATGCAAAATTTGGGGCATGATAAAAAAAATAAGGCTCAATTTCCCTACTATCATGACTACTCTAATGATAATTACTTCCATGAGATCACGGGCACGATGAGATGAAACGTAAAAGAAGCAAAAAGAAACAATTCGTTATGATTACATTAAAGGCAAAAACAAAACACAAATAAATATTGGGGAAAGGTAATGAAGCCATGTAGTTGTTGAAGTCGCAGAGTACACAATTTAAGGGTTCAATAATTGGCATTATGATTTGGAGAGGAAAGCGCACTCAAGGAAAAGGGCAAATTTTCACCGTCAATGTGACGGAAATGAAATGAGAGTTAGATTAATTGGATATTCAATTGAACGACTATTTTCTTCTATCCCACAAACAATATTAAAAAAAAAATCTAAAATAGTCTAGGACAAGAGAAGATGATAGTAAACATTGGATATGATAGAGTTGGAGTTGCCGGGTGGTATTGTAGCACGTACTGCACTCTTACTATGGGGAGGTCAGTGTTCGAACCCATTCCATTCACGCTAGCTGTGAATCATGTGGCAAATAGTGATATGATGACAACTGTGGCAGCCCACAGACAATCATTATTCATCATCGCTCTAGCTAGAGATGGGAGCCGAATTGGAAGAGACGACGGAGTATGCTGCGGCAGACGCTCGAAGATTTCACAAGATGTGATAAATTTAGGTATCGGTGAGGAGTGGATTTATTTTATTCTCGAAGGTTCGGGTTTTATCTTAGTAAAGGACATTATTTTCACTGCATGGGAGAATAATAATTCTCCCTATCCTCACCTGGAAAATATCCATATTCGGAGTATGGATATTTTCCAGGTGAGAAAAGGAAAATTGATACTCCTTTCTTTCAAAATGCTCTAGATTGACCAATCTTCTGGTGCCCCTCTCACACTGCCCATTCCTACACCTGCTCATATTCCCTTTATTCCCCTCTCCCGCTCTTTATTTATTTATCCATGTGAGTAGGTCCATGATTAAACATAAACTATATTTTAACTAACGATGTGTGGACAAAAATAATGTACCACAAAACTATACTTCTACTTTACCAGCACGATTGGCACTACCAAAGCTGACTGCGACTGCTAATTATTTTTCTTCACTTTAAATGAGAAAAAGGAACAGTATTGCATTGTGAACTTTTTTTCTTCATTTTTGGCTTCCTTAACGTTTATCACTCACCTAGAACACGGTTTAAGTCGGTAAATAATTCAACCAGGGTTCAGAATAGCGATTTTTATCTCTGTTTTTCTTCTGTTTCCTCACTTTCTCTATCTTTCCTCATGCTCTTATTAACTACTCCCACCTGAGTTTAACCTTCTATTAATCCCATGATTGGGGTTTATATCATTCATATAATTACATCTATAACTCTTGAGAGGATTCGCATGAGCAAACTAGATACTATCGACTCTTGTATCACGTCAATGTGGTCTATAAAGTCCATGAGTGGCCTTTTCAGGAAATGGACTCTTAATCCTCGTTGATTAGAAAATAATTACGATTCGCAGTGCCCCTTCCACCCCCAGAGAAGAGCAAAAAGAGTGGAAAACTTTTCCTGTCACACAAATAAATCACAATCAATAGTTTAATATATTGCATTAAATTTATTTTGCAATTACTGTTTAACTAGGTGTGCAAGTCCTCCCGTCACTGAAAGATGTTCTTCCTCTCAAAGTGTTAGCGGCCAATGGGCGGACTTGGTAAAGCTCGTCAGCATGGGGGGCAAAGAAAAAAAGTGGGACTTGTCAGGACAAGCAAAATTAAAACACCAAAAACACAAGTTTCAGAAGCATATTCCCGTCCAAGCAATCTATTCAGGACAAAGCGCGGTAGAAAATCATGATGTTTGTATTAATCCTAAGAACATAACTTAATAATGTTAACACTATCGGTATATTGCATTAAAATATGACTTGGGAATTGAAGAACAATTGCTGTCAAACCTAAATGTTTTAGCCAGTGTACATGGTGTATGCCGACGTATATTGTACGCGCGCCTTTAATCCCAATCTCCTGATATCAAACATCCCAATCGCGACATCAAGAATTATATTTTAACTACAAAAATATCAAGAAATCATATTCTAAATATGAATAAATCATTGCTGTTAACAAAATGAATTTCTTGATCTCGAGAAACAGGATTAAGAGAACGACTTGCCATAGCCTACGTACGGCGGCGTATGGCTAAATGTTCAGATGTGACATACCCATTATATATAATTTTTAATAGATTCCTTTCGAAAAAATCATCTGAAGGTATAAAGTTTAATCATTCATGCCTATGATATATACATTATAATAATATAAAACATTATAATTTGACCAATGGAGAGATTTAGTTCTCCCCTTCTAGTGATTCTCTTAGATCTTTATAAAGAAGGTCGTTCAACATTTTGACTTCATGTTAAGTTTTTACACGGAGCATATGTCTTCAAAGTTTCATCATATTTTACCCCCACGCTTATAGCAATATCAAATTAGGCTCCTTTTACATTTTAGAATAAAGCTTTTACCAATTTAATCAGATTTCATATCATACCTTATACATGGACTTTATCATAAAATCTTTCACTCTACCTGACAGTGAATTCAAATTTTGAAAATGAAAATCCTGCAGTTTTATTCAAACTTAACCTGGACTTTTATTCGTGGAGTGTTAACTTATGGCTCGTACACAAATTACACCAAATTATGTTTCTTTTGGTGTCAATATTTTACACTGTTATCGCTAAGGACCCTTACCATGAATACTGCTCTGATGTTTCCAAATAATTTGCAATTAATCTACTCAACTTAAGCCGTCCTTTATTTATGGCAAGTTCTAAATATAGGTACGTGATATATCGTATATTACAGGTAATAAGTAGGCTTAATTCATGGAGCTATTAATCAGTGACCGTACAGGTGTGAACAGTTAAATATATGAGCAGATTTTTTTTTAGATTGATTTGACTGAAGTAGAGTTGAGGACTTTTTTAAGTGATAGATTCTTCAAATTTGCGTAGAGTGTTCATTATTTGAATTGAATTGAATTTATTTTCATACTTCACAAGATAACAAAATAATAACATAATACAAGAAATACATTTGGTTAAATAGAAAATACAAAGATAATGGCAGTAAATAAAGTGAAATATGAAGGAACCTGCATGAAAAGCAGAGCTTGTAGTGTCTGCAGGTTCCTTAAAGTAATTATGAAGTTCGAAAGGAGATCGGACACTAAAGAATAATTAGACTACAAAGGAAAAGCCAAACATTAGCGCAAAATCAAGGGGTAAAGAATTAGAGGAAAAGTGGACAATGTGAAATATCATTATTATATTATTATTATATTATATATGTAATATATTATTATTATATTATATATATTTGAAATTAAACAAATTATATTGAAATGATTAAAACATTTCATGCATATGGCGATGACATTATCAAAGCAGAGTAAAAAAAAAACATCTCCGGTGATACTGAAAGCATTTTTTCAGTCGTCTGATCTATTCCTCTGAATTTAGATTTAAAAGACAGAATAATGAATGATCAAATACGATATGCGATAAGGAATATGAAAGTGAATGATAAGATTTTATTATGATATTAATTCAATCAAGTAAATTTATTACAACTATCACAGAGCAGTCAAAAGCATAATACCGGATTGAAACAATATGAACACCTCTCAGCAAAGATCTGGGTTTTTTCATACTTATTAAATCGTCTCTCTCCTAATTTTTTCATGCTATATTCAGTTACGAATTTAAATAATCAAAGATTACCCGAATCTCTGACATGGTAATGATGATGAAGATCGTTCGAGGTAATTTAATTAGTTTCTATCAGTGTTTTCTGGAGAATTGATAACGATATAACATTTTATTGGAGCTATATGTCCAGAGCATCCATCCACCTATATACCTTGCAGGCCATTGGGGCCAGATAACACCTCATCATTACTTTCATTCGATTTCATCCACACTGTCAGCCGAGTGGATTGCTATTTTAATCTTCACTGGGATACACCCGCGCTATATATAAACTATACTAGGTATATATAGATTTATAAAATACAAATCCAATAGTATTAAGAATTAATCGTTGGTATTTCACATGTGTGAAGTACGGAACTAGTTTGGGCAAACCGGTTGAATAGATCTATGCACCTTTGTGATGATGTTCTAGTAATGAAATATTTTTATCACAGCTTTGTGAAGTAAGAAATGATGATGAAAGTGAGATTTGGCATGAAATGATATGCCATTTTGAATTTTCTCTCTCTATGAATGGTTTTATATTGTTATGAAATTGTCATTTGATTATTGTCTTTAATGTAACAATTTCAAGTTGAAGCGCCATGATACAGATGTGACTACAGCTTTCTTAAATACTATCATATTTCTCCAATTAAAAATGGTCAAATTTACGTATATACTATAGTCAGGCACCCCGTGCATAACAAACTATCACCGTCGTTGTATATGATTTCAACATTTCATACATCTTCTTCAGTCAATTCTAGTCTTTATCAAAATACCAACTCTTTTGTTGAATATCACATTGCTCAAGTTGTTATTTCTCTCAAATGTGATTAAACGCGCATAACCAGTTTATGTCGCTGATCCGGAGAACGGGCGATTAAGCGTAAAACGCTGTTTGCTCGTGGCGCCGCGTCGATATTATTTAGCTCTTATACATTCCAGTCACGTTATCTCTAACATCAGAAAGAATATAGTGTGCTACTGATCTTGTCTTTCATTGATCTTTCCATGGAATATCTTCTTATTTTAGGGAGGTACACATTCCAAATAACATGCCAGAGTAAGGCCTCAAAATAAGGATAAGCATGAAACAATTCCCTACACGGTTGTCCGTACACGAATAAAGTTTTACCAAGCCTATTTGCTTTAAATACAGGATACAGGATCGACAGTATATGTTTAGACCCCAAACAATTTTACTTTGTAAAGTAATTTTATTGAAGTCCATTGTCGGGAAACAAGTGGCTTGGATTTAAAAATGTTCAGACTGTTGTCTGACGTCGATATGACGTAGATCAATGAAAATTGTGTATCATTGACGAGGAATCTTCCTTTGGGGAGAAGGGGATATAATTATGATAAGAATCTTTTTGACAGTTGTCAGTGATTACTCTGACTCTTTTCAATCCTTTCCTCCCTAATGAAAAGAGTTCTACCTTAATAATAACTGTAACATGGATCAGGAGACACTGCGTGGCAATGGAATTAAATTATAATTACAAATCTGCAATTGATCAATAATAGCTAAAATTAATTCTACTCAATATTTCATTCGGAAGTAGACCAGCAATTAGATTTATAAAAAAATCGCAATGAAATACAAGAATACAAGACTCATGCTTGAATTAGGAGCTTTACAACTGACCTGCGATCAATAGTAGGTTTCTTGCAGCACCCCTTACGGTGTAAGTAAAATATAAAATATAAAAAGACATAATTCATAATGAAAAAGCATTTAAAGTCAAATTATCTTTTTCGTTTAAGCCCTGTGGAGTCTATTCGAGACAAGATTTCGAACCTTTTACTTTACTCTATGATGTGCTTTTCTGGATCTGCTCAAAGTCATTATCATAAAAAGATACCAAGAATCCTAAGCAATCTCCCGAGATCGTTATCTCTGTAATGGCGTCTTCTAAGAAATAATGTAGCTCATTTTATTGCCTTTTGAATGTTATTGAGTTGACTCTGTTTACCATAAGTCCACTTTCGTCAGATAGTCTCGAGCAGTAATATCCGTTGTTCATGTACAACCCGTGCAGTTATATATTCGCATTGAAGTTATCATTATAACGGCATCCATGAATTGCCCAATTATGCTCTGAATTAAGGTACATCCTCTCTAGTAACTATCAATAGTTCATTTTCGACAATACCATTGGCGTAGGTCAAGAAATGTTCGATTCATTTATATTTGTTAAGGACCCTTATACTTAGAACAATCAGACCAGTATGAACCAATTACGATTCTTGTTAATTTTTCGTTTCCTGTTAACCATGTTAACCAAGGATATCGATCATGAATCCTCGATATAAGCAGTATTTTTAGATGCATTCAATAAATTAAGATGCATTCAGTATTTTGAGATGCATTTAACATTTTGGGAAGCTTTCAATACTTGGGAAGCATTCAATATATTGAGATGCATTCAATTTTTGGGGACGCACTCAATATGTTGAGATACTTTCAATATTTTGAGATGCTTTCAATATTTTGAGATGTTTTCAAAAGTCCGTAAACATACTCCTTCATCATCCTCCAGTTTAGTTAAGTCAATTGTGTTAGATAATATTCTATGAATGAACACTAGCATTATATTGCTTCCACAATCATCATTTTGCTTGTTTTGTTTCTGTCACTATACAGCCATTTTCCTTTCCATGCTTATTTAACGCACATGTTTTTATTCATTTTGATCGACAACATTTTGAACTGATAAACCTATTTTTGTATTAACAATATTAACTTAACATGACTATGATACCACTTAGAAAAGACAGAAACATTTCCATCATAGAGATTATCACAACTATTGGAGGCGTTATGGTGTAGTTGTTCTTACTTCTGAGTTGTTCTTACTACTTAATCAGAGGGTCATGGATTCGAATCCTTCTCTTTGCTGCATTCATAGTAGGAATATATTCCATGATACGCAGGAGCGCGTAACAGCTGATCTGCTAAAAGCGCTTGGACTTTTTATAAGCGAGATTTTTTCCTCTCGATATTGTATTTTGTAATGCCCTCAATATACGAGTACCTTTAATTTGTAATTGATATTTGGCTCATATTTTTTAAATTGAATAATGATGCATGTAATATTCATAAGAGAGTAGCGCCTTTGTTTTCAATTTCCTTTCGTCATTCTTGATCTATTAAAATCTAGAACCAGTGTGATACGTGCATGTGAATAAACTCTATACCTTCTGTCATGGGAAATTATGATTTTTCATATCGGGTAAATTAGTTGATGGGAGATTAAGCAGAAAAGTCAATCAGGGAACAAAGCGATTTAAAAATCACCGTAATTTTGGTAGGAAGGGCCCTGCTTGATCGCCTGTGGGCGACACTCGCTTGAGATGACGTGTAAACATTATCGAGGGAATTATTTTTTCATATTTTGAGGATTCGGGGCTATGATGAACTTTATACCAATACGCATCCCATGTGATGTGAGGGTGGAACGCAAAGGTTCCGCTCTGACAAAAAAATAATCTCAAGAGGCAACTTAATATTTAGTAATTATGCTTATTATTTCCATAAGATAGACCTTTTTATTGACTTCAACTTCAGAGAAGAGATTGTCAGACTTGTCTTTGACCGCAGGAGAACTTACGATTCCGTTCCCCGTTGATACATGGACACCAAAACACTTGTAATCAAAATAATTGAATAAGTTATAACTTTTATTTCATTTCCTGATCAAACGAATTATCATAAATGAGTTACTTGCAGCTATCTGTTGTTGTTTTTGTTTGGTCATAAATAGGATCAATGATTGTTGAATAAGTGAATATTTACCCAGTACTGATTCGATAGCTCTGCTGGGATATATTCACTCTGTTATACAACAACCGTCTCCCCGGTGACGCAATCTCCTTTTGACCAATCGGCTCAATGAAAGTCGTGCGAGGGTGATGAAATAAGCAAACCAGAGCAGCGAAAACAATTGATTTCCCATTGGATTCATATCTCAGGCTTCAGTGAATATGCCTACAGGCAATAACGATGGGCTATCCCGAGGGGAAACTTAAGACTTTGCTCATCGGTTTGGCTTGCAATACTCTGCCAGAGAATGTGGCGTACGTGTATAACACCACTAAAATAATTAGTGTCATTTTGGTATTAAAATATCAAGAGTAAGTATTTGAGGTAGGCGTATTTCTGATAACAGATTCTTCCATGTCATATAGAAAAAAAACTTTCGAATTGAATAAATGGGAAAAAAATGTTGGTTAATATATGCTATCTTCTATGAGATATCGATAGAAGAATATGGAATGTATTTCCCTCCAAAAATAATTAGGACAGGATCAAAGATATAATCATTAACATGATTATTGGATGGATGTATCTTTGCGATATCTTTGATAGCTCACGATGGCTAAGTCAGTTTGGCGAAAATATGTTGAAATGTCATTACGTACTAACTAGAAAAAAAAATGAAGATAAGAAATTGCTGGTTAATTACCTGTCTGGATAAACCAAAGCAGTCCAGATATTTTATAAAAAATATATTTCAAACGGATTCGACAGAATATCTCTTGAATTCAAGTCATTCAGGATTTAGTCGTATGAATCTTAGATACATTATCCCATCATAATAAGACATCTACCTGAGAAAAGGCCCATACAATAAAAGCATCTTTCAAATAATTATAGAATGCTAAACTTTGAAAAACAAGCCATAAAAATACCTTTGATTTTCTCTCATATGTTGTCCCGTGTGGGTATGTATATAGATAAGATATAATACAATGAAGACTTTTTTTAATCTCTGTCATTATACAATTAATGTCACGTCAATTGCACATTCCAGTAATTAATGTGATTGGTATACTCATCAATCTCGTCATGACGTGTGCAAGGTTTTCATCGGGTTTATAAACACTATCTATTTTGCATCAGAGATATAAGTCTAACCCATGTTGCCTCTTCAATGTGAACGATATAAATAGAAAATAACATTTCAGTGAGAAACGTGAGAAAACTCACGAACCCATCCCATTCAGAAACAGTATCCAAGTATACATGGACATAATATAAAGATAACCAAGTATTGATTTCATATGAGCCAACAAAATTCGAAATGACACAATTTATGAGAAAAATAACACACCAAAAAAGCCCACTTTAGTTTAGTTTAGTTTATAGTATCTGTCGATTAAGGAGTCAGTTTCATCATTATTTTCCCTCCAACTTGGACTAGAGATGTTTTTACATAGGTAACAAATCAAATCACATTCTTTTCAAACTGGATACACCGTAAGGCATCACTATTTTGATCAAGCTTTAAAACGCTCTTTAAATATAATTCATAAGCAATTCTAATTAGAATTTATCATTAATCGCCTGTGAGTGATATTTGAAATTTTCGTTTTATGTCTATGTAAACTTAAACATGTTTAGACTAACGCTCTCACGCTGAATATGAATATTTTGTGCAACTGACATCGAAACACACATCTCAACGAATCCCAAAATATGTTATGTCCAAGTCTTAATTGAGTGTTACAAAATGTTTATAAAGTCCTTCTTAAAGTACAGAATGGGTAATTTCAATCTGATTACAATATTAGCAGTATATATAAACATATTCAAAAACGGTTCCAGAATAATTTTAGGCATATCTAAAAAAAAAAAAGTGCATAACTTGTACATAATGTTTGTACTGTGCAATCTTAGGTGGGTCCGATGTCTTGATTTTAACCCGTTCAAGCTCGCTTGAGAAAGCAATAAGGAAGCCATCAAACTCGTGATTTTTTCTTGAATTTTTTTTACAAGTAATGTCTGTACAATTCAACAGAACCTTTCATCCAGCCTGAAAAGCATATTCTTTTTAAACGGTAAGAAAACATATTCTCCACCACCATCAATTTACAATTTTCATGGATATTATACCAATGATATTTTATTTATTGAGTTTAGTGGCACAAGTTATGAGGGACAGATTTCTCTTGGGATGGTGAAAATTTTATCAAGGAATTGATTAAATCTTTCCTTATTGGTCCATTGTAATGGATCAGATTCTTTTGTATTTATGTCAATTATATGAATCAAACAAAAAATTGTATACTCTTTCTCCATCGGGAATTCAGTGATAATGCAACTTCTCCTCAAAGGGAATACAGCTTTAGTCAGGGGCGCCGATCCTCGGGGCACATTGCCCCCCACTTTTTGTAGCACTGAAAAAATGCCCTTTTTTACGCCAGAAAAATGCTCCCTCATGAACGTGTACTGTGCCCCTTTCACCTGAGGAGGACCCGTTTTAGGTGTCACCAAGTGCCCTTTCTCGCATAAGTGTCATTTTTTAAAGCAAAAATGCTCCCTCTCGAACGTGTTATGTGCCCATTTCACCCGAGAAGGCCCCGAGTTATGTGTTAGAAAGAACCCCTTGCCTTCTTGTAAGTGCCCTATCTCGTATCAGTCATCATTTTTTACCCAAGAAAAGTGCCCCTTACGAACGTGTTCTGTGCCCCTTTCACCTGAGAAGAACCCATTTCACGTGTTAACGAGTGGCCCTTTGAAACAAGAAAACAATATTCCCATTTTTATATGTTACTACAAAACTTGTAAAGATAATCCTACCTGCCTTAAGCTTCATGAGTCATGTGAGTGGGGGTAGATAAGCAGTGGTGTGCAGATGGGGTCTCTTGCCCCTCCCCAATATTTCACGAGCAAGAAAAAAAAGAAAAGGAAAGAGAGAAGGTTGAAATATGATATCCTTTTTTATTTTAAAGTCAAAATCTATCACAAAATTGGATTTTCGTTATAAAAATGTCAAAATTTTTGGTCGCCCGCGAATCTTTTAAATTTATGTGACACGACATATTTAGCCCCATCAAGAGTTTTGCCCCATTACGCCACTGTAGATAAGTAATTTTCTTTGTTTTAAGATAGTGCCCTTTTTAAAAGAAAAGGTGCCATTTTTCCTCCCCCCCCCCACTTTCAACTTCGCTCCGCTGCCCCTGGCTTTAGTATTCAATGAATACGATTATGAATGTAGGCGAATTTAACAAAATGCTATCTAAAAAAATAGAATTAGTTAATTTAACTATCTACCTCTGGTGAATACTTAACCCAAGCCAGTGTCGGACAGTCAAAGTTTCAAATATCTCTGCTCAGTTACTGATATACTTCATTGCTCCGCCCTACCCACCAAAACGTTATAAATCTACGCACGCCAGACACATCCACTTTTCTCCAAGGGGTACGATCCATAAAAATCATAGCATCACTCCCCGCGGATGACTGACACAATTAATGGAGAGGGAGAGAGACAGAGGAAGGAAGAGAGACAGAGAAAGAGAGGTGGGCAATGAGGGAAGGGGTGGATATAATCTTGTCATATTGATACGTCAAAGGGGTGAGATGAAATACCGCTATCTATTCTAGTCCAAGTTGAAGTATACTCGTCTACGACTTCCTTCTCATTCGTCAAAAGAATCGAAAGGTTCATCATTCGTATCCATTCTCCATCTCACTATTATCTACAGACTCATCTCTGTCATCAGTTGGTTTTCTACTTTTTGGCTGATCAGTTGGATAATCGCATATCCCCATCATCGCTTCGCAACAAACATTACCTGTCTTTTTTATTATTTTCTGCATCATCAATTCTGGCTTTTACCTGCGATCCTGGAATCTCCGGAGAAGATTTCTTCCAGTAAGAGGTTAGTTCCAGGTTTCTTTATAGTTATTGTAACTGAATTTGGTTTTTCTTGTTTATTTGATTGAAACAGCTGACTTTAATCCTCATTTTATTTATTCATCTATTGTAATGAAAATAACATTAATTGACATGTCATGATAAACTTCATTTAAATAATAATCATTTTTACATTATCAGTATTCCGTTACTAATGATTCCTAAAGTTCTTGAGGATTTTTTTTATGATACGTGGACGATTATAGGTTAGAAGAAATATTGTTACCATGTCTACATAATCATGATTATTCAAAGATTTCCTTGCTTTACAAGGTCTATATACATTTTATGTTTAGCATTATTTTGTCCATTTAATGAAATAAAATTGCATTCGTTTGAACTTAAAATTAACCAAGATGTAATCTGTAGTAAGTTCCATATGATAACACCATTCGAGATTGGAAAAGATTGTATATGCAATTACTGAGCGCAGATATCATTTTTTGATACCAGAATATATTACCACCACCATATAGCAACGAAAACTGCCACCCATAACACTTTCAACAACAGCCAGGAAAACCACAATCTTTACCACCAACAATACCATCTCATCAACCACCGCCATCATCCTCACCAGCATCACCACCACCTCCACCACCTCAAAATTCATAATTTTTGCCCGTTCTCCGTTCATTTTTGCATGATTTTTTTTTTCCAAGTAATATCCCTATAAACATCTCATTCTATTTGACCTTCTTAATTTCAACACTGAAGATCTCTAAAAATTCATATGCATTGACAATTTCAATTGATATCTTCAGAAGTGTTATGATTTTATCCAATGAGGTAATTTGTGATTGATAAATCTGCCACATCTATATCAATATAAGTGTCGATGGAATGTATATAAGACCAAATAAGATAGGCAAGTAACGACTAAATTTCTTAAAACAGCAACGATTTTTTAAAGGAAATTAGGATTAAGGTTTATCATTTTCGTTATAAACATGAATCATCAGTGTAATAGTGTACACACCAACAACCATTTCGAGGAAGGATTCTAACCACCTTTGATAACCATTAATTTTGATCGCCTCGTATAGTGGGTTATGAGCGTCAGTTAAAACGAAATGGGAGGGGTTTAAAAATTTAAGTTTTATACCACTGATATAATTTTTTTCTATAAGTTTATGAATTATAACATTTTGAATGAGATAATAAAACCAAATGACCTGGATTGTAACCCTTCAGCAAATTAAAGGTTCCTACAAAATTGAAGGGCGAATCGTTTGCATGGGTGAAGATTTAAAAAATAATTAATATTCGGACTTCAGATTCGTTTTGGTTTCAAATTTCTACGTTTTATCACAATTTCGTTGAAATGTGTATATTAATAGTGAACTCGGGGTGGGTGAAAGAAAACTTGACTTCCTACCATGCCTTTATTGTTACTTCATGACATTTAAGAGTGAAATCAAAATATTTCAAAAGCATTTTAGATGATATAAATTTAGAACTTCAATTGTTTATTAATTTGCGACAAGTCGTTGGTAAATCAATACGTCGATCTGACCGGTTATTCATATTATGACCTATACATAAGAGGAGCCAATATGATACCAGTGGTGATTTCTTGAGTGCTAAATTTTCTTTGACTAAATTATTTTCCTCTTGGATCGTGTGACAACTGATACAATATCACGCTCCGAGGTATTACAATCCTACGCAGTTTAATTTTGTCCATCATGCGAAGAGTGTTTATTTTCCTCACTCGCATGTTGCTTTGTTTGTTTTAGAAAGGGCCATGATGTTTAGATTTTAAATATTCTAGAAATGACTAAAAAGAATTTTACTTGAAAACAGAAGTTCAGGCCAATACAGCTCACAGGAGATATATATATTAGACATTTTGCCAATCGTCAAGAATTAGGCGGAAACTCTTTCCTCGTTTTAAGGTGGACGTGTGTGGAGTATGTTGAGGTGGAATGTGTGCGTGTGTGCGCGCGCGAAGATGTGTGGTTGTGTGTTTGCGTCTAGTGCGCTTAACTGTACAATTAAGTGTATCTTTTACTTTTCCTTTTCGCATATTCACAACGGTACTTTATCACATTCGCCCTCTGTATGAGTCTTCAACTAACTTTTCCCTTTTCTCCTTTTTCTATTTAAAAAACACGTTTTTAAGTATTAAGTTTTATGCACTAATTGTGAATCTTTCAAAATTTTATTTTGTTCAATTTATGTCCATTATGATTATCATATTATTCTAACTATTTTTAACATTTAATTCATTTTACAATACCTGATCGCCATACGATTTGTTATATAAGATTATTAAATCAGGAAAAGCGAACATGACAATAAGAATGCATAATTTAATTAGGCTTAGTGGCTCATCCTTTTTTCTGACATCAATTATGCACAATAAATTTTCGATCGTGACATAATGTAGATTACCTTCCCATTTATTCATTATTTCTACCCCCTGACAATATTAAATTGTTAACTCTTTTCTATCAACCACAATCATGTGAATCGAGTTGAGAGAGAGAGAGAGTGGAAGAGAGTCTGTGAATGAGGGGGTGAGATAGCACTAATAATGCGTAAGGCGTAACGCTTGGGTGACGTTACACACGATATAAAGCAGCGTGACTTCTCTTCTCGCAGCAGGTACAAAATCAACCTTTCAAAACAAAAAGCGTCAAGCATAATGATTACCTTTCATAATTTATAATTACATGCATTTGAAAATGGAGATGACGGTGATGTTGATAAATATAGAAGTTTACTACTCCATCCCTAAGAAGGAATGTATGATAATTACTAAAGTGATGATGTTTATTCAAAATCACTTATTTTTCCTCATGTTGAAATTATATTTTCACATTATATTTGAATCAATTAGAGTGGTGTTTTTTTCATTTGGAAACGTTTCCTATTTCAATGATGCAGAATCGGTTTCAAGGAAATAGCAGATCAGATAGTCACATAATGATTAGTATTTTCTCATGAATATAGAGAGTTCTAGGCTATTTATGATAGCTATGGACGTGTAATTACCATCATGTATCTCCGATGGTGTTTAAATATGTTTGAATTTAGACAATTTTTTTAAATAGAAAAGTAGTAAAACCCATAGTAGTCGTGTCGTCGAATTTCAAACATTTTATTACAAATTCGCCGGCCGGATAATTTGGTCAGGGTAGTATGGCAAGGCCCCTCTTACCTGGTTACAACATTTTGTAATGGGTAATGTCTTTATCTTTCCACTCCACACACACACACACCGGCATGCTCACTCACACAAAATCCCACACACTCTTTACCCACACATTTCAGCTCCATCTTCTTAATTATCACGCCACCTATCGTGTGAAAACAGAATTAAGCGTATACACCGCCGCACAGGTTTATTTTAGAGCATAATTATCATAACTAGCCTTGACATTAAATGGAGTGTGATGATAAGCATAGCTTTTAGGATGATGATTAAGTCATAATTAAGCTTTCTCATGGTTCAGTGAATATTCAGCCATAAAAATAAGCAGACCTCATTTTCAATTGGGTTTAGATTGCCATTTCAGGTTGCAGGATCCATATTAATATCCAAAACAGTAATATACAAACTTGTATTGACTCACATCACAGCTGACTAGGAGATCTTTAAACAGGTTTTATGTCTTAATTTTCCGTTATGCTTAAAAATTGTGATTTAACAAAATATATCGCATTTTTCACAATGATCCAGATAGAGATTATGATAACGGATTTATTTAAACTTAAACTGTCGTGTGACACTCTATTTTTATGATTTGCCACAGGGCCACGCCACAAAATTTCCCGGGGGGGGGGCAAGAGTAATGGTGACTTCATCATTCTGAATGAAACTGAAAACTAAAGGATACTATGATTATATATTATGATTATTATTTAACTCTATATTTACAATTCGCTGCTTTGTTCTGTTTTAAATTTCCACTTAATATACCATTCTCTCTTCATTAGTGATATCACTTCAAAATGTTGGGCCTTCCATGTAGGCATGAAATAAGACAACATGAAATATTACATTACTACAAAGTAAATCGTTTGAAAGAAATTATAGGATTTTTAGAATTTCATTTCTTGCTTGACATTATAATGTATCTTTAGAAGGTATGAAAGTTGCATAATGGCAATTGCTTCAGAGAAACAGACAACTGAAGATATGTTTGTTCTTTTTTTTCATGCAGGTTTTGCCGTGGGTGGTTCCCGATGGAGAGTAAACTGTACCCGTCTTCATGCCCTTTATACCTTATGATTGTCGTCGTCGTCATCTCGATCGGTCCACACTGCGTCATCGCCGACTTCCAATGCATCCGATCACAGTGTTTTAATGGTGCACCTACCTTCGAAAATGCCTTACGACTCAAGATGGACACGGTTGAATCTGCGCTTCGTCAGTGCTTCCCATCGTTTAGCTTCACGCCAGGCGTAAGCGACGCTCAAATCGCCGACGCCATTGGTCACCTCAGGAAATGCAACCGGCATGCAGCAACCAACCTGTCTAGATTGGTACAGTCATATCACACGGACTTAGTCTCTGGCTGGCAGAGTTGCTGCAACACCCAATTTTTAGGGAGAAGACGGCGACGACGAAGCCAGGTTGTTGACGGCGACGCTGAAATTATTTTGCAGGAGGGTCGTGAAAAGAGGAGAGCGAGCCTTTTCAGACGGCTTGCAGACCTGGTGGCGAATCAGTCACGAAGATTGCTTGATGATTGAACAATATACGGATGGACTAGAACGATTAAACCTTGTCGTATTGTGATTGTGAATATTTTTTTGAAAAGAGAGGCTATACCATAGATACACTATATACATTTTGTGTTGAACTGTGATTGTTTACAAAGTCAATTTTCAGGTTTTTGTCGATATTTTTCCGTCATTGGTTTCAACATAAAACCTTGATGCTAATGTCAATGAGAAATAGTTCTACACGCTTTTCCTCGTGTCAGGCAGGCTGCCATTTTGGTCACAAAAAGCCACGATATCCATCACTGAGCATCTTTGTATATTTTGTTTCCTTGATAGTAAGACTTACCATTGAGGCTTAATGCATTACAGGCAAAGGTTTCTGCTCAGCGTAGCTTAATAATGATATTATGTCTAACTAAAAACAAGACAATGCGTCATTATTGTGATTTTGATTACTGATGGTTGGTTCATAGAAGGGATTTAACGTATTGTTCAAGCCTCTCCCCTTCCCTACAAAAAGGGAAATGATGATCATGTGCAATTCAGACTTGATAACGAGTCAAAACTGTTCCAAAGTATAAAGTCAGTGAAAACACTTTAGGATAGAAAATGACAATTCTTCTCTCTATTTCTCCACCCTGACACGTACGCTGCTCTTGCTCATGAAAGGATATTCAAGATAGTTTTCCATACCAATCACCAAATCTCCTTGTTTTTCCCCCTTCATTTTAATGACTGAATTATGATATGTGAAATATATATATATACAGCAATGAACAATGATATTCCTAATGGATGGATGTCAAAATATTCAAATACATCTTTGGTTCATATGAAAATAGGTGAAACCTCCGTTTTATATCACATGCTAATAGGAAATCGGTCACGAATTGCCACCAATAAAACCAGACATGACAAAGGTGTGACAGAAACGATTTGCAAACAAACCAAACTCGAATTAGAATCTGCACAGCTTATCAATGTCGCCGTCATCCCAACGAGACCCACTCCACATCAGCTAATGCCATATACAAGTGAAAATAATGTATTAGTTTTGTAATTAGTAATTAGTATAAATTCCGTTCAATTATGCGCAGAAGATATGGCTAATTTCAAAACATCTTTTATCTCATCCATTCAGGCCTGCACCTAGTGTTATGAAGGTTGATTATCTGTTGTGTCAAATTCCAAATAGTTTCACTCTTAAACATGTTAAATGCTGTACAAGCACATCGACGAAATCGACTCAAGATTGACCAATAGAATCACGTTATTTCCATTGACGTCATCTTGGTGTCCGTTTCGTTGGTGCGACTATAACATAAGTTAGAACATATCGTGTTGACATTTTAGTAGTTAGGTCTACTGCATCTTAGACATCATCACTGATTATAACCTTTGATAATAAACTGTGTCAACTTATTATTAAAATAAAATTTGAATCTGTCAACTATCGATGCTTTAAAAATATTAGATTTAACTCAACCTCCATAACGCGACATTTATATTAAGTTTTCTTGTGCATGGCGTCTCACAGACTACTGACACTTTGTCTTTGCCAGCTGTCTTCGGATATCGATTTCTTACACTAAATAAGTCTCATTCAAAAATGAAAAATCCATTCATATTGTTCTCCATTATGATTATATTAGCACACTATTTCGTAGAATATTTAGACGCTTTTATGCCCCAAGTTGTCTTGGAAAGCGTGAGAGTACATAACGATGTCGCATGTACGTAATGGGATATGCTATAAACCAAGGCGTGTTAGGCATCAAAAGCACACGATTTGTGTCAAGCAAACTGACAATCACAACAGAATGTTGATTCGGCTATCTTGTCTTGCTTCAATTACGGCGGAAAAATGGATTCATTTTCATCAGATTTAAATCGGGGAGGAATAAAATTGATGAATTTTCATGTGCATGCATGCTCGTGATATTTTCGGTTTAGACATTATGATATTCTGACATTTGAATAATTATGTCTGTTTCTGATGTCCCGCCACGCCCACCCCAATCATCTTCCCTGCTCATTTGTTATAGACATTCGTGTAATGTTCATGGAAATGAATTCATTGTAGTTTCTTTAAACGGTAGTGTTGTTAATTCAATAAAAAGGATTACTATAATTAAATAAAAAAAAGTGATATATTATATAAAATGTGCTATGTATATATCAGGGATATAATGTATAAAACATGAATATTAAAGTTAATATTGATATTCCTGTGTATTTTATATTCGTATCCATGTAGTTGATGCTTCTACAGAGCGCCTATCAGACTTTCGTCCTCAGTAGCAAAAAATAATGATGGTGCTCATCAGGGCTCCGTAACACAAATATTTTGAGACGGATTCCAAATATGGAACAATACCTCTGATTGGTTCCTGGTCAGTGTTTTGAACAAAATCGCATGTCAAAATAAACCTGATTGGCTATTTCTGTTTAGCGAGCGACTGCATACATTAGAACCCTGTGATGTGTGTGTTTCATGAAACTCTTTGTTCGTGGTTTTCATTGACAAATTTAAAGGACAAGTCCACCCCCCCAACCCAAAAAAAATGATTTGAATAAAACGAGAAAAATATCAACAAGCATAACACTGAAAATTTCATCAAAATCGGATGTAAAATAAGAAAGTTATGGCATTTTAAAGTTTCACTTCATTTCACAAAACAATTATATGCACATCTCGGTCGGTATGCAAATGAGGAACTGATGACATCACTCACTCACCATTTCTTTTATTATATGAAATATGACATATTGTTATTTTCTCGTCATTTTCATGTGAAATGAAGTTTCATTCCTCCCTGAACACGTGGAATTCCATTATTTTAACATTTTGCGCTTCAGGCAAGGAGGTCCTAATCGTCAAATTCGTAAAAATTGAAATATTGTATAATTCAAACAATAAAAAACAAAAGAAATAGTGAGTGAGTGACATCATCGACTCTCTCATTTGGATGTAACTGGTTCGTTCATATAACTATTTGTTAAAAATAAGCGAAACTTTGAAATGTCATAACTTTCTTATTTTACATCCGATTTTTATGAAATTTTCAGCATTGTGCTTGTCTGATTTTTCTCTTTTGATTCAAATCAACATTTTTCTGAGGTGGACTTGACCTTTAATGATATAATCGGCTGGAAATCATGTAAATCTGATTGACTGGGAGCAAATTAGTCAGTAAAGAGCTCACCAAACAAACTCATAATGAAACGCTAACCTGATGTCATGGGTATGTTTGTATGGTGTGTGTTTTCTGTTACATCTTCATTGGAATCTCACTTTTCTGACTTAAGTTTAAAAAAAATTGGGGCTGTAATTTCGTATCTTAAACTGAGGATATTCATATTTAAGAAAAATCAGAAGCATCCTTATAAAAATTCATCTTTTCCAGATCCACATTCACCAAATAGTTCATATTTTCAAAAGACCATATTCACGATGCCCTTGTTCGAAGCCCCCCCCCCCCTGTTTCACAAGTAGAATGTACCTCCCACTTTTAGGCCGACCCCATTTTACTCCACTTGGACATTCGTACATTATTCTCCATCTTTTGTCATCTTATGTGATTGATTAAGTATGCAGTCTATCTGTCCTTTATGTACAGCTTGAATGTGATAGTGCAAATACAATAAGAGTGTGGTATTTTCGAAGATAGAACTAGAAGAGAGGGAGCAAGAGGAAGAGAGAGAAGGGGAGGGGTGGAGTGAAAGGGCGAAGTATCAGAAATAGTTAAAATTTAGAAAAGATTTAGTATCGGACCCAACTCGCATACATGGCCATGGCACCCCTCCTCATAGTGGTGTACCGTGGGTAACGTCATTACGGGGGCACGATCAAAGAAGCGCGCTCAATATTTTTTTTCAGTATCCTTACAATAAAAAGGGAACATTTTAAGAAAAGTTAGTGGAAATTTTACAAAGAGCAATAGGGCCTACGTATTCAACTAATGAAATGAAGCGAGCGCGAAGCGCAAGCTGGAAATTTTTTCATTCAGATCTAAAAATACTTTATTCTCCGTACTATTTTATGTGATCATGTCACATATTTCACAAAATAAGCAATGCGAGCGTGAAGCGCGAGCAGATATATATATATATATATATATGAACTTGATACATATCTAAATGATTATAATATTGCGTGCAAGCTCCTTTTATCAGTTTGAGACCTGAAACAAAAATAATAAGCAATTCTTAGCATTGTAATAATGAACGAAAGAAGTATCTCACTAATCGAGTATTGCGAGCGCGAAGCGCGAGTTGGACTTTTTGCATTCATAATTGGTAATCATAAATAAAAAAGAGAGGTATCTAACTGATCATATATTGCGAGCGCGAAGCTCAAGCTGATTTTTCTTTAGTTTGAGACATTACAAAAGGAAAATTATAAGCACTGTAATCATTAACTGGAGAGGTATCTCACTAATCAAATATTTCCAGTTTCCAGTTTGTGCGCTCGCGAAGCACAAACTGGAATTTTTATTATTTTCAGAATTGAAAAAGGGACAAATTTATTGACTGTGTGTATGAATTCATGAGGTGTATTTTATATTACTAATCAAATAACTTTAGCGCGATTCTGAAAATTGACACTTTATGGATTATTTTTTTAGGAATTCATTAAGAGCATACGTAACTTATCATTGAACAAAAGCAGCAAAGCAACAAGAGCACAAAGTTTATATTGAGACATAAAATGGAGATTGTTTAAGCCCCTTTAGTAATCATGAAAAAATATGTATTTTCTTGAATTTGTTATACATTGAGTTGGAAAGGGAATGTTTGAACAGCTACCTAATCATCTTGGACGGTGATTATATGTCGCATTAAAAAGTCAATGCTTACACCGGGAATAGTGAACACATATACGCTCTAAGCCAATTATGTTTCATCAAATTTTGAAAATAAATATAGTATTCCCTTTTCCAACTACGATTCTCTTGCTTCACCCTCTTTCTCTCCCTTTCCCCTGTTTTTTTTTTGCCAACCAATGGGGGGGGGGTACGTGCCCCTCCCCCGAAGTTGTACCAATGGCTTATGACATGTCTTACGCACACGCAGCTTTCCCCCTATACCAAGAATCCTTCGGAAAATATTAATGATTTTTTTTGACAGACAAATCATATCGTCGGCTTCCCGCAGGGTGATATATTTATATGGGTCAATAATCAGAATTTAATGCAAATTGTGCTTTGTAACCTCCTCGAATATTATCATTTTCTTCATATTCTACCGCTTGATCACCGATCGACCTCTCGTTTCCTATTTATGAGCAATTACCGAGCATTTTAGCCTAATAAAGCATGCAAGGCTTGGAGACCAGGGTGCTCAAGAGCCCCCCCCCCCCCGATCACTTGCAAGCAAGTGATCGCTATAAAAGACAATCTAAATGGAATATTCCTTTGAAATGACCTTTAAATCCCCACCTCAAGCCTATCTCTGAAAGTGTTTGTTTCATCTCCAACTACAACATAATTCACAAAATAATGATCAATTTTGACCGGACGAAAGATAAGATGTCTCCAGTAAGCACATTTTATATAGATAAGTCTGCAAAACTTAAAAGCAGGAAAGCTTAAGTTGCAAAATTATTTTACAGAAATCGAGTTATCCACTTAAAATTATTTACTTTATTTTTATCCATACAGGATCAAAAATAGCTTCAAAGGACATAGATTGAAGCTCTTTGGCTCAAACAAAAAAGAACATCTGGTCAGGAACTTATTTTTTCCATTACACTTAAATTTTCAAAAGAAGTTGACAGATTATGATTGCTTGATGATGGTCTCATGATTACTGCTCTAAATGCTTTAGATTCAGTATTTACTTGAGATGCTAGAATGATAAAAACCCGTTTGATCCACACTTTGGTTCCTTTGAAAAGATAAATAGTCAGAATTTTTTTCTTATACACACAGTTTGTGTGCGGATTTAGAGTTTATTTCGTGAATTTATTATTTTTTAGAAGCACTACATTAGCACCCGTAATATCCTTTTTCTCTTTGACTTTTGTGATGAACTAATTCATTTTAATTTTCACTTCGTGTATTTCCATTTCAACCATTACAATGTCTTTTGGCTTCGTACATCTTCATAAAAGCAATGAACATACATCCGAAATTATACGTACAAAAGTATATCATGCAAACACGATGGTAATTAAGGCGACTGCAAGCAATAAAAGGCCGAGTTTGTAGAATTCAGCCTTAATAAATACATTCTCATAAATAGGGTATAAACCATGTACACATTAAACTGTAAAACGAAAAAATAGTGATTTCGGCGTAAAACCAGTTCAATGGACAGTGTAAAATAATATGAAATAGGAAAGAGGAAAAGAGAAAGAGATATATAAATCTCCAGGATCTTTCATAGGCACTTTCCCCCAAAAACATGAAAAAAATCACTGATAACGAATACATACTTCATTCTAAATTGTATGATTTAAGGATTTACCGTTATTACACCAACATACACCTCTCCAAAAACAACATACACCCCTCCAAAAACAACATACACCCCTCCAAAAACAACATACACCCCTCCAAAAACAACATACGCCCCTCCAAACACAACATACACCCCTCCAAAAACAACATACACCCCTCCAAAAACAACATACACCCCTCCAAAAACAACATACACCCTCCAAAAACAACATACACCACTCCAAAAACAACATACACCCCTCCAAAAACAACATACACCCCTCCGAAAACAACATACACCCCTAAAAAAAATCATTATGACTAATAGCTATCTTATCGTCAAGTTGAATGCACTTAAAGGTATTATCAATTTCATTCATTTATATTCAAATCATAGATTAAAAATACATTTACAAACATGTTGATATAAAGACACATTCAAACACACATATATATCATGAAGGAGGAGATAGCTTAAAATGCAGAAGAGCCTTATTGGTGCTGCCATAAAAAAGCAAATACAAATTATATGGAAAAAATTTTACAAAAGTATTTATATGCACCACCTAAAACCTAAAGAATGCAAGGTAAAAAGCCTGAAATGTAGGGGGAAAGGTATTGTGGCTATTAAGTAAAATTAGTTAATCTCCTTTTTTGAAAATGGAAAGGCCAGGGCTATCTTAGCAAGCCTACCGTTACAAACCATTAATGATTCAATAAGCCTCCCATTAAATATCAAATTATAGAAGATACATGTATTTGGAAAGCTTCGTATCAAACTATCAAACTATCCCAAAGTTTGTATGAAATACTTTACATTGGATTACAATTACAAACAAAAATGCTCGGTGGTACGTCCCCAGCACAGACATGCGAAGGAACCACTTTTTTGAAATAAAAGTAATTCGTTAGACTTCTCTCCATCTTTCTCCATACATAGACTGTGAACACTTTGCAGGGGGTGGTCCAGCTTTCACCGAAGGGGGATATTTTCGTCCAAATTTTCCCCGATCAGTCGCTGAAAGCAGATTGCTGTTGTATTTTTTTTTTTGAGGGGGGTAGTCATAAATAAACACCATCTTTGGTATTTCATGCATTTAGAACTAAAACCTGAACTTTCTGAGCATTATTTGTGTGTATTACTATGATACGTATCTAACCCCTAAAATAATGCAAGCGCGAAGCGCAAGATGAATAATATTCTGATTTGGAAAGAGACCCAATAAGAAAATAAGGATTCATATCTCACCATCAAATAATGCGATTGCAAAGCACTTGGTGGAATAGCTATCTTATCGTCAAGTTGAATGCACTTAAAGGTATTATCAATTTCATTCATTTATATTCAAATCATAGATTAAAAATACATTTACAAACATGTTGATATAAAGACACATTCAAACATACATATATATCATGAAGGAGGAGATAGCTAATGCAGAAGAGCCTTATTGGTGCTGCCATAAAAAAAGCAAATACAAATTATATGAAAAAAAATTACAAAAGTATTTATATGCACCACCTAAAACCTAAAGAATGCAAGGTAAAAAGCCTGAAATGTAGGGGGGGGGGAAGTATTGTGGCTATTAAGTAAAATAAGTTAATCTCCTTTTTTGAAAATGGAAAGGCCAGGGCTATCTTAGTAAGCCTACCGTTACAAACCATTAATGATTCAATAAGCCTCCCATTAAATATCAAATTATAGAAGATACATGTATTTGGAAAGCTTCGTATCAAACTATCAAACTATCCCAAAGTTTGTATGAAATACTTTACATTGGATTACAATTACAAACAAAAATGCTCGGTGGTACGTCCCCAGCACAGACATGCGAAGGAACCACTTTTTTTGAAATAAAAGTAATTCGTTAGACTTCTCTCCATCTTTCTCCATACATAGACTGTGAATACTTTGCAGGGGGTGGTCCAGCTTTCACCGAAGGGGGATATTTTCGTCCAAATTTTCCCCGATCAGTCGCTGAAAGCAGATTGCTGTTGTATTTTTTTTGAGGGGGGTAGTCATAAATAAACACCATCTTTGGTATTTCATGCATTTAGAACTAAAACCTGAACTTTCTGAGCATTATTTGTGTGTATTACTATGATACGTATCTAACCCCTAAAATAATGCAAGCGCGAAGCGCAAGATGAATAATATTCTGATTTGGAAAGAGACCCAATAAGAAAATAAGGATTCATATCTCACCATCAAATAATGCGATTGCAAAGCACTTGGTGGAAATGTTTGTTATTCCGATCTGTAGAAAACTATACAATTTAATCAGGTTTTGTGATCATGGACAGGATAGTTATCAAACTAAACAAGTGACGCCGGTGCGAAGCCCGAGCTGAACATTGTCTTCTGGTATCCAGATATGAACGTGAATAGTTAAAGTTATTAATTTCTTTTTAATAAAGAACAATGAAAACGAGCTCGAAGCGCGAGTTCAATTTAAAGACTTGGCTACGAATTAGACCTAAAAAAAATGGGACATTCTAAGCATTGTATCCATGAACAGGATGGATATAAACGCTACTTGGTGGTACCATTGATACACTTCTCAAAGGCGTGTGCTATTTGCAAGAGTCTAAGTTCGTCAAATTTCTTTCCAGTCAGCAGAAGCCCGACCGGTAGTCCCCCGACTGTCCCTGCGTTGATGGTGATAGACGGATGACCAGTCAAATTCCCAGATTTAAGGTTTCCTCCAATGTTGGAGCCAATTCTGACTATTTCTGTAGACATATCACAAAAGGTAACAGTATAGGTATTACTAGAACAACTCTGCAACCGTCACATCCTCACACGCAATGTTACGCATTTACACTGACAAGGTATATTACGTTAAAAGTCCGTGAAAATACATTGATTGGTTTGAAGTCTATTCAGTTGTTATGACTGTACTAGTAGTCTGGGGCGGATCGAAGATTTTCCAAAAGGAAACATTTACAAGCAAAGAGAGAGAGAGAGAGAGGGGGGGGGGGGTTACCAAAAATTAACGGTATTTCGTCCACTAAAAAAATGGAAAGCAAAAAAAAAGGTCTTTACTTTCAAGGGGGAGGGGGCACACTTGTTTTCGCGGCGTTTTTACATTACAAATTTTAATTGTGCCTTTCAAAAGGGGGGGAGGCACGGGTCAGCTTTGAACCCCCCCCCATCCCCTGGAACCGCCGGTGCCTTAACCTTACCAAAAAATGAGAACAGAGGGTGATCCGATTGTTGAGGGGTAAAAAATGGCGGAGGAATAAGAAATAATGGGACATTATGGGGGCACCAAAAAGTATCCATCAAGTTCATTCTGCGTGGGATAGGTTCGCCCCTTCCATGTTGGGGATGCCTTGCCCCTGTAGTGCCCTACCAGAAAATGATCGAACAAGCCCATTTTGGCTTCGAACTGTATTACCGTTTATTTTAATAGGCTGACTGAATATTCAATAAAGGGAAGAAGTCTACGGGAAAACACATCCTATTCAAATAATTTACTTTGTGAACTCTTTTTTAAAACAAGCGTACATGTATGATTTGTTCTCAGTATGTTTTATTTTGTTTTTACTTTCCAAACATTCCTCGTGAAGCTTATAGTCACGTTGTAAAGAGACTTACCCTTAGGATGGAATACCCCCACCCCCCCCCCGCACACACAAAGAAAGAACGAAAAATAATTTAAAATGTCTTTACGACTGATAAATATAATTACGAACATTATCATAATATGACGAACATCTTTATTTTTTGTTGCTGTTGTTGTAATGAAAAGTCTGATCTCACCTTTGATTGACGCATCACTTTTCACCATTGGTGGAGCTGTGAAGGGAACTGTTGGCATGGCAACCACGTCGTATTCTGCCAAGACATGGTCAAAATCCCATTCAAGCTGTCTCATCAGATTCTGAGCCTTGCCGTACATATAGCAGTATTTCTTTTTTAAAAATGCACCATGCAGCAGCTGTGCCTGTTTGATTTGTGAGAGAAGGAAAATCATAATTATTATCATAATTAGTACAGTAGTAGTGGTGGTGGTGGTGGTAGTAGTAGTAGTAGTAGTTGTAGTAGTAGTCGTAGTAGTAGCTGCGGCAACAGTAGCAGTAGCAGCAGTAATAGTAGTAGTAGTAGTAGTAGTAGTAGTAGTAGTAGTAGTAGTAGTAGTAGTAGTAGTAGTAGTAGTAGTAGTAGTAGTAGTAGTAGTAGAAGTAGTAGTAGTAGTAGTAGTAGTAGTAGTAGTAGTCGTCGTCGTCGTCGTCGTCGTCGTAGTAGTAGTTTGTTATCATGATCATCCTTAATATCATTCGCGTCTAATATTTTTATTGTGCCTAAATTATTCATGTTTGTAGTAATTCCATATGAGAAGATTGAGAGGGGGAGAGAGAGAGAGAAGGGGGGAAGGAGTGGAAACAAGATTTGCAAAAGGAATGGCCACAAAATGTTGTTTGTTTCCATAAAATGTTGTTCTTTTAATGCATTTCTTCATACCTTGTTATAAGGATGAAGGTCTTTTGCGTTCTTTTTGAGTCGGGCTCCAACATCCCTCATCATATTTGACGGATAGTATCCGGTGTGGCTTAGTCCAGAACCTGAAAACAGAAAATAACACTCAAATAATAATTGGGAACAAAGAAGCAATGTAATGACATTGTTGCTGCCCATACCATTTATTTGTCAAAAAAATCAACAACAAAAAAAAAAAAAAAAAACTACCTGAGTTAGCACAGTAGATGAGAAGTGATACCGAGGTTTGAAAGTATAAGGAAACCCGACTTGACTAGTAATGACACTTTTATGAATGTAGCCATATCAATTTATTTTGTTTAAAGAGCAATATCTATGTCATTCTATAACCAGACTTTAGTCAATGTCATTGTGTTCACTGTGATCCCATAGTCCATAGTTAGATTGCACGGCATGAAATGGTCATACAATATTGTAACCCCAAACGTGACCACATTGTCCAAACTTGTAAACAAATTTCTAATAAATCATGAATAGTGATTAGGTCCATTTTAACACCCCTGGTGGGTATTTCATAAAGCTGTTCGTATGTTAAGAGCGACTTTAAGAACGACTGGTGATCCCTTCTTGCGGTAAGTTGTATATTGAATTGGCGATGGTAGCGCGTAAGAAAGGTTCACCAGTCGTTCTCAAAGTCGCTCTTAACTTACGAACAGCTTTATGAAACGGTCCCCAGGTAATATTTTACTTCAACTTGACTCATATTTCCTTTACTCTTCTTCCAGAGAGAACCTGAATTGTTAGAGTGTCCATGACGTACCAGCAGTGTTTAAGACTGTGTCCACCTCACCAATGCGTCCAATCACACTGCCAAAGGACGTACCTGCAATACAAAGACATATCTCATTGAGTATATACGTACGACTAAAACTCTAAGGGACTTTTAAATACATTTATGCTTATTTACAGAATGGTAAATATATCAAGAAAAATGGAGTATTCAACAAATGGAAGCTATCTTAAAAGGCCCAGGATATTGAATGTAGGCAAACAGTTTTTTTTTCTTTCAATTAAGCAGCAAGAAAAATGCAGAGGTATCTACTTAAGATAAATGATGGTTATTTCTTGGGATTCTTACCTATAATCCAGCAGGTATGTAAATATATATAAATGCTTTATCATGCATAAGTTTTAAAATATGAAATACTATTTTTTTATTTCATTTCGTAACGATTTAGGTCTGGGTTTGATTTAAATATCTTTCCCAACAATCTTGAAATTTATTGGGGTATTTTGCAAACTTTCTTTTTAGACCAAATGCGATGAGGGATGTTATCCATATCATTATATTGAGTCCGGAGTTACCTTTTAAGTTACGATCAATACAACATTATTTCCAAATGTAAAAGCATAAATACATTTTCTAAAAAGATACAACAAACTGGAAGTAGCAACTCAGAAGAAAAGCTTGTGACGAGTGCACCGTGAAAAAAATAGATATATCTTCGATTTAAATTCATTGAGGATATGAGACAAACAGTGACAGATTGTATCACTTTCCTTCAATCAAGCAATGGTAATGAATAGAATATTACTTGATTTGTGCAAAGGAATCGAAACTTCTTGAACATGGGCTTCAGCTGATGATGCAAATCCACTGATGGTTTCATGAATTAGGTTGTCAACTTCCGGATCGGATACGGGATGATCAAAACCTTCTTTTAAGACGGCTATTCGGATCGATGCAAGATCTATATCCTCCAGCTGAACATGGAGATGTGGAAAAGTTACAACTTAATTGAGTATGGAATTGTATTTATTCTTTCATATCCGATATGTACACTAGTCAATTACATATCTAGCCATATCAGCCTTCTCATATGCACGGTAAATTATGACTTCATATTAATTGCATCCTACCACCGACTATTCCCGAACAAATAGTTATAAGATAACAGTTATAAAATAACAAATATCAGATTGCTAAACACAGGGGCAATTTTTTTTTCATTTCATGAGTAAAATACCCCCTTTAAGCTCATGTTGTTAAAGAAAATACTCCCATTATTCATGTTGCTTCCTCTCATTTCTTTATACTATTAAGAGTTGTCTGAAAATATAAAACAATTTGTGAATCAAAATATCATTTTTACCTTTAAAGAATAAGATTGTATCTTCAGATCACGTGGTTGTCTAGCATCGTTCCCATTATCATATCCAGATATTACCTGTGAGAGAAGTGAAGGTGATGATTACCGTTAGAATAAAATAAATAAATGTTTTTTTCTTTACCTCTATCACTTTCTATGCCCTCAAAACGATAGATAGACGTAGAGAGAAAGAGAGACCTTATTTGAACTATAAACATGATATTTTTGTGGCCGCCATCAATTTCCAGCTTAACTGCTCAAGAGCGATGACGGTCTCCTCCTCTCCTGCGTTCATTACTGTACATGTATAGTTAGATTTCAATGCTGACGACAACGTCGCCGCATTCGCTGGTCCATGTCTGATTTAAGGTTATGATAGCAACAAAAGCTAGAAATGTAATTTTGAATCTGAGATGAATTTACTGCTATTTTTTTTATGTAGGCCTATCAAATAAGGTATATGATATAATACACAGATAACAATGATTAAAAAAAACTGACTTCCTAAGATTTGAATTGCGCGTTTGCCTATACTTCCAAACGTTTTCAAGTAAACTTTAAAAATTGTCAACATCAGAACATAGATGACATATAAAACACAGTCAAAACGAAATCAAACATAATACATTTATAATACGTTGTAACAGAGAAAAAAAATCATTTTTTTTCATTACCTGAAAGCTTTAAATGGGATTAAAACATAAAGATTCGATATTCCAACAACGACATAAAAAATAACATGATGACGATGATGATCGTGGTACGGACCTCTCGATAGCCATCATGACAACTTGTCATCTGATCAACACGATGTGTCATTTTCTTTCTTGAACGACCTTTCAAGATCAGAACTAAACTAATTAATGAAATTAAGTAAAAAGGAAGTTCATATCAGAAGTTCATCTACTCATTAAACAAAAAGAGGGTCATTATTCGTAATACCAGAATGGTCCTTGTTCACAAGGACTGCTTTATATTAGGCTTAATCCGAAATCGGTATCGTTATTTAAATCAACCGAAGAAGCGTCGGTAAATACACTAAGCCTATTCATTCAGTGTCATTATTGATAATGCGAATGAATGAGGGATACTAGATATATCATAAGAGAAGAAGGTGAGCAGTAGTAATAAAGGGGAAATGGTCTCTGGTGTATTGTCATAATCGGAGTAAAGAGTTACTAATCATGACGTAATAAGGAGGTCATCTATATCTCATTTTGTATCATGAATAACGACCCTCCAATGGCCAGGCTTATTAATGTTGAACCTTATGAATAATGAATTTTTTTCTTATCATTATGACAAGTGGTCCTCTTGATCCGCAGGTATATCCCTACGATGGTATAGTTAAACGTACCTCCAAAAGAAGAGCACAGTCTTTCACCGTCTTAGCCATGGGTCCCAGGTGATCGAAGACAAACTCCCCGGATACTGCACCTGTGTAGGGTACTAAGCCATAAGTCGGTTTGAGACCGACCAATCCACACCAGCTACAAGGTATCCGAACCGATCCACCTTGGTCACCCCCGATCGCCATATCTACTTCATTAATTGCAACCTCCAAAGAGATAAGGGGAAAAAAAGGTATACTGTACATGCATGATAGGCCTAAACACAAATCATCTGATTGCAATTTGCATTATTAACCATGCGTAATTATGATAATATAATCAATATTAGTCGCTTACTCCCATACAGCCGCCTTTTGACATGTATTCTTATATTCTGATCGTTACAATCGTCATGTTTCTTTGTAATTTCAAGATTTGACCGAATTACGATTCACTAACTTTCAAATTAAAATATTGCTGATTTGAGGAAACCGAAAAGTTATGAAAATAGATATATGTATTTCTTTCATAACTAGTAACCACCACCCCTTCCCGCTTTTGATTTTCAAACGCAGCTTGTGTTTATATAATATGATCGACATCAGATGATAACGTGAGGGTAAAAACAAATTCCACAATCCTCCTCTTCCTTTTCCACCTTATTTTTATCCTCATACCAGGGGTATTCATTTTCGTATAAATTGTCAAATGCCGTGGCCAAATGGAGGAAGATGCATGGAGGAATGGAAAAGCGATGAAAGAAGAATAAGAAAGAAAAGGCGAAAGAAAAAAGGAAATGTTGTTTTTTTCCTCTTCTTCATTCTTTGCCTGTATGTATAGATGGCTGGTTGATAAAGAAGCAAACGATTAGCAAGGTAACAAAAGATGATATTTTAAAGGCCCATTGTGTATCTGGATAAGGAATTACATTTCTACCACAAAAAGCCTATTTTTCTTCGCGTGCTGCTCTTTCTTGCATAGATGGGCCTACAGGATGCTCATGGGATAAAATGACTTCTTTGTAATTTTTATTTGCTCGCTCCTATATAGGCATCTTGAACACCCTTACGACCAGCCCTCGTATAAAGATATGAGCCGTATAATGCTACTTACTAACACTGCCGATCCTGAGCTAGATCCACCGGCGCAATGACCTGGTTTAATAGGGTTGGTAACGAGGCCTGTTCCACTTGTATGGCTGTTCGCTGAACAGCATAATTCCTCACATGTTGATTTTCCAAGTATGGTCCCTCCTATTAAAACAAGGAAACAAACACCAAAGCATCCTAAATATAAATACTGTTATTTCTTATCTATATGACTAATGTGATAATACCACTCTATGATAGTTTACCATCTACCTAAGATCGGGAGGGGTCATTTATGCGATAACAGGTACTTGGCGCTCTGATTGTTTTTATTTTGACATCTTACTTTAACACCAATAGAGATAATATTTGTATGAACCTTAAACAAGGCTCCATATTGATGAATTCGGAACAAAGTTTTATTGTTTAAGGTAGATTACTCTGTTGCTTATCATCGTATTATTTCCTGTTTTGTTACTAAAGAGTACATTCTAGGTGCTAATTTTAATGAGAGTCCACTGAAGTTGGTAACCTAATGTAGAATGACTGCTTCTGATCAGTGGTACGTCAAAAAGAGATCTCGACGCCTCATCGAATCTTCTAAGTGGCCTCTTTAAATTCGAGTATTGTGGAAATTTAAAGCGGTGACCAAATCTATTGTGGTAAATCTTGGAAGTTTGAAAAATGTATTCATGTTAGCCATGACTTCATTAAACGGTGGGTAGCCTGGTTCAGATAAAAAATATGAATATACCGGAGCAATCCACATGGTATACAGATACAAGTAATCATTACTAACCAAACGTGAAAACTCGAACGGGGTAGACAAATAATAAGCGATTAAAAATAGGAAAATTCAAACGGGTTAGCCACACTAAGTGATGATCACGATGGGGAAACTCTAACGGGTTAGCCACATTAAGTGAACACGATGGGGATACTCTAACTGGTTAGCCACATTAAGTGATCACGATAGGGAAACTCTAACTAATCAAACATTAAGTGATCACTCAAAATAATCAAATATTAAGTGATCGCGATGGGGAAACTCCAACTGGTTAGCCACATTAAGTGATGACGATGGGGAAAGTCAAACTGGTTAGCCACATTAAGTGATCACGACGGGGGAAGTCTAACTGGTTAGCCACATTACGATGGGGAAACTCCAACTGGTTAGCCACATTAAGTGATCACGATGGGGAAACTCCAACTGGTTAGCCACATTAAGTGATCACGATAGGGAAACTCTAACTGGTTAGCCACATTAAGTGATCACGATGGGAAAACTCAGACTGGTTAGCCACATTAAGTGATCACGATGGGAAAACTCGAACTGGTTAGCCACATTAAGTGATCATGATGGGGAAAACTCAAACTGGTTAGCCACATTAAGTGATCACGATAGAGAAACTCCAACTGGTTAGCCACATTACGATGGGGAAACTCCAACTGGTTAGCCACATTAAGTGATCACGATAGGGAAACTCTAACTGGTTAGCCACATTAAGTGATCACGATGGGAAAACTCAGACTGGTTAGCCACATTAAGTGAACACGATGGGAATACTCAAACTGGTTAGCCACATTAAGTGATCACGATGGGGAAAACTCAAACTGGTTAGCCACATTAAGTGATCACGACGGGGAACTCAAACTGGTTAGCCACATTAAGTGATCACGATTGGGAAACTCAAACTGGTTAGCCACATTAAGTGATCACGATGGGGAAAATCAAACTGGTTAGCCACATTAAGTGATCACGATGGGGAAACACAAATTGGTTAGCCACATTAAGTGATCACGATGGGGAAACACAAATTGGTTAGCCACATTAAGTGATCACGATGGGGAAACTCAAACTGGTTATAGCCAGATCGTGGTAAAGCTTGAACCGGTTGGAAAAATCTAATAATGAAATTTGGAATTGCCTTGGTAGGCCTTATAAGCGGCTACGATGTAAACTCGAACTGGATGGCAAAATCGGGTAATGTTCATGCACTTTTAAAGCAAATCAGTCAAATTGACTAGATCGGTATATCAGCTGGATACTACTGATATGTCTATGACGTATATCAGTCAGAAATAATTCTGTTCTGGTAAAATACGACTAGAAAATAGTCAAATATGGCTAGAATAACCGTTGCGCCCAGCTGACTCGATTAACTGGTAATTTTGTCTGATATTTTTTGGCGATACTTCGACCAGGACATTACCTTCATCCAATACCCACGTGACTACGGTAGCGTCAAAATCTGGAACAAAACCCTCAAGACCATTGAATCCAACCGTCATGGGAATTCCTGCTATAGCAATAGAATCCTTGATCGCGATACGCTTTCCTGATAGCTTCCCTTCATCGGTTCCTTTGATATTGCACCTGTAACACCTTTTAAAGGAAGTAAATGGATGAAATATAAAAACGAATTAAACGAGAATAATAATAAGGAACGCACCGACGATGGTCCGTTGGAAGAAGTTGCGTTTAGAAGTAAAAAAAAAAACATATACAAGTACAAATATGCAGTTCTGAATGGTTTGAAAATAAAACGAATTGATTATTGTTGATATTGGGTTGTGTTTGACATATTTGATTGAAAATCTTTCGGCAAGAAACCCATCATGATGAATGCCACTAACAATGATAGTGGACACAATGCTAGTAAAAGAGGTCAACTTTCACCTGATTATGATAAAGAATCAATGCACACGTGTTTATTATATTTTGAGTGAGACTATGAGAAAGAATGGTAATTTAACTTCAAGTTGATTTTGATTTTCTGATTTTGAAAGTCTATCTACGAACATGGTATTCGCCTTTCAATGGCGGCACAAAGAGCGTGTGGACATGTATATATTCTTTTTAAATTAGAATAGGTTCCTGTACACCCTTGTTCCCAGCATTTCCTCCCCCTTTAAAAATCCTGGAACTGCCCTCATACCGTCTAATGACAGTGACTGGCCCCTCCTTATATCTTTATCAGTCCAAGATTTTGATCGTATTACCATGCATTATGTGGGTTATCTTCCTTCCTGGGTCGATATCCTTGAGTTCGCGGGTACTTCACCGGTAGACTGGGTTCGGCTAGGTCATTGAGTTGGTTCATCGACTTGACAGAGTCATTGAGGATGGACTGGTATTCTTCGAGTAAGGCATCGTCCGCTTCCAACCCGAGGTTGAGCTCGATTGAGATGTCCGCTAGCTCTTTCAATGTCGGTCCCACGGCCATCGGCGAAACGTACACTGACCCCCCTGAAATATAATTGAAAACACACATCCAGATCGACAGACCCATACCAGGTCAAATGCTAAAATTAAGGTCTTGTTGAAATAGGATAATGATGATAACAGATAAAAGTTATATCGAGCGAATAACAAAATGGAGTAGTTGTTTTTGTGCTTTGCAATATACAAGACAAAATATAAATACACTCTTAAAAAGTATTATTCAAAAAAAAATTGTAGGTGAATATGATTGCGTTCGACTAAGAACAATTTGGTCAATAACTCAATATCTCAAAATGTCGGTTAGAATCTACTTCAGTTCATTTTGACCAATATTTTCGGTCGGACACAGATTTGCCGCAGCCAATTCAACTTATCCCATTTGATAGTATTTCATCATAATGAAGCATAATTGATATGACAAGAAAGTAGTTATCACTAGGACTAGTATTACACAATAGGACAGAATTTCAGAATAAATATTTGAAAATGTGAATGTCTGAGAATAGCATTTTGAATTATCATCGTTTCCATAGGTTTTCATTAATTTCATAGGTTCATATATAGGTTAGAGAGGGTCCCTTCTGTAAAACAGAGTTGATATTGTCATCAACGCTGATTAAGACAATCCATCCGTCATTTTACTGATCAGTAAATTTCTTTGTTATTGTAAATACATAGTATATCGTTATTATTTTTAATTGACAGAAAATAAATACAACACAATTATGACATTTGCGAAAATTGTTCCGATGGAAATTCTGCGCATTAAGCCAATCACAAAGCCTTATCTCCCATACTTAATAAACCCGCAAAATCTAAACTTTCCATTATTCTGAACCAATAACTCTATTACAATCCTATAACTCTAACCATATTCCCTCTGAGATATTAAGACCGGAGTAATTGTCGCTGGAGTAAATGTCGTGTAACCTTTTCATAAGCTTAGATACAAAGTTGCATGCAGGAGGGGGGGGGGGGGGGGTTATAGAGGCTGAATGGTAGAGTTTACGTAAATGGGTACATACATTTTCTACAGTGGGTTTTATTGTTAGAATGTTACAGAAATTTCTCGTTAAATATAAAACAAGCATTGTAATATTAATACCTTTGAGCCTTGTACACTTGTTGTCTATAGCAAAAAGCATCATATGGGCACTTGCGCTGAATCGTATATCACTTCTAACATTCTACCATTTTAGTTCCTCACGATGTGTCCTTTTCCTTCCCGCGCGTTCTCTTTATCTTTTTTAAGTTGTACCCAGAACACCTAGCCCCGTAACTCTCAAACCCACCCACTGGCCTTGTATTCGCCAACATGGACATGGGACAAACATGATATAAATACAATCATGAATGATGGAGGCGTCCGTTTGTCGTTGCCAAAATACTATCCGGCTAGAAATTGTCATATTTTACTATGTTAACAACGGCAAATAAGTAGCACATGTTGATTTTAGTTACGTTTTCCTTTGACACAAATTAGATTTTACATCACAATGAATTCTCACATCCATGTACATGTAAATGGTATCACATTCTTTATCATATATTTATCATATTCATTTGGAGAAGTATACTCTCTCAGGGCCAGTGGTGTACCGTGGGTCACGGCATGGGGGGGGGGCACCAGCAAACGATTTGAGTCACTTAGTGGGCGCGTGAAGCGCGCTCAATTGCCAAGCCTATTAACCATTTTAAGGACTGTGCCATTTAACATGTTTAATGTGTATCTCACTGACAAAATGATGCGAGCGCAAGCTGAAAATTCTTGATACTCATACCTAAAAAAGGGACATTGAAAACAGAATTTTGTAATGGCATGATACATACCTGCCTCAATAAAAAAAACAGTGCGAGCACCAATGTTAAAAAACTTTCTCTTTCTTTCTTCCTCTTTTTCTCTTTCCCCTTTTTGCCCCCCCCCCGCAGTTAAGCCCCTGCTCAGAACAAAAAATTGATGTTCATGACATGTTTTTTCATTAAATTTGAATTTTTACGATGTTGAGGTTTCTCTCTCACTCGTTACACATCCCTATTCAAAACATATACAGCTACAGTACATGTACTACGGTACTTTATAGACCTACCTCTGTCACTTGCATTAGCCATCCCGAACGAGCTGTGCTTTGGACTTCAATCTGTTTGCTTAATGCAGCTTAATTCCAAAAGTGTGCAGCGATTGGAACAAAAAAAAATGCTGATCCTTTTTCGGTATGTCTATTGAAGAAACCCCGTATGTTCCTTTTAACAGGCAGAAGGACTCCAAATCACATTTTCGATATTATAAATTGCTTTTGAAAATGTTCAGTGATGTCAGACAATGCTGGTAGCTCCTTGGTTTAGACTGTGGGTTTGTTTCTCACTGCACAAAACGAACATTGTAATTCAACACGTTCTTGCCCTCCGTTATAAAAGATTTCCGTTTCATTTGACCTCGTTTTGTAAGACCACATGCAATCATACTAATTTGAGCCTCTCTCGGTCACTTGCTTGCACTTTAGACCAGAGAAATTTTTGTCAAAATCGACGCGAGAATGAATGGAAATCTCTTTTACTGTTTTTCACTACTTTTTAAAAGTGAAATTTGGTAGTTCCGTACAAATAGTACAGAAAAGTGCTTTTCAAACGTCGGACACGTTTAACGCATTACACAGGACTATCCTTCAAAGGAGAAGCTTCTTGTTATTATTTTTTTTATTATCATTAATACCATTGCTTTTTTTTCGCCCAGTTTCGTCAAAATATTACCCGATTTACAAATATATGCCATCAATTTGAAACGATTTTGAATGACCTATGACTGTGAGATCAACATTAAAGAGCCAAATAGTTCATTCAATTTGATTTAATTGGCATTTGATTTCATAATTTTCTGTAAAATTAGTAAAAAAATCAAATTAAACAAGAAGTGTTTTTGAATTCGCAACTGACATTCAAATTCAAGAATATGCAAACATTTACAGCATCTGGGCAGTGCTTTTTGTTGTTGCTTACTGTCGTCGTACTAAGTATGTTTTGAAATTTTAATATGCTAATTTGATTTACTTGGAAATAGGATCTTCACCACATAAATTATCATAATTTTTCATTCCTCTTACAAACCGTCACAAAGCAACAGCTCGTTTTTGATCCACTTTCATAACTGATGATTATACGCGACTATGGCTCTCAGACAGAGTAGATAAACATTTCAAATACGGGTAGAGCGTTTGATAACTATCAACTACTGAAAGAATGATGATCTAGAACCACATACTGTAGGTGACATTACAACAGTTATGGGACAAAATAAATCTAACCGAATCGACAAGAAAAAAGATGAAATAGAATTTTAAAAACATTGAAAATTGTATTAAGAAGTTGAACAACAGTTCCGGAGGCGCGAAATTAAAGAACAATTTGGGTGGTAAATTTGAACAAATTTATCTCAAAACTGAATTTCTAATACAATAGAGGAATGATATAAAACGAAATTAAAGTAAAAATAAACGAAACGGACAATGGGTGCCGAGAGTTGAATGAAAATGGTTTGAACACTAATTCATTGATATAAACAAAATGGACAGGAAATCCAATATTTTTATATATTTATCAATTCTTATGTATGTATTAATTGATTTTTCATTCCATTTTCATTTATATTTCCTTTTGTTTATTTCATTACTATTATTGATTTTTTTTCTTCAAATCTTAAATCTATTTTTCTTTTTACATACTTTTTTTTATGGGGGGGGGGGGCATGGGGTACCTTTCATCAACAAATTCACCATGTGTTTTGACGATTATAATCTCCCCTCTACCATGCCTAGGTTTACATCTTAAAAATATATTGTCCTGAACTAATCTGAAATGTGCCAAAATACCTTTGTCAACATATATGTATGTATCATATAAAAAATAATGTAAAACTGTGCAGTTTACATTATAGGGATCAGTGGATGAAAGTAAGGCCTATAAAGTCAATAGCTTTCTGATCAAGTTGACAATAAAACTAGTTTGTATTCAAATGCATAATTTTCAATTGATATATTGTTCCTTTTGATAATCAGGAAGTAATCTGTGATCAATCCAGCATAAAATGGTGCATGCCAAATCACAATGAGGTTTGTGAGATAAAATAATATACCATACCAAAAAGTGGCAACTGTCTATTGTTACAGCATAGCAATGATTTTAAAGATAAAATCCTTACACAAGGCGTGTATTAGTAGGTTATAACCCAGGGATTGTATTGTGAGAAACCATGGCAACTGGACACACTTGGGCTGTATGAAAACTCATACATTTAAAAGCATTTGCAATTGAGACAAGGTGATTCACGAACCATAAGTCTCGCCTGATATCGCAATATGCAATATGATATTTTGACCTTATCATCCTCATGAACACACGTGTGGTATTACCAATGGTTATTTGTACCAAGTGTGAACACTGTCGATAAAGAAATAAGAGCAATATACACAAAAACTGAACTTTTGACCCCTAGATGACCTTTGACCCCATCACCCTCATAAGCACACATGTTGCATTATCCAAGAACCATTTGTCCCAAGTGTCAACATTTCTGATGCAGAAATAAAGAAATGAGGGCAAGTTGAACAAAAACTGAAATATTTTTGTAACAAACATGACCTCATATTATTTGACCTTTTGACCACTATATGACCTATAGCCCCATCACCCTCATGGACACACATGTGATATTACATAAGGATCATATGTATTAACATAATTGATGCAGAAATAAAGAAATGAGAGCAAGTTGAACAAAGACAAACATTTTTGTAACAGACCAACAGAAAAAGTGATTACTAGGTCTCCTCCAAGCTTTGTTCAGGCGAGACAAAAAATGGCTGTAACATCATTTTCGTACGATTTCAGAACAACTTATGAAAAGAATCAATTGGATAAAAGCACTTTGTAAGTTTTGGATTAGATTTATCATGAATCATCACACATAACCAGGAGCCAAAATGGGCATACAGACTGCATTACATAAAAATACAATCAAATGGAGTACAGGAGTGTTCTTTTTTATATCCTTCATTTATTCACAAAAGCATGTACATGATATATCTTTTAAGGAATATCTCAACATCATTATCTGCCCCAATTCTATATGATATATTGTATTAAAGACAATGAACTGAACATTTTCAAATAGAATCTTGTTCATTTCACATACATTGCTCAATGTTCAATTCCGCATTCACAAGAATATACAAATCATATGGCATTTTCTTTTTATCCCTCTAAGATATAAAGTGTTTATCACATAGTATACTTTTCCATTCATAATATATCCCAATATGTATACATACTGCTTATCATCTTTTAAGTACATATTAAATCAAACCTTTCTATCAATGCTACATTATAGGACAAAAACTGTAAAACTAGGTATAATGTGAAGTATAAAATGAGCAGCATGATTTAGCTATTACTAGAAGACAATCTACCTTTAAAGAAAAATTCAGACAGGTTTAAATAGGAACACATAAATAATTGCTATTTATATTATGAGTTGTAAGCTTTATCCCACTCACCTTTACTTTTCAATATCAAGCAAACGTTATTGAGATGTAGTCCCACCAAGTGACTGAGTTGATATGACCCCAAAGTCTAAGGGAAATTGTATGATCTACACACAAATGCAGTGTTTGTGCTGTTTCATAGCAAACACAGGGAAAAACAATTGCATATAATTTTGATTTAAGAACATGAATATCTGTCAAAAGAAATGATAAAAACATGTAAACTTTAAAATAAAGCAAAATATAAATCATTGATGTTGAAAGATCTTGAACATACCATCACATGTGAAGTAGAGGGTGAAGAGTCACTGCAATAATAATAGCTAAGAAGAAGATACAGATAAGAGGAATAAATAAGTCATTTCTGTTACATGTTTTCATTTCTTTTCCTTTTTAATCTCTTCCCATTTGCATTTTGTATCGATAGTGATATGGGGGGGGGCATCTTTTACATCATAATATTTTCACACAGCTTGAAGGTAAATTGCTGTGAGCCCTTGTGTATTCTCTTCTGAAGCATGAGACAGATATAACAATCATAAAAGGAAGTCAATATTATTTTCTCTCAATCTAATTTTTCTGAAGTGTTTCAGGAAACTCAAAGAGACATAGACACTAGCAATCCATGCATTTCACTTTCCTTACTCAAAAGATATAACATTGATTTAAAGAAGGGAATATAATACCTTTCTACTTGGGCTAAGTAGAATATAGTATATTAATTACTAATAAGTAACTCTACAAAAATATCATTACGAATATTCTATAAAAAAAACATACAACTTTACATACATGTACTTAAATACAAACATACAAATAGTAATTTCATAAGAAAAATGACTTGACCAGCAATGTTATTCAAATATATTGTGAAATATAAAACATTGGAGCGGCACAGCCACCACAGATTTAGAATAATATAACAAACAAGTCACTAATACATATATATATACTCATATCATTATGACAGGAGTAGAATCAGGGAAAGAAAGATAGCACAAAAGTGATGTATGGGTAAATTCACCCAATATCAAATCACAGAAAATAACAATAATTTTACTCTAATTCTAATATACAAATTTGAAAGCACTTATATCAAAATGTCTTTAACAGATTTTATTGGATTCAGCACCATAAATAACATAGTCATAAGCATATGTATATGAGAATATAATAACTGAAAAAGTGAAATATAAAGGCATTTATCAATAATTTATGAAGATAATTGTGACAATATTGAAGTCAATTACTTGACTGCAAATCGGATCTAACCAAGGAGACAACAAATAATGATCCCATTTTTGGTTACTACATCAGATTAGTTCATAAGACATTTCACAAATTAAGACAATTTCTGTCAAATATTAAAACTTTGGCTCTGAAATTTGTTCATATACACAAAGTCATTTTCATGGAATTTATATTGGAACTTACAGCCTGATCATCAATTTTAAAGATCTACTTTTCTAAAAACAAATTTTACATCTATATCTGGTAATCTAACCGGGTTATTTGACAAAATAAATCATTCATTTCTTTTATGATTTCTGTCTTTTGTAATATGAAGAATTAATCAAGAGATTGAATAAAGGTCCCATTACATGCAATTTAATGGTTTTTACATTTAATTTGTAATGATGCAGTTGCTAGAAAGGTGGAGGCAGAAGTTTACCGAACATGAACAGTGGTTCTAAAGACAATCTTCATGGTGTCTTGTACATGTACTTTGCATTCAAGATGGAGATATATACACGTACTCATATTCAGTTTTGCCATATTTTTAATATCTGTACTTTTGCTGCCCTTAAAAGCGATCCTGATGCGAAAGGAGAAGAGAGTATACAGTATGCAAAAATATCTTGAGAAAAGTGAAATATTTCTAGAAAAATGAACAAAAAAATAAAAATATAAATGATTTAAGGAGAATATCAACATTTCTACAAAAAAGGAAGAAAATATGATTCAAGGTTTTTACATGATTTCATAGATTGGAAGATAACTTGTAATGAAGAAATTATATCCCTAGTAAGTATGACTTTTGTTTACATAGCCTGTAATACCTGTATAGAGTTACAGTATAAAACCACTTCAGCTGACAACACATTACAGATCTTAACAGGACCCTAAATCAAAGTATGTATTTTCCTGAAAATGATATAACAGCATTTTCAAGCTTTAATTTATAGTGAAAATTAAGATTAAACAAGTGGAATGCCTCTGGCCGTCTCACCTGCATCACGCGGTTCAATATAGCAGCAGTGCTGACTATGAATACTACTCTAACTCGCACAAGATGTTCAGTGATACATGGTTACTCCTATGTCCAAGTTTAATGAACTAGACCACTTTTTATGAACTAGACCAATAAACTTACAGAGATATGATGGTTATTCAACAAAAAACCCCAACATGGCCAAAGTTCATTGACCTTACATGACCTTTGACCTTGATCATGTGACCTGAAACTCGAACAGGATGTTCAGTGATACTTGATTACTCTTATGTACAAGTTTCATGAATCAGATCCATAAACATTCAAAGTTATGATGGTAATTCAACAGATACACCCAATTCGGCCAAAGTTCATTGACCTTTGACCTTGGTCATGTGACCTGAAATGAGCACAGGATGTTCAGTGATACTTGATTACTCTAATGTCCAAGTTCAATGAACTAGACCAATAAACTTTCAAAGTTATGATGGTAATTCAACAGATACCCCCGATTCGGCCAAAGTTCATTGACCCGAAATGACCTTTGACCTTAATCATGAGACCTGAAACTTGCACAAAATTTTCAGTGATGCTTGATTACTATTATGTCCAAGTTTCATGAATCAGATCCATAAACTTTCAAAGTTATGATGGGAATTCAACAGATATCCCCAATTCGGCCAAAGTTCATTGACCCTAAATGACCTTTGACCTTGGTCATGTGACCTGAAACTCATGCAGGATGTTCAGTGATACTTGATTAACCTTATGTCCAAGTTTCATGAACTAGGTCCATATATTTTCTAAGTTATGATGACATTTCAAAAACTTAACCTCAGGTTAAGATTTCGATGTTGATTCCTCCAACATGGTCTAAGTTCATTGACCCTAAATGACCTTTGACCTTGGTCATGTGACATGAAACTCTAATAGGATGTTCAGTAATACTTGATTAACCTTATAGCCAAGTTTTATTAACTAGGTCCATATACTTTCTAAGTTATGACATCATTTCAAAAACTTAACCTCAGGTTAAGATTTGATGTTGACGCCGCCGCCGTCGCCGTCGGAAAAGCGGCGCCTATACTATTATGTCCAAGTTTCATGAATCAGATCCATAAACTTTCAAAGTTATGATGGGAATTCAACAGATATCCCCAATTCGGCCAAAGTTCATTGACCCTAAATGACCTTTGACCTTGGTCATGTGACCTGAAACTCATGCAGGATGTTCAGTGATACTTGATTAACCTTATGTCCAAGTTTCATGAACTAGGTCCATATATTTTCTAAGTTATGATGACATTTCAAAAACTTAACCTCAGGTTAAGATTTCGATGTTGATTCCTCCAACATGGTCTAAGTTCATTGACCCTAAATGACCTTTGACCTTGGTCATGTGACATGAAACTCTAATAGGATGTTCAGTAATACTTGATTAACCTTATGGCCAAGTTTCATGAACTAGGTCCATATACTTTCTAAGTTATGATGTCATTTCAAAAACTTAACCTCAGGTTAAGATTTGATGTTGACGCCGCCGCCGCCGCCGCCGTCGGAAAAGCGGCGCCTATAGTCTCACTTTGCTTCGCAGGTGAGACAAAAATGAACATTGGCCTACCTGATTAATATGAAATGGCTTTGGTCATTGAAACCAGATCTTGCTTAAGCACAAAACATTTAAAAACTCTTCATCATGTTAAAGGTATTCCAACATTGCTAATGGACAGAAAAATGTGACATGAAAAAAAGAAAATCAGGAAAGCAACTGTTAAAATAAAATCAGACAAGGAATAAATAAAATCATGAATGACTGTTAAATGAATTCTTTATTTACTTTTTTCTTTCTTTCTCTATTCATTCATTTATTTATGACTTTATTTGTCATTAGCTTTTGTAGATTATCAGATGTGGTATACTGCTGAAATGTTTAAAACTAGTTTAGTTCTTGAATGACCAAGGTGACTTTTCCAAAACAATAGCACAGAAAAACCTCTTGACAAGTGCATCTTGAAGTAATATGTCAATGATATCCACTGACATCCCATCCTTGCATCTGATTGGTTGAAATCAAATTCATCGGTGAGAATCATCGAGGAGAGCCTTCATGAAACATTCTCCTGGATTTCACTATTATTACATCATTTTAATTCAACACATTAACTATTGTATTCTGTGATTCCATTAGACTTTGTACAGAGGGTGCCAAGTTCCAGTATAGTCCATGGTTAAACAGCAAACGATGGGATGAAGGAGCTCATAAACGAACCTGATGAGCACTTGTGATTCCCCAGCTGCTTGGTGGCGATCTTGGGCGCTTTGGGTTGCCTATTCTTTTGGGGAAACCTGATGGGGTGCAAAATGAGTAGATATAACATAGATGACGATTAAAACTACATACTTTGAGTAGTCAATTAATTAGCATTTCAGAGGTTAGGATCACGGATGTTAATCAAAACATAAGTTCAGATAGCTTACCAAAAAATACAAGAGCATATGGCACATCGGAGCATGAAAAGAAAAGTAATCTTCAGATCCACAGAGGTATGCAAAGATATTAACACATGAACACACATAGTACTGTATGCAAACTCATAAACTATGCAATGTAAGTACTTGAGCACAGCTCTCATCACTGGCGGATCTAGGGGGAGGGGTACAGCCAGCCTGTGCCCCCCCTTTTAAGAAGCAAAATTAAGATTTGTAATGTAACAAGTGGAATGCCTCTGGCCGTCTCACCTGCATCACGCGGTTCAATATAGCAGCAGTGCTGACTTTGAATACTACTCTAACTCGCACAAGATGTTCAGTGATACATGGTCACTCTTATGTCCACTTTTTATGAACTAGACCAATAAACTTACAGAGATATGATGGTTATTCAACAAAAAACCCCAACATGGCCAAAGTTCATTGACCTTACATGACCTTTAACCTTGATCATGTGACCTGAAACTCACACAGGATATTCAGTGATACTTGATTACTCTTAAGTACAAGTTTCATGAATCAGATCCATAAACTTTCAAAGTTTTGATGGTAATTCAACAGATACACCCAATTCGGCCAAAGTTCATTGACCTTTGACCTTGGTCATGTGACCTGAAACGCGCACAGGATGTTCAGTGATATTTGATTACTCATATGTCCAAGTTTAATGAACTAGACTAATAAACTTTCAAAGTTATGATGGTAATTCAACAGATACCCCGATTCTGCCAAAGTTCATTGACCCTAAATGACCTTTGACCTCAATCATGAGACCTGAAACTTGCACAAAATATTCAGTGATGCTTGATTACTATTATGTCCAAGTTTCATGAATCAGATCCATAAACTTTCAAAGTTATGATGGGAATTCAACAGATATCCCCAATTCGCCAAAGTTCATTGACCCTAAATGACCTTTGACCTTGGTCATGTGACGTGAAACTCATGCAGGATGTTCAGTGATACTTGATTAACCTTATGTCCAAGTTTCATGAACTAGGTACATATATTTTCTAAGTTATGATGACATTTCAAAAACTTAACCTCAGGTTAAGATTTCAATGTTGATTCCTCCAACATGGTCTAAGTTCATTGACCCTAAATGACCTTTGACCTTGGTCATGTGACATGAAACTTTAATAGGATGTTCAGTAATACTTGATTAACCTTATGGCCAAGTTTCATGAACTAGGTCCATATACTTTCTAAGTTATGATGTCATTTCAAAAACTTAACCTCAGGTTAAGATTTGATGTTGACGCCGCCGCCGCCGCCGTCGGAAAAGCGGCGCCTATAGTCTCACTCTGCTTCGCAGGCGAGACAAAAATGCAGTTGAAACAGAAGTGTGACCCCCCCCTTGAAAGTGAAGGCCTTTTTTTTTCTTTGCTTGTCAATTTTTTTCTGGAACAATATATCCTAAATTTTTGGATGATAACCTTTTATTTTCTTTTTTTTTAGCTTGTCAAAATTTTCCTCTGAGAAATGTGCCCCCCCTCCCCCTTTTGGAAAATCCTAGATCCGCCCCTGGCTCTCACAAAGTATTCTTGATATATTTACTCTGTTTCTTTCCCAATTTACTCAGTTAATTGACCACAATTCAATATCAATTTATTCAATTTTTGTATAATTGCTTGAAAAAAAGTGAAATACATGGTCTGAACATTAACATTAATAGCAGCACACTTTGAAACCTTTGGTTGGCTTGTTTGTGTGAATGCTTTGAAAGCATGCAAATACACATAGGGAACCAACAAGCTTATAAGTCCACCAGGGATCTATGTAATGGGTATTAATGAGTATCAATGTCTTAACAAAAGATTACTAATGAACTGACTTGATTATTGAACACAGAAAGCTCAAGATAAAGGTTTCTTTGGATAATTAACAGCTTAGTGAAAGATGAAAATGTGAAAAAAAAACATCCCACAGAGCTACCAAATCCAGCATTCTCAATCTATGTCACCAAAATTTATGCAGGTATTTAGAAGTACTGCCAATCATCCTTCTTTTAGTGAAACAGATTTCAAAACAGTCTAGGATCTTAAATGAAAATTGCAGCATCTAACCCACTTGCAGCACTTTTGAACCCTGCAAAAGTTTGTTAAAAGTTTTGGAACCAAATCCATTTTTTTAAACAGCATTCTCGATATAAACAAAAATGACTTAAAACAAAAAATCAGAGGTGGAGCAAGTATTTAATTAAAAATGAGGCATAAGAAATGTCTCTCATTTTCTCTCAAGCAATGCAAAAAAGTGGTTATGATATCATGAAATGGGTGAGGGTGCCCTTCTCAGCTTAGTAGAAGCACAATGAAATTTTGTTGGTGAAATGGTCCCACATCCTTCATCGGTTGCAATATACTTACCAATCTCTTGGTCTTTATAGCTTACAGGGCCTTCTTTATATGCAGGTTTGTAATCTAACAGTGTTTTCTCTGTGAAACAAAAATTTGTTTGTGAAAGAGCAAGAGAAAAAAAAATAATTGTGCAATTAAGCAAAATTGGAGCAAAATCATAAACTGCATTTCAAGAATCAGTCAATATGATTGTGAATGAAAGCAATGAGTTAAAGGTTCAACATGAGAAGTGCATTGTCACAGATTGCCCAATCACTAAATCTGACCAATATACACATTACATTACAGCATCATCTCAAACTTGGACGGGTAAAATCTCAAAACCTTGGCAGAGTCCATTTCGCTACACTTGCTGCATACCCACACACGCAAAATGGTGTGGTAAAGGCCAAGACTTGATGATCGCTGATAGAACCACGTACGACTGTCTTTTTTTGCTTTCATTCCAACCACACAAATGAAATGGATTTCATATTTTACATAATCTCTTGAGTTTAGAGCACCATTACTTATAGACAACGACAGGTAAGATTTTTAAAATTAAAGTCAGTTATAGCAACTGGATTGTAAAGTGATAAAGGTTTGCACAATCATGATATTGACAAAGCAAAAGAGAGACAAAAAAGTTGTTCCATACTCCAAATGTTATAAGCTGTTGGTTAAGGAGACAGATAAGAAGCAATCATTGTATCCTATAAATAAAAAAAAAAAAAAAAAAAAAAAAATATATATATATATATATAGGAAGAATGTCATTGAAAACTAGGCAACTGAACATTCTTTAAGCACCCTAACATTATATGACTGATAAACCATCCAGCTGTAATAGACCGCTCTGGCATTTGTATGTGGTCCCCATACCTAAGATTCTATTCGCAGTACAGGTGATCCTCTGTAGAATTGGGCCTATTTACCATTATTTCAGTGATTCCATTAGTTTACAGTAAATGTCAACCCAAAGGTGTATTGTGAACAATCTTTCCCAATCATGTTGTGTCAATATCTTCTTTAATTCACTCTCACAATCAGAATTTGATCTAAAAAGCTACTTTCATACAAATTATCATTTTCATGTCCATTTAGTATTGACTTATGTTCATATGAAAGCTTTACAGGTTTTGTTAAGCACGATAACAATCTGTGCCAGCCACACAGAAACGTTGTTAGCCTAACAGAGGGCTAACAGTAAGCCCAGTCATATCTTTGAAGTCAAAATATTTATTTCAATGTGTAAGTAATGTATTGTAAGATTTGGCATCACTGACACATTACCGGTTGTAACTGGGCCACTGTTAGCGCATTGTTAGTGAAAACGTTTCTGTGCAGTCAGTAAAGATGAATTTATTAACAAAGGTAAAAATATGTACATCAAGTAAAATTCCATTAATTAGATTCTTGGTGAACTGAATATAGCATAAATACTCATATAACAAAAGACAAAAAATAGATATATATCTTTTCATGAATTTGGTGAAATTATGAAGGTTAGAAATATGGAATAAGCTACTACCAACACAAAAACAAAAACAATAGGCCTACATGTGAAAACATTTTCATTCAAGTGTTCTTAATAAATGGTGTGAAGTGGTATGAAAATGGTGAAAATATATTTGAAAATAAGAAACACCTCACTTTCGAGCCTGCGGGTATTGGTAACATGACTTTTTATCGCACGACATATGGATATGACCTTCATTGTTCCTAAATGCTCTTTATATGACTTACTATGAATGGATGAGGGTTATTTCCTTCAATTATCCTATATTTTGAAGTATGACCTATAACAAGCATTTAGATGCAAAGAAGTCCACTATTCATACATCATATGATACGAGCGTTGTGTCATTCAGAAACGCTCAGACTCATCTGAGGAGGGAGAGTCCTTACCTAATAAATCATTGATATTTGATGGTTTTGCTGAATCTGTTTCAGGGGATGGAGCAGTATGGCTCAGCTCTGGCTTCAAAGCACCTCCAAGCTAAACAAAAATAATAAAGACCAAACAAAAATTAGATCAGGCTGCACAAGAAAAGCATTTCATAATGATAACAATTGGGTTAACCATCATTATCATTAAATTTCCCCGTCATTTTGCACACCATCACCACAAGTACTACCATCATCACAATCACCATGATCATGAGCACAGTCATTATTACTACAATTTTCAACACCGTCCGCATCAGCACTATTACCAATACCACCACCACCATCATCATCATCATCATCATCATCACCATCACCATCATCATCATCATCATCATCACCATCATCATCGCCATCACCATCATCATCATCATCATCACCACCACCACCACCACCACCACCATCACCACCACCATCATCATCATCATCATCATCCTCACCACCACCACCACCACCATCATCATTCCAACATAAATTATCATTAATCTTTCCAGAAACTATTTCATTCTCTATTTTTTTCCTGAAACATATCTTTCATTTAAAGAAATAACAAATAAATGATACGGAATGACATCTTAAATAATAACAATTAACTTACTCTTTTGAAGAGTCCTTTGGTATTGTTGACTATCTTGCCTTTGTTTTCCCCAATGATATCTCTTGAGTTTGCAAATCTGGCTTTCATTTTGTTCATTTTACTATTAGTGAATACAGAATGATACAACAAAGAAAAGTCACAGAACTGAAATCAAATCAAATAATGAGAGGTTTCGTTGACCCATGCTACACATATGACATAGTCAAAACAATAAAAAAGAAGAGATATTGCTATTTTTTGTCATTTTATAACATGGAGATTGAAGAACCCTGCCAGAGACAGTGGTGGTGCCAATTTATTTTTTATTTCATCCATTCATTCACTGGGGATGGAAATGACCCCACATACTATTGGTTTATACCTGAAAATTACATATAAACTACAAATGTCCCTCCTCCATCATTTCTACATTTTTGTTTATATATTTGTTTCTTGAATTCACTGCATGTGTATTTTGTACATGGTTAGCATTTTATCCAGTATCAAGTTTCAGAAGGTCAAAAATTGCATGATTGCTCTGACATCACTACGCTACAGAACCAATAAGGTCTTTCAAAAAAGCCAATGACACCTTAAAAAAATCATGAACTTTACTTTCTTTCTGCAACTTTTCAGAACCTAATAACCATGTCGTAGGGGTATCTGAATACCACTTGTAGATCTATTGAAAACAACAATTTAACAACTTGCTTGGCAAGAAGTAGGCCTTATAAACACAACACTCACCCCGAACCTCCTGAGGTCTTTTCTTCTTTTTCCTCCTCTGAAATTAAACCAAAATCGGAACAAGAAATTAGAACAAATGTAAGTATAATTTCAAAAGCATTTCTACAAAAAAATTGGGAGTAGTTCGTTAATCAGCAATATTCCAGACTTACATGCATACTATTTAATGCACTGTTCTCATAGCAACAAAAGACATCATATCTTGCACATCATCATTACATTCAAAACGTGTGTGCCAAATTTCATGGGCTTTTCAAAACAAAACAATATCAGTACTCTGGTTTAATAACAATATTCCCTGATTTTTTCAAATGCAAGACCGACAGCAGACTACAACTACCTCATCTTAGAGATCACTTTTTTTTCATCTGAAGAAGCATCCAATTGGACAGATAAGCATTCTAGATGATGGTGTTCCATAGTTAAGATGGAATAGATCAATCATAACTCTTTGTAGCATAGGCCCTAGTTTAACTTATGAGAGTGAGCAGTAACATTTTACAAGGAACTATTTCACATACCTTAATATCTCTTCTTTGTTATAGGTTAAGAAATTTTGTCACAATTATCAAACTTTAGTGAAATTAGATCTACTAGAGAGCATTGTTTCTTGGCTAGCATTATGAGCATCCAAGGGAACACTGTATGCTCCAATATCAAGGAGCTTTTCATGAGGCAAATTGAAAGTGACTTACACTCTCAGCTGTTAATAAGCTACGCAATCCTTGCATCTGATTGGCTTCAGCAAAAAATCACTGACAAGATGTTTCATGAAACAGGTTTCTTTAGGTAACTTTAATTCTGATAATTACTCCTCCACTCACCATCTACTAACTGATATGACTGTGCTGTCCTAGCTGGTACCACTGGAATGTCATCATCCATATCTATGCTTTCGCCTGATTCAAGATAGTAAAAACAAAATAAAATACAATTTCATGAAATAGGAAGAGGCTGCAGCACCCATATAGTTGTGCTTACAAGTATTCATAACCCTAGGGTGAATTGCAGTTTAGTGAGTTTTTCATTATAACAGACGAACTGGACTTACTTGCACATCATCTTTTTACATCAAGTTGTCTTCTACAAGTAATTACAGTCCATGGATTTAGCACATTTGCACAGCAAGAGAAAACAGGCAATACCGGCATCCAAATTTGGTGATGTTCAAAGAGTAGTCACAACCCTGGTCATTTATTGATTATGTCCGGACTTAATCAACTATTGTGAATGAGATATTTGTTATAAATGCTTCTTTATAAGTCACAAGACTTCTGGGGAGCATTTCATGAAGGGACTTGTCGGACGTTTTATCTGACAAGTCAAGTTTTATCCCAAAATTACCATAGAAACTGTGCTTCTCAGCCAATCAAAATTAGGGAAAGATGTTAGATCTGACAACTTGTTGGATGAAAATATCAATAAAACACTCTCCTGTAGAACATTGTTAAGATATTCAGCAAAGGTCAATTTTGAGTGTGTAAGAGACCAAATGGCCTCTCAATCAAATTGATGATGTTGCCCAGACAAGGTTTCATGTTCCAAACCGCAGTATCAACACTTTATTGGTATTTGAGCCAATGCAATGTCAAGATCAGTTTATGCACAAATCAAGAGGGGGGGGGGGTATTAACTTATTACACATTATGGAACTCCTGAGAATGTTCTGTAATCTAATTGGTCCAAATCGGATCACATGATATTCAGCGAATTGCACTATTGCATCCAAAATGCACTATTCTGCACTCTGATGTCATACCAAATGTACTATCCTGCACTCTGACGTCAGAGTGCAGGATAGTGCAAGGTCTGGAATTGTCTAAAATTATCTAGAATTTAGATCAAATATAGCATTCGGGGCAACTCAGTAACATGGGAGGGGGGTGTATAAAACAAACAATGCATGCATTCTTGTGCATAGAGGACCTAAATAATGAATTTTGTGCTCGACTCGCCAAATGGATATACCGCACTCGGTCCTGCGGACCTCAGTGCAGTATATCCATTGGCTCTTCTCGCACATCTATCATTATTTGGCCCTGCATGCATGCAGTTCCGTGCATTATTTGTATAATAAATAACCTGTTTACCTGTCGGTGAGTATAAGCTGTCAGAATCCATGAAGGAATCAAAGGTACTGTCATTACTGGGAATTCCTACAAGATCATAGGCTCCGTCGCCGTTGCCACCAGACACACTCTCCCCACGTTTGGGTTTCTCCGGAGGTATGATCTTACTGGTATCCACATAGCTATACTCTTTTGAAGAAGTGGACATTCTCTGACCAGGCTTGACAGGTGAGTTGGGTACTTCTGAGTATGCCTCTGCGTACATGCTCCCTGCTGGCTTTGGACTTGCTGCTGCTTCTTCGCTCTTTAAAAGCTTATCAATTATGCTCGTCGGTTGCTGCACATAAGCATACTCCTCGGAGTTCTTGCGAGAGGATCTGCTGTCAGATCCAATTGAACCACTTGAAAGCTTTCTAGAAGATGAATCTGTCTTTCTCCTTACGATGCCACTATCCTTTGCATCAAAAGAGTCCATCTGCTGCGTGGGCGAACCCCGGAGGTTCTTGCTGCTTGTTAACTCTGTAGTTTCCTTACCCTTATCTGCTGGAGGACTTATATGCACTTCTTCATAATCATGTCTACCCTTCCCACTCGGCTTATCTTCACCATTTGCTCTTTGTAAAGGTGGTTTTGAGCTTGCTGTAGGTGGTTTAGGAGGTGGTTGTGCTGGACGATCTCCTTTAGCCCCTTTCAAGAAAGGCTTCCCGAGGCCTTGTCTTACCCCTGGCGACCCCATTCCATCACCTTCTGATTTACTCTTTTCTAAAAGCCTTGCTGGCTTCACAGGTAGTTTCAGTGCGTCCCTCTTAGCTGCTGAATGAGAGGCATCCTTAACATGTGCTGGCTTTCCTACGGGATTGGAATTTTGCCTGGTGGCAACTGTTTTCACAAACTCGCCATTCCCTAGTTTCTCAGACCCTGGCTTTGTATTGACATCCACTGAGCTTGGTTTGACAGGTGGGCTAGGTTTGGTCTTGGGTTTCCCAGCTATCTGTGGCTTACCCTGAGCAGCAGGCTTGATTGCCTGTGTGGGTTTGGGTTTGCTTTGTGATGATGGGGGAGTCGGTGATGGTGGGGACGTCTGAGGTGGTCCAACGTCCAACTCAAAGTCCTTAAAGGCAGAGAGTGTTGCCTTGAAGTTGTTTTTGTAGCGATCATCGGGACTAGGTCGAGACTTTGGCTGTGATGTTTGTTTGCCGCTACTAGCTTGTGAAGCATCTTGTGTTTGCTTGCCCGAGTCTCCTGACCCAGCACGCACATCACAGTTGGCATAGATGGTACCATCTGGGCTGTCTGAGCCTTTAGAGGATTTGGTTGGTCCAGATGGTAATCTGGGCATTGGTATCTCTGGTGACTCTATTGCTGTAGAAAGAAGGATGCAAAAAAAGGATGAATCACCATATTGTCTCAACATTTTCACCCTTTACCAAAACTCAACATTGTTTTAATGACCACTGGTGAAGATTTTCAGACCAACTCTTCTATCCCACAAAACTCAATAATTAAACACAATTGGAAAAATTGTGGGAGTATGTGAAAATTAGATGCTAGAGTCCTAAAATGAGTTTGTCATGATTTCAATACTGTGTTTGAATTTCAGTCAAGCAATAATCAATGAACGAATTAGTTCCAATGATAATCACATCAATATTTATTCAATATGATTGTTCTCCCACTTGGAACACTAAATAATTCCTGTCAAGTAATGACGCAGGGATTTGCTTTGGCATTGATCACTTCCAGATCACTCTGTCTGGAAGGAGAGGGTATAACTAAATATTTTTTTATCAGCTGCATCCTCTCGATACTTGACAGCAGTTTGTCAATAGCCCCATATCTACAAAAGAATTAAATTCCTTGGATAATAATCTATAAATATTCAAACTAACATCATCACCTCCCGGGCAAGTCCATAAAATAATAAACTCTGTCATGTCCAACCCCATTTTCTACAGCATTAAATCAATTAATGAATTGTTCAAAATTCACGACATGACTATTTCAGAGCATTGTGAATTTCCATATGAACTGATAGATGGAGACAATCATTTTAGAAAGGTCCCAAACATAAGGGTCAGACCTAGATATTTGATGGAATTGGCCTCCTATGTTCATTTTCTACTTAGGTGATATCAAAGATAAATGGTTTTACCCCCTGTGGATGAGACATTAATGTTGACGTAATTATGGCTTGCTGAGTCTCTCTTCTCTGCTCCTCCGGTCTGTCCGGGTACCCTGGGTGGCATTCTTGGCTAAAGCAACAAGACAGAAGAAAGATTTAAAGTCTGTAAATTATCTTACTACAAGTCTTTAGTGTCTGATGCTTCTTAACTTTCTCCTTATTTATAAGAAAAAAAAGGGATTGGCAAAAAATATTGATTAATACCCTCCTCTAGAGTTTAGGACTTTAATAGGATTCAAAGCTTTTATCTTGTGATTGAAATCAAAATCTTGCATGTACAAATGGCAAGGTACACCAAAAAAGTATTATCTCTATGAATTCAATATATGGCTCTATTTTGTTTTCATCTTCATGTATTTAATTGATCATTGGTACTTTAAAGAAATGTAATGATTAACCAACAGTAAAAAATAAATTACAAATTTGACATGAAATTCATTTATTATTCATGATGTGATACGATGATCAATATTAATGATAAATTCATAGATAATATTCACATTAACTAATTTACTACTAAAGCTGTAAAACCACTAGGTGTTGTACAATGATCACTAGTAGCCAATGGGTTAACTAACCTGTTCGACATGGTCAAAACGTTCATGCTTGAGTTGAACATTTTCATAGTTGTGACCAAAATCCTCTGGTTTAATACCAAGATGCGACTGAAACATGTCAACCACTGCTCTGTGCACCAGCTCGTATTGATTCTACAATGAATGATTGCACAAAAAGCACATGTCAATATTTTGAAAAGAAATTATAAGTTAATATCACAATGACTCTTACATGGAGTGCCCCATAACAAATCAATAACAAATTTCAAATCATTCTGCCTGATTTATGCATGTCATAATACATGAGTGCCAGTTTCACTCTTTTTGTGTCGGCACACATTCATGTTAATTCTGACAGAGTGTCTGACAATTTGGTATTAAAACAGGTGCATTAATCACAGTTTATTAATAAAAGTGACTACAAACCTCATTAAAAACACTATTATTTTCCTGGGAAACCTCACATAAAATTTCTTGCAATCACTTGTAATATAATGAAATTATGACATTTTTTAAGTTTTGCTTATTTGCACAATATGGAAATTAGAGAACCGATTATTCACATACTATTCTATTTCGTGAATCATTTCAATTTTCCTTGAATAATGCAGAACTTAGTTAAATTCATCATAATGTAAACTCATCTTTATTACTAATCATTGTGCTTTGGTGGAGATCCTCAACAAATCTACAAACATCTATAACAATTGAAATTTTTAAATTCACAGAATAAAGTCCAATGTGTAGAACATCACAGGCTCCCCCATTTTCATACTGAACACTACTGCGTAATACTCATTAAATTTTATTTACGTCACATTTTGGCAAAGTTTTTACTGCTATGTTTGTCTGACAAGTTCTGTTTTTGTTCAAATCAACTAGTTGTTTGGGGAGAGATCAGCCTTTTAAGGTTAGATTACCCTTGTTTGGACGATGGCATGTCTTTGTTTCCTCATCTCCACAATGATGTCATAAAGGCTGAAATTCTGGTCTATTTTCTGCAAAAAAAAAGAAGGAAGTCTGAATCACTGATAAAGGAAGACATAAAATACTGTTAAATACACAATATCTACAATCAGAAATATATGAATTCACCTACTAAATTAATTGGCACAAGTTAAGTGGGTGTTGGTAAATACTCATTTAAAAAATACTCCAACAAAACATATTTTAAAAAATACTTCAACAAAATATACTCAGGCACAAGAAATAATGCAATTCATTGCTGTCAAGAGTTAAATTCATTGTATGAAGTAGTAATCGATCTTGAATTTCATTAATGAAAAGAATAAACAATCCAAGGTAAATATCACTATTCAACTCTATATATCTCTATATATCATTTCACGTAAAACTGAACAAATAGGGTCAATAAAATAAATCAATATGCATTCAGGTGCAACACCTTAATTCTTCCCATTAACAGTTCTAAGGAACATTTATGATCCTATATTTTTTTAGTAGGAAATAGCATTTGATGATAAAATCTGTGCAATAGTTATAAACCAGCTGTATCAAAACAAAATAAGGTGTTAAATGGGTACCCGGTAGGATGCAAAAGCCTATGTAGTATGCCTAGTAATTGAGTCTTGGAACTCTTGTTGGAATGCTCCCCAGGGAGTGGAGAAGGTGCATACATTGTATGCGGGCATGCAAGGATCCGATGACCGGGTAGTAATATATCTGTAAAGCGCTTAGAGACGTTCCGATGTGTTAAACGCTATATAAATGCGGAATATTATTATCATTGTGAGAATCAAGCGTGCGATCAATCGCTAACCTTTGTGTTATGGCCCCTGGTGTCAAGTTAGTGACTTTTTTTAAAAGGCCGCCAAAATATACAAATGTCATTGAAGGCTTGAGGGGAATCCAATAGCTCTCCAATATGTCATTTGATATGAATTCAATAAAATACAATTTTCTCAGAAGATTGAAAATGGCATTTTAGCTGGGCCATTATATCATTAAACACATTACCAGGTATTTCAAATATTTCTATGAGAGAAATATTTTCAATTACTAGTATCAAGAACTATAGAAAGTGGGATTCTGTAGCATGGTGGAGCTGCTCTGACATAATATCAAAAGATTAAAATTTGAAGAAAAAATCTTAACTATTTACATTTTTTAAAGGATATTCACCAACCTTTATTGATATATTTCTTTTAAGTTTCTGTTTTCATCAAAACATACCTGATTTCAGGATAGAGTTCCCCTTTTAAAGTATAGAGAAGAAGCATAAACAAAACTTCAAACTTCCATCTTGGGAGTTTTCAGAATTTAATCATGCTATTTTGGGAAAGATTCTCGCAAGTCTTGCTTAGAACAAATTTAAATAAATTTAAAATTTCTTGACTAATAGCACTGACATATTCATCATCCAGAAAAAATACTTGAACTGATACTTCTAAATTCTTTTTAGGCATTCTTAAAAAGTTGTTATAGAACCAAAATCATTATAAGTTCTTTCTTGGGATAGGACAAAATTATAAATTTCTTCCTCTTCATAAGTCTGATTATTACCACAATACACAGGCCACAGTGCACATGTAGGTGATTACTAGACATAATAAGGTTTTATGAATATGGGTCCAGGACCCCAGGTCTTTAATATTTCAATTACATTTGAAAACCTGAAACCAGAAATGTGATTCTCAGATGATCATGAGAGTTGATATTGACTCACTATAAACATATGGACTTTGGAATCAAATGTTTTCCTTGTGAATACCAGCATTAAATGCTGAGTATGAATGTGAAAGCAGTTGAAGAGTTTAAGGTTTCCACATTGCAATAGTGGACTGCTATAGTCAATGCACAGTGCATAAGTTATTTTAGAATACAGAAGTCCGTCTGCAGTCAGCCCCATCTTAAAAACTGCAGTCAAATCATATAAATCTTAACTATAGAAAGCCAGCAACACCACATTTCATAATCTAGAAACATGTCCAAGCATATTGATCTTTAGCCTCTTCTCAAGGCCCTGGCTTCTGCTTCCTGAGCGAACCGAGCCAGGTCCTCTTGACATCTGAGCCGAATTTCACAGACTTTCTTGTTTTTTTATTGTTTTTACCAATATTCCGACCAAAAATTGGTCAGTGAAAATCATCCAATGAGAGCGCGGTCTGCTATGACGTCATATTGAATATTCATGAGCTTATCTTGAATGGCAACCCATGATTTCTTGACGAAGAGTGACGACGAAATATCAGAGCATTGAATATGTCTCTAAAATGCTGAATAATGACCGATTTAAGGATTTGCAAGTTGATGCAATTGAATCTGCACTGAAAGGATGAGATGTGTTTTTAAATCTACCCACAGGATATGAAAAAGTGTTATCTTTCATGCAATTCCACCCCGGGATTCCACTTTGCATTGATTATCTCCGTGGTGAGAAAATGCTGGAGTCAAGATATTCAGTTGGTGCTTCCCCTTGTGGACCAGGCCGATCTCCCGGGAAGTCTCTGGGCAGTGCACCGGCCTGTTACAGCTAGTACTAGTAGTAGTAGTACCACTACTTGTAGCATTTTGCTGGTTATATCCCCTCGCTTTGCTCGGGAAGCAGCCGCCAGGGCCTCGACAAGAGGCTAATTGATCTTGAGACATGACGAACACTTATATGCATCATTATGTAAGCATTGCTCCTTTATGTTTACAGAGAGAAAGTATGTGCACATGTACAACTTCTAGATAACTTGCTATGATGTCGAAGGCTTTTTATAGTAGATAGTGATAGTTTAAAATTTGAATTAAAAGGGCACTCAACAGTCAAACATACACATCAATCAAAACAGAATGGTCGTGAGAGGTTGCATCACTCGCATAAGTTTTAGCTGAACATTAGTTCAACATTTCAGAAATCAAAAATTACTTTTTGCACTGAGGTCCACCTTTTAAATAAAGTTTGTTCTTACAGAAAAACAACAGAATTAGTCAGGAAAATATGAATTAAGTCTGATGTAACATTTATTTGTTTATTCATAATAAAAATATCCATAATAAATCATAAATGAATGCCCATAATGAGTGTCACATATTTAAAGAGTCAAATTATGCTTTCCATTACTGGAGGATTTAAAAAAATGACATTTGTGTTCTGAGGTCCTGGTGATATATGCTGCCCATCTTTATGCATATTAAATTTTTGTGTTATATAGCTATCATCAACATGCCGTAGCTTTAATTTACATGAAGTAAATTTTCTGAAGTGTTTTTGTTACTATGCTTGGATGATATTCTCCTTATCTATTTCAAATAACCTCATTGTTACGATGGACTTCGCCTTTAAACATCCTTTCTTGACGTAAACATACCTCTAATTGAAGAGCATTCCTGACGTAGTCTATGACGCATATTGTTCCTGTTCTTCCACAGCCAGCACTGTAAAAAAGGAAGAGAAGAGATAGTATCCAGATGAAATGCAAAGTTTTAAAATCATTAGAAATGAATAAACAGATAATATGGATAAAGTGGGAAAGGAAGAAGAAAAGAGAAGGATTTTTTTTCTATCAGCAGCAATCTTGCATTATACAGCATACACACCAATATAGGCTGAGGTGCCTCTGGTTAGATCATGATACTCAGACATAGTAATGAAATCTGATTGATAAGTCTCTAGTAAAATCAACTAAACTGTAAGGTAACAAAATAGTCAATTTCGTAATCAATTTGTTGAGAATATATTATTTGTTCCTATTCCTACAGGTTCCAAGATGGTGACTAAAAAAACATTTATAGATATGCCAATAAATATACAGGGAGAAAATTAGTACAATGTTGAGGCATTCAAACTTGCAAACCAAGTGAAACTAAATTTGATATTACGCAGAAGTCAATTTAAATGCAATTCGAGATTTCCCTGCCTATGATCAGTACTGTCTTTCCATGATACATGTGACTTCTGATCAGAGATTAATTAAGTTGTTTAATGAGGAAGTTGATGTTATATTCAGTTGTGTGATAATTAAGGTAATACAAAATACAACAGAAACTAAAATTAACAAAGAAAACTGTATATACTGAGAATGCTTGACTATTAACAATAAGCTATTTGTATCAATGAAGTATAATAATTTCAATTCAATTATACTCCATACTTCAAGTAATAAACTTATTGAAAATATACTACATAATACAAAAACAGTATGGAATTTCCTGACAAAGACAGCAGAATCTATTTCCATGTGTGGAAGATTCATCTTGAATCTTAGGAAAGGTGTTCACCTATATATACCAATTGGTAAACATTTTCAGATTATAGAACAGCTATTTTGAAATTATACTTGAAAATTGTATTATAATTTTATTTGCCGAGTAACAATTTTTGAAGTCTCATACTCTATTAACCATGGGAAAATTTTGTCTAAATGGTGGAAAATCTGAGCCAATATTTGAAAACAATATCATAATTCAATATCCAGTTCTTGCAAGTAGTTTTGATTTTCTTGTGATATTTTGAAACAGAATAAATCTTGTTACTCAAGAATGGTGCAAATTAAGGAGCTATACAATAACAAATACTGTCAAAACATGGTTCAAATTATGATATTATACTTACATGTATGCTCTAATTTTGTTAACTTTAATCTAGTTTAATGAAACTTTTGTTGTTTTATGTAAAATCTACCTTCCAACTAGATTCAGATCAATTTCAGGCTCATGTACCCACAAAGATTTAAAGGGATGATCCAGGCTGAAAATGTTTATATCTGAATAGAGTAAAATTCACAAAGCAAAGAGCTGAAAGTTTCATCAAAATCGGATTTTAAAAAATAACGAATTTTAATCTTAAAGTTTGTCAATATCAATATTTTGTGAAAACATTTATATACACATCGTCATGAATATTCATCAGGTAGGCTGATATGTCATATCCCACTTTCCTTTTTCTTATGTAATTACATGAATTCATAAATGGGTGATTTCAAGTCCAGTGTTGGCATTTTTTATGTTCAAATGATGTGTCACCATTATGATGAAATAAGTTGTGGCAATAAATAACTAATGCACTTAATCAGTTGTCAATCCAATCGTTGTAGTTCTTGGTAGAAATTTTTTGAATAAACCTAATTTCATATAATAATAAATACAAAAGAACAAGTGGGGATATGACATCATCAGCCCACCTAATGAATATCATGAAGACATGCCTAGAACTGTTTCACCGGAAAAAAGCAAATCTTTAAAATTCAATAACTTTGTTATCCAATTTTGATCCAATTTTCAGCATTTTGCTCTGTGAATTTTTACTCTGGAGGTATAAATATCTCCAGCCTGGACCATCCTCTTAAAACTGGAGGCCGTTTGAGAGTTCTTTTGTTTACTGTTAAGCACCCAACAGTATAACTTTTCAGAAAGCAAGGAAATAAAAAGTATCAAAGCATCTGAATATATTGAGGAGAAAATAGCCCCGTGTGAGAGATTCATGATTTGAGGGATGCAAAATGATGCAGGCTCAGGGGCACGGCGTTTCACATCATAATTGGCTTGATCTCAGGGATGGAGACGCATTGTCGAACACGCGCCAGATTAAGCACCAAACCGAGTGCAATTACCTCGGTGATGATGGCATGGTTGAGATGTATTAGTCATGGACGGCCCAAGGCAGACGATGGAGTGAGCAAGTGAGCTTTCACACAAGTGTTTAGAGTTCCATAAAATACAGTAATTGGTAATTTAGAGAGTACATGATAGAAAAGCTGAAAAGAATATTGCGTACTTTATTCAAACTTTTATGTACTTCATTTATATCATTTTTCCTTTATTCATTATACAATCATTATATGTACATTAATTCATTTATAATTTATTCATCTATCAATCTACATTATCACTCCCCTTATTTATTCACTCAATCTTTTAATCATGCATCATTAATTTGATTGAAAAATATTAAAAGAAAAACAAATTATAGAAACATGGTCTTTCTTAAAGGTATTGTTTAACTTTGTGAGCAGACAATTTAAAAAATTCTCAAACCAAGATGAAACATGTGTACAAGTGCAACATTAGAACTAATAAACCCTGAAAACAACCATTATTGAGAATGAAAAGCTAAAACTACAGGGTAAACCCCGATTTTGTAAATAGGCGTCTTATAGATGCCTAAATAGTACACATAAGCGTATGGGATGAAATTAAGATGGTGTTTCCGATCATTTTATATTTCAATTATTGAAGCACTAAATAATTATTTTCGAATGCAATTTTTTCTTGGCTTCATTTTTGTAACATATCACAGACACAGGTGACAAGAGTGACCTTCTAGCTCAGATTTTTTAAAAGTCAATCCAATGTTAACCAATCACTTTAGGCTAAGGAACCAATGAACAGAAATGTTAACATGAAAAAGGCAACATTTAGCTCTAACCCCTTCCCCGCAAATTAAGAAAAAAAAATCATTTTAACATAAACCCAAAATAGTAAAAAGACAATTAAACAATGGACCATTCACAACAACATTTTGAATAGCAAATCTTATTAGATTGTTATTTTATTGGATTGTCATGTTATACTGTCATTAAAAAACCCAAAACACCCGTCTGAAAAGACGCGGGCTGTAGCATCATGGTGAAGTGGCCTGAGGCTAACAGGACACTCAGTCAATGATCTCTCATTTTTTTGTTTCAATCGAAATTTACTTGTCATAGCACCATTATTTTGAATCATTAATATCAAAAGGAAAAACATTGAACCTTTTCCAGGAATCGATTCCAATTACAGACCTGTCGCCTGTAAATGAATGTCATATCAGGAATGCTATGTTTTATTGGATTTCAACATCCTTGTAGCATGTTCTTCTACTGAATGAAATGTCTCAGTCAAAAGGTATTCCATAAAACTGAATTACTAAATCTTGATTCTTCATATCAATATTAGGAAAGAACTGAATGCAAAAAAAATCCCATTAAACCCATTGATAACTACTAGCTTTGTTATTGGGGAAGTCCACACCCACACAATGAAAGCAAGACACAGAGAGAAAATTAAAGGAAAAGTCCACCATAACATTGGTTGGTTTTAATTAAAAGAGCATCAATATGTTTGAATAAATTTGCGCCAAACGTTCATTTAGACGTCTCTCTTTATATTTTCCTCTCTGTATAAGTGATCAAGATTGACTTCACTACTTAATTCTTATTAAGAGAGTGCCTTAAGCCATCTGTCCCTATACAAGTATTCATATTTTCTTAGAGGTTGGGTTTAACAAACAACCAAGCTTGTTCACTCACTAACTGTCCAGAATTTGTTCAAAAACTTGTAATTCATTTTCAGGTAAAACATATAATGTAATGTGTAACCCATCCCAAAAACCTTGATAATAAGAATCGGGAATTGGATACCAAAATCAACATTAGGCTTAGGTCACTTAAAATTCGGATGGCTTGGACTGAATCATTTTACCATATAAAAATAAATTCATACTTCCTTCTCTGTTAGACAAGGTATGCCTTACATGTACAAAGTCAGAAAATAAACAAATTCCTGTTATTCCAGTCTAGGAATGACAAATTGTTAAAGCTATCATATGACCATAGAGCTATTAACAGATATGACAGACAATTTACATTGAATGCTGTTCAACAAGGACTTGGGACCCAAATCTATGACACTGTTCTCATTAGCACATGAAGCATGTTGATGGTCAGACGGTGCTTTTAGGCCTACAGCCTATGCAGTTTGCATTCAGTTTCCTTGTGGTGGATTCCAATCACATACACAAAGGAAGAATAACCTGAACTAGAAGATATATTTAATTGTCCATCACTTGCACATTTATAAGAAGAAGTGGATGTGACAAAAAAAAGTGTTAGAAGATCATCATGCTTAGGAAACAAGATAGGTGCTAATGGCTGTCCTTTGGGTTCACCAGGGGTCATAGGACAACAGCAAGATCCTTGCAAATGAGAACAGGGCTCCGTAACACAAAGAATAATGATGAATTGCAAATATGAAAGAACCGTACTGATTGGTCCCTAATCAGTATTTTAAACTTAATGCGCGTGTAACATTAATATTGATTGCATGATTGCATATCATTAAGTTCATTTAGCGATTGATCGCTAATCTTTGTGTTACGGAGCCCTGGTCTGAGGTTGATTTGAAATCAAGTAATAATATCCTCAATGACATGACCACAAAGTCAAGAACTTGGAAATACACATATTCATAGGAGCTTGGAATGGTATACAGCATGGAGGGGTAGGAGTAGAATGACATTACCTACTTGAATGATAATGAGATAAATACATGTACATTCTTAATGGAAATAGTCCCCCCTTGAGAATTTCTACCTCTGGAATGGAGATGTTGATATTGTGGGAGATCGGACTCTGCTTAGACGATGAATAACAATTTTGTGTTTTGATAGCCTTGTGTGACACATTATTCCAGTGATCAAATGACATGAATTAACATTAAATGATATATGACATTGTATCCTCCTCTTTCGCCTAGCCTGGTATATTTTATAATAGCTATGATTTTATAGTTAGTGTAATTAGGTAATTAACACAATAATATTGATAAAATATTGATGCATGCAGTATGTCACATCAATCCTTAAGACAGAATTCACAAGGGGAGAAGCAAAGAAAATAGCAAAAGTAAAATATTCACAATTCATTTACAGTTGAGTGGGTCTTGTTTTAAATAAATTATAATTTTTTTTTCAATAAAATGCATTCTGATGTTTCTTCTTTAATGTGACAGTGAATGATGATGAATGCAAAACTTCTTGAATCAATCTTCAATAACATACTATGTACATCACTATACAGTGCGTATCAAAAAAAAAGTTTACACTTAGAAAAACCCCTGTAAAATTATACATTTGTAATGTTCTGAAGATTTTTCCACATTTTAACATTGGTACAGATCCATTTAAAGGACAAGTCCACCTCAACAAAAACTTGATTTGAATAAAAAGAGAAAAATTCAATAAGCATAACACTGAAAATTTCATCAAAATCGGATGTAAAATAAGAAAGTTATGGCATTTTAAAGTTTTGCTTATTTTCAACAAAATAGTTATATGAACGAGCCAGTTAACATCCAAATGAGAGAGTTGATGACATCACTCACTCACTATTTCTTTTGTATTTTATTGTATGAAATATGAAATATTTTTATTTTCTCGTCATTGTCATGTGATATGAAGTTTCATTCCTCCCTGAACACGTGGAATTCCATTATTTTAACATTTTGTGCTTCAGGCAAGGAGGTCCTAATTGTAAAATTCGTAAAAATTGAAATATTGTATAATTCAAACAATAAAAAACAAAAGAAATAGTGAGTGAGTGACATCATCGACTCTCTCATTTGGATGTAACTGGCTCGTTCATATAACTATTTCGTTGAAAATAAGCGAAACTTTGAAAGGTCATAACTTTCTTATTTTACATCCGATTTTGATGAAATTTTCAGCATTGTGCTTGTCTGATTTTTCTCTATTGATTCAAATCAACATTTTTCTGAGGTGGACTTGACCTTTAAGCAAATGATATAACTGTCAAAAAATATTTCCGCTTGAGTGAGCACCACTTACTTTTAAAAAGTTAGTGAAAATGATTTGCGCAGAACTTTGAAATCGTTATGTGAATAAAAGTAGACCTTAATCATGAAAGAACACATTAAATTTAGCTAGTAAAATTGATTTGAAGATATCTTTTACCTTTTTAACTTGTTTCCTTGCCCAAAACACTTTGAAGAGTGCATTGCACCCCATCCCACTCCCCCACACACCGAGGCCATCTTGACGATATTTGCTTTACACTGAGCTGTGATTTACATGAAATGGCTTAGGCTTGATTTTCATTTTGTTAACCATTGTCAAGCTTGGAAAAGGTGTGGAGAAACAAGTATTAAATAAAAAATGAAATGTCAACCCACTTTAAATGATAAAAAAATGCTGGCACAAAAAAGGTAAAGGTTGTGCTTACTAAGTGTTGAAATTTCAGTTTGGGTGGCAAAATTGTTACAAAATGCTTGAATGTATCTGTTTTATTTCAGTTGACTAAAAGTGCAAGGGAAATGTTTCAAAGGGTAAATTTGATTTCGCCCTTTCCCCTTGACACAGCGTGAAAACGAGCATTTCTGCGCAAACAGATTTCTGCGAGCTTTACAAAAATGGACAGTGCTCACTCAAGTGTAACATCCTGTAAAAACTTTAACTTTCATTGGATAGATGATACCCAAACCTAAGATTATATGTGAAAAAATTACCCACATGTTGTATATTTTTTAATTCCCAGGGCTTTTTCAAAGTGTAAACTTTTTTTTGATACGCACTGTATATACCAGAATACAACTTGAATATTTTTGTATGCTAGATGTATAGCTGTCAACCAAGGTCAATAAATGTCATCAATGATAACAATGAAATAATAAGAGATGAGGTGACTGCTATAACTGCTTTTTCAATAGAAATTTCCTTTCCATGGAATGAGTATCAAGACAGATAATCCAAAATAGATTTAAAATGAGCAACGTCTGTTAATACAGGAAAGAGCCACACTTGAGGGTCTTCTTTTAACAAGTTCTCATCCCCCAACAACACCTAACCTCCACAATATAACACCATGGAGATTACCAATGAAAGTAGATCACTGGATGATTCCTTCAATTGTATTAAATCAGAGACAGTCAGACATAATCTATCTATATCCCTCCAAAACAAAGCCCCCTTTTGCACAAACCATGAAGTCATTTTGGCATGACTCAGCTTATTGTCAGACGTCAGTCAACCCAACCGATTCAAGCTCCCCGACGACATGCCAGCTAAAATTAGCACCAAGGGATGACGGTTATAAATATAGATGTTATGTGACTTCGAACTTGCGCAGTTTGCAACAAAGTATGTTTAAAATTGAAATAATGAAAACAAAATACTGCAAATGATTCAGCGCATATCATCACACAAAATTAAATAAATTTGTTGTCAATTTTCTCAATACAGAGCTCCTATGGCATTTTAGTACGAATATTGGAAAACTAAGAATTACTAATACTAAACTTATTTTCTTTTTAATCTAAGAAAAATTTAGGATCATGTATTTGAGAGAAACATTCTAGAAATGGAAGGGAAAAAGGAAGGGAGGAAGAGGAACTAAAAAGGACGGTTTTGAGGAGGTGAAGAGAGAAAGGAGGGGGAACTGACAGAAGTGGTTGGCCGAGGTAAAGGGACAAGGGGGAACTGAAAGAGATGGTGGGCTGAGGTAAAGAAAGAACTGTTTGGAGGGGGAACTGTAAGGGATGGTGGGAGGAGGTAAAGGAGAAGGGGTGGAGAGTAGGCCAGGAGCTAGGGGGAACTGAAAGAGAAGTTTGGAGAAGGGAAAGGGTTGGTGGAAGGAAGTGAAGGGATAGTGGGCTGAGGTATAAAGGATAGGGTGGGAGGAGAAAGAACTGAAAAAGATGGTGGGAGGAGGGGAACTAAAAGAGATGGTGAAAGGAGGCCAAGATGGGGAACTAAAAGAGGTTGGAGAGGTGAAGGGTTGGGAGGAGACTAGGAGGGGAAACTGAAAGAAATGGTGGGAGGAGCTAAAGATAAAAGGGTGGGGCAAGGGTATATATCGAGGGAGATGAGGGAGAAGGGGAAAAGGATGGAATGGGAGAAGGAGTACCTGCATCAGGAGGTGATACCACATAAAAATTGAAGAAAAAAAATTGATACAAAAATAAAGTTTGATCAACAATGGTTAAAAATGGAAATCACAAGACAACATTTAATGTGTCACTTTAATCCATATACCTGTTGCAACTAATCACCTAGAGTTTAATTTCCACGACAGTATCTAAAAAAAAAGAACGAAAAAGCATTCAGAAATAAACAAATTCTTTAATGGAGGATTGTTCTAGCAACCTTGCTTCTTCTCTGAATAACTCATGAAAGAACTGAATTCATACATCAGTAATATGACAGCTTTCAAACTACTGCATAATCAAGAGTTTGGCAATACACTATTTGGTGTGCCCAAAAAGAAATGGCTGGCAGTGAACCAAGAACAAAGGATTGCAAGAAAATTTGTACAAATATGGATCGAGAGAGAGTGTTGGGGAAGGAGGCATTGTAGAGATGGGTTCAGTCCTAAAATTTACATAAACAACTGTATAGAAATTTTATCATCAATAGTAGGTGAATATTAATGACATCAAAAGCTTATACCCCTTTCATAAACCTATCCTCCAATTAGCAGCCTAATAGTAATGCGGATAGTTCAATAAAAATTGCGTTCACAAACTCCGAAAATAATCCGCATTTTTTTTGAGCGCCCGTCCTGAAAAGGAGGATAATCGTCATGACAACTGGACACGCCCCCTCCGATGCGGTTGTGTTGGAAAAGGGTGACCTTGTGACTGCACCATGGCAATTATCCGCATTATTTGGAAATGCATTCATAAACTCAAAATCTTGTCCCGATGCTGCTATTATGCGGATAATAGCAGCATCAAAATAATGCAGATAACTCTGGTCCTCCTCCAATTTTACGACCAAATTATGCTGCTATTAGCCGCATAATTGGGTTTATGAAAGGGGTATTATTTGAAGTTTTGGTAAACACCCTACAAGGCCAAAAGCAAGCGGATTATATAAAATGAAAATGATTTCCACTGGATAAATCTTTGAGTTTTTGCAGAATTTTATTTTTATTAGGTGCATGATATATGAAAGCACTTTTCAAGTTTTCAAGCATGGAATGGGTTGAAGTTTTCAGGATATACATGTAATCATGTCTGTGGCTTTAAGTAAATACTGGTATTTCTATTTTTATAAGAAGAAAATATTCCACAAGAATAATTAAGTGAGAGAGACAAAAATAGAGAGAGAATCGGTGCTATTGAACAACGTAGGCAGCTCAAGTATGAATAAAGAGAGAGGGGGGATGCAGGTAATTCAAAGCATTAGTTGGGGCGGACCTGTGGATCCGATCTGTCAAGATTGCAGTGTGGGTCAATGCTAACAGGTAGATTAGAGGGTAGTATAAAACCCCCTCTGAAAGTGTTATTAATAGCATCATAAGGGGTTAGAATTGGGGCATGATGAGCAGTGGCAGATGGTATTGATGTACCTTGAAGAGATAACTCCATTGTATTTGACATGCCTTGTCATACTTCATTATCAATCCATGCATCATGCTAGTAAGTACTGACGATCAGTGTATAAATATTGGTATGTACAGTCTTGATCTTTTGCTATGTATTCAAATTATGAACAAAAATGGTCATAAATTACATATATTTAAATGATCTGCACTAGTATCCTGTAATTCAACACTGTAGATGGGAGATGGAAGTTCAAAATAATTAACATTTCAACCTTTACCAAAGTTTATACAGGATTAAAAAAAAAAATAATGGTAATTAGTCTTTTCAATCCTTTTTTTCATTTTGGTATAGAAGTAAAACAAATTTCTCATCATGGGTTGGATTGTTGTTTAACTTTATCTGAACCACAGATTAACTTCTACACGGCCATGGAAGCATACCTATTTAGTAAGAGGAATTTTGAAAGGTCACATTTCACAAGAAATTAGTAGAAATCTGTGTAGGGATATTGGATATTTCCCCAAGAATGTCATTTTTTGTTTCACTCTTAAGGCCAAACTAGTTCAATCTAATAATGATACTGGAGATTCAAATTAAATGTTTAAAGGTAAAGTTCAGTGTTAGTAAAGGGGTTAAAGAAAAAGAAAAGAAAAGTTTCATAGGAAATTGTGGAAAAATTATATGCACTACATCCATAAAAGGGAACTCCTGTTGTGGAAAAGGCCAAACTAATAACTGTTACATTGACAGTAAAAAAATACTGTTGTAAATACTTATGCAATAATATTTACTACATATGAACTTAACAGTCATATAAACAAGGATTTGAAATAAACAACAATTAAAAAATAATATTTACATGTAATCTTCAATAAATTAAGCAGGATGTTTGTTCACACTACTGTGAAGTTCATATAACAGAATTGTATAAAATTTGAAAGTGTTTTTACTGTGTAGTTTTCAAGTACTTGCCATAGCATAGTCATATTGAGGGAGAGGATTATGGTAAGTGGAGCGCCTCTGGCAGCCTCACCTACATAACGCGATTCTAATGGCCAAAGTTCATTGAGCTTAAATGACCTTTGACTTTGATCATGTGACCTGAAACTTGCATGAGATGTTCAGTGATACTTGAAGTTTTATGAACTAGATCCATACCCTTTCAGAGTTATGATGGTTATTCAACAATTCCCCAACATGGCAAAAGTTCATTGACCTTAAATGACCTTTGACCTTGGTCATGTGACCTTATGTCCAAGTTTCATGAATTAGGTCCATATACTTTCTATTAATGCTGTCATTTAATAAACTGAACCTTCTGTTAAAAAAGATTTGATGTTGACGCTGCCGCAGTCTGAAAAGCAGCACCTACATGTATAGTCTCACTCTGCTATGCAGGTGAGACAAAAAGATATATTACAATGGACTGCTCTTTAGATTGCTTACAATGTACTTTAAAAATATGCTACGACACTTGTTTTTTCGTAGTCCCAAATGCTCATTTCTGTGTTCAGTGCATGTGACTCACAGCGAAATAGAGTAATAAAGGTCTTACCAAATTGCTGATACAATAATTTTACCTTCCACAATCCCAAGACTAGAAAATATATTTATCTTGAAGGAGAAACATGAGTTAATTACAAGAAATTTCAGAATTTTTTTTTCAGTCAGTGGAATATATTGACAAACTTGAAAATGCCCAGGGATAGCAGGAAAAAATTTAAATGCAAGTTCCAAAGTGTATGCTTCTCATTAATTGTGAATTCAGAGAAAATAATGATTCAAACATAATTCAAGTAATGGCATAGTTCATGTAAGAAAATGCTGTAAAATGATGGAATCTAGACAGAATTGCAGTACATGTATATACGGTTATTGTCAGGTAACAGTCCTGTCAACCCACCAGAATGGAAAGCTTGGAAAAGGGCACTCTAAGCTTTGCCTTGTTTTCTGTATTTTTCTAAAATATTAAAGTAGCTTCAATTTCCATACACATTACAGTAGTTTCTGGAGTATTACTTTGCATCCTTTAGGAATACAATCTAGTCATGATATTGGTTTGTGGTAGAAAATGTACATACAAAGATTGAGAAACTTTATTATGAGGAAATGGTGTATGAGATATTTAGTGTTCATTTCTCAATTTAAATGAAGATTATTTTCATCACAACAGGAGTTCCTCCTTTCTAATGGAAAATCTTATTTTCAAGATTTTATTTTCAATCCATACAATTTCATCATTGAATTTGTCTAGATTAATATGAACAGAATATTTGTCTCCCATGTTTCTGGCAACAGCCTTTCTGCTCAGGATTTCATCTCTGAATATTAAAGGAAAAATCACAAATAGAACAAATGTTTATCTATAACTCAATCATACACACTTTAGATTGCCACAGAAAACATAGAGCCTTATTCATTATTACATCATCTGTGCAGAAATAAAAACATTTAATAAAAACCACAATAAATTGAAGCTGGATTTTATTTGACGAAAATTAATCAACAAAAAGCATGTGAAAGGAGCCGGAGGTGGTGTAACTCAATTTTAACAATTTTTCTGATGATTTTAGAGTGTGTGCATACAATATCCAATCAGATGAGATCACCTGACCTAGATAGTCACACCTCCAATGCCCAAGGCACCAATCCTGTAACATGAATCATCCTCATTAAGTGTGTTCATACCAACCCAATCATATACTTGTATACATACCTCTAAATTACAAGAACACAAATTTCTTGAATTTTATAAAGTTCCTGAAGATACAAGTATGACCTAACAAGACTCCTTTATTCCTGCAAACAGGATGCATATTCTTTTTGTCTTACATCTAAAATCCTCATAGTTTTCTTTCACACTGAAAAGAAAATCCCAACAGAAGTTCAGAGAATTTTTAAATGTATAAACTAATGCATTTAACTGGTAACTTCTGGGTCTAGAATTTCAGGGATATTGCTTTACTTAATAAACACCGGCAAATAACCAATACTTCCCGATCTGGGTAGAATACCTGATGAAAACAATCCAGGTATTCTCTGTGATTGGTTGGTATGAATCTGTGTCTACTGGATTTCTTGATAGTCATCTACACTCGGTCCTCTCACAAAATTATTTTTTTCTTACAAAATTTCATTTCACACCATACAAGGGATTCTACATTACTTATTATTCTAATCAGTACACTTTGGAATGTACCAGCACAAAGATCACAAGCACATACATTATACACAATTTACGCATAATGATATGCATTGATTAGAAATAAGAGGTGGAAGAGGTGGATGTGGATTGGTTGTGTGTGAGTCTCTTTATATTGGGAAGGTGGGGGGGGGGCTGCTGTTGTTCATCAAAACCATTTATTGTAGTAATTATATGTTGATCAGATTATAATGACACAAAAAAAATTAACACAAAAATCTTGAAGGATAAAATTATATTATCATAAAATGTGTTGTTAAAGGGGAATACTAAATTATAAGGTAACTTTTTATTTGGCAATAAAAGAAGAATTCACATGAATATTTAATGATTACGGTTGCATCCCTTTGAATTAACATTAGGACATATTTCCATATGAGACAACTTAAGGTTATTAAAGCATTTAAAGGCATTCATTTGAAAAAGACATTAAATGATTGAATTTCTGAGTGCAAAGTGCAAAGCTGAAATCTTTAATATACTGACCAGAAAAGTAACTTGTTATAGGATACATACACATGTATATCACCAATCGAATAAATGCGACCACGAAGCGCGAGCTGAAAATTTCTGATATTCCAACCTGAAAACAGGGGTGGTATTCTGAGGTCATTTTATCTTTAAAATATTTTATTTTATCTCTTAAAACGGAATTGGTATTCTGAGATGACATTTTATCTCTCAGATAAAATTCAAAATTTTATCTTGCGTATAAATTTTATCTTGTGTATCTATGATGATACGCAACAGAACAGTGGCTGCATAGACTGGACATTGCAACGCGGGTGATGTGATTGCGCCCAAGTTACTTAGAAGAAAAAACAAATAAACTTAAAAGAGGGTAGGGGCTATTTTATCTCTGCGATGTTGATTTCGTCAATATTTCAAGGTGAATGAACTCCAAATGTTGACAAGAAAATGAAGAAAAACTATATATTCATTGAGAACAACACCTTAAAGTAATCCTTGTACAATCAGGAAGTATTTCATAATAATTTTCTTGACTAATATTGTCTATGAAATGATGCTTGAAAAGATGCAAAATAGACTTCGAAAAAAAGAAAAGATTATTGTCATTTTAGTTAAAAAGAAAACTCTGAAAGACGCGCAAGCGTATTTGGAGTCAATAAATTGACGCAATCTGACTTCTTTGCCACATCTCCTAGCGGAATGGATTTCCATTGGTTGAGTGATATGAGAGAGCTATAAAAGCACATTTCTAATTGGATATTGATTTAAAAATAGGTGGACCTTACAGAGATAAAATGAAGATAAAATTGTTCTCAGAATACCAATTCGGAGAGATTTTAAGGGTATTTTATCTCACTGATTTTAACGGAGATAAAATATTTTATTTTATCTGAGATAAAATGGATCTCAGAATACCACCCTTCGGGCCAGATGAGCTAAAAAATTTAACATTTCATGTATGCATTTTAATTTTACAAAGGATAGAAACTCTGTTCAATACCACCATGGTTTGAACTAATGAACTAAGTTTTGTTTCTAGGATTAAAGAAAAACTGTTGGTTGAACAGAGCCACAGAGAAAGCTCTGTGTGTTCAGAGATCACCAATTAGGTTCTGGTGACAGGCTTGCTCCATCAGGGCATATAATCACATGAGCAGGGAAACAGACATGCATGGTTAGTTTGTTTTTTAGGAGCCACCCAAATTCACCGACTTCACATCTCATGAAGCAAACAGCATGGTGGATACCCCATCTCAAACAGTGAATGACAGTCTGTGTTCCTTTAAAGGCAACTTAATCCAATTGAGGAACATATGGAGAGTTTGATTTTCCTGACTTTACAATGAGGAAGAAGAGATAGAGGTTGTCTTACTAGAAAAACAAAGAAGGAGATGTATTTTTCAAATCTACTCTCCAATCCATTATTCATTTGGGAAACAGATATGGGGTTTGATTTTTCAGTATTATTCTGAATGACGTAATATTTAAGGAAAAAACAATTGAGATAGATGTTGTTGTCTCACTCTTAACTCTTCATAGTCAGCAGTGGTAACAAAAGTAGAAATTGTGCAGATGAAGACATGGAGGACCAAAAGTATGCTCATAAGTTTGGGGAAGCATTCAACCAATGCTTTTCACTGCTTGAGTTCAAAGGGAAAGAAATGCTACAACAGTGCTATAAAGCAAGACACAGATAGTTCATCTCAAAGATTAAACAACAAAAGAGAATCTGTACTCTTTGATAAAAAAATCAAATCAGAAATCATACAAGCTTAGGAAAAAAAAATTACTACTTGCATATATAATCTTATGAAACAATGAAGCTGTAGAAACTGAAACAGACAGATACAGATGGAAAATCTAGATTCTAGAACAAGGGAAGAAAGCAGATTCCCGTCATTCAAAGGAAAAAAAATCCACCCTTATATCAATCACTGTGGAATGTCATACAGTTCGGACATGCAAAGCCATTTTGGAAGCACCTCTCCCAATTCACTAACTTCACATCTAATGAAGAAATGCAAAGAATGCCCCAGTAGAACAGCAAATTGAGGTTGGGAGTTCTTGAAAGGTATAATTATAAATGGATAGAGACATTATGAATAGATTCTCCCCTCCCTCTTGTTAATTCTGTTTTTACTTTATCAATATCCATTAAATAATGCCTAGGATTGGTCTTATATCTTTAAGTCATTGAGACATTAATCATATTAAAAGAACAAGAAAATTTGAATGACAATAAAACTGGTTTATTCACATTAACAGAAAAAAAGTGAAACCAAAAGTAGCCTGTTTCAGAAAACATGTATCTCAACGTATTTTCTCTTAACAGAAAAACAACTCTGTTAATAATATCAGCATGAAAAAAGAAACAGCCTAACCTGCCTAATACTAGCATTACTTAAATGACATCCAACTTCTGTCATCGTTACCTGTAATGATGACAGAAATTTCACAGAATATCATTTCGGAAATGATTAATGCTGAAATAAAGTCATTTGAATTTACATAATCATGTGATATTTCAGTATGGATGCATGTCATACTATACTGCTTTACATAAAAAAATCCTATGTAGACTATGGTTGATTAGTTTTACGGCATTAAGCCAAAACTATAAATAAAATACAAGCACTTTGGAGGAAGAATGATATTTAGGGATTAATGTTGCAATAACAAGGCAATTAATGGAAATGAGAGGGGTACACAGCCTTCAATACAGGGTATCTTAATCATTCTCTTTACCTAATACAACATTCAAAAGGAAAACAAAACTGATATCAAACCACAATACTTTGGAGTCAGTTGTTGTTTTTGTTGTTTAACCATTTTTCAGAATTAGCTCTAGGTAAAATAGATACATTTTTTTTAAAATGAACATTGGCAAAAGTGATTCAAGTGATCATGAATTGATGTAAAATTTGTAAATTATCCATAGAAAATGAATACAATTACCATTTTGTAGTATTCCAGAATGAATATATGACTAGAATTCATGGGTTCAACTTTCTGGTTTAAATTAATGGAAATGTATGCAGGTGCCCTGTACTTGGAACAGTGGGTGGAAGGTTGAATTGCTTTGGTCTCAGGATCACTCCCTTCCAAAGAGCAATTCCTGTCAGAACCACCAAGAGGATATTACTTCTTACCATGGGATTCATATTTTCTTGATAGACTAGAAACATTTGTTGGAGGCACCATCATGCCAGATGTCATTCCATAAGTCACATGGCAATAGTGCAAATTAATACCATAAAAAATATTGTTTTGTTTTATTGCATGTTGTTTTCAGTGTTTGGTATTACTTCACATTATTTAGTATGAAGAAAGATGCTCCAAAGATTTGGAGCCTACCCCAACTGAAAAGTCAGCAAAAGATCATATCAAATTGTCCTTTTACTTGCTGAAAGGTGATAATTTCACCTGATATACCTTGTGAGTCCAGAACTGAAGATCACAAAATAGGATATGCATAGTAGAAGATGGCAACATGTTCAACAATATTTTACTAGTTATAACCAAGCATTTTTTCTCATCAAAACTAATTCTCCCTTATTTCAAGCCAACCCACTGCGAGTTTGACCCAGGGAAGTATAGGTCAACTTAGATTTTATGCAATGCAAATCAGAAATGGGACAAAGCCACCAGTTATAGATTCAAGAACAAGATCTTTGTTGTTAGAGCTTGATCAACATATACATAGATATCCTTTGTCCTACATTATATGATTCTGATTCATTTTGGTTTATTAAAAAAAAACTTCCTTATCAAAACAGTAATTTTTCAGTGTTTTGTGTTTGCTATTTTGTAAGATTTTTATTTTCAGCCAAACAAAACTTAGCATCTTTGAAAAACATGTTTGTAGTAAAAAAAGTTGATTGAACACAACCCAAGAAGTCCACGCAAGAAGCCTGAAGATGAGAGAAATTTGTCTTCACTATCTCTCTAAATATAACTCATCCCTGCATTAGGTTTCACAGCATACTTCCTTCTAGAGGAAATCTTAACATAGGAGTCCACAATGTTCATGTAGAAGCAATATCCCCCTCCTGAGATCAACTAAGTGTTGATCATATAATCTTCAAGGGCTCTAAACGTTTCCTTAGTTGTCTCTTTTCTGTAAGAAAGCCAAGGAGGTGAAGACAGTATGATTCCAGTTTGAATTGGATAGAGCTAAGCTATGCTGAATCAGTGTCTTCTAAATATAACCTTATTGGATAATCTTGCAGGTGTGAGGACTTGAACAACAACAAGAAAAGAGTATTTAGTTCATAATGAACAGACTTCAATTGTTTTGTGATTTTTTTTATGAACATCATATCAAGGAAATAGTAAATGCAATAAACAGTCATCTGTGAGACAATTTTCTAATTACTCACAGAGAACTTAATTGTTTCTGTTGAATGACTGTGATGAAAATGATGATGAAGAGGAGGAAAAAATCTTTATTATGGAATTTATGTTTAATTGTATTGATGATGATTGTAATGGTAGTAATGATGATGGTAATGATGATTAACATGGTAATAATGATGAATGATGGATCACATAATGTAACTGCCTGTTTGGATCATCAATTTCTGGTGATCTTGTTATTCATACTAGAAGAGATACACATAACATCTTCTTTTACTTGAAAACATCCCATTTCAAATACCAAACCTTACAGGTTTGTTTGGAGTGTTTTATTTTTATTTTCAATATGATGTACCAGGGGAACATTCACAGGAACTTAATTGTTCTTAGAAAAATAAACTTTAATATAAATCTTTACAAATAATACTCTTTTATTGTAGTTCCCCAAAGCTGGATGAGTTTTAAAAAAAAAAAAGGTTATGACACAGCTACCCAAAAGGCAAGTGATCAATGAAAACTTTGAAATTTTTTCACCAATCGTATTGGCCGACTAACCTGCAATGGACAAGTATAGGAGGATCCTCTGCTTGCTGATACTCTCTGACTAGTTTGATCATATCTAAGATAGGTTTGACTGATGTAGGGACTCCGTGGTCCGGCCAGGCTGTGTAATGGAACTGGTTGAATATTTTCGATTCTTTGTCCTGTACAGGAAGAAAAAGTAGATGAATAAGCTATTATTTTGTAAGTTTGAATAGAACTTTATAATAACAATATAGGATTTGTATAGCGCACGTATCCACCTTGCTAGGTGCTCAAAGCGCTCCTATATTACCTCGGCTAAGCTAGTCTACAAATAGTAGACTAGTGTTTGTAGTATTAGTGCATTATGTAACAAAAACAAGGTTTCAGAATAGACAAAATATGTTGGTATCTTGTGTTTTATTCCCACTTACACCTGTCTTTTACATGTATCTCTCCTTCTCTTTCTTCGTATTATTTAATCTATCAACAACATCTTCATTAGACACATGGGTGTGTCATTCAAACATCACCTTCTCAGTGGACAATTGATATCATGTATAGGTAGCAGTACTTGCATCTTGAGCATGCATTTCAAAAATAATCTTTGATTACGATGGTTCATGTATTCATGGAGCTATCTGGGTTGTTTAGCTCCATGGTGTATTTCACCGACTAATAGTGATAAAATCATAACCTGCCAAAGTTTATGGAGTTAGTTTTGCAGTACATTTAATTAGTGCATAAATTTCATCAGTTAATACATGTTCATGCTTTTATTCATATAAACAATTAGACTGCATACAATAAATGTAAACCAGTTTACTGATGGTAAGTATTTTGAGAAACACGTATTTGTTTAACACATGCACCTTATGAATAAAAAAGTTTAAACCAAGAAACACTTTCATGTCCCTTGATATTCACGGATGCATGGTGGTAAAAAAAAATAACACACCAAATCATCTGGATGCAAGATGTGGAACATTATTCAGTCTTCATTTTTCTTTGTCATGCTCCAACATTTCCCACTAGGCTAGACGAGAAACTCAACTCACGGGGCATGCAACATTGAAATAAGTATTACCATGACATTCTTGTCCGATCCATGATCAATCCTTGTCCAATCTGTTTCCTGATAAAAATTGTTTGAATTTGGAATGTAAAAGATATAGCAGGAAACTAAAAACATTCTCATCCAAATAACCTTATTTCCCCAAAGCGGATATCAGTTTGGTATTTGTTGTCTAGATCAGGATATTTATTTCAAATTTTTTCTTGGTAATGGGTATAAAATCTTTATCAGAGATATAGACAATGGCGTACGGAAAGTACTTGAGCAATTTCCTCAATGTTTCAACTATGTTGATTTTCAAGTAATATCGAGTCTCAGGATGGCAAATGAAATTACAACTCTTGCATAAAAGATGAGCTTATGCACCGGAGTGAGTGCCTGGAAGCTCTGGTTTACTATATGCTCTCTGGTGAAATTTTAGCTTTATTTTGCAGAAGTTGAATGTTTAAGAAATATAACAGTTACATGTACCATTATTTTAACAAGAACATTACAGAAACCTTTTAAATGCATTTTTTACACCATACCCCCTAAAAGTAAAGGTGGGTTTGGGGCCATTTTGCAGGAGCCTTATGATGGAATCATGATGGTTTGTATCTCTGCAGTGTATAGCACCTACTCATTCCTGATATCTTACTGTAGTTTTTTCATATTCCTTCAAAATAAGATACATGAAACAAGCATACAGTATCACACACTATTTTTTTGGATGTCTGTTTTCTTTTTGTTATTTATTTCAAAGTGCTCTCTCTTTCTCGTTCTCTTTCTGTGTATCTGTCTCTTCTATTCACTAACTAATCTCTTGCTCTTTGTCCTTCTTTTTCTCTTAACATTTCTCCCATAATAAAAAAATTTCCACCTTTAAATCTTATTCATCTCTCTATCCAATCAAATCATACTTCTTCTGTTCATAAAGGATTTTACTGTTAAATTGTTTTCATCATAATTTCAGCCATTGCTTGTGTTGGTTTGGAATCAGATTATTGATTTTGAGATGTAGACATCGCCAACCTATGCAAAACTTGGTGAAAATATCTTAATCTAGGTGATCAGTTGAGCAGTTGGAACTTGGAATTGATTCCATGGAAATCTTGGGTTTGATTGACTGTACAGAGAGATGATACATTCATTCATGGTGGTAGTCACCCGTGCTGGTAGATACCGTGAGCGGGAGGGAGGTTTTATGCAATGGGGCCAAGATCACTGGGGTATAAAATCTTCTGAAGATATTAAAACAGCACAGTTTACAAGAAGTTTGGGACACTCAAAATGGAAAATAGTGTCAAATCATCATTAAGAAATATTATATGGATTGCTCTGCAAACAGTATACATGATTAAGAATAACCTAGAAGCACTGACATAATCAATATGCAGTGTGTACATACTTCCTGATTCCAATCCTAAGCACAATTCTTATTGACATGTACGCGAGATGATTTTTATACTTATACTTTATACAGTTGATTTCATTACACAACATATAAATGTATGTAAACGAACAAATAAAACTAATCTGAATCAGAATAAAACCATCAAGAATTGCATTGATGAATATATCAATTGTGATTTAAACTGACAATTGATTAACAAATTTCATGATCATCTGAAGTTAGGTTTTCCGTCACAGACATAACTGATGCATGGATCTAGGATACAGATGTGATGGTTGTCTGCCTGGTCAATGGGTCTGATTCATCAAGAGTTACAATTAATGAAAACTTTGTCATTATGGAAACTGCCATCCTAACAAGGCCCAGCAGCCAATCACAAACAAGGTTTCTACAATCGTCAGTTACAATAATGTCAAAGTTACCGTAGTTGTACGTCTTTACAAAACAGGCACCAAACTGAAACTCTTTTGTGAGACATGTACATGTAAATGCAAACAAAATTATATGCATGTATACCATATGGAAAGCCATGATGATGATGATGATGATGTTACTATAAATTATAATGATAAAAAATAATAATTAAACATTTAACTTTAATATGGCAATCATTGCTGAAAAGAGTAAGGTTGACATTGGTAGAAGCAAAGCATTTCATAGCCTATAGAATTCTGATCTAGTTTACAGGGTGAAAAACACCTTAGACTTATTTTCTTACTTGCAATTATTCAAAATTAAAGTGAAATGTAGCACAAACTTGACTGTCTACGAGCAATCAAGAGGAACAGGATACACCCCCACAATCATTAAAGGGGAATGAAACCTTTGGAACAAATAGGCTTGTGTAGAAACAGAAAAATCAAAGAATAAGAATAAAGAAAGTTTGAGAAAAATCGGACAAATAATGAGAAAGTTATGAGCATTTGAATATTGCAATCACTAATGCTATGGAGATCCTCCTATTGGCAATGCGACAAGGATGTGTGATGTCACTGATGAACAACTTTCCCTTTGGTGGACTATAAAATACCCTCAAAATGTCTCTTTTTGCTTTTTCTTATGATGATACAAACTCTTTATCCATGATGTATTCTTAAAAAACATGCCCTCATGTAGAAAGAACACATGATCCATGGATAGATGTGATAAAAGAGGCAATTCAAGTGAAATATATACTAAAGTAATGGGGAGAGTTGTTCACAAGTGACATCACACATCTTTGTCGCATTGCCAATTTGCTATCTCCATAGCATTAGTGATTGCAATATTCAGATGCTCATAACTTTCTCATTATTTGTCCGATTTTTCTTGAACTTTCGTTGATCTGTTTCTTTGATTTTTCTGTTTTCTCACAAGCTATCTTGTTCCAATGGTTTCATTCTCCTTTAATTGGTAGGCAAAGTCGGTATAGCTTCAAGTTGACCTGAAGAAACAGAGTAAATCAGCCAATTATAGCACTGAAAATTTCATCAATATAGGATATAAAATTATGGCAAATTCATTTCCTGGTCAGGTTGCAAATGAGAGAGCCAGGGATGTTACACACTCAATAATTCCCATGTATATAATCAAAATACAGAAAATGTCAATTGTTATAGATTTGAATATTATGGGGATCTCCATCACATCACAGATGATGATGATAACAAAATCTCTGTTTTACGTGATTATGTGAAAGAAACATAGTACATGCATGCTCATCATATAAAGTTTTATACCATGCTGATCACTGAAGCCTTACTTTTGTGATAATCCAGAGACGCCTCATAAAATAGAAAATTTAAATGTTCAGCTTTCATTTGAATAATCCTATTAAATTTTGCATCTTCCATGAGAAATTACATTTTTATTTCATTCGAGGAAGGAATTGAAAAATTTATATTTCATATCATAAAATACAAAAGAAACAGTGCACAACATCATCAATTCCTTAAATTGTCATCAATTCCTTCAATTGCAATGAGCATGGTACTTTACTGCTTAATATACACTTGAATTTTATTTTAATAACATTACTTTAGTGTACATTTGATTGTGATGGAATTTTCTTGTTATACCATGAGAGAACAATATCCTGGTCAGTGCTTTGAGCAAAATGCACATGAAACTATGACTCTGATTACTCTGTTGTCATTTAGCATATGACAGCAAATCTTACTATATTAAATATTTTGTGGTTATAATATGGTAATTGTGTCTAAATTCTGTTATTACTCCTCTATTAAAAAACTGTCACAGGGCTATGTATGTTAATATGTCTTATTATTATAAGGTTCAGGTATTGTAAATTTATTTTTAACAACCGGTATATTAAATAAATGCAGTACATGTAACTCCTGCAAAAAGAAACCAAACTTTGTGTTACATAACCCAAATAGCCCTGTCAAAGGATTTCACATACATGAAATGCCTCATGATATCTTTGTCAAAATATTGAAACCATGGAATTGCAATGAGTGATTATGAGTCATAAGTTATAGAGAAGTTGAAAAATCACAAACCAATTGGATTTGGGATCACTGAAAATATCTGTCATCAATTCTATTGTCACCACAACATTTTATTGGCCAGACACACATTGAAACAACATCAGTTGATCTCCCACTCAGCTATTGGAAAGAATCATATTAATGTTGGCTAGGCAGAGAACATGTTCTTGCCAAAAAGTAAGCAACAAAAAGAGAGAGAGAGAGAGGAAGGTTTAATACAATCTTAGTCTAAATGTGCATTTGATTACAAAATAAAAAATAATGTACAGTACATGCACATGTTCAATCATAATACCAATGATGAAGGCTACAAAGACAGAATGTGATAGTCTGTGGTTAATATTAATTTCCCTTTTAAGTTTTATATAAAATCTATAGTATATTCCGGGGTTTCAGTTTTTAGATGACAAGGGGCAACAGAGTTTGGCTAAATAAGGAAATATATCTACAAGTAAAGCTACATTAAGGAGATTATTAATAAAACAGTTTGAAACTAGGCCAACTTTTTTTTAATTCCCCCCACATTCTTTGACAACGGCCTTGAATACATGTACATGCAACAAATGCATTCAAACTGAACATGCTGAATGCATAGAATTGCCATGCAATTTATATTTTAATTATACAACGTACATGAAGGTTGATTTATTGTTTCATTATGATTAATTAACAATATATCTTATGACTTTAATATAGCATCAAATGGTATATAAATCAAGATAATTTCATTACAGAATTTTTGGGAATGATCAATGGGCAGATTTTCAAAAAGAAAAGCTTAGTATTCAATATGTCATGATGAGTAATGTTCATTAATTAATATGTGGTAGAATCTATTCAGCACTCGTGACAAATCAAAACCAGGGAGCCTAGCAATGATATTATCCGACACAAAGGAAATGAACTTAGGGATCTTTCGACTCCATTCTCCTTTTATCTTAAAAAGCCAATTCTTTTTGTCCAGTTTCGGTGTTGTTATGTAAAATTTTTTGTTTTGCAATTGTGATGTTTTGCCTTTTATTAGTTTTTATCAATTGTTTGTAAATACGCTGCTTTGTTTGTAAGACTGTCTGGAATAAAGGATCCAGAAAGAATCTACTAAAATAATCAATAAAATGCTTTCCAACCTCTTCCCTTTCATACAGCCCCTTCAAAATTCGCTATAAAAAATCCATGGTGATGTTCACACCCTTTAATATTTTTTTTTATTCAGGAAACATGCAAAGACCTTCTTTTTGGTAAGGTACATAGTGTGTACAGTTCTTTGACAGGACATGAAGAAAGGAAGGAAATGGGTGACCCTGCAAAGAAGGTTAGATTGTTCAGTCATTCTACAGTACAATATTACAAATTAACATTCAACACATATCCTCAAATTCAATGTTTTCAATTCTCTTTAGAATTTGTATTGTTCACTGTTCTAAACTTATAATTACCTTTTAGTAGTTAAATGACAGAAATGACAAAACATATGACAGGATAATTTTATGTACAACATCTGTTTTAAAAGCATGAATTAACCTTATTTCAATGAGGAAAGACTGTACATACACAATAATTCTTGTTTAATGAACACTATGAATGAACTATGAATTAAACACTGCAAACAATATCAATTAAAATAGATGCACGTTTCCTCTATATGCTACATCCTAAATCATATGCCCTTAGTGGCATTTCCTAATATTCATTATTGAAAAGTTTTCCTGCTAAGTAATCTTCAGTGCTTTTGAAAACAACAGACTTATTCCTTCAAACAACTTCAAATCAGGGAGCTCACCATACAGTTTTTAATATTGTATTTTATCAGATTGAGTTTTACGGAACTTTACTTTTCTACTCAAAAAAATCAATACATGGTTTCTTTTCAGGTCATTGATAGGGTCGAATACAAAAAACAGACTGTTTTCAATTTAATTTTAGAAAACAAAAAGGTATTTAATGATTCAAGTCAGCTGCACTTTTATGAATGGTAGAGGATGGGAATAGTATACCCTACTTTTGTTCAGAAAAGGGCATGCTACACTTCCCACATTTAGGGATTATTTTGGTGCACAGAATTTCATTTAATTTTGTTGCACTTTTGGACCATTTTACACTTTAAAATCACATATTTAACCTTGCATATTATACAAATATACCAGGCTTTGAGGAAGTATAGCTGGGAATTAACTTTCCAAGGTTGGAATGGAGGATTACCATTTTTCCCCCCTAGGGGCAAATCCCTGAGGAAAAAATAGTAGTTTCCAGAACAACTGAGGATGAACAATTTCCTCTATTCAAAATAAAGCCCTGGTATATTTCTTTTATATCCTACTTTAAATAATTCAGAACAATAGATCTTGATTGTCAAGTTGTTCGAGTTCATCTCTAATCTGAACCAAATAGATAGATAACGCGATGCGCTTGCAGAGTCCGGTTGCATTGCTTGCGCTGACAGATCTACTCTTCTTGAAGCCACCAAGCTCAGCGGAACCTGATTAGTGCATGCACCGTCCCTTCCCAGGAATTGCCTTGTATAAAGACATCATGATGACCAGCAGCGTGTCACAGAGATTGCATGATCTGTGACATCAATAATTGAATAGTGCACTAAATTGCAGAGGCTGGGGGTATTTTGCTCCCTAAATGCTCAAAAGAGCCCTGAAAACTAAAACCTGGAAATCTTCATTCACTGCAATGTTAAAGATTATTCAATATTGCAGATTTAAAAAGGAAATTGTGAAAAGTGGTTCCTGGAAATATTTATTTTTTGTGCACTATGCCATCATTGACATCAGGGAATGGCAAATTTTCTTCATTGGGCATTTGATTTAAACAGCATAGATAGAATATATTTGGACAAATGATTTTATCTGAACCAATCACTGTTCAAGATTTGTTTTAAGTTGGATAAAAAAACATGTTCATAAAGGACCCCTAAACCTGACATTTTTCTTACTATTGTTTATCACTTGGGCATTAATGGGGGTAAATCACCCTTTAGCGGGGTTTCACATGCTCTTATTTCGTAATGCTGAATTGTAATTACATTATATTTGTCTTCCATTCACGTGGCTGAGGAGGCTTCGCGAATTCTGCGGTTTTACGTTTCGCACCGATAAGAAGAGGTGTGGCTTCTTTTGGGTACCCCATCAATCATTCTTGCATAGCCAAAATTGGCAAATAGAGCAAAAATAGCACGTTTTAATGCAGAAGTGTTTGAAAGGTTTATGTTTTGGAGGTCAAAGCGTTCACACGTCTGTTTTGCTCCGTCATTCTCGAATATCGTCTCTAGAAAATACCTTGACACTATTCATTGAATTGCGATTTCAAATTATGCTATTTTGCATTTATGCGCTCAAACTGCGTCATTCGAATTATCATTCAAGTGACGCGTCACCCAAATGGTCACTTGAATGACGTAAAATGCGAGCATGTAAAACCCCTCTACATGTAAGTCTCTTAATTTTTCTATTCCTTTATCGTGTATATCCCTAAAAATACAAATACTCATAAGTTGATGATCATCAGTATGGGAAAGAAATATGTTCAAATTTTCTGTCAATCTCAAGCTAAATGTATTAAATGTCTATTATATGAATAGTCTTGAGAAAATGAACCCATTTCATGCTCTATCATCACAACTTTTCCATTTTGAAATACATTTTATTTTTAAGAATATAACCAATGAAAAATCAAATGAACACAACAGTGGTGTCAACAAAACATGTGAGATAAAACTTGTTTCTATGGTAATAAGTGTCGACTGAACACACCCACAGTTCATCAACTTAAGCCACTTGTCGCTGGAAGCTTTCCCTATCTTATACATGTAGGTCAAATGCTACAGGATTAGAAATTATCAAATTAGCTCTAATATATTGGAAGTACTATATATAGTCTATCAACTAATATCTTAATTAATCCTTCACTCGCCTTGCTATGGGGGGCTTTGAAGGTCAATGTACTGTCTACTAAGGTATATATGTCTATAAAGCTAAGGTTTATCAAGCAACCATTTCATATGAAACACTGACAATTCACCAAAATCAGATAGATAATTATGCCAGATTCCAATGTGTATTTGAAATCTCATCAATATATCACAGGATTGATAGTTAAGCTCCCAACTGAATCCCAATAAGCTTCAATAATAATAATAATATTGTATATTCCATGATGTGCCAAACCTTGTACATGCGGTAATTCGACCCCCCCCCCCTAAATAATACAGGTAGCTGTGTGACATCATTTGCTATCTAATGTGATACCAACAAAACTCATATCACTATTTCTGAAATCAACTATTCAAACTTTGAGGGGAAGTTATGGCATTTTAATAACCTTAAATGAAATGATTATGAAAATGAAACTTATCAAAATTCCATAATTTCCATTTTTATCAAATATTGATGATAATTGATATTGTCAAATTTCAGGGTTATGCCTGTTTGGTTTTGTTCTTTTCATTCAAATCAGCTTAATTTTGAAGTGGACTTGACCATTTAATTTCATGTCAACCACTGATAATGTGAAACACAGCTTTTTAAACATTGCTCTGAAAACGACAAATACTATGTACGTGTAGGCCTGGATAATATATTTTGTAATCTTGAAAACAAATAATTTTCTAATGTTTGAAAAGTTCAAGTCTAAAGATGTCTTGTTTATGCCTTTTATTTCATTCAGGTGCAGAACTCATACTTGTACACATTTAGTTCATACACAGCTTAAACAACAATTCACCATGAACAAAATTGTGCATTCACCCAAATATAGCAAAGATTCAGCAGCAGTTTTTTTCCCCAATGTGGCAAGGGTTTTCCAGCTAGACGAGACCTTTGTGTACCCCTCCCCGCCCTGGGGAAAAAGATTACACCATGACCTAATGAATGCTTTCATACATGAACAACATTTGCCATCAACAAAGCTATGCATTCAAGGAGCATCAAGTCAATGAATCAAAATGCCTCAAAAACAGGGTGGCTACCCTCCAAAAATGGAGAATTTGTTGCAACCTCCTCTTACACCATTTAGCTTATATAAATCTAGATGCAGGCTGCAGCTTTACATAACGTTGCCATGCCAATATACAAGGCTCCAATCCAATTTCGTATTTTTGGTGGCCCGAAAAGCAAATTTGGTGGCCTAAAACAATAGAAAAGATTAGTTTATCAAAACTTTGTAGCCCAACCTGGCCACCAAATGTGGTCATTCACAGAAATTTCATGGCCCGACTCTCATTTTTGGTTGCCCCGAGCTACTGCTAATGTCGAGCCCTGGCCTGCTATAGGGGCCTACACTCCAATCTTGCTTTAGTTCACGTTTTTCTTTTCTATCAACCAGGATTCAGAGCAGGGTTTTTTTTACATCACTGTGAGTCAAACGAACTACTACAGTGCATGTGTGAACGCACCTAGTACTGTCTCACTAGGTGGTTTCAAACTGCCTCGATCACAAGAATCCCCGTTAAATTACGAGAACTTTTTTGGCAAAAAAATACCCATTAATTATTCCTGCATTCACACCGCCCCGAAACATACCCTTCGGATATGTTTCGAGGATAAGTTCCCGAAGTTACGAGCATGCGCAGTATGGTCTGATAAGCAGGCAAGGTGCGAGATTCAAATTCACTAGCCCAGCAGCCACCCAAGCCGCGCCCAACTACATGCTGGGCTAAAAGTTCCCGTAATTTGCTTTCACATCGCCAAAATACCTGCGACCTTGGAAAAATCCCAGCCAAAGTTCTCGCAATTTCGCCAAGTACCTACTATTTAGCGGGTATTTTCTTTCAGGGAAATTACGCGTAGTTTGCTTTCACATTACCAAAATACCTGGTATTTTCTGATCGGGGTAAATTTCCCGATCAGAGAATACCTGGAACTGACGAACTTCGAGGCGGTCTGAAACCACCTACTGGATCACTTCACCTCGTCAAGAGGGGTCTGTCTCCACGGACTAAATACTACGTCTGTCTCCCTCAACATAGCTGACCTTGGCATGACCTTGATCTCATTTACCAATATAGCATGGAGGAGATTCGGTTAAGAGCCTGGTGGCTACATGGAAGGATGGTGGATGTTACACGTTTCAATGGCACTAGCAGCCGACTTCATACACCCTGCTCTGTCCACACTGTCAAGTAATCTCCACTGAATGCAAAGTCAACCTCAGCATCAGCTGCTGCTTGCCTGTGATCTCCCTATATTGATGACCTACTTACATGTATCTCCCAAACCACAACTTGCGTCAACATCAACAAGGAAGCTCTAACACAAAAAAATATTGGTATTGTTATGGTTTTCCACAAAAAAATGCATATTGTGCTCACTTTACAAGCTACATAATAGAGTAGACAACTATTGTCATGTCTCTTCTCTCATTGCATACTGTACCTTCCGAGATCCTCTTTTGAGAAATTATAGTTGCTTGCATTCAATACTATTTGGGAAAAACTTCAACATTTGCCAAAAAACACAACCTAAAATCCCTCTAATTATCCGAACTTGGAAATGTCATGATCAACACTCATAATTGAGTCTTCAACATCTGAAGCTGTTCAACATGTATACTTGTATAGTATAATATTTCAGGAATACAGGATATGCAACAATGTACAATTCGAGGTCATAGATATCATTTGCATGAACATGTACATAGGGTATGATGATTCACGAAATCATCATTCAGTAGAATTACAGTGACATGGAATGCATGGAGACAGACTTCTTCTCCACAGATACATAAATCAGGAGATGAACACGCTAAACATGCCTTTCGTCATTTTGGAGCCGGCACATCAATTTATTCCGTATCTGGACTTTGGTCTGCATGCCTTCATGCATCATACTCTTGGTGATTCATAAGATGTATTAATCAATGAAAGATCATGTTCCCGTGAAACCAAACCTACAAGTACACCATTTTTCTATATTTCAAGGACTTTGATCAAATCCTGTTTCATATCACCTAATAATCTCGCTTTATGGAATACCATAGGCCTTCATTCCATACAACCAACATCATTATCAGACAGACTCAAGCATTTGTTTTCCTTGTTTCATTATCTTCATGTACATGTACAAATGTATGTGTAGCTATATTCTTTGTGTGTCACTCATCTTCAAACTCAACCTTGCTGGGTTTAATGTATATCCTTTTTTTTTCTTAACTTGACACATGAAAAAATAGACATTTTCATTTCCTACATAATCTCAATCTTTTTTGTTATTTGATGGACTTCATGACATACTTGATATGTCATACTACCAGCATTGTCACAACGACAGATGTGACAATATAGATGTGATACGCTCTGGCCCTAGCCTTCCTCCATTCAAAAGATACAATCAATATTTATGATAAAATGTAATCTCTTCTTTTTTCTTATTTACTTTACATCCAAGAAACATGTGTCATTGCTTGCATACTTATGTTACAGGGCCCTGAGGCAAAGTCCCATTTTAGGCTAAATCAGTCAGTAGTTATCATCAGATTACATAATACCTTGTCAAGATACAAACTTATTCAAGTACTACTTCCGTGTTGATATGAATACCTATTGAACTTCCAGGTTGCACGATGCATCAATGCCTAATAAATGGAGGTGACAGTCTGCCATGCTAAGCTACATGTATAGGCAACCTCTAAACCAGTGGCGTATGCAGAGGGTGGTTACACCCCCCCCCCTAAAAAAAATGTTGAAGACCTTTTTTGGGGGGGATTGTCAATTTTTTGGTATAGTAAACCACCTCAAATTGGTGGTGAAGACCTTTTTGGGGGGAGGAGGGTTGTTAACATTTCATTCAGCTTGAACCCCCCCCCACTAAAAATCCTGCATACGCTACTGATCTAAACTGATGTTTATCACTGGTATTTTGTGATAATCATCAACTTCTACTCATGCTCAATACTACAGGTGTAGCATAGCATGCCAATTTCAGAACTGAAACAATACTCTTTTTTTTTAGAAGCACCAGGAAAGAGAGTAGTCCATTTGCTTTATAATAATGAATGCATTCGTGTCTGTTTCAGCATGAAAATGGCTGTTAAAAGGCTAAAGCTAAATGTATATTGACATCCATGTATTCATTCATGTCAATGTATATGTATAAAGTCTCTACTTGCTTATAGTAGTAATGCAAAACACCAGCTGTTTCATGAAGCTGATACCCGCGAATTCATGTTTATGGGAGTGAACTCTTTCTAATTAATATCAAATCTTGACAAAAATGTATCTCGGTATTAAAATGCTTTTTAAACAGTGAATATGAATAATAGAAATATTGCAGGAGAATGTAACAGAAACGTAAAATTCCATTCTGGTTCATTGGGTAGGCACTATGAGGCAGACAATGGAGTATAGGCCTATTATAGTCCTACTATAAAATGAGGATGTTTTCATATATGCCAGAGAACTTGGCATGGATATGTCTACTTACCCTAGTGGCTTTCAAGGTTCTGATCATAAAGTCTTTGGTAACCCTCCTTTGTGTTATCTAGACATAAACAAAACAAGAAAATCACACAGGTAAGAATGTTTAAATATGATGAGGAAATAATTATTTTGACAAAAACTTGTATGATGGTGGGCCCCAAGTCTGCGCACCTAACAATTTGAGTTAAGATTTAACATGAATTTCTTCTTATTTCACAAAATCTTTCAGTTGATAATGTTCCTTACATCATAATGAGTTAGTGTGCCAAATATCTCATAAAATTTGAAAGAAATATATAAATTTTCTTGGAAAAAATCTCGGGCAGTCATTTTCAGATTGAAAAAAAAATGGTACCCCATGTCTGCGCACTCATTCACTTTGCACACGATTCGAGGATTTTGATGACAAAAGCTGTATTTTGAGGCTGTCACATGAAATGCCCTGAATTCATTATTTTTCCACCATTTTGAGTCGGATTTTTTTATGAATACCCGTCTATGTAGTGCATGTGTAAAGTTCGTGCTCGTTGCGTATCTTCTGTAACTAAAATCGCGCAGATACGCGGGTGCGCAGACTTGGGAGACCGCGCAGACATGGGGGAACTGACCATATGTTCAAAATTGTTTTTTTTATGCAGGTGAATAAAAAAACCAAAACCAACTTTGTCATCCTTCAAAATAAAAAATGATTTTCTATCTCAATTATTCCAAGATTCAATTTAAATATGGCATCTTGGAATACACCTTGGAACAGCATAGATAATTGGGCATGAATGTATACATTGTAGGCCTAGGCCTGACAAACATCATACTTTTTTTTCATAGCTTGCAGAAGGTGATATCACATTCTAAATATAAAGGTTATCCTTAAAGGGATAATCCAACTTGATATTAATTGCAATTTTCAATTAATTCAATGGGAAATTTCTATGCAAATAAATGAAAATGAAATATTGCATATTATAGTGAATTACAAAATATATAGTTGGGCTCATGAAATCATTGTTTCACCCATTTGCATTTGAACATGCATTTTTCTGTTTCACAACATCATGCAAAATGTACAAATTCCAGATTTGGAACATTTCATTGAATTTTAATGAACTTTCCTCATTTGTATCATTCTATTAGCAGCAGGGTGAAGCACCCTGTATTATTTTCAACATATGGCTGTAATGACAAAGTTGAATACATACATCACAGAATGATAGTGATATCTGAACTTACTTGTGTGACAACTATATCTCCAAACGAATGTTCCTCTCCATCGTCTACCCAGTACCTTTCACATTTGTGCTGTCAGAAAATTAAGGAGAGAAACACATTTTCAAATTCAATATTCAATTTACTCACAAATCATTAATGAGAATTAGGCCCTGTAACAGAAGGATTTAATAGTGATAAAACAATGTTTGCAACAATTCATGGGTGTTTCCTGGGTGTTTCACCGACTAAAATTCAAGCATCTCGAAAGAGCTAAAATGGAAATTATAATTAATGCACAATATTACTGATTAATATGCAGAACACTTATGCCATGAGCTTGATCTGGCCAATGTATTGATTTGTTTTTTTACAAGAAACACGGGATTTCAAGTGCAACATGTACATTTCGTCAAAGTTGAATATAAATAAATACTTGTCTATTGGGGAAATATTCATGCAACAATTTTGCAATTGCAAAAAGTTGTGATCCTTGTATCCAAAATTTGGGGAAGCTCATTTTTTCAAATTAAAATAAACCATTTCTTCACATTTATTTACTTGTAGGCCTAAAATCTTGGAATAAAGGGCTCTCTACACAAGTGACATTATTTTCTGTCTTGCTTTCTCTCTTATTCTAGAGGGAAATATTTCATATCAATCATCAATCAGCTCTTTATGTAAGTATTTGCAACACAGGCCTACATGTATGAAGTACATTTTCAAACACTCATGGGCAAACTTGAATGTAGGCTGATTAGCCTACATGTTGCAACATATTTTCGCTCAGTGCATTATGCTGAAGTGATATGTATTAGGTGCACTCCACACTTACAACCCATTCCATCTAATTTAAAAAAAATTGGAGACTTTATTTCAAGAACTCAAAAAGGAATATAGCAGCCAATATGCAGACCTACATTGAGGATTACTTTTCATCAATCTTGCAAGACTTCAAAGTTAATTTGAGATGAAGGATTTTTCCTTCAAATTAATTTTCTCTCCCTCTCTCCCTCTTTACATAAATCATCAAGTTTACGGGGTATGGACTTCAATCTTTCACTGCTGCACGGTTTTTAAGCTAATGTCTGCACCATAGCGTGAACCGTGTTACATTTCTTCCATATAAGTGCATGCAGGAGAACTTTGCATGAAGCGTAGCGATTCATTCTTAGCCTTCCTGGAAACGAGTTTTCCAGGGCTATTTCTAGATCAGAGTGCTCCTCTAGCTAATCTCCTGTGTGATGTAGGAATGTCGAAAAGGTAAACAAATGCCCTGGATGGTGAAAGCGATCTGCCACAAGATTCTATTTCCAGCTTCCAGATTCATGTGACACGGGCAACACCTGCTGGCCATGCAGGTGTACTGAGGATTTCCATCAAATTAATAGTGGGGAAAATTCTACAAAGACCTGTCTAGATCAGCCCAAGCCTTCAAATTGCTACACATCTCTGATATGGCATATCGTCCAAATGAGAATAACTTCATAATTATTTGTGACAATGCCAGTTGTAAGCTATTTTATGGGGTCCTGCTTCAGATTACAAGCATCATTTAATTTTCTTATGATTTTCATTATTGTCATCAGCAGCACCACATCTGATCACGGTGGATCATGGAAAATTTCCTGATCAGAGTATACCTGGTATTCTCAAATTTCAAGACGGTCTGAATATGCCTAGAGACGCTTAAAAAATAGAGGCTCCTTTAGACTTTCTGACATTTTGGTAAATCTCACAAAAGACTATTCCCTATTCCGATTCAAGACTGGATTATATGAATGTGCATACCAATAATGTAAAGGATGAAATAAAAGTTGTTTTATTTGATAAATTTACCAATTTTACTTCAAAATTTACCAGGTGCCTCATCAAAATAACACATCGGGGGGGGGGGGGTTCTTTTCTCTTGCTTTCTCAAGCAAAGGATGGGCTGAAAATTTTGGGATATAATCTATGTCTGTCATAACTGAATTTGTATTACAAAAAGAGCAGAAAAGGCTTTTTTCAAATACAAATAAAAACATCAATGGGAGAGGCAGCACGATACCAAATTTAAATTCTTACAGCCGGAAAAAAGCTGAATTCAAAATCTCAAGATAAAAAAGACAGGCCTTAATTAAACACTCAAAATCTGATATAACTCATATCAGGCCAAAGAAATTGCTTCTCTATTGGATTAATGTGTATTAGAAGGTGTATACATGTAGGCAAAGTTAAAATGAAAGTAACTTACCCTCCCTTGTTCAAATTCATTGCATGCCATGACAATGATTTGTGTGTTACTTTCCCAGAGCATCCTCCAGAAATCATTGACTGTATGAGGGAGAGGGCCCTGTGCTGCTAAGTATGAATGGTCATTACTCACACCCTGAAGAAAAAAATAAATAAATGAAAGAAAAAATCAAAATCCCATCTGAAAAGTTGTAGATAAAGACCACTCTAATATAATAACATCATATGTATTGTCAAGTGATTTTTAGCAATTGTGGTTATGTAGAATCACAATGAAAACCCCATCTATTTAGTTTGAAAGAAATTTATATATAGTTGCTGAAAATTTGTTTAAACACATCCAAAATTTAAATTACACATCACTGAAATCATAGTTTTAGTATGGAACATAGTAATTAAATGTAGAATGAAATGTCAATGTATAAAAATGCTGCAGTTTTTCAATCTAGGCAATTTACAGACATACACTGTAAAAGAGTATATGAGTAAATTCACCTTTCAAGTGACACTGATTTCATGATTAAAAAGAATAATAATGAAAATCAGATACTTTGTCATCATAGCATTATCATGATTATGCTTGCCTTCATTTTCACAAAATACAAGTTGAAGTCAATAGGTGGTTTCAGACCGCCTTGAAGTTCGTCAGTTCCAGGTATTCTCTGATCTGGAAATTTACCCCGATCAGAAAATACCAGGTATTTTGGTAATGTGAAAGCAAACTACGCGTAATTTCCCCGAAGGAAAATACCCGCTAAATAGTAGGTACTTGGCGAAATTACGAGAACTTTCGCGGGGATTTTTCCAAGGTCGCAGGTATTTTGGTGATGTGAAAGCAAATTACGGGAACTTTTAGCCCAGCATGTCGTTGGGCGTCGTTGGGCGCGGGAGCTGTGGGTGGCTGCTGGGCTAGTGATTTTGAATTTCGCGCCTTGCCTGTTAATCAGACCATACTGCGCATGCTCGTAACTTCAGGAACTTATACCGAAGGATATGGTTCAGGGCGGTGTGAATGCAGGAATAAATTAATGGGTATTTTTAGCCTACAAAAGTTCTCGTAATTTAACGGGGATTCTTGTGATCGAGGCGGTTTGAAACCACCTATAGTATATCTACACTGTATGTGCTTTGTTCAATACAAGAAAAACTCAATTGCAATTGGTTTTCACCAACAGCTCCTGGCATATTAAACAAAAATTCCAGAAAATTTTCTTGTTTCTTGGACAATAAATGTTGGAAATTTGGCACCACCGCAAGAATATACATTTACATTTTTTCATCCTTCCATTTTAATCTTGTACCTACAAATTCATATTTTTGGCTGTCTAGATATTTATGGCTAATCTCTGATACTAAATATAGTATAAATGGGTTAAAATCTAGCTTAGAAGGCAGGATGTAAATGAGAGGGATCCAATTGACGTCAGATTCTAGAGGACTATCTCAAAAAATTTCTACTGCATTGAATTACATGTACATCAATAATGTAAAATTTATAAATTCAAACTTTAAAATACAAAATAAATCATTAAAACTTGGTTCATTAATTTACTTCCACTACACAGGCAGGCCTACATGTAACATGTAGAGAGTTTAATTAACCCATGTAAAATCATAATATCTACATGTCTCTTCACATTACTATTTTTATGATGATTTTGAAAAACTGACAGGTTAATTGTTTACAAAAAAAGTTCAGGGTTTTCTTCATTTCAGATCCAAATTCAATACTATAATGTGTTTTGAAAGACGTGTAGCTTGATGATTATTTTTAATTAAGAAGTTTTGTTTCCCTTTTTGCATTCCATTACACTTTGTATGTAATCAATTTCAACATAAGCTTCATTTCCTGGTTTATATAAACATCATTACATATTCTCTGATTAAACAAAAATTTCAGAACATGAAATATTAAAGGAAAAAGACCATCCCTCATATTAAGTGTTAATTTGAATAGTCAAATAGCATAAAATCAAAGCAGAATTTTTAAATGTCATAAACTTTGTTGCTGTTTTTTCATCTGATTTCAATGTAATTTTCAGCATTATGCTTGTTTGATTTTATATTTTTATTCATATCAACAATTTTTTGGAGTAATAATAATAATAATAATCCGCTTTTATATAGCGCTTAATCCATCGGAACGACGTTTCTAAGCGCTTTACAGATATATTATTACCCCGGTCATCGGATTCAATCAGTCATTCCCGCACACAATGTGTGCACATCCTCCACTCCCTGGGGAGTATTTCAGTCAGTCGCCTGTGAGGCGCACACAATACTGGACAAGCTACAATGACTTTCACATCCTACCGGGTACCCATTTAGCACCTGGGTCGAGAGTGGCAAAGTGTGGATTAACGCCTTGCCAAAGGACGCCAGACCTGTAGACTTCCCCTTTAATTTAGTGTATGAAAGTCATTTTCTATGTAAATGTACATATATAGGTTTAAATTGAAGAGAAATACATGTACCATCACAGTTATCATGTACCTCCATGAAATTATACAGTACAGGAATATGTTTACACAAACCTTTACCATGATACATGTTTATTTTACGAACATGCAATAAAATATGATTTCATTGATCAACAAACACATTTTCAGACTTGTATTGGCCTACTGTACATGTAGAAACAAAATGTCAATAGTTAAAAAGACTACACCATTACATGGACAATAATTTGGCAGCAGTTAACTAAATTGGCCAACCATGACATGCTCAAGGCCTCAATTTCTAAATTTTAGTACAATACATGTACATATCAAACATATAAATCAGCAAGTTTGAGTAAACAATTGAGTTAAAAGAGGAATAGAATTTTTAATGAATAACGGTAGTCTCAGATAAGTCATACTCCCTGCTGAAATTAGTGTGTTTGGATTTGAAATTGGTGTGTTTGTATCACACATAATTTTGGAAGTAATAATAATAGATGTTTCGTTTGTGGGGCCATAACAGCCCCTTTATCACACAGAAACAAATCTGCCTATAGCATACAATGTACCTTTAATGTGCAACTGACATTTGACCTCCAGTTTTGGAATTTAAACTTGAACTGCATTTTAACAATTGCATATTAAAGGGGGGGCGGGGGGGGGGGGGAGGTATAGGGATTTAGGGGGCTTGGAGCCTTGGACCCAAATGAAAAAAAAATGATAGACAAATCATAGGGAGGAAGGTGATGTGGAAATTACTGTGGAATGTACCCCATTTTTGCAACAAAGATTATACCAGACCAATTGTTTGCTTTTGACATGATTACAATATTGATATTTGTATAGGTGAGCATAGCAAACAGGTAAAAGTATGATCTCTTCTTCATGGTATTCATGAATATTCAGTTATTTCATTCATTTGCTTTTAGATATCATCATCTTTACCTATTTATGATCTGTCAATATTTGAAACATGTTCACTCGCGATAGTTTACTCCATCGAAATGTTTGAATATGATCGGGGGACTAAGGCAAACCCCGAAGGCTCCCCCCCCCACCCTGTAAGAAATACACCTGGTATCCAGTATACATATTTGTATGCCTATACCACAAAAATTATTTTTAAAATCCTTCTACCATATTCTTGTTTCAAGTCATGGCATGGAAACTCCACTTGCGGGGCAGACGGACTGATGAACAAGTGCAATGATCTATCCCCCTTTAACTTTGTCTGGGGGCATAAAAAGATCAAGGTTATAATTTAAAGTACATGTATGTATGTTTGACAATTTTGATAAAAGTAATAAAAGATATGATAGTATGAAATTGAAAACTTACCTTGAGATAGTTTGCATTGATGTAATCTGAACCTTCTACATTCTCAATCTGACTCAACAGAAATCTTGAATGATCAACTGCAAAATTTAAAACAATATGAAACACAAAGACTTTTTAATTTTTTGTTGCAATAAAAAATATACATTTTTCGATGAACAAGGAAACTTATGTGTACTAGCATAGAGTAAACCATAAAAAGTTCATTAAACTTTTAATCCTCTCAACTCTCAAGTACCAAATTTCTATTATTCTATTCAATTTACCATTACATGTAACAAATTACAAACAAAGCACATGGAGGTCTACATGTTTGTCAAAGTCAAATACATTTGGAATACATCATGTTTACGAAACTCATAACGAAAAGTACCAGTACTGGGAAAATGTGAAGCAATCTGCAAAACAAACAAAAACCTAATCACACATGTACATGTATGTAGATGTTCGGCACATGCTAAATCATAAAAAATACAGCTATTTTCAAGATGATGAAGAAACATCCACAAAATAAGTAAGAATAAGAACTTTTTCTAGAATTTCTTACAAAGGTCACAGGGGTCATGGGAAATCATATGAACTTTTAATCTGAGGTGAGAAGAAAGAAGAATCCACATTCTTAAATACAGAAATGTGAGTGTCTGGTGGTAGGCTAACTATAGAATTCAATTTGGTTCAAGTGGGTGTGAATGTACAAAATAAATAATAAGTTATTTTGAGGCCTCGTATATTTGATTTCTTTTTGTGATTGTGCAGGTGTGAATACCCTTAAGTACTCAACATGCTGTTCCTGTGCTCAAAGAACAGCACAAGGATGTAATGACGTATCAATTCATATAGGCATTGCATGGTAAAAGCATCCAGTCGGATAACAATTAATTTTTGTCAATAAAATACTTTTCTTTATATTCAACTTCAATGCATTGATGAAAACAAATTTTCATGAATAATCATTTTAGAAATCAATACCCCTTTCATAAACCCAATTACTATGAATTAGGCGGCTAATAGCAGCATAATTTGGTCGTAAAATTGGAGGACAAGAGTTACATGTATCCGCATTACTCTGATGCTGCTATTATCCGCATAATAGCGGCATCGGGATAAGATTTTGAGTTTATGAATGCATTTCCAAATAATGCGGATAATTGCCATGGTGCGGTCACAAGGTCACCCTTTTCCAACACAACCACATCGGAGGGGGCGTGTCCAGTTGTCATGGCGATTATCCGCCTTTTTCAGGACGGGCGCTCGTAAAAATAATGCGGCTTATTTTCGGAGTTTATGAACGCAATTTTCATTGAATTATCCGCATTACTCTTAGGCGGCTAATTGGAGGATAGGCTTATGAAAAGGGTATAAGTTTAAATAGGAAAATGCTATTTCCTCTTCAATCTTCTACCTATGTACATGAATTACACATTGTTAAAGCCCTAATATTACCATCTTCTTGTTAAACATTCATGTAATTCCACATAAAGCAGGAAATATACAGGCTAAAAGTCATATCATTCACTACTGACAACAAAACAATTTCTCCTTGACTGAGGACTTTTTCCCCACATTGCATTCCCTTGAGGTTTTTTTAAAGAGAATTCAGTGATACACTGGTGAAATATTCATAATTAAATATACATTCATTACACTGTACATCCAATGGGTGCATGGCAAAGTTACCATAATTGTAACTTTGATGCAACGGGGCTCAGAACTTTCCAGTGATTTAATTTCCACTACTGCATGTAATTTGTGAAGTTTACAGCTATAAAATATTATCTAAAGCACTGTTAGAGAAGTCATTTGAATGAAAGGTGGAAATACAGTGCAGAACATATACAGGAAGAAATATTGATGACATTCTGTAATATCAAAGTCACAAGTACATGTGTACATGTAGTCCACTGACATTTGCATCCCTCCTGAAACCCGGTACACACTAAACACCTGGGTGGACAGTGGCAAAAATTGATTTAGTGAGAGACATTTCTCATGGAAGGACATCAGTAGCAGTTGGAATTTGAACCCCAAATCCTTGGACTGAAAAAATCAATTGACTGAACCACTGCGCCATGATACCTCTATTCACCTATACATACGTACATGTATGCTCAGAATATTGTACACAATTGAATTGACAGTGACAGTGCACTTTTCTATGATCTACAGTGTATACCATTACAATTATTAATTTGAATTCATTCATACATAAGACCATGTGAAATGTGAAAGTTCTCTGCTTATTTTAAGCTTCAACATTATTGTGGCTAAATTAAAACGTTGCAGTGTAATCTCTTTGGTCAGCAATATACCCAGTGGGAGGAAGAAGCAGACGTTTCGCTGTCATCAATGATAAATCAAAACACAGCTGCCATGAAATGTTTCAGATTCCTATCATACAGATTGATGAACCAACTTCTTTCATCTTTTCAAACGATTCCTTTCGCTTGATGCAGTCAATTGGAGTCAACAACAGGAGCTCTTTTCCCACATTTCATATTAGGTGCAACATCGATCTCGCTGCAAACTATTGCAAGTAAAGTTTGGGTCCCCAAATCAATCATACATCTAGGACTTGAAAATACATGTAATTGCAAATTGCTGCTTTTTGAAACAAGAAATGATTTTTCTATACATGCGCCTACATACATGTATACATGCACAGCACAAGCGTGCGCTGTATAGGCCCTTGTGGTCAGTTCCTTAGACCCCCATTTCAGGATTTTGTGAGGCACACCCCCATCAAAATATACTTTGAGTGCCCCCCCCCCCTCTGGGGCATACATGTTTCATATAGGGTGTCAAAAATTAGAAGGGGTGTTGACATGTATATAACAAGAAAAGAGCATTTTTCTGTATGTTGTATTCATTATCTCACAACTTTAGTTTCCAGTACCAGACAGGAAGGCCATTTCGGGAGACAATTCATGGCATCTGTATCATGTGTTCAACAGTGACACTACAATATCTACGATGGACAGCTTTTCAAAAGACCCAATTTTTTACTAACTTAATACATTCATTCCATTTTTGTTATGAATCGTAACAAAATGGCCGATCGAGACTGGGGTAGAAGGAGAGAACTTTTCAGTTTTTTGAGGTTCCAGTTTGTGCCCAGATGTCAGGAAACTGCCACTCGTTAGACCTTCATCCATATAATCGTGATAAGTGCTTGATTTCTGTTTTAACTATTTATTCGGAGAATTATTTTGACCATACTTCACGCTTGTCAGGCGAGTATGCCTTACACGTAAGGTCCTGGGCTCCCGCATAGCGGGCGGGAGATCCCTGGGTTATATGTACATGTACATGCAATCTCCATGTTCATGTATGTTACATAAATTTTCATGATTTCTAATTTGAGGCTCGGCAATAGTTCGGTCATTGAACCAGCATGTTTTTTTTTATGTTTTTCTTAATAAGGAAAAATATAAAATGAACTTACAAGGTAAAATATCTTTGTATCTGTTTTTCCTCATGTTAACATCACTTTCTCCTGCAGATGTTGGATAGACCTTCTCAGTTCTATACCTCTGTGAGATCTGTTTCAGATGCTGTTAGTGAAAAGGGAAAAATAATAAAATGGTGAGACACTCAAAGGCCCCTTAAAATAGAAATAATTGTACAATTACAAATATCACTTCCTTAAAATATATCAATGTAATTGTCATATAAGCATTTACAAAAATAACATTCCTCATTTATAAACTACATTGTACATCAATGCGCTGTAAGAAAGAGTAATAAATGAATATGGATCAGTATAAAATAATGGGAAAAAGGCATGCTCAAAGTTAACAAATGTTTTTGAAGAGGAGTATTACAAATGCATCATAAAGAATTTCCACTAAATCGCTATTCTTCATATTTTTATGAAAATTCATGCAACCTACACATAGAAAGAAGGAGACCAATGAAGTTTGGCATTTTACTTCGCAATTGTGAAAAAGCCTTTTGGGAAGATCTGAGATTTTATTTGGTACATATACCAGTGTTGTAGTGCCTTGATGCTCGGCCTTGGCCTTAAGGCGCCTTAAGGCCTATTTTTTCAAAGCCTTGGCCTTGAGAGGGCCTTGGCCTTGAGGATTTTGAGCCTTGAAATTTCAAGGCATTTTCAAGGCTTTTTCAAGGCATTTTGTATTTTGTACTTTCATTTGTTTTATAAAAGTAATTATAAATGTTTCAATTGTTCTGTACATCTAATGACACTAAATACTACCAGTCAGCAGCAGCAGAAGCAGTAAGTGTACTTAGCAGTGCCATCAATTGCAATTATCATCACATAATTATGTAACAAAGAGAAGTGATGAAAATTAATATTATTTATTGGTAATATGATGTAATCATGACTAATAAGGATAATGACAATATCAATAATAATGATAATAATTATGATTAGGATTATAGTCAGTGGCGTAACTAGAGGGGGGGGGGGCATGGGGGCACGTGCCCCCCCCCATCGGCTGACTAAAAAAGGAGGAAAAGAGGGAGAAAGGAAGAGAAACGTAGTTGGAAAGAAGACATTAATGTTCATTTCGTTATAATTATGCTATGTTACACTCCATAAGAAACATTTTTTTCATATAAATGAAACATAATTGGCTCAGGGCATATATGTCTTCATTGTTCCTGGTGCTCCCATTGTCTGTTTACCGAGATATATAATCCTATTATACTATAAAAACCTCCCGTTTTCAAGTCAATATACACCAAACTACCAAATATATTTCCTCGCACTTTGAGTTATTCTTTTACATATACAATAGTATGCTTCTTTTTCATTAATACTTTAAGTGATTGTCCCATTTTAAGGTCTTAATATAAAACATTTCCTGTCCGTGCTTACGTTCGCAGTAGTGGATTGGCTCTCCATCAATTCCTAGAATGAGTCCTTAAAATGTCCCTTTTTTCTGTTTTCTGATCTGAATATCAAAAATTTTCAGCTCGCGCTTCGCGCTCGCATCATTTGGTTAGTGAACTACGTACATGTAAGGTCTTCTTGAATCCCTACAAACAAGCCTTAAAATGCCCCTCTTCAGGTCTGAATTTCCTGAATGTTCAGCTCGCGCTTCGGGCTCGCAAGATTTGATTGAGATGGGTATGTTAATCATGATTACAAGTGCTTTATGTGCATGTTTAGATGTAATTCTAACAAAATCAGCAAGTGCTTATTGGCACTCCCATTAAATGACTATGGTGAGATGTGTATAATCTTAATAGATAAAAGATTCCTAAAATATAGTCCTTAAAATCTTCCTGTTTGGGGTCAATATTTAAAAAAATTTCAGTTCACGCTTCGCGCTTGCATTATTTAGCGAGACAGGTACGTATCATGATTACAAAAGATTGATTGTAATGTCCCTTTTTAGGTTTGAATATCAAAAATTTTAAGCTCGCGCTTTGTGCTCGCATTATTTGACTAGTGAGATACATGTCCGTTTATTGGCACTGTCCTTATAAAAATATCTCTATTAGGTCAGTATACCTGGCAACTGGGCACACTTCGCGAGCTCACTAGGCAGTTCCAAGTTTTTGCTGGTGCCCCCCAATGCCGTGACCCATGGTACGCCACTGATTATAGTGATTTTATGACAGGAATAATTCTGACAGATCTGACTGCAATTTTGACAACAATGTTCATACTTTAAAAATAGCTTACTCTAAAGAATGATAACAAGGTTGATTTCTATTCCATTAGGTTTTCCTTGTATTATTTTCTTTGACCAACAAGAATGTTTTAAGTCTTAATGATATTCTGAAAAGATTCGGTAAACTTGAACACAAACTTCAATTTCGTCATTTCCAAATGGGCTATGGCATCAATGGCATGAGCCAAAAATTTTGAGGGGCCAAGCATGGCATACAGAGCAAAATTTTAGGTTTCAAAATCAACAAATTTTGGATTGTGCTTGCATAAATTATTGTTAAGTAAGGTTCGCATTCAATTTACAAAAAAAAAATGCTTAGAATGTCTAGTTTTTAGGTCGGAATATTACAAATTTTTGAGCTCGCGCTTTGCGCTCGCATTATTTGATTGGTGAGTTATGTATCCTATTTATGAGTCACTAAATGCAGTCCAGAACAGTTTTCTTTTCTGGTCAGTAAAAATTTCAGCTTGTGTTTTGTTAATTTGTTTAGTAAGATGAACACCTTTTTCATGATTACAAAAACAGCTTGAAATATTTAAATTTCATTTCTTATTACATCTTATTGCAACATCTTGCAAGGATGCCCTTTTAACAGTGATTAGCACCATAATTGACCCAAAATCAAGTTTTACAACTTCAATTTTTTTTTTCAAAACCACTTGCTCGCTATGCTTTCTATAGCGGGAAATTAAAGCCTAAATCAAAATATCTGTCTTATCAATTAGAATTCACTTAAAAAAGCTTTGCTGAACTGCACCAAAATTCTCATTTTGACTTATACAGTGCGTATCAAAAAAAAGTTTACACTTTGAAAAAGCCCTGGGAATTAAAAAATATACAACATGTGGATATTTTTTCCACATACAATCTTGGGTTTGGGTCTCATCTATCCAATGAAAGTAAACTTTTTGACAGAATGTTACACTTGAGTGAGCACTGTCCATTTTTGTAAAGCTCACAGAAATATGTTTGCGCAGAAATGCTCGTTTTCATGCTGTGTCAAGGGGAAAGGGCGAAATCAAACTTACCCTGTGATGCATTTCTCATACATTTCCCTTGCACTTTTAGTCAATTGTAATAAAACGGATACATTCAAGCATTTTGTAACAATTTTGCCACCGAAATTGAAATTTCAACACTTAGTAAGCACAACCTTTACCCTTTCTGTGCCAGCTGGATCTGAGGACATAACTGAATCTGAACAAAACTTTATATCAGACATCTCCAGAAATTTTTATCATTTTATCAGTGGATTTATCCAATCCAATCCAATCCAAATGTCATTTGATATAGCGCCTTTTCCTTTCGGTTACAAAGCGCTGCACACACACTATTCCATTTCATTTTTCATTTAATACTTGTTTCTCCACACTTTTCACAAGCTTAACAATGATAAACAAAACGAAAATCAAGCCTAAGCCATTTCATGTAAATCACAGCTCAGTGTAAAGAAAATATCGTCACGATGGCCTCGGTGTGTGGGGGAGTGGGGTGGGGCTCAATGCACTCTTCGAAGTGTTTTTGGCAAGGAAACAAGTTTAAAAAGGTAAAAGATATCTTCAAGTCAATTTTACTAGCTAAATTCCATGTGTTCTTCATGATTTAGGTCTACTTTTATTCGCATAACTTTTTCAAAGTTCTGCGCAAATCATTTTTCACCAACTTTTCAAAAGTAAGTGGTGCTCACTCAAGCGGAAATATTTTTTCGACAGTTACATCGTCATTTGCTTAAATGGACCTGTACCAATGTTAAAATGTGGAAAAATCTTCAGGATATTACAAATGCATAATTTTACAGGACTTTTTCTAAGTGTAAACTTTTTTTTGATACGCACTGTATTGTAAGTGCATTTTTGGCTTTGACCTCCCCCCCCCAAAAAATACATTCTGCCTCCCCTGTACCAGGTAGAGGAGAAAGACATATGTTGAGAATGGGCATGCCAGGATCAGATCACCTTGGTAATAATAATTATTGCAATGTGAATCGCCTAGAACAATAATTAAATGTTTTTATGTCTAAATCTACATGATCTATCATGAAATTATTTTCGTTTTAAATGTACAAGGGTAAAAAATTTTGCTCGCTCACACCTTTTATACATTTGGTCCTGTGTGTCATGTATGCCGCCTAAGCATTGTTGTCTAATTTTTTTTCCATATATTGTACAATTGAAATGCCTTGGCCTTGAGGTTTTCAGGCCTTGGCCTTGGCCTTGGGTTTCCATGCCTTGGCCTCAGCCTTGGTTATTGAAGCCTTGGCCTTGGGTATTAAAGCCTTGGCCTTGGAGGTTTGAGCCTTGACTACAACACTGACATGTACATGTATGGGGTAATTAATATCAATGTGAGTCTTGTTTGATAAAAAGGGATTACTTTTTAAAGGGACCTGTATCTGTAATGTAAATGTCATTTTTTCATTTGAAAGAAAAAATATCTTAAATTTTCAGGCTTATGTTGTGCCCTAATTTTGGAGAATCCTGATAAAAGTGCACCTATTAATCCTGCCATTTCAAGGCTTCATTCAAAGCCTACTTGTATGTTCTACAGAATAAGCTACATTTATTTATCAATGGACACGTTTTGATGGGGGAGGGGGTCAATGAGACAACTGACAAAATTTCCCCTGATCACTTTGAATAGATCCATCAAGTTATTCCCACTTCCCACTGAAGGGTTCCTATTCTTCACTGAAAACAAGGACATTTCCCCTGTGTGAAGATCCAGGGAAATTCCCCAATTTGGGCACATCCTTTCACAAGTGCTCTATTTACACAGAGTACATTTCCTGGAATTTGCAAATATCTGCCTATCTAGTACACTGTAGACTAGACCTCTGACAAAAGACTTTGTCAATTTCAGTCTTGTGAAAAAAACTCAAGAATATATGATAAATCTTGAGAAGCCCACATACATGTACATGTAAACATACACATACATGTAGCTCTAACAATTTATTCAAAATCAGACGTAAAAATTTGAAAGTGGATTTCATGTACAGTATAATAATAAGTCGTTTTTGTTTATATATAGCGCTTTTCCCATAATGGCTCAAAGTGCATTACATGATTACATGTACTACCCCGGTCATTGGATTCATTTCAATCTCACACGAAAAGTGCACAATTTACACTCCATGGGGAGCATTCCTTGCATTCTTGTCAGCCTCATAATGGTGCTGGCAAATTCAAACATTCTGTAACTTTTGCATCCTACCGGGTACCCCTTTAGCACCTGGGTCGAGAGTGGCAAAGTATATGGATAAACGCCTTGCCAAAGCACACTAGACCGCGGTGGGATTCGAACACATCACCCTCTGTTTACAAGGTGAGAGTCAGAACCACTACATCTTGCAATGAAATTAAACACAATTTTTAATTCCAGCCCAGTTGACACTATAGTGAATAATATTGGTAACATAAATTGAGGAAACAGAATTGAAATTAATGAAGTGACAGAGAAGAAGCATTTTTGTGATTTATGAATAAATTTTGTATAAATTACCATAAATAATTTTCTCGTCAAAATTTCTAAATTCTATGTACAGTAGAACTTTGTTGAACCTTATGTAGCTCTCAGAAAAAAAATATGCATAAATTAGCATATTTAATTAGTTTCAAAATTCTGTGTAGAAATTTTGCATCCCAACCTAGAGCTATTGTATAAAGCAAACAAAATTGAAATTGATCAACAAATGAAGGAGAAAAAGCATTTTTTGTGATTAATGAATAAATTTTGCATAAATAAGCATTTAATTAATTTTCTAATTGGTGACCCTCATGTAGCTTTACCAGATGGATGAATAAAAACAATCAAAATTAGTCAAAAAATAAAGAAGAAGCATTTTTTTGTGAGTAGTGAATAAATTTTGCATTAATTAGCATAAATAATTTTCAACTCAACATTTCAAAATTCTGTGTAGAAGTTTAGTGAAACTCATGAAGCTCTACCAGGTGAAAAAAAAATCAAAATTGGTCAACAATTAAAGACAATTTTATGTGAAATTTTAAAAATAAACAAAAATTTCGTATAAATTAGCATAAAAAAATTTTTCTAGTCAAAATTTCCAAATTCTGTGTAGAAGTTTGGTGAATCTCATGAAGCTCTACCAGAAGGGAGCAAAAAAATCAAAATCGGTCAAGAAATAAAGCAAAAGAAGCATTTTTTTTGTGAATTTTGAAAATGCTCACAAATTAGCATATTTAGTGAGTTTCAAAATTCTGTGTAGAAGTTTTGAATCCCCCACCTAGCGCTATCATGTAAAATTAAAACAGAATTGAAATCGGACTTGAAATGACGAAAGAGAAGCATTTTGAAATTCGGTCAACAAATAAAGAGGCATTTTTTGAAATCTATGAATTTTGCATAAATTAGCATAAATAATTTTCTACTCAAAATTTCAAAATTTTGAGTAAAAGTTTAGTGAACCTCATGAAGCTCTACCAGGTAGAAAAAAAATCAAAATCAGTCAACAAGAAGAAGCATTTTACATATGTGAAATTTTTAAAATATGCATAATTCAATTTCGTATAAATTACCATAAATTTTTTTTTTGTCTAAATTTCCAAATTCTGTGTAAAAGTTTGATGAATGTCATGAAGCTCTACCAGATAAGGGCAACAAGTGGAATGCCTCTGGCAGTCTCACCTGCATCACGCAATTCAATATAGCAGCAGTGCTGACTTTGAAAACTACTATAACTCGCACAAGATGTTCAGTGATACTTGGTTACTCTTATGTCCATGTTTTATGAACTAGACCAATACACTTACAGAGATATGATGGTAATTCAACAAACACCCCCTACGTGGCCAAAGTTCATTGACCTTACATGACCTTTGACCTTGATCATGTGACCTGATACTTACACAGGATGTTCAGTGATACTTGATTACTATTATGTCCAAGTTTCATGAATCAGATCCACAAACTTTCAAAGTTATGATGGTAATTCACAGATACCCCCAATTCGGCCAAAGTTCATTGAACCTAAAAGACCTTTGACCTCAGTCATGCGACGTGAAACTCATGCAGGATGTTCAGTGATACTTGATTAACCTTTCATCCAAGTTTCATGAACTAGCTCCATATACTTTCTAAGTTATGATGACATTTCACAACAAATTTAACCTTAGGTTAAGATTTTGATGTTCATTCCCCCAACATAGTCTAAGTTCACTGACCCTAAATGACCTTTGACCTTGGTCATGTGACATGAAACTCAGGCAGAATGTTCAGTAATACTTGATTAACCTCCTGGCCAAGTTTCATGAACTAGGTCCATATACTTTCTAAGTTATGCTGTCATTTCAAAAACTTAACCGTAGGTTAAGATATGTTGACACCGCCGCCGTCGGAAAAAGCGGCGCCTACATGTATATATAGTCGCACTCTGCTATGCAGGTGAGACAAAAAAAATCAAAATTGGTCAACAAATAAAGTTTTTTTTGTGAATTCTGAAAAATGTGCATAAATTAGCATATTTAATGAATTTCAAAATTCTATGTAGAAATTTTAAATCCCCCACCTAGTGCTATCATATAAAGTAAACAGAATTGAAATCGGACTTGAAATGACCAAGAAGCATTTTGGTATTGTGGATGGACGATGTCACGATGGACAACGGACGACAGACAACGTTGCCACGGCAAAAAGCTCATCCGGCATGAGAGCTTATGCCTTGAGTGAATGATAATTCACTGATCAGACTGATGATGTGCTATCTATCTGAATGGTGATAAAGTAATACATGTATAAACTATAAACAAATGTTACTTGAAAATAAAGGTAAATACGATTAATACACAACTCATGGGGCCAAAGTAGTCCAAACTTCAAGATTTTCCTGCATTTTGACCACTTCTGGATATTCTCTTTTAAATATTAACAAGAGAGGAAAAATAGAATCTTAAACACTCCCTCTGGACAGTCAATCAAAGACAAGACAAAGTGCTACTAAGGAGGACAAGGCCACTTAAAGGGTTGCAAACTGTTCATACCCACTGATCATGAAAAAATAGATGCTGTTTGAACAGGAATTCTACCCCACTTTAACGTACAAACTTTGCCTGTGCAAAACATGTGAAAAAGGAAGTATTCTATTTTTCCTTTAATTTATGCATGCATGTTCAGATCTTCCTTGGGATTTTTGCAGTGTGAAAGCAAATTATGAGTCCTTTTTGTGCGAGACAAGAAGAATGCACATCTTAACGAATACAAGAGTCTTGTAGCTGGCTTCAAGCTATACTATGATCTGGTTTAAGAGGGTGTAATACATACAGGTACTGTAATACCAAGGAGCTTCCAACACACATGTAAATTAATTGGTATTATTTTGAGGCCTGAAGCATTTCTCACATTTAACCTGTATTTTTTTTTACTCAGGCAGGTATGAGAGCACCTTAAGAAATAGAAGAAAAAGGAAACAGGCCAGCTCTACAAGAGAAATGAAGATTAATTGATAAAACTTAAAAAGTATCTGCTACCTACGTCATAGGGACCCTTATCTAAATTTGGTAAGTCCCTTTCTTCCTCCTCCCATGAAGTTTTTTCCATATTCCCTGGAGTTAACAACAAGAGACCACAACATTGTAACAAAAATACACAATCCAGGTCCCATTTCAAGGATTTTCAGGTCAGTTCATGTTTGCAAAATACAGATAAATGTTCTGCCTGTTTTTTAAATCAGATTATTACATGTATATATTGATTACACAATATTTTTTTTTTTCAAGGTGTAGGCCTACTCAATGTACATGTATCGATCAGTGAATTTCCTGCATGGGCATGACCAAATTCCTTTTTAATTTCTAAAATTTCATTTCACAAAAGAATATTCCAAAATCTGAAGAAAAGTGCAATTGGTCAATTGAAGTATCAATGGAAAATTATATAGGGCTTGATTAAAAAAACAAGTGGAATGCCTCTGGCCGTCTCACTTGCATCACGCAGTTCAATATAGTAGCAGTGCTGACTTTGCATACTACTCTAACTCGCACAAGATGTTCAGTGATACATGGTTACTCTTATGTCCTCTTTTTATGAACTAGACCAATAAACTTACAGAGATATGATGGTTATTCAACAAAAAACCCCAACATGGCCAAAGTTCATTGACCTTACATGACCTTTGACCTTGATCATGTGACCTGAAACTGGAACAGGATGTTCAGTGATACTTGATTACTCTTATGTACAAGTTTCATGAATCAGATCCATAAACTTTCAAAGTTATGATGGTAATTCAACAGATACACCCAATTCGGCTAAAGTTCATTGACCTTTGACCTTGGACATGTGACCTGAAACAAGCACAGGATGTTCAGTGATACTTGGTTACTCTAATGTCCAAGTTTAACGAACTAGACCAATAAACTTTCAAAGTTATGATGGTAATTCAACAGATACCCGATTCGGCCAAAGTTCATTGACCCTAAATGACCTTTGACCTTAATCATGAGACCTGAAACTTGCACAAAATGTTCAGTGATGCTTGATTACTATTATGTCCAAGTTTCATGAATAAGATCCATAAACTTTCAAAGTTATGATGGGAATTCAACAGATATCCCCAATTCGGCCAAAGTTCATTGACCCTAAATGACCTTTGACCTTGATCATGTGACCTGAAACTTGCACAAAATGTTCAGTGATGCTTGATTACTATTATGTCCAAGTTTCATGAATCAGATCCATAAACTTTCAAAGTTATGATGGGAATTCAACAGATATCCCCAATTCGTCCAAAGTTCATTGACCCTAAATGACCTTTGACCTTGGTCATGTGACGTGAAACTCATGCAGGATGTTCATTGATACTTGATTAACCTTATGTCCAAGTTTCATGAACTAGGTCCATATATTTTCTAAGTTATGATGACATTCCAAAAACTTAACCTCAGGTTAAGATTTCGATGTTGATTCCTCCAACATGGTCTAAGTTCATTGACCCTAAATGACCTTTGACCTTGGTCATGTGACATGAAACTCTAATAGGATGTTCAGTAATACTTGATTAACCTTATGGCCAAGTTTTATTAACTAGGTCCATATACTTTCTAAGTTATGATGTCATTTCAAAAACTTAACCTCAGGTTAAGATTTGATGTTGACGCCGCCGCCGCCGCCGCCGTCGCCAAAGCGGCGCCTATAGTCTCACTTTGCTTCGCAGGTGAGACAAAAACTGTCACAGATGATATATGTACTGTACCTACAGTATAATTCAAAATGCATTTTCTTTTTCATTTGATTTCATCTCATCATTTTTTACACTTACATCTTGTATCTCCCCGATAAACCTTTGACCATTTCTACCAAAGTACACCACATACATGTACAATTTATGCATACCCTTTACCAAAACTTAAAGATAAATTACCAGTTATGGTAATGATCTCAAAATGAAATTGAACAGAATCCAATGAAATACCAAAGTATTTGTATGTATGAATAAAAATATGTGCCTATTGGCTCTGGAAGAAAATGTGTAATTGATAAGAAATGAGCAAAATAAGCAGGAAATTCCATCAAATTTGGAGATTTTTGAAGCACACTGTCCCACATATGCTTTTCTGTGTTTTACTATTAATAGTGATCATCAAAATTGTAGATTTTGAGCTAAAATTTCATGATTTTACAAAGATAGGTTTACATTAGCGTACCAGATCTACTCTAGATTTATGATAATATTTTGATAATCAACCTTGATTTAAAAGACTTTCTCATTTCTCATGAAAAAATTGTGTCTTGCAACTTAAACCATTAAGCCAGTAATACAATGTACATGTGAATTCATGCTTTCTTTGAAAAAAAAATTAGCATACAAAAGTACAAAACTACTTCTCTCTCTATGATATTTGTTACCAAATAGAGCCTACTTCCTTGTATTACTTCTACAAAACTGTACACATATCATTGTACATGTACATGTTTGAAATAGATAATTTAATTATTGACTTTGCTCAGGACTGTCAATGACAATATTATGCATAATAAGAAAGGCTTGCCAAAGGAAAACCAAACCCTAATTTCATGGTCATCATGTACACAAATATTTCACTAATATCTGACACACAATCCTCAGAACTTTATAAAGGGGCCATTTTAGGTCACGTGTGACCGAAATTACCCCAAATCTTGACTTAAATTAGTTATGAATAAATTTCAAAGGGATTTATACACTGTAACTAATAATGATTTTGAAAGTTTAATCTCTTTATGAAATTCACAGGAATTCACTGGAAATTCAAAATGAAATAAAAAACTTTCAAAATCATGTTCCTGTTATGAAGTCACATGCGTGACCCATGTCTTTTGACCTCTGACCTTGAACCTGCAAAAAATATTTCCAAATGATAGCTGACTACACATGTTAATTTTTAACCTTTGAATTGCTACTGTAGGTCTCAAAAAAAGTCTACATTTATGGTATTAATTGAAGTCAAGATTTGTCATAATTTGTCAAGATTCGTCAAAGCACTGAAAGCAGGGTGCTACATGTACGTAAAAACTACATACTTACCAAAACTACGTACTTGCCCAAATTGGGCAAGCAGAATTCTCACAGTAGAATGACCAAATTAGGGTCGATATGATATTGACCCTAATTTTGGTCATGGCAGGCATTATAAAATCACTTTGGAAAAAGAAATGCAATAACATGGTACATGTAGATCAATTCATGTCATAAGGGAAAAAAAGGTCAAAGGTTTATAAAACCGCAAAAAAAATATTTAGAAGAGGTAAAAAAATGTTCAAGGATTTTTTCATGCAAGTGAAATAGATTTTTGAGCAAGTATATTCCAACTATTTAAAATTTACTTGACTAACTGGGCAAGCGCTTCTAAAAAGTTACATGTATGTAGCACCCTGCACAGAGAATGTCTAGGTTCGGTTCATAATGATAGTGATTTACTTCAGAAGATATTATGTAAGTTGGCTAAGATAGCTGGTAAGATGCAGCCACAAATTACACTGGGATTACTAAATGTACTACATGTACTACTTCACACAAAGCCTGGTGTCAGAGCAATGGAAATCCAAAGTTAAAGCTTTGCATATTTTTCGTTACGCTGTTTTTGGGTGAAAAACAGCCCAGACTGCTATACGACCATCGCCGCCAGGCTAGCTGCATGCACGTATGCCCATTCCAAAGGGATGCATATGCACTCTCAAGCAGGTGAACCGCCCCACGTACCCCGTTTTCACAAACATTTTTAGTTCCGATAAGCCTGTTCCAAAGCCCGTTTTTGTCTCGCCCTTGGCACATACCTACCACTTTTGTGGTCGAGTGCCCCCCCCGGATTGTATGCTAGTCAATGAGCACATGCTGTGCTAAAAAAAACAAGAATGAAAAAGTATGACCTCATTTCGCAAGAGAGTTTGGAATGTTTCAAAGAAAAGACAGACAACAAAGGTAAAGATATCATATCAGATGGAAATTAAATGCTATAAAATCAGTTATTGTCACATTTAAAAGACATCTGCTTGCAAAATGTTGATTTCCTGAATCCTGATGCTTGTTGTGTACAGTAGTTTAGATTCTCTCTGAATGGCTGCAAATGGTCACAAAATTTCCACCATAGGCTAATGTTAGGTTGCCTTTTTTGTTGGTGTCTATAAAAGTTTCAAAGATATTATTTTTTTAGATTCAAATGTGTGCAAAATATGGTCACATCCAAAGTTTGGACACATCACCAATTTCGCCATACATGTACTTTTCACTATAAATTCCAATGAGAGATTGTTTGACATCATGGAGTAATACATGTAATAATTCACTAAAACACATGTTTAATTGTTCAGAGTTTGTGTTACGGATGGTGCTGGTAAGGCCTTTTTGTGGTTCACTACTTTTGTCTACTTCTTGTCCAGAAAAAAACAACATTGCCGGTTATATTTATTTGGTGCATTTTTGTGTTACTCGTACATGTACATGTAACAGCACTAACAATTGTGAGGCAAATCTAGCATCACCGCATGTTCTGTACATCTTTATGTACATTCATATCCAATTATTTACATGTTTTAAGTACTACTGTAGTGCAATGCAAAACAATATATATGGTAGACGGGAAGGGATAAATGCATAGGCCTAGAAAAATGCATAGAAAAATGGAGAAAAAAAATTGTGACAAAGATGCAGATCATTATCCACGTTCCCTTCTCTACAATCAAGTCCAGGGCTCCGTAACACAAAGGCTTGCAATGAATTGCAAATACGAAAGAACCGCACTGATCGGTCCCTGGTCAGTATTTTAAACCTAATGCGCATGTAACATTGATGTAGTTATTGGTCAATTCATTTAGCGATTGATTGCTTTGTGTTACATAGCCCTGGTTTATCCTTATGGCAGGTAATATTTTCTCAGCATTTAACTGTATAAATACAGGCTTTTAACGTTTTAGTATTGTGTAAGCAGCTACCCAATGTATACAAATTCTATTACTGCCTACTTTTTGATGGTTCCAGATCGAAAACATTTTCTCAACGACATGCGTCTTATGATACATTTACATGTACATCTACATGTACATGTAAGCTATATTGAATGCACAGGTAAAATCATTTTAATTTTTCTGAGAAAAATGTTGGAAGAACTGCAAGTACTCTAAGTGATGTTATATCACAATTGAAACTTGTTCCAAGCATCCATACAAGAACTTAATTTATTCTGAGACAGATTTTTGTTGAACCTTCTTTATCACATTTCTCAAATTTCAAGCTTTCATTTAAATGCAGCTTTATATTTGGATGAACTTCCCATTTCACACTAAATATACCACACACAAAAAAAGAATCATTTCTACCTACATTCATGAAAGTGCAATGTATACATGTAGATCTTACAGTATATCATAACCTTGTTCATAGAATGAGTGGAACTTGACAAAATGTAGTCTGTAGAACAATTGATAGACATAGTAACATAATGCAAAATATTAAGAGATTACATGTACATGTAGGCCTACCAAGCCTTGAGGATTCTGTCATATTTTTGAAATATTTTAAATATTTTTGCATATACTTTTACATCATGGATGTAAAAATATTTATAAAATATCATCAAGTCCTCAAGGCTAAGGCCTACCATGCCAATGTAAAGAAAACTACGGTAACTTACAAGAAACTCAAGTTCAAATGAATCAGATCCATCCAACGATGATGACAGATCCGTCATGTTATCATAGTGCTCAAGAAAATTCTCTAAATTCTCCTTCAACGACATTGTGGGTCACTTGCTGCAACTATTAAAAGGCAACAGACAGAAACTGAGAAAGAATGAAATAATCTACCGGTAGTCCAAGTCCAATCGCTATTTATAACCTCGTTCGTATCGTAGGATGAGCGAGTCCAATGTTTGATCACTCATCAATCACATCTATGTGGAAATCCAACACTTTCTGACTTATGAACCATACAAAAATGACCAATATATCCAAAAAAGGTATGCAGAATAGTGTTGCCACACTAAACTTTAAAGTCAACCTGGCCACTTCAATTAACTTGGTGAATGTCAGTCAGAATGAGGATTTTTTTTTTCCATCCCAGGGCCAGGCACAGTGCAGTTTTTTGCAGATCTAACAAGGTTTTACCCTTTTTTTTCCAGATGTCACATGCCAAGAGTGTAATGTACATACATAGAGACAATTCAACATTATTTACGTACAAAATACGGGTAAAATCACAATCATGACTGGATGACAGCTGAGTCTGAGAGCAGATAGTGGGCTCGCCCACAGAAGAGAGAGAGATCGGGGATTCAAAAGATCCGCCCCCTGGATTTCGGGCCAAATGTGTCTCTGACGATCGTTGCTTTGGTTTTCAGCTGGAACAGAACAAGGAAGTGCCGTTTCGATAACTGAATCTTCCCATGGCGATGAAATAAACTGCTTGTTATTCACATTTCATCACACTACAAACATGACAATTAAATGGCATGGTAAATCTTGTAAAAGCGCAAAAGCTTAAGTTAATGATCCATTCACTTCCTTCGGAGAATAACGTGAGGCAAGTTATGATCAGTCCCAGATCGATGGAACGACCGAAAATATGACGTGTGGAAAAAATAATAAACTTTTTCTTGCATGCGATATATATCTAGATCCTTTTATAATTGAATTATTAACCAGCGCCATCTCTTGTTTAGATCATTATATTTCATTTAATTTCATCTCGCCATATGATTTTGAAAACCAAATAGAATTTTTCGTTATCATGCATCCAAAGCATTTAAAATAACATGAATTAATAGGGAATTTTGTGCAGATAAAGTGCGCTCATAGCACCCCTGATCTACGTATGCAATAAGATATATTTAGATACTGATAATCTTTGATTGAATTGAAGTGATCCAGATTGATCCCCTTCACTGGCTGCCCCTGATGAGGGAACGCATTGTCTTCAAAATATTTATTTTGGTCTTCCAGAAGAAGAAGAAGAAGAGGGAGGAGAGGGGAGAGTTGCAAGCCTTTTTCTAAAGTCCGATACTCAACAATTTAAGTAAGTTTCTGTATCATGAAAACAGCAAAGTTTCTCTAGTCGGTCGCCAAGTCCCTCGTAGATCATATATAAGCAACTAAAATTCATTTTCATGATGGGGAGGGGGGGGGGGGAGAGGTCGAGGCTTGCACTAATCAATGCAATACCCGAATAACCAATTTTATACCAATTCAATTCGGTTTTTATTCCCTCAATTTAAAAATTACAATTTTTCTCGTGCGGTCTTACAACTCCCTCGCTATCTCCACATCCCCAGTAGAGGAGCCAACTTTTGGCACCGGGGGGGGGGGGGCACTTCCATTCACGAGTGGATACCATGCGCGACCATGGGGTCTCGACCCGGGGGGCCACTTCCATTCACAAGTGGATACCATGCGCGACCATGGGGTCTCGAAAAGCACCCTAAACACGTAATTTCCATATTCTGAAAATGCACCCCTTAACAAGTATTGGCGTGTGAAACCCTACCCTTAACAAGTATTGGAAACAAAACGATACTCTTGGCAAACATTCCCTGAAATGAACCCCTAAACAACTTAAAGAATGTTTTATTGTTACGGGTCCTTCGGTCGTCGGCTTTACCTTATTTGGTTTAGTACGACCCCATCTTCTACACCTCGCGCAAATCGGACTCTAAACACGAAGTGTTGGGGCAAAAAGGACATCCTTTATAAAACATTTTAATTTTGTTTTATCATCCCCGCAAATTCGACCCTAAACACGTACTTTTCCTGGCGAAATAGATACCCTTTTGTGTTTTTTACACCCTTATCACGTTACGTACGTAACGTGCACTATCGTGAAAAAGACATCCTTTTACGTGTTTTTGGTCGTGCATGGTATCCACTCGTCAATGTAAGTGCCCCCCCCCCCGGGTTTGGGCAGCACCAGGAGTCAGGAGTAGCACGCTATATTGATTCGGGCCTAAAATAAATAACTAACTAAATAATAAGTACATGTAAATGAATAAATTATAAACAAAGAGGGAGGGGGTTGTGAAGAAAATTACGCAGAACAAAAGAAAGAAAATAGGATTAAAATATAAATTATTGTCTTCTAACACGGATATAAACTTTTAACAAAAAAATAAGAAAGTATACTTTCCATTTCTTCACCCTCTTCGCTCACTTGTGACTTTTTAGAAACTTTCCCAATGTCATTTTGTGCCCCATTAAAATATTTTAGTCAATACAACAATGCCAGCACAAACAGTGGAAGAGGGAGCTGAGTAAGTCCCCCGATGTCCAGATAGAACCTAATTGGTCTGCATTTCCAATTGGCTTTAAGTTATGGTGACATGCCTGACTCGACTCCGAGAAGCATATATCCCATTTTTTTTTTGTGTGTGTGTGTGAGCATCCCACGAGATGCCAGGCTTGCCAGCTGAAAGATTTAAACAGATAATTAAAAATTCAGACAAACAAAACGCAGAAAATTTGATCAATATCGGACATATCAAGGAAAGTTATATTCATCACTCATTTTGTATTTCATGACATGAAATTATATATTTAAAGGGAGGATTGGATGATCATCAGGGGGAGGGACTGGGGTAGCAGCACACGGACCGGGATAATTGAGCTTTGAGCTCATTATTAGCTGCGCTGAGCATGCAAGCGCTCGACCTGGCTGCGCTGAGAGAATCAGATGGCAGAAGAGCGGCCCGCTTTGAAGCTACCGTAGTTAAACCATCATCTGGTACAGCCACTGGTCAATATTTATCTTAAATCCAACAACGTCTGAGCAGTTTCAGGCTCCGGGTACACTAGCCTACATAGCCCAGGTCCTGCTAGTATAGAACCACTGCCCTGGATTATTGGATGTGATTTGGAGTGGTGGTAAGCATTTAAGAAGTCTAACGATTCATTCACTCAGTTTAATAGTCCCATTCATTCAATTTCATGCTGGTTATAAATATCGGCACTGGCACTGCTGATTGCATATATGCATAACCCAGGCCAGGGAGCTCCCGCCCGCGCAGCGGGCGGAAGCCCAGGGGCTTACCGTGCATTTGACCATACTCACGGGACTAGCATGATTTATGGTCTAAATATTTCTCCAAATGAATTGTGAAAATAGAAATTATGCACTAACCATGATTATATGGATAAGCACTCCTAGTACCAATGAGGTCCAAACATTACATGTATGGACCTCATAGGCGACATTACCCAAATTATGGGTTAGACAATTCAGTTCTGATTTCAAACCCAAGACTTTGGTAAATGTACGCCTTAATACGAATTGGAGTTATGCGATATGACTTTCATTTGGTGGGAAGACATTTGTTTCTTAAAAAAATGAGTTGAAATTAAAATGAATTACTATTAAACTTACATTTCAGGCCCTTTTTGTTGATTTTCGGTGAGCGTTCCACACAGCTGCGACGAGTGATCAACTCCGAAGTGATACGCGAACTGGTCAGCTGATCGGTCAGGTGATCGGTAGATTATCTTTTTGTCAGACGTTCATAATTTATGTAAAGCGTATCACTCTTCAGTATCTTGATTTCAAAGTATCAGTATTGCAGATAAATGTCATTATTGATTGGAATCAGTGGCGGATGGGGGGGGGGTGGGGTGAGCATTTCTGCCCGATCCCCCTATTGAGATTTATAGTAAATATTTTGGAATTAAATACGTTGTTCATACTAGTTATGTGACCCCTCCCTTATGATGATCACAGCATTATTTGTAATGGGGATATTTCATTCATATTCTTGTCTCTTCTTTCTCTTTTTAGCCTTTTTTTGCTTGTTAAAACCTTTTTTTTTGGGGGGGGGGGCTCGCCAAATTTTACGTGGGTCAAAATTATCTTCATTTTTTTAGTGACAATCTTTTTTTTCATTTGTCCAGTTCTACGCGAGACAAAATAACCTTCGATCATTATTATAGTTAAAAACTTTTTTTTATTTTTTATTTATTTTTTTTTTTGGGGGGGGGGTTGCCAAATATCACGTGGACAAAAAGACTTTCCCTTTTCTAGTTATTTTTTGGTGGGGGAGGGGGCTTGCCGAATATCACGCGAACGTTTTTCAGCTTTTACTGTTTTATTCGACTTATAATCAAATATTAAATGGGGCTTACCACAGTTTTTTTAAAGTCAATTCATAAAAATATTCCTCCTCGGGATTTGAGCTTTCTTTCATAAAATATCAATCTTTTTCATGATTACCAAAAATACTTAAAATGTCCAATTTTTTATCGGTGTAGGCCTATAAAGCTTTAGCTCATGCGTTGCGCCTGCCATATTTTAATGTTCATCAACTTTATGCTTTTAATGAATTCCTAAAAACACTAAATTCTCAGATCATCAATTTTGTCGCAATCGAATAATTCGATTGCATCTCTCTATCAGTTTTGAATATTTATAAAAAATATCAGCTCGTGCTTTTTGCTCGTAATATTTTGATTAGTAAATTCTTCTCTTATATAATCGAGTCGGATAGATAGATAACTAGAGAGAGAGAGTTGGGGGGCCGGGGGGTCCCTCAGCTACTTGTCCTCGCTTATTCCCAATTTGTTATTATGCTCATGTTGTGAGAGCTTTGTGTTTTCATATTTTTTCTTTTTCAACCTTTTTATTGTCTCGGAGCTTCCCTCTATTTCTTTACACTATGATGTAGTCCTTTTTACCTCATTGTTTCAATCATTGGCGGCGGAAGCCCCAAATTTTAGAAGGGGACAACCCAAAAAATTTTGACAAGCAAAAAAAAAAAAAATGTCATCAACAACAAATTTAGGGGGGGGACCGTAGGGGGGATCCCGTCCCCCCCCCCCCCGCTTCCGCCGCCTATGGTTTCAATTCTTTTTTTGTTCTCATTTCAATGAAAACATCATTATTAAACTGACGTAGAAGACTTTATTACGAAATTTTGACATTGTTTTGTCTCATTGTTTGGCTTTCTTTTTTTCTTCTTACTTTTTCCCTTTCCTTATTTTCTCTTTTATTTCATTTTATGAGGTATCCGCCAATTTATACAACACCAAGCATATAGAGGCGGATAATCAGTGAGGGAGCGTGACGGTGTGCCGCTCTAAAAAAAAGGAGGAATATTGGAAGAAAAAAAAGAAGAAGGGATGGGGAAAAAATAAAGGAAAAAAAAAGAAAGATGATGATGGCAATGATGATGATGAAAATTATCTTGGTGATGATGATGGTTGTGGTGACGGTTGTGGTGATGATGGTGATGATAATGATAGTGGTGATGATGATGATGACGAGATGTAATTTTGTTATTTTGTCTTTGAAAAAATTAAGTAGTGCAAAGTTGAATTCATTTAAAGTTTATTATGAAAATAGCAGAAAAAAATAAAAAATTGGTATGCGTTCGAGGAAAATCCATCCCCCACCAATTTTTTTTAAAGGTAAGATTTTTTTTTGTAACGGCGTAGGCCTTTGCAAGCAGCTATTATTATGGTAAAAAAGTAAATGAAATGTCAAGAAATACATGATAATGATTTTTATGGTACATTTAGTATATCAATAGATAACTTCATACTTGTTATCAAAAAGAAAAAAAGTGGGTCGTTACGGACCATTAAAAATGGGAAATTTGGGCATTTTATATTTAGGATAGAGCAACTGCTCGTTATAGACGTCACAATAAATCAAGCATTCTAAATTCTATCAACTCCATTTTTTGTCAAATAACACCTTCATCGATATTTTGAAATGATTTTTCTCATATTTTCATCATCTTTTTATCAGGGTGAAATTCCCCTTTAATTTACAAAACAGATTCGCAAACAATATCAAGAGTAGTGGGAGGCAAGGGCGGAAATCTAAGGTAGGGGACCAGGGGCTGGAAAACAGGCAAAAAAACAACAAAAGCAAACTAACAAAAAAAAGAAGGTCGTCTCGTCCAAAATACATGTTTTACTTCGATTTAAATGATGTAGGCCTATTTCTTTCCATCATATATAAAAGAACAAAAATAGTAGGGGGACATTTGATAATGTGCCCCCTACTATTTTGGGTTAGGGGGAAGTGTCCCCCTGGGATTTGCGCCCATGTGGGTGGGGGGTGTTGCACCTCCTTTCGGAATCATTATGGAACAGTGTGAATAGTCGCTGTGATTTCGATCTCATACCTATAAAAAAAAATAGAACAGAAGAACGCCTTGACCACAGGCCAAAATGCCTAACAATTTTTCCGCGGCATTAGCGACTCTCGTAAGGGGCGCTCCATTTATAAATAAAGTTGCATGTGTAGCTGTCTATGGCGACAGAATTTATCGCAGAATTGCAGCCAGAATCGTGGGAAATTTCCAGAAAATTCAAGAAAAGAACCGGTGAGTACCGATTTAACAGTACTAATGTAATTAGTAACATTTATTGAATTATAAGAATATTCAATTTTTCGTGAAACAAAGCTTAGTTCTAAGCTAGGGCGGCCCAAATGCGCTTGAGTGGAGTCCCAGTTTCTTAACACGGGTAAGTATTGCGGTGTCGCCTAGAGTGATGGATAAGGTCTAAAAAAAGTAACGAGTGGTAGTTTCCTGACATCTGGGCACAAACTCGAACCTCAAAAATGAAAAGTTCTCTCCTTCTACCTAGCCTGCAAACTTATTCACTGCCACTCATGGTTTCAAATCGTCTCATGTGTGAAGGATTCATATGCACCTGGTGCACGCGAATCTTTCACACCATTTTTACTAAAATAACTATGACTTTACATCATAGCTATGAATTATAATTTTTCTATAACACTTACCGAACCATATGGATCGTTTGTTGAATTCTCTTTGTTGTTTGTTTTAATAAAATAAGAGCATTTTTCGTGATCTTCACGTAGATGCCTCTTGATCAGCGTTGATATCAACTTTTGCCTAAAGAGGGCGCGCGATATTATTCACCAAGCCGGTAGGCACTTAAGAACCAAGTTTGAAAGGATACTCGTAAAATTATGTCACTCTCGCCGATGAATATTCATTAGATCGTGGTCGTGCGTGTTCAATACACACCGAGTGCATGCATGCAGAGAGTTTGTATTGAACACGCACGACCAGGATCTAATGAATATTCATCGCGAGAGTGACATAATTTTACGAGTGTCCTTTCAAACTTGGTTCTTAAGTGCCTACCGTACCTTTGTTTACGGTGTTGCAAGCTAGCTGCATTCTAGGCGATCAGCATTATTTTCTTGCTCGTTCAATCCACTTTCATCATCATCTTGTCAAAAGATGGCGTACTTTACCGATAAGTATATACATGAGATGCAACCTGTTGATTTTTGGTACAATTTCCTATTACGCGCTGACGACTTGAATTGAGAATGTTCGATACGAAAAATTGCTTTTCGATTGTTGTTTGCGTACTTTCCACCGCAGTATTAAGGACGGATTGAACGGAGTATCCTGGTTGAGACTTGGAGGTAAGCGATAAAAACAGTTTTATAAATAATTTCCAATTCATTTTTTTTTAAAAAACTAAAACTATTAAAAAGAAATCATTAGTGGAGAAATACTGAAACGTTTGGCGTTTTTTATTCCCTCACATTCGTGTGATGAATGAAAACGTCAAAGTCCACTATGAAACCACATGCGTTGTGCGAGGTTAGTATTACTAACCTCGCATGTTGTGTGAGTGATTCACTGCTACCATCCTGCCTGTGGTGAATCTACAGGTAGGACTATGGTATGCCAATGTTGTACAGAGCACACACTTCAAAAAATCATTAAAATATCACTTTTGTGACCAAAATTACTAATTTTCATACAGTTGCAATTTATTTTTCATTAGTAACTTGGGAATAATTTTTGTATTCACCAGAGCGCTCAAAAACTTGAATTTTGGGCATATTTTTGTGTACGCCCTCTATTGGTGGAAAGTAATATGGCAAGAAAATTTTCATTTTTTTATCTCTATTTTTAATTAAGAAAAAAATGATTTAAAGAATCAAATTGAAATAAGAGCCAAGTAGTATGAATAATAGGTGTAGTGAAAACTGTCAGTGTAAAAAAAATCAAGCATTTGCCCCAAAGAAAAAGAGAAAATAAGCCAAACATTGCCACCCTTATTTTGCCACACATAGAGATATAACCTTGTTCATTGAATGAGTGCTAGCCTGGGGCGTTTTGGAAAGTCATATACTGTATGATGGGGCGTCCAAACTTCGCGCACTTTTTAAAATTATTCATTGGGCTCAATTTTTTTCAAAAATAATCACAATTTATACAAAACCAATTAAAAAAATAGTTACCACATTGACGGCAAGATCGTACACTATAAAATCATAGACAAAATGTAAAGTAGGTCAAGGGGTTTCGCCGTTATCGCGATCTAAAAATTCTATTCTGATCGGCGAATGCGGGCTGTGCTGGAAAACCGTTTGGAAAGAGTGTGACCTAACTTCGCGCACCAAAGCTTTTGTGGAGATATGAACAAAAATTCAAGCTCAAAAGGTGAAATATTTATATCAGATTGATGGCAAAATGCTATAAAATCGATTAGTACCAAATTTAACACACATTTTTGATGATTTCTGCTTGCAAAATGGTGATATCGTGATGCTTGTTGATTTCTTCAGAAGAGGCGCTAGCGGTGACAAATCTTTTGCCAATATTTTCATGAATACTGAACTCGTCCTAAAGAAACTTTTACCTAAGGGTAATTTTAGGTCGCTTTTCACGTTGGTGATGTCAGATTTTAAGGATATTAGCTATTTTTTTAGATAATGACCGTCCGCCAAGTATGAACACACGCGAAGTTTGGACTCACTGCCATATGTATGGTCACTCCCCACTAACGCCTGGGACCCCCACCTATATTTCCCCACATACGGGTACAAAACCAGAAACTTTCGCTCCAGAGAATTCTACTTTCCCTCTAAAAGATCTAGCCCTAAAACATGTACATGGGGTCCAACTTCATTTCCAACATTTCTGCGATATTGATTTCATTTTTAAAGCAGAATTCATTAAAAAAACAAGAGATTTGTTATGAAAAGATGGGAAGAGCTTACGGCCGTGTTTACGTTGCCATCTTGATTTCTTTGTCTTCCGCTTGGCGACAGCACGCAAATTGTGCGATTTGTCATAGTCATAGTCCTGTAGTTTCCCCACAGGCAAGATGCTTGTAGTGAACCAGTGCCCGCAGCCAACATTTTCCTAACTTCCAGTAAACGCCCGCCATATTGCTCCAGAGTTTAACATCTTTTTTCTTAATTATGGGTGGCAGAGATAGTTGTGCTGTCTATAACTTCAAGAATTACCACAGATTTTATGAAGATGTGCAATTTTGTTTCATTTTTGTGCACTGTCTGCATATTCTGAGCTGAGCAGCTGTGACTGCTAAGTGCGCTCTTGTATGCACGGACTGCGGGCACTCTCGGCCCAGGGACAGTGTATATGTCAGCAAGGCAGTGGAGGAAACTGGTCCCGGCATTCCAAGGATAATGATGATCAATAAAACAAACTCTGCAGTAGATTTGATTTCTTTATTCTAGTTGTATATTTTAGTAACATATCAATTGATTATCAAGAATACATGTTTCATAAATAATCATATCATGATTTTATTCAGATATTTACGGAACTATGTTTTCTTTTTCTCTCCACGGATACATAATTATGTTATTCAGGATCATTGTCGGACATTCTGAAGCTGTATTAATGGCCTTGTCCCAAGATTTTATAATAATGAATTTTTAAAAAAATATGAGAATAGATGAAAGTAAAATTAGAGAAAAATAAGTAAAAAAAATGAAATGAGGAAGGTGATATGTGAGAGAGTACTGAATGTGATGAAATTAATTGATGCAAATTTTGAAATAACATTTGTTTTATTAAAACAATAGAATATGCATCATTAAGATGAATCAAATATCCGTCAGCTCCTTAATTTTCAGACAAAATAAAATTACAGAGAGGTTAGAGGGAGACCATGAAGAATATACATACATGTACACGGCGTCATAAAATGTTTTAAATTCAGTGATTTATTAAATCTTTATTCTGCGTGTCATATACCTATTTCTATGTATTTCTTAATATGAATATATATAGCTTATATTTATACTTTATATTTGGTCTCTCCGGCCGCTCAATCCTCGAGTCTCACACCCCCCCACCCCCCTCAATATTTTGTTTGATCAAACTCAAAAGCCCAATTTGCAAAGGACTATATTTCCCCCAAAATAAGAAATAGCTAAATTTACTAATTATGGAGATAAAATATATATTAATGTCTACATTATGATTCTCATCAATATTCTTTAATGGAAAAATAGCCTCAGACTTTCTTCGGATCGCGACGTGTTCTTTCCCAAGTCGATCGGCGGCATTGACCCGCAATCACCATGCTCAACATTTCTCACAAAATCTTCCCAAATTCAGCCCCAGAAAACTTGGAAAATACGTTGAGCATTGAGTTCATACTTTCACTGTGCAATCATGGTACAAAGATTGTTCTATAAATCCACATTCAAGTATCCAAAATAATTTCAATACGAAGAAATCAGACCTTTAAAAAAGCCTGGATTTTTTGAGTGACACTACACAAAACATATGCCGTTGTATGGCTTCCCGAAAGCCAATTCTGCGTTTGCTCCCTTTTCATTTCTGTGATCCTTTACGGTGACATACGCCCTCACGTGACAAATGCTATTTGTGATAAGGTCTATGAATGGGACACAATCCGTTGGCTCTGTTGAGAGTAACTCAGCACATGTTAGTAAATGATTTAGGAGCCTCCTGGCATGGCTACTCATTGGTACTAGGAGTAACATTTTGGTGCGCTTTTGCCTTGCACCCTCCTCCATTAGATCTAACGTTAGATCAAGAAATCTACTCCTAAATTTTGCCTTTCGGCTGGGGAAAAAGGAAGAAATAATAAAGATGAATTTATATCAAATACAATCAGCTTACCACCTTTATGAAAGATATTTCAGAAAATAGCAAGTTTTGATGACAAACAGATCGGGATCAGCCAGGTTCTTCGATCGCCCTCAGCTACAGCTGAGCGAACAGTCGTCAGCAAATTGGCTGGCATGTTCGTATGCTCAGCTGTAGCTGCGCTGACGGCAATCGAAGAAGACGGGGAAAAAACTTGCTGATGTTTATGTCACCATCTTGTTTTCTTTGTTCTTTGCCAAGCTGCAAGAGGATACATGTATGTGTCTCGTAGCTTGGAGAAGAACAAAGAGAACAAGCTTGCAACGTAAACATCAGCAAAATATTCTTGAAATATTTTTCTTGTTTTTTGTTTACAAATGAAATCAACATTGTATAAATGAATGAAATGAAGTTGAATCCCATTTACATGATTCTGGGCTAGATCTTTAAGAAGGAAAGTAGAAATCTTGGGGGCGAAAATTTCTGGGTTTTTTTTTGTGGTACACGCACGTGAATGGGATGCAATCCCTGGCTCTGGAGAGTAAGCACACATGTGTGAAGAGTTTTTTTAAATGGGTATAAAACTGCAGTAGGTGGATGAGAAGTGGCAGTCTCTCAAATGAGGGTTCGACGTACTGTAATGATGTGCAGGCTCACCATACAACATGCAGTGCTCATGAGGTTTTGGGAGGGGGAGGGAATGGGAATTTCACAGGAAACACATTTTCAAAATCAAATTTGTAACTAACAACTTTCTGCAAGCTGCCTAATTTTACACGTAAAGAGGTCTCATTCTAATCTAGAATCTATTTAGTCTATTTTTTTTATTTCCCTTGTGCTCTATTGTCTGCAGATATATACCAAAATGTCTTTGAGCAAGGTGTGTGAAGAGTTGGATGAGCTTGCTGTAAGCTACTTTCAGATCTTAGAAGAACTCCAAGAGCAAAGAAGAAGATTTGAAAAGTTTATTAAAGAGGTAGGTTTCATATGAGGTCCAATGTCTTTCATTGTGATTGATTGATTGATTTGTTAATTTAGGTAGAAAATCAGTGACACCATCATGAAGAATGCATATACATGTACATGTACAATGTATGTTCATTCATATCAAACTTTCAGTCTTTTTTCTGGCGCAAATTACTTCTGAGCAAACATTTTATTCCATTTTTGTTACATGTAAAGTATAAGGATGATTTGACTAATCTGCACTCTCCCATTTTATACAAAAGGTGAGTACAAAATTACAAATATTCATTTGAGATGTAGAATTTGACATAATTTTTCTTCTGTACATTGCCCACCATAGGCAGTAGCCACAGGCATTGTATATTGTGTTTTTGGAATGTATGTCCATCCAATCTGTTTACTCTCCTCATAAAATTGTTTTAATGATATATAGGAATGACAATCTGATTAGTTATTTGGACAACAAGTTTAGAGGTCACATACATTAATGATCAAAAAACCTTTTCAGGAATCATATTCAAATATGGCCCATGTATGCAATAGAAAACATACTTTTTTGAAAATTCAATATTAGGGCAATGGGGTTAAGTTCAAAGTTCACAGAGTTTGGATGCGTAAAACTTGCATTCTTGTGATAAATCAAGAAAAAAAATCAATATATGAGACTTACCATATTTCAAGTAAGACTTTAAATGTGATGTGGAGCGTTGTGGCCCAGTGGATTAGTCTTCGGACTTTGAAACAGAAGGTCGTGGGTTCGAATCCCAGCCATGGCGTAATTTCCTTCAGCAAGAAACTGATCCACAATGTGCTGCACTCAACCCAGGTGAGGTAAATGGGTACCGGTAGGAAGTAATTCCTTAAAAAGCTGTGTGCGCTATGAACGCCTAGCTTAGCCGGGTAATATAGGAGCGCCTTGAGCACCTAACAAGGTGGATATGTGCGCAATAGAAATACCCTATATTATTATTATTATTAAATAGTCATAAACCACTGCTCTCTGGGTCAATGCATAAACTATACATTTCAAAAAGTTGAAAATTACTGTGGAGTGTGGATACATGTAAACCCGAATCAAAATCTTGCATTGGACCTGCATTTGATTTTCAGACGGCTGTGTGGTGGTGGCAATATCATCAACATAATATCTTAAAGGGTTTTTTCAATGTTATCATAACATAAGTATATGGACCTATTCCATGAAAATTCCACGTTATGACGACTGTTGCTGATCATGCAGCATGAGTATCAGAACTTCTCCTGATCAACGTCACAAAGGTCTGGGTTATTACGGTCAATGATCTTTGACCATGTTGCATCAATTTAAAAAAAATTAACCAAGGGTAAATTTTTAATTCAAGATAATTTGAAAAGTTTATGTCCCTAAAATTGCATAAAACTTTCATATAAGTGTCACCAATTACCAGGGGTGTTCCACATGTTTTGAGTAGCCTTTAATTGTACTTACGTTTGCAAAGGTCTTATGAAATAGTCAAAAAGTCTGATTTTATGAAATGCTTTTGTATCATAAGTTTTGTTATTCCTAAACTGATTTTCCTTAACTCCTGATTTTCCTTCAGGGCTTCCTGAATTTATCCAAGGCTCGATTTTCCATGGGAAACAGGGCTGTAAGTTCTCTTCAATATGATTCCACATCAATGTGTGCTCTTGCACATGTTGTTACCAGGTAATTATTTTTTGTATTATCTACATTTTTAAGAAAACTGGAAGAAATATTGGGGGTTATTTTTTATTTAGATTACTTTCTGTTTTTGAGTTGTTGATCTCAGATGAAACAATTTTTTTTCATGCTGGGTTGTACTTGACCGCAATGATCATGGATTCGATAAAAAAAAATTGTTTGTAGATTTTCATATTAAGCATAACATCCCAATACCCTTTGCCTCAAAATGTATGTTCTTGATATTTTTTATGTATTTTAGAATTCAAATGATATATTTAAAATTGATTTATTTGTTTTATTCAAACATCATTTTTTTTAAGCATATATGTGAGAATAGTTATTGGATCTTGAGATCATAAGGTCAAAGGCTGCAGAAATAATTGTATTCATTGAAATGTCTTGTTCTCACAATTGCATAAACAGTTAAGGGATCAACTTCAAACTTGGGTAATGTACGCATATGGGTGTGCTGATGAGCTTGTTTAATTTTGAGATCATAAGGTCAAAGGTCGCAGATGTCATTATTTTAAAGGATTGGAAGTTGAGTATTAATGATTTGGCGATGACGTGGGCGTATGTCAAGATATCCGTTACACACGACATCATTCAAATTGTTTAAAGACTCCCCTTTTTATTTCTTGGTTAAAGACTATGATCAGAGGGAAAATAGTTATCTTGAGTGAATTGTTTGCTTAAATGTTATTAACCATTTCAAGATTATTTTTCAAACTAATGAATGTTCCTTTTGGTTTACATATGAATGATATTTCAAGTAAACAAGGAGCATACATGTATGCAGCATATTCAAAGATTAAAAAAAAGAGTAATTTTGTAATGTCATTTCTGTCATTTGATTTGAATGTGTTTTGATAGAGACGAGGGTGACTGTCATTCATTTGAGGTTTGTAGAACCAAAGCAATGAAGAGGTCGGAGAGGAAGTCACTGGAAGGAAATGACTCAGGAGTAAACCAGTCTAATGAGGATAATACAGGTATATCAATGTTTCCATATTGCACAAATTAAGTATAGCATTTCATATGATATTTGCAAGGTCCTGGATCTGGAATAGGCAAACTTCAATCACTTAGACTTATCAAATTTATTCCCATTATGATATTTATTTGTTTTTAGCAGAGACAGACATGTCAGTAGTTTGTCTATCCTGTTGAAAACCACTCCTTGTCAGAATAACAAAACAAAAACTACTTCACAGATCAACTTCAAATTAGTTTATGTTTCCATATATGAAAGTGACAGTGCTCTCTCTGGGTAGATTTTAAGTTTACAAGGTCAGAGTTGAAAGGTCATAAAAGTCTTGAGATATCTTGTTTGCGCAATTATTTAAGTAAAAATTCCTGATCAACTTTATTCTGGAATTTATATGTCTATGGAAGCCACAATGTAATTATATTGGTGACACTACTCACTACGTCAGAACTGGAAGGGTAAGAAGTTACTTGAAATGAAGTATTTTCTAATCAACATAAAACTTATTGACAGATCACATTTTAATTTGGTTGATTTCTGGATTGGAAATGGCTTTTATTGTATCTGATTGATCTCAGTGATCACTTTGTTAAGGTCAAAGATCATTTTGATTATTAAATAAAAATTGCTTATCACTTCCACCAATCACAATGATGATATGTCTGTATAGTGCTAGTGACATCGTCTCATAATATAAAGCAGCATCTTAAGTGCTATATAAAGTTATATGTATTATCATTAATGATTTTGGATTGTTTTGTTTGTCATCATTCAAAAGCTATCAGAAGAAGAAGACCCTTATCATCTAGTCCCTCAGATGGGGTGGAAACCCTTACAGCTGGAATGGATCAATTGTCAACGTCGGTTGAAGAGCCACCTACTGGGCCCACCACCACCATGCAGAGAACACCTACCGATCCCCTTCTCTGGTTTGGTGTCCTAGTTCCTCAACCCCTTAGACATGGGCAGCAGAACTTTGTAGAGGGTAAGTAAGGAAACAGATTTTATGACGTAAGTTATGACTTGAATGAATGAAATTATTTTATCCAATGTGATAATAACCATTTTTCAGTTTACAGCCAATCAGTTACAAATACAAAGAAAAGCAAGGATAATAGGAACTAGAAAATAGCATGAATGCTAATCAAGTCTCGCTCCCTGTAGTTTAGGCAGATTATGTTTCTTAACTTATTAGTTAAGAATGAACAATCGTGAATCTATTAAGTATACTCTGTGATGTATAAACAATGCCTATATAACAATTTAACAAGAAAAGAGTATTTACATATGAAAGATATATATATATGAATAACAAAATTCCAATGTAGATGATAACAAAATTCTCCAAATAGGTTATCTTTACAGTTGGAAAATATCAAGTATCTTAAAGATCCCTGAATAATGGTGCTGATCTTGTCTTGTACGTACTGAATGTTATTGCACGCATAATTGCCATATTTTAATTAATAGTAGAGAATACCAATTTTTTCATATAATCTTTGAGAATAGGTAAATACTGAAATAAGACAGTGTTCAGATGACTACCCCTGGGTAAGAGGATAGGTAGGGAATCAGATTCAGATAGCATTCATTCTAGCTGTTATCAATACCATTGATGTTATCACCTGGTTTAATTGCAGATTTGGTCTTATTCTGCATATTTTCAAGGAGCGATTTTCATTATTAAGAAAATTGTCATACAATCTGTATGAATTCCATCAATAAATCTTTGTTCTGTATTGCCCTTTAGCCGTGGAAGCCTGTGCTGTCATGGCCTCACTCCAGACCAAACTAGACATTGCCTACACCCAGTACCGAAATCAGCTCAAACTGAAATACGACATCGTCAAGAAGATGAAGAGCGATGGCAGCAGCTTCAGCAATGGTGCATTATCAGCAGAGTTACAAGAGAATGGTCATTGATGTAGGCTAAGGAACAGGGCCCTGTTTCATGAAAAATGTTATCATTGTAAAAAAGTGATAGAAGCTCATGATGTATCTGCTCTCAGCCAATTATACTGCATGATTTTAGGAGCTTATAACAGTCACTACTGACTTGCCAGCGATAACTTATTTGGTGAAACAGAGCCCAGAAGATATTTAGATTTATTTTTGTACGGACATAATGTATGGCTATATTTGTATTATCCTGTTTGTTGAAATAGACTTCAGAATTTTTGTGGACAATTTTTAGAGAACCCATCTTCTTAATGGCATGTATGTAAAAGTGCATTTGTAATTTCAGTGATATCTTTGTAACATTTACAGATAAGGGTGAATTCATCAACAATGACTCATAGTGGCGGCACCAAGATTTTTTAAAATAGGGGTGGAAGGGGGATGTCACAAATTTTGTCCTATCCATTCTCGCAAGCAGTTTGTGAATTCCATATTTATGACAGGGTTGAGCAGTCATTATTTTTGTCTTTGCACAACTTAATATTGCCAGTATCATGGCAGCTATAGTTTTTGCCTTCTTCTTTGTTATCAACTGTGAATATCTTCCATACAGGCCTACATGGTTTCTTTTGTTCCTTTTGACCAGATCACCTTTTTGCTGTTTAAGGCCACCTATGGCCGACTTTTCTGCCTTTGCTTCCACACTGCGTTTCTAATCTTAAAATTTATGTTGCAAATGTCCTAATCCTCCTTTAAAATTGTATTTTAAGTTCCATTCCAGACACTCTTTCTACATCATCAATTGTATTACACAGTTTGTCTAAGTTTGCAGACAAAGCCTGAAAAAATATTCTTTATTTGTTCTCACTTGGCTTTTGTATCAAGCTACCGGGAACGGGGTTTGCAGCCATTTTAACTTTGTCTTAATCTACGAGACCTTGACAGTCCAATATATGAAGCCTGATTGTTAGCAGTTTGCATGTTTTGATATCCATCATTTCAGCATATGCTCGGAGTTCATCAGTTTTAGCCTTGAAACTTGAAAATTTGAGAAACTCCATCAAATACAGAGGAGTTAGCAGATGTGTAATAAATGTGAACTATTATCTCATGAATATAAAGAATGTAACATGTATTTATTTCCTTTGTTAGAATAATGACTTCTGTCTTCCTCTGATGATGTGAAAAGAGATAGTGTACTCCATGTATATGTACATAATTTTCTTAAATGTCTATCAAAATAACACACTTGGCATTTGTTTTAAACCAATGAATCCATGCCTTCTGATTGAATGATTATATAGAAATAGAATTTGTGCACTTCATAATAAATGCACCAACATCGCTCTTTGTCATGAGGAGTATTGGGGTCACCAAACTTTTCCCTTGGACATACAGGAAAGCATGGGCTGGGAGTAAGAGTTGAAAAATTAAAGAACTGATCAATTGGAAGATGAAGTAAAAGCACAGGGAAGAATAAGGATTAATCAGTAGAACTGTCTGTGTGATCCTAAGACAACTGTAGCGTTTGATAATCACTTTGAAAGAGAAACTGTGATAAGCATAATGTGTTGATCACTCTCGTCTTCAAATCTCTCTCTAAAGTGACGTCAAAAGTGCAACTCGCACACATGTATTTATCATGAAACACACAAATTTCACAATGTTTTAGAAACCGGGTTCTGAATATAGTGTCCATATCTGGGTTTATAAAGGGGTGCAGCAATGCAGTACAGATGCAATGGGCACTTCAGCACCTCAATTTTGACAAAGTAAATAAGGGATGCTACTTTTCATACAAAAAATCCTGCTTTTGCCTCATATTTTTGCCCCCAATTTTCCCTTTTCCATTTTTGCTGAGTGCCAATCATGCGTGCCGTTAATACAGGGTGTATTATTTTGTTGTATAATAATTTTCAGTTGTGTCTAAGTGAGGTACTGAAGACACTCTATACATTGATTTGTTATTACATTCAATACAATTGTAATTTAGAATAAACATACACAGATATGTTTCCCAGATGGGATATGCAATATTTTGTTTAAATGAGATGAGTACAAAATAATGTACTATGTGTAAACATGTATACATTCCATTGTAGTAAATAAATCATGTTATATAATATTTTCAAGGAAACATTCTGTTTCAGTGCATTTTGTTCAATGTTTACTGATTATTAATTACAAATGCATTTTTGATTATATTAATACCATGACAAAATAGTACCAGGATGATTAACCTAATGCATTAAGGAGGGGCGTTTGCCTGAGATAATTTAATGACCATGTGATGTGTGCGCAACAAGAACAAAATATTTGTATGACCACAAAGAAAGTATTATGCAACACCCAAGAATGTTCTGTAATCTGATTGGTCCAAATCGGATCACATGATATTCTGCGAATTGCACTTTTACATCCAAAATGCACTATCCTGCACTCTGACGTCATACCAAAAGTACTATCCTGCACTCTGACAGAGTGCCAGATAGTGCGAGGGTCTTGAATTATCTAGAATTACAATGTATCTAGAATTTAGATCAAATACAGCAATCGGGGCAACTCAGTAACATGGGGGCGGAGGGGGTTGTATAAAACAAAACAATGCACACATTCTTGTGCATAGAGGATCTAAATACTGAACTCTGTGCTCGACTCGCCAAATGGATATACCGCACTCGGTCCTGCTGACCTCGGTGCGGTATATCCATTGGCTCTTCTCACACATCGTTCATTATTTGGCCCTGTATTATTTGTATACTGTTTGAGTACTTCCAAAACTAAGAAATATTCATATAATTCCGTACAATGTATAATTGATGTATATATACATTGATATATAATTGATGGAAATTCCAGTTCTGGAATACTATTTTGACCAATTTTTATTTGGTGCTTATTCACCTGTGTGTCTGCATTCAGTTTGTAATTGCAGTTTTGCCTGACATGATAACCATAGCCAAATAAAACATAAAATATGGTCTAGGTTTAATTTCTATCTATTTACGCTTATTTTCGATTCTCTCTGTGCAAATGATATTTCAAAATTTGTTATCTGGAAAACGAAATCAATCCATTCTTTTTTTCATACAAACTTGTGTAATCACAGCCCTGTACACACAAGATATGCCATTATTAGATATAGCTGGGTTATATTGTTATTAAGTCCATTTTCCACTTGGTCTTCTACCAATTAGGTCTAATTATTGTTTGGTTCAAGCATTACATGGTCAATTGTATATCTCTCCAATGCCCAGATGATCTTATTGGCATTAGACCAAGTGTGTTCTAAGAGAAGAAATGGTGATAGCCTTACTGGAAATTAGACAAAATGGTGATTGGACTAAGTGGCTATTAGACCCAATAGAAGATGATTGTACATAAAGTAGGAGGTGGTTGGAACCAAGGTTCCTAAAGTGACTCTGGAATATGACTATTTTCGTGAGGGGCGCAGCCCTGAAGTAAAACGGTCTCGTTCGCGTCACTGAGGGGACCATAGTTTCACAAAACCTCTGATCGAAGGCCATATATATTAGATTCATATCTGTCATTGGTATAAACATTAAAGACAACGGATTCACAAAAATAAGAAATCTCTGTTTTTGAGTGGAAAATTATTAATAAAATTTGATAAAGGTGATTGATATTGCATGTGCATGCACTGTTAAAAATTCCATCAGAGTGATTAAAACCATAAATAGCTTTTGAACTATTTACAGCTCGGGGCACTATTCTCAGCTTTTGACGTCAGAATTCGGGATTCCTGGCATTTTTTCCAATTTCGTGACAGTGAATACAACTATCTTTGGTCACTTGATGGGGTTTAGACCAATCACTTTTTCAGATTATTATTATGATGGATATCTTTCTTGTTGCCCTTCTGTACCCATCTTTGCAAGACTTTTTACGCTCTTTAAATCAAGAATATGTTTATATTTGAGTTCTTATAGCAATTGTTGCATTTCAGTTAGTTAGAGGGGTGGCTTTATAGTAGAATAGGGATGATTACGTGAACTAAGGGTAACCCTACGGATATTCAATATTGGTTTCAAAATTTAAACGGCAACATGAAACGTGATTGAAGACATGATTACAAAACGTGGATATGAGAAACAAAGGATGTGTTCAATGTCCTCATATTCCTGGCGTAAAAGTAAACGTCTTTCAAACCATGATTCCGAGGAAAATCTAAAGACGCGATTGTAAGCACGATCAGCTCAAATTTTACAACTTTGAGCATCGCAAATGCGACATTGAACACAATTGAGTTTTGAAACATCTTTAAATTTGCTCTCGCAGTGGAAGCCTACACAAACAGGTGCCAGAACTGATCTTTCTTGTGATGGGTCAAACTGCGCACTAAAGCTGCAAATTTAAAGATGCTCTACATGTACACGGCTTTACATTTTCGATACTGAATGGTGCACCGCTGATCATGTTTGCATTCAGTATTTTGTAATTGAGTTTTCAATCACGATTCATGTTGCTGTTTTAATTTGAAAATTGACATTAAACACATCCTAATATGGATAAATTAGAAAAGTGAAAGCTGGTCTACGTTTTAGATTCACTTGCTCCTTCCTACTAGCAGATCTCGAATATATGTAATCCTATGAGAAATTGAAGGTGTAGAATTTGTTAACTGGATATTAATGCATCCAACAATTAAAATCAAGTGTCTCTTTATTAATAATCATAATGTAGATTGCATATCAGCTTCTGCTTAGCAGGGCAAGCCATGTTTGACATTCCTTTTTATGAATTATGTTATAGCACTTTGGTATAACAAACCTGTATCTGATAAAATAGCATGTTGAACACCAATGAATCAATGGAGACAAGCTAAGTGCAGTTATGTACAATAAGCACAAATAAATTTTATTGAAAATTGCAATTTGAAATTTATATGATTTGAATTGGATAATTGTATTAAATTCATGAAGTTGCACAATATCCCCTAAATCTATTATCAACTAGTCACACAAATAAATCAAGGCATAAATGAGAATTATATTATTTATTCCCATGGAAGTTTTAAAGAGAAATATCTTAGGTTAAGAATATTAGATTGAAAGCAGCGATAATTGTCATGACATGAAATGATATATATACTTAATCCTTATTGTTACCAGTATGCATTTAGTATGGCATATAGAATATGATAATAAAAACATTTACGATAAAATATATTAATGTTACAAAAAGGTTGAATTAGGAATACAACAATGAACATTATCATCTCCACAGTTTGTTAAATCTTACTGTAAGTGGAATAATCACTGTGACACCCTTTTTTGAACAGAAAAAATAAAAACATTTTAATGATTGGGATTTGGTGGCATTCATTAACGGATAACAGATTTATGCATTTTTACTTCAATTTCTTTGATGTCACATGCAAGCTGCCCCCTATATGCTGCGAGTCATGAATTCCATCTACTGACATTTTCACAGATCTAGATGAATGAATATATAGAAGACTGCATATAATAATTTGTCTTTAATTTTAGAATGGCAGTTCCAAGAATAGTGCACATTATACAAATGAGAGCAGCCCATGTGTGAAGTCACAAAATTAAAAACTCTAAAAATTCATATCCGTCATTCTTCCATGATCTTATATTAAATTTGAATTATTTACCAGCTCTCAGGCATAAAGTATTCTATCCAAGTTTCAAGTATACAAATACCTTTGGTTAAAAAAAAAATGGACTATCCTTATTTTTCATTTCATAATATCATCAAATAATTTCAAGTTGCACTATCAACTAGACTACATGAAATTCATTCAGTATGAAGCGCAAAGCAAACTTCATTCAAACAGTACCACTTTGAATTTTAGACTCAAATCTTAATAAATAAGCCAGTTTATAGATACATACAATACAGCCATTTGTACTGAAATCTTAAAATGCACTGATAAGAACTTGTAAATGACCACCCAACATTATAAAACTAAAATCAGGCAAGCTGGTATTTCCAAACATCGAGCATTATGGAATAGAATAGCTTGTACATACATGTAGGTGCAAGCAACAGCAGCTTTTCATTATGAATCCTCACTGTCATCATAGACAAATAATGGGGAATGCGGGCAAGCTGTAAGGAATAGACGCATAGTGCCCATATAGCAAGAATCGTGCTAAAAGACTCAGCACAGATTTTTACAAGTTGCCTAAATTGGAATGCCCTGCAGGAGCTGTTCACTCATGGTGCATTCCATATCTAAATGCATGAGCTACATTTACCACTTTGTGAGTACCTGATCCCCCAAAGCTCTTCTCCATATTTTGAAATATCCATGGATATTTGAGGTCATTCAGGACAAGGGCTTACTACAATCTAGTCATTTAACAGGCAAAAGAATCATTCTATATTGGCGCTACGTGTATTTTAAAATTTTCCAAAATTTTTTAGGCTTTATTAAAAAATCTACTTATTGTCAGGGTGATCTTCCCCTTACAACACTTACGATACACCACTGATATACTTTTCTTCAAAAATCCAAGAATGACATTGCAATCATGAAGACAATGAAGCATGTATTCAAGGTTTGTGCGTCAACCATCCAAGACATTTGGTGAATGCTTAACACAGTTGCTCTTCAATAAATATGGGAAATTAAATCAGTGCTTGATGGTCTTCAATAAACTAGTAATATGAAGTACTGATATTAAGTTAAATGACATAAAAGTACTGTCAATCTTATCAATCAAAATCTACATAATTATAAACTGACAAAAAATCTTGGATCTTGATACACAAAATCAATCTTTTTTTACCATTTTAACAATTGCTTTGCAAAAAATATGCAAAATTTAAAAATGACATAACTTTCTTATTTTAAATCCAATTTTGATGAAATTTTTAGTGTTATGTTTGTTTGATTTTTGTCTGTTGAGTTAAATCACGTTTTTCTTGGGTGGACATGACCTTTAAGGACCCACTTGATTGATCCATAAAATGTTAAAACATGGTAATACCATATGTTTAGGGAGGAATGCAACTTTGTTTCTCAGGAAAATGAGGAAAATATTTGAATATTTCAGATTTCATATAATAAAATACAAAAGAAATAGTGAGTGAGTGATATCATCAGTCTCATTTGCAAACCAACCAGGATGAACATATAACTGTTTTGTGAAATCAAGCGAAACTTACAAATGTCATAACTTTCATATTTCATATCCAATTTTGATGAAATTTTCAGTGTTATGATTGTTGGATTTTCTCTTTCTATTCAAATCATCAAATTATTGTTGGGATGGACTTAAATCTGCAAATGTTTTTCGTGAATAAATTTGTACATATTAGTTCGAGATAAAAAAAAAGACTTGCTTAAACTTTGTTGAAATGGATGTGTGTGCCAAATTTTGGTGCGGCGGGCACTGAGATCAGAAGGGGGGGGGGGGGGTAATCATGCACCACCCCACCCCGGTCCTCAATACATCTCAAATAGCCAGGTCCTTTTAGGGTTAATGGCAGGATCCCTTCAAAAATCAGATATTGGAAGATTTTAGTATATTCATTATCAGACCTTTGTCCCATAAATCATCACAAGCATTACAATATATCTAATGAAATAACATCATAGTAGAAGTATTTCGCTTGCACTATGAGAATATACCATAAATTATTTGTCAGTTCAAAAGGTGAGGTGCTAATGATGAGAAAAATGAAAATTGTTATATCCTTTGTTGCTGATATTTTCACACATCGGACCAGAGTCCTTAATCTGCACATGACGTTTTAATCCGACATATATTTACATTTGTAAATGAATATTTGAATGAAGCTTTAAAAAATCAAGATGGTTGATAATGGGAAGGTCCAACCATACAGTCTGATAAAAAAAAATGGCGCAGGCTCTCCTATGGAGGAAGCAAGTCAATATCTTGGGAATCATGGAAGTATATACAGGTGCCAGATATGTGTACCTGCAGGCTTTTCTACTCATCATTCAAGGCTCTTCATCAGATGAGAAGAAAGCTGGACCTTTTCTTGATTTGGCTGGGCTCTTGTTTCTCCTGTTCCTAGAATCATCCAATGATGAGGTCGACTTTCTCTGAATGACATAGTGCCTGCTGGCCAAGCTTTCCACATGTTTGGCAAACATAAGGGTCGTTTCAAGGTCCACGACAGGGTTTGGCGACTGATGCAGACCCCGCTGACGGAGATTGTATGGAGACTGAAAATTTGAATTCTACGTAGGAAAGAAAAGAGAAACATTTTTGAAATAGATTATGTGAAATATAGTCTTAAAAAAAGAAAAAAATAATTAACCTTTAGGATACAGTCAGCAAATTCCTGTTGAATATCTGAATAGATATTTTTTGCAAGGCTCATTCTTCAGTATATTTGAAGGCAAAGTCAATCTCAAAATATCTGTGCTGATTAACAGAATGAAATGGAATTATACAAATTTCATTAAGATTACAAAAAATATAAGCAAATTGAATATTACATTGTTTTATTTGGAAGTATTTTCTGAGTAATGGTTGACAAGTTCAAATAAAGATTGATCGTCCTCAATCCCCTCATTGTTTTATAATTTCAAGAATATTTGTAAATAATTTAATTGTAATTATGTTTGATAGCTGAGGTAACAATATTGTAATTAATATTCCAACATGACGGACATGAACTATAGATGAGTAACATGAACTATAAAGAAGTAACCCTGTTTTTTTGTAAAAGGGAAAGTTGGCATTTATTGTTCACTTTCAAAGTGTAAGAAACTATAAAAGAGTGAAACATACATGCACGGGTGTTCCTTCTCTTGATGTCTTGCTTCTACTTCCCTTTGGTCGACCTCGTTTCCGTTTAGCTGATGATCCTGGGTCATCTGCTTGGGATCCTTGTGAGGTTGACGGTAAGTGAGCTGTACCAATGAAAAACAGAAGATTACAGCTAAGTTTGAGCTCTGCTACAGAAATCTAATTTTGATAGGAAATAGTTGGAAGCAAGTTTTTATCATATGCCTGAATGCTTATTTAGAACAACAAGGTTTGCTTGAAATTACATTCAGTTCATTTAACTTCATTACCACATTCCTTTCCTGGTGTAGCTAACAAATAATAATGATTATAATATAGGGTATTTATATTGCGCACATATCCACCTTGTTAGGTGCTTCTTAAGGAAACAAAGGGAACAACTGGAACACTTTTCAGTTGTGTTCCAGATCTTCATTTGCTCATTACTCTGCAGTTAAACATTTTCCTGAGAAATCGTTAGACAGATATTTATTTTTTTCATAATTTTGTGTAAATTTTGTACAATTCCCAATCCATGATCTAATTAACTTAATCTCAATGACATTTGACCTTGTGGTTCTAAGATCAGATCAGATCACTGTAACTGCCACAAGTATACATGAGAATAGGCCATTAAAATGAATTATGTGACCATTGGCGAAGAGCTATTGTCCAATCAGATTATCAAAATATTGCAGACACAATGCATTTTTACGCATCATATCCCATTTCCTTAGAGAAAATAATTAACATAAAGGTAATTGAGATAAAGGAACTTTTGCTGAGATTTGTCTCACCATGTCTGAACAAGGCTAAATGTGTACTGGGTGCCGTCTTACAAAGAGTTACGATTGATCCAATTGATCGTAACTCTATGGAAATCCATCAGTGTCATAATTTTTTTTTAGACATGAAATTTGCAAAATGTTTGTTGTAAACCAAGGCGAACACACAAAATTGTCAAGAAAACAATTATTTAATGTAATATTCATCATATCTGGAAAATATTTAAAATAAACACATTTTAGATATGGGAGTTGCTGGCTTTCCATAGTTAAAGGTTGATCAGATCAATCGCAGCTCTTTGTAAGACAGGGCCCTGGAATCACCCCCCCCCCCCCCTTATGGTAAAGAAAATGGAGGTTGCATGAAAATCAAGACCAATAAGGATGAAAATACATTGTGAAGCTAATTTGACAACTCAGAGGCATACCCATTTGGAGGTATCTACCAATTTAAAAAACCCTCTTTTGTTCTATCCCCATATGTGTGAAAGTCCCCCTCTATGCAACATAGTCAACTTCCAGACTTACCGCGTAAAGGTGTTTTGGAGACTTGATGATCCATCATACTTGCATTCTTACTGCCTGTTTCTGCAGTCATAAAACTTTGATCTGAACTGGAGTAATGTGATTCTGAAGAAGCCAAATTTTCAGGATTAAAGGTTACATCAGCATCGCTATCACTGCTAAACCCTGTGATGTCATGTCTTGAGTTGCTACCCAATCCTAATACAACACAAAATAAAATATAAACCAAATGACAATTATGGGGAGTTAAAGGTTAAATGGAAAGTTGTGTTCACAGAAAGAAAATAAGAGAAACATTTAGGTGAAAGTTTGAGCAAAAGCTGACAGATTATTATAATTATGTAATAGTAAACAGCTCTTACCCCTGTACAAAATCAGTCATATAGGCAGTGTCATTACCATGTATGGAAAAAGCTACTTCTGTACTGCTTAAATACACAAAATGAATAAAATCTATGAAATAATTTGGTTGACACTTAAAGGAGAAGTTCATAGCCGATCCCAAAATAGCAAATATGGTTTGGGGGAAAGCACGTAGGGCATCCAAATGCCCCCCCCCCAAGGTTTTGAAATGTCAGTCATCACCCTTAGTACTCCACAGATATTCAAAATGTATTATCAATGACAGTTTGATTTTGTGTTGAAATGTTTTCAGTGATTGAAACAAGCAAATACATTATTAGGGACAGTGATTTTCCGTTTCTAAAAATTGCCTTTTCCGTTTCAGGAAATCTCAAATTCCGTTTCAGCATGTCTGAAAATGGAAATTCCGTTTCCCCATAGACTTTGTGTACAAGAAAATTGACAATTCCGTTTACATAGAAAACCAATACGCAACGAGTAGCGATGTCAAAATGCTAGCGCTGCTCAAAATTTGCATCTCCCAATGTACTAACATCCCTTTAAAATCCATATTAATCGAAGAGATCCGAGCTCATAAAATACTTAGGGAAACATAATCAACATGAATATATTCTCACCTTTCATATTATTAGCATTATTTTATTGTTAAATGGGATTTTATTGCTGATTTGGGGACTTTTCGGACATCGTTTTGATCAGTCGACGACTTCCGAATATCCGCCATTTTGGATTTGATGAATCACCGTGATCATTATATTATGACCGAACGTAGAGGGCAGCAACACACCGCCGGATTCTGCCTTCTATGCGGACTTAAGTGTAAACTAGTTTGGATACGATCGAGTGATGGAGAGGCTCGAGTGTAGTTACGATGTGTTGATTGTCATGATTGTTGTTGCAAAGTGAGATCGTGTTTTTTCAGTTGATATTTGTATTTTGTTGAGGATTTGGGATTAATTTCTGTTGCTTTTTTGTGCACTTTGAGAAAAAACATGTTTTCCGTTTGAAAAGCCACTTTCTGTTTCAAACAGCCGATTCTGAATTCCGTCCGTTTCCCGCGATCGCGGAAAATCACTGTCCCTACATTATCCTTATCCCTTGATTACCAAACAGTCATGAACATGCTATCATCAATACTACATTTTATCACACAAAATCAGAAGATCTAATATGTATTAGTATCTTCTACTGTTTTCAAAATAGATAGGGGAAGAAGAATGTGGGAGAGAGGTTTGAAGAAGTTGGCAGATAGCGGAAACAGAAAAAAGGGAGGCAACAGGAAGGGAAGCCCAAGGTATCAGGTAAGATATAGCAACATGCTCGCTCCAGGCTCTTTATTATTTCACCAATAGATTCATCCATATTGTGTTGCACTCAACCCATGCGAGGTACTGGAAATTGGGCCTGGCAGGAATGCAAAGCGCAAACTGGCTGCTTAGCTAAAGGGTAATCAGGCTGCTTTTATAGTAGTGCGCTTAGAGACTTCTGATAAAGCTGGTATTAAGTGCAATATAAGCAAGTACGGTAAATATCAATATCATTACTTGAGGTTTGGCCTCTTCTGTCTTGAATGGCAGGCACTTGTGTTGGTGAGGCAATAGACATGGCTGCTGCACTGCTACTCTGGACTACACCTTGGATCAACCCTTTGGCCACCGTAAGGGAATTACTGGAAGCACTGAGACGCTGCTGCTGGATGTGAGTTTGGATCTGTAGCAGGATGGCATGGTTGATCTTATTGTAGTCCTTGTACTGGGAGGCTTTGTAGATGAGGAGTAGGAGACCAAGGGAGCAGAAGATCTTGCGACACCACCAGCTGTTGGCGTGAAACACGGTCTGGAAGTTAAATATAAAAAAGGAACGGGTATTTCACAATTACTAAGTGCTGAGCTGTGATATGTACCATGTATTCTGCACTTGTTATTTCAATTATTGCACATTTCATGGTACCTGTATCCAAAAGGGTGTTCTATTTAACACCTCTTCATGTAGAAGTTGCAAGAGAGATTATTAATCAAGTATCACAATGGTGGAACCTGACTTTCCTTCTCCTCATTATTCAAATTAGATATAAAATTCTTTTGCAAATTAAACAGAACCTGGAATGAAATCCTGCAATAGAGAAATCAAAGTCCTAAAGATAAACTCTTAATCATTCCTAAATAGTTTTTCATACACTTTTAATACACTTCAAAATGTCCTGGAAACCCACCTGATCACTCGTATCCATGATGCGGAACATGATCCACTCAACAACCCAATTAACAAGAAGCAGCAGGAAGAGTGAGAACCTTGCCGATGCCGTCTGAGACGTGGATGTGACCATGTAAACTAGTAGGACGCCGACCACATAGTATATCACAGAGTTGAACCATGTGAACTCTCCTAGCATTAGTCTCTGGACCTGGGCGACTCGGTCAAAGGTTTCTGCAAACAGAGCTTTCTGCTCTAGAGTGCTACTCTTCATCTCTGCAAACACCTGAGATTAACGAAAAAGGAAGGGAGAGCATAATAACAATGTGCACTAATGAATAACTAAATACAACTTCAAGCTTGTCAAATACATCGGCCTGAATGCATTTAAAGATCACCTCACTTTGCATAGCTTTGCAAAGGAAGATATGGAGTTTATGTAACACATCAATTATAATACATAAACTTACAATACAGGTATATTGCATGGCCCATTTAAGCTAATCTATTACCATACAGCCCTTGACATGGTTTTGTTAAAGGACAAAAGAGACATCATGAAATAAAAGTTAAAGCTGACATTTTAAGTACCATCCTTGGTTTTGATTTCCTTCAGAATCAATGGTCTGTGACTATTTCTGTGTGACTGTTTCTATGGTAAAATCAGTGGCTGACAACCAGCCAGTGATGACAACTTTCACAAAACAATACACAGAAATTCAGTACCTCTTGTATACTATTGGTTGAGCTCTTTAATGCTTCATTGAGCTTTGCTTCCTGGGCAAGGATTTCTTTCTGGTTCTTCAGGCTCTCATTCTGCTGTTTGATCATATTTTCCTGTAACTTTCCTGTTACCTCCAGCTGAATAGCCACGTCCTCCGAGCTCTGGGTAAGCTTCTCAACAGTTTCCTCAGTCTGCTCATGCCAAACCTGCACACCATAAAATGTATTATCGTAAAAAAGAAAGAATAATAACTGTGTCTTGTATTAATTTAATTTTCCATTCAGTAGGGTTGTATTACTAAATCAGAATAAAACAAACATTTAACAATTGTACAACATAACATATTATAACTATAATCTCCTAATTTCATTTATGAAAGTTTATACAGTGATGAATCATCAACTGAAAACAATAAATATGAAATAAGCTTTATCATGATTAATTGATAGTGGGTATGTTGAATGAAATATGGAGAGATCAATAGTCGTGACAGGCCATTGCCAATTTGCGATTGATTGCATGTTTTTGGTAAATGGCACCGATGCTCACCCATGCACTTAACACAAAAATTAATCACCAACACCATCGCCATCACCAACATCAACACTAACATCAACAACTCCAACACCAAACTCAAAACCACCCTCTAACCAAGTACATGTACCTGACTCTGAAGAAAGAAGCAGATATCTTGTGTGTGGGTGAAGAACTCAGTGTAGGCATTGAATGAAATGCTGTCTCCTTTCATCGGGTTTAGGCAGTCTTTGATGTCCATTGTCTCATCACAATTATATGTATCAAAGCCAGCCTTGGCTAAGTGACAGTTAGCCAGAGTCAAGGCCATACGACTCTGCTCGTCATCTGTTAGCCTTTTACAACCTAAAATAAATGCAGAAAGAGTCGTTCGGTGGCAAATTATAAAGCTTGGAAACAGACATCAGCAAACATTGTACTGCATAAGGTCAATGGATATGATGTTTGTAACAAACCACAAAAATGATTAAGGATTGGGGGCCAATCAAAATTCATGTAAATTGTATCTAAACACAGAGGGGTCCATCTATGATGATTCTGTAGCTTCGCAAACTTTGGTGTATATAAATTTGGTGTAAGAAGTGTCATATCAATGTCTGATTGACTGAAAACATCTAATGCCAGCGCAATGTAAGCAGAGGAGACAGGTGTCCAGCAATGACAACATACAAATACCAGTTATGGTGATCGAGCCTTCTCTGTTTTTGCTCCAATCCAGTGGAATAAATTACCATCTATATCCATAATGCCAACTCCCTTGATCAAAATAAGACCTTGCTGAAGACCCACCTTTTTAAGGTCTGGATATCAGTTGTGGGTTGGTCTTTATGCACATCTTAGTTGTATTTAATTTTGTTTCTTTAAATTTTGTTTTGAATTCATCAAGACTACTTTTTATTTTCCCCGGTAATTTAATTGATAGGCAGAACACTGAGCACTGAGAAACATCTGCATTCAGTGCCCTACAAATGTTATAATTATCATTATTACATCATCAGAAATCAATATTTTTGCAGTCAATCACTTGGGGACCCTGGTTCAAAGCGTTTTGAGAGCAATGAGAGGCATCTCTAACACTAATAATGACTTGGTTTCAATTATTCAACACAATGATTAAGGGATACTACTCTGTTCGGCATTCCTTCTGCTTTAAATTTGTAGTTTGCCATGTTATGGGATTGGCAATGAACTTCTATTTTAACAAAAACACTTTTTAGTGCAGACATTATTTTCAAATGTCATGGTAACAAAACAATGATCTTAAAATTCATCAAAATAATAATTGAATAGTACACCCCAAATAATCATTCATTTAACTGGCTCTTACCAGCTGCAACAGTCTGCAAAGCATTGACCCAGCATTTTCCATACTTGGGGTGATGGCTGTCTCGTTGGATATTCATAACCTGTGTCTGACCTGCTTCGTAGTTCCCCATAACAGCTCCCTCCTTCAGGTTAAGATGTCCCCCTCCTCCAGGGTTGCCATGGTGACTAATGTCATCTGAGTCATGCTCAGCATTGCTGAACTGGGAGTGTGAGATTAGGCTTAGCACCAACAGTACATAGAAGAAGCCCTTGACAAGGATTGTATGGTGTCTTTTAGGAATCATTTTATGGACAATCATTGCAATAAAAAAAGCCTGAAAAGGAATAAAGAAAACATTTGTGATCAAGGAATATCATTAAATAAATATAGTATAATTAATGACAGCAACCAATATCAAAACAATCTTTATGTCTATTTTCTCAACAGAGCACCGTTAAACTTCAGGCCTCTGTCATCTCCATATCTGGCATATTCAACTTCTTGAATATAATACTTTCACTCAAAAAGATAATCATCACACTAGTCACATTTGTGCAAATTAATATGAACCCTGTCTGTCATAGGCCATATGTCAGAGGATAAGAAAGACAGATCTCCCTAAATCAATTTATTTTTGCAATATTCAAACAATATTTATCTAATATCTAGCTCTTCAAACCCTTCTGCTCCACATTAAGTTTCTAAAAGTAATCCATTCAGGCCATCAAAATCCTATTTCATATTTTGATGGCCTCTTAAAAATAAAGCAGTTTAGAAATAGTCCAATAATACATTAACCTCAATAGGGTTAGGTACTGTGTTCATCTTGTCATATCTTAAAACCAAGTTTGGGATATATTTTTCATCATACTCCTCTGAGATATGGGAGATATGAAAAAAAATTATGACATAAAAAGAAATGGAATGTGATATCATTACTTTGGTACCCGAACTTCGAGACCGTTAACTCGATCTGATATTCCGAGTGACAAATATGGGATTTTAGGGGGGAAAATATAAAATTCATGCAAAATCACGATCTTTCAAAACAATTAAAACTAATATTCTTACTTTACACAAAGTTTCACTTCTTTTCCATGCTTCTATTCTATTAGTCTCAAAATTGGTGATTTAGAGCCAACATGAAGTCCCTCACACATATAAATAATTCACTGCCGCTTTCAAAACATTGCATGCGGATGCGATAGGTACCGGGTCCGGTCCGAGCTTAGCCTCTTGTTTAGGCCCTGTCAGCTGCTTTCCGAGCGAACATGACGAAGCAAGGGAGAGAGCGAGGCAGAGCACCGCGAGACAGGCCTAATTCGCGAATTAGGAAATCCCTCGCTTCGCTCGGGAAGCAGCTGCCAGGGCCTCGACAAGAGGCTAGTCCGAGCTCGGACCCTCGCGCATGCGATGTTTTGAAATCGGCAGCGAATTATGGAAGCATGGAAAAGAAGTGAAACTTCTTATATTAGTTTTCATTGTTTTGAAAGATCGTGATGTTGCATGAATTTTATATTTCCCCCTCATAATCATATATTAAAATCCCACCTTTGTCACTCGGAAAATCAGATCGAGTTCATGGTCTCAGAGTTCGGGAAGGAGTGTACTGTAGCGGTAGAGAAGTGGAGCTTGCACAAATTCGCTCGAGGTAATAGGGGACACTCGAGGTCACCCAAGGGTTCATTACCATCCTGCCTGTGGGCAATCTACAGTAAGCCATTAATGTAGCCTGTACACGTACACAGCACACAATTTAAAAAATCATTTAAATATCACTTTGTGACCAAAAATACTAATTTCCATACAGTTGCAATTCATTTTTCATTAGTAACTTGGAGGTAATTTTTGTATCCACCTGAGCATTCGAAAACTTGAATTTTGGGCATATTTTTGTGTACGCCCTCTATTGTTGGAAAGCAATATGGCAAGACAATTGTAATTTTTCAATCTCTATTTTTAATTAAGAAAAAAATAATTTAAAGAATCAGATTTACTTAAGAGCCAAGTTAGAATCTATATGGTGAATAGCTGTAATGGAACTAGACAGCTGGCAGCCGTCTGTTTCGAGGAGTTTTTTAAACATTTTTAAAAAAAATTTCTCCTCGTACACAGACGGCTCGCTATCGTGCAGCCACCATTAGGGGACTTGCAATGCAAAACCCCCCCGTCGGGGCTCTTCAAATTTTGTCTTTAATGAATATTAACGTGACCAAAATGCAAATTTATAATATCTCTTGACAATTGCCAAAAAACAGAAAAAAATGAAGTTAAAAGGAACAAAAACAGTGACTTACCGCGCAAATTCACTTCCCCGTTTTATCCAATCTTAAGTACATAAACATATGGCCATCGAGTCCCCTGTACAGATCCCGCTAGAACTTCGGTCTCTGTATTTGGTGAGTGAAGGAGTTCAGCTGAACAACCAACAAAACAGAGACCGAAGCTTTTGGCAAATTTTGGTCTATAATGGAACCTTGCTTACAGTGTAAAAAAATCAATCATTTTTCCCCAAGCCAAGGCCAAAGAAAAAGAGAAAATAAACCAAACATTGCCAGCCTTATTTCACCACACAGGGAGGAGTATCACTATTCCCAGCAGGGTTGGCGATTTTTTTTATTTTTTTTTTAAAATCAAAAAAATCGGATTTGATTTAAATCAGATTTTTTTATTTTTTAAAAGTTCCTTCGAAAAAAAGGGTAATTATCCCCCCCCCCCCCTTACTCTTACAATGACATCAATATTGATGTTATACATTTCACCCCTAATATTGTTCTTAACCACATATTTTGTAATTAAAATCCAGTAAAAATGGACAATTAAAAATAAATTTCAGGAATCATGTATCTGAACTTAATTCTATCATACATAGGCCTATGAAGGAATATTCCATAGGGAATTCCCAGTGAGTAGAAAAAATTCCCCTCTGGGATTTTTCATTCAAATATTTAAAAAATCCAAGAGAAAAAAATCCCTTATCAAAACTGCCAACAAACCCTTTGCCAATTACTAGTATTCATGTATATTGTAAGAGAAATAATTCAAATCAATGATTTTTTTCAATTAGTCACAGCTTTACAATAGTCAAAGAGAGACTACAACTGTATATGTTTAGGATCTTTTTGATAAAAAGCTATTCTCTTGCTACAGATATAGATGCAAAACTCTCAGTTTGGAGAACAATATACATGTAGGAGATAGCTTAGTCAAAGGGTGACTATACTACATTCTGTTACTGTGATTTTTTTACATTAATCTACAATTTTTATTCCCATGTTCTCTACAAAAAAATCTGTTTGATCCATGAAGTATGAAAAAAAATCTACTTACTTTTAACTTAAAGGATAAAAACTGCAAAACTGCTTAAATTACAACATATGTATTACAAAAAGAAGTATTTTATTTCAAATGAGACACAGCTTACAACTGCCAATGATTGTAACTGAAGTACCTGCATCTTAACATTAAAATGCAGTGTTAAATGTTTATTCTGAGTTTTGCAAATTGTTGTTATAGAGCTCTTTCCATTATTACATGCAGATACAAAACTTCCATTATTTGTAGCACTGAACATAAAATGGGCTGCAGTGACTTAAAAAGAGAAAGCTTTTCTCAACAGTCAAATTATGACTGTACTACATTATGTTAATGTGATTTTTATAATTATGTTATTTAAAACATCAAATGTATGATAAATGTAACAATACGAAATAAGAGGCATGTTAAATATGTTGATTACATGCAGGTATCATTTTTTTTATTTTACATGACAGAAGTAGTTATGTGTAGGCGAAGGATCAAAACTGGAAAACTGCCAACAAACCTTTTCTCATTGACTTTTATATATATTATATTTATTTATTTTTATTTATTTATTGATATATTCATATTCCACAATCATCAAAGTACATTTCGTAATCATGTTTACAATGAAAAAAAATGCATAACATATGCAGGATTGAAACGTAGCAATGAAATGAAAAAAGTGGAGGGGCCTACTAAAAAGCAGAGCTTGTAAAATGTAGACCCCCTATCAAAACTTTATACAAGGGTAATATGATACAAATAGAGTAAAATAATCAGCAAAATTCTATAAAATTATATAGATATAAACACTGTAACACAAATGTATTAACAGTTACACTATATACAAAATTAAATATTGACTTAAAAAAATATTCAATACTACCGTGGATAAGTATGAAGTTCACAAATATTAGATTGAATCAATAAGAATTCAGGAGAAATTTTTTGATGAGTAATTTAAATCGTATAAGATTAGCTGCCTCTTTCATTTCTCTGTCCAGAGAATTCCAGAGTTTTGGTCCTGTGAAAAATACAGTTTTGCTAGAAAATACTGTTTTACTTTTAGGTAAGTGATAGTCATTTGATTGTCTCGTATTATATGAATGTAAAGTATTGTTTCTCATAAATTTCTTTTGTAGGACATTAGGCAAACTATTTCTATCTAGCTGATACATAAATTGGAATAGTTGCAAGCGGTACAGGTCATTGATTTTAAGGATATACGTTTCTGACGAAACAATTCATCCGTATGAGCTCTAAAGGACATATTGCATATTATTCTCAGTACTTTTTTCTGAAGTAGCAAGACTTTATTTAGTCTCGTTTGAGAGGCATTACCCCATGCCAGAATTCCATAATTAAGATATGGTAGAATTAATGCACAATACAACATGGATAGCGCCTGTGCTGGTAGAACGTATTTAAGCTTATTGATGACTCCAATATTTCTTGACACAGTTTTGCAAGTATTGTTGATATGAGCATTCCACGTAAGCTTGTTATCAATAGTAAGACCTAAAAATTTTGTTGTTTGCACTTCTTTGATTTCAGTATTATCTAACAATATTTGATGCAGTAGATGTTTCAATGAATGACTAAAAAGCATATAATTAGTTTTTTGCAGATTCAGTGACAATTTGTTGGCTTTAATCCAGTTTGTTACTTTTTTAAATTCTGTATTCATAGTGCTCACAAGTACATGTGGATCATGGTGTGTATAGAAAATATTGGAATCATCAGCAAAGAGAATAAATGAGAGAACATGAGATGAATTTTTCATATCATTAACATAAAGTATAAATAACAAGGGGCCAAGAATACTACCTTGTGGAATTCCACAGGAAACTGGCCTTGTTGGAGATTCTGATTCATTTACTGTAACAAACTGAATTCTATCAGTAAGATAACTCCTAAACCATTGTAAAGCTGTCCCTCTGATACCGTAATTTGATAGCTTACATAACAGTATTTCATGATCTATTGTGTCAAATGCTTTTGAGAAGTCAAGGAATAATCCTACAGTATGATCAGAATTATCAAAAGAAGTAGATATTTTATTTATTAATGTCAATATAGCATGAGTTGTATTATGTTTTTCTCTAAAACCAAATTGATTATCACATATAATACTATATTTCTTAAGGAAAGCAACTGTCCTTTTATAAATGATCCTTTCAAGAATTTTTGAGAACGAAGTTAACAAAAATATTGGGCGATAATTACTAGTAATTAATTGGTCCCCCTTCTTGAAAATGGGTATAACTTTGGCTATTTTCATCTTCTTTGGGATCTGGCCAAGCTGCAATGATAAATTAAATATATGAAGCAGGGGATCAGCAAGAGAATGTATAATGTTTTTCAATACTTTATTTGTAATGCCATCATATCCGGGTGTCTTTCCTGCTTTCAAATTAAATACAATCTCAAGTAATTCTTTTCTATGAACTGGAGTAAGAAATATTGAATTATCATTTTGTTTGTCCAAAAAGTCCTTAAACGAATTTTCTACAGGGATAATATTTCCAGCTAACTTTGGTCCAATTTGAGAGAAATATGAATTAAATTTATTTGCTATAGAATGAGTATCTTCAACCATATTTCCATCTACACATAATTTATTAACAGCACTAGATTTGTTAATTTTGTTTAGAGCCCCATTTATTGTTTTCCATGTATTTTTAAGGTCGTTTTTATATGATTGTAATTTTTCTGAATAAAACCTCTTTTTTGCTATTCGGAGAGTAGTTGTTAAGGTATTTTTATAAGACGTGTATCTATTCCGTGAAACATCATTTGGATTTGATATATAAGAAACATACAGATTATTTTTCCGATTGATAGACCTTAATATCATTTTTGAAACCCATGGTAGCTTTGGAACACGTTTATAGTCGTAATTTCGATATTTCTTTAAAGGAACACAAGAATCTAAGCAATCATTGAAACATTTCAAAAATATGTCAAATGAGTCATCGACATTCTCTTTCGAGTTATAAACGTCAGACCAATCAACAGAGCTTAAATCTTCTTGGAGGCGTTCAATATTTTTGTCACTAAAGTTGCGGCAGATCCTATATTTCTTTTCCATTTTTGCGAGTGATTGCATTGTTTGGATATGGGTAAAAATAAGAAAATGATCGGATATGTCTGTCGTTACAATGCCAGCTTTCGGAAGAGGGTGAGAGTTACAGAATATATTATCTATAAGCGTAGCAGAATGATCAGTAATACGGGTTGGTCTAGAAATAATCGGCAAAAAAGTAGAAGTTAACATTAATTCAAGGAAATCGTTTGTTGCAGAGTGATTACTGGTCAAGAGATTAATATTGAAATCACCAGTGATGATACAATTGTTATTTATCAATTCTCCGTTTTGCAAAAGTTCATTAGTAGCAAGTAAAAAATCTTCTATACAAGAAGTTTGAGGAGGTCTGTAGATGACACCTATTAGAGTTTTCTTATATTTTTGAAGTTTTACTTCTACAAATAAGGATTCGATGATATCATTCATATATTCAAATTCATGTCTAATTGCATAATCAAATGAAGACGGAATATATAATGCTAGTCCACCTCCAATTTTATTTTTCCTATTGTTTATAACAATATCATAATTCGGGATGGTGCATAAGGAATTAGGTGTTTCCGTGAACCAAGTTTCAGTAAGAGCAATGATTGGGGGATTGGCAAATTGTGTATTTTCTAATAATAATCGTAATTTCTCGAAGTTTTGGTTAGCGCTTCTTATATTCAAATGCAAAATAAAAACATCATCTTCTCCAATCAATTTAGCATAGTCTTTGAATGAATTTTCTGTATAATATGGAGAGGAAAGATTGTATGCTTTATCATGAATATCGAATTCAACTTGAAGTTCATCAAAATTATTTGTAAGAATATCAGTAGAAAATCTATCAAATGGAGTATGATGATTTGAGATAATATTGCTTTTATCCTGACTTGGATGATTTAGTAATAAGAAATCATCATTATTCAGATGATAAAATGGGAAATCACGCATATTATCCACCATTATGAAATAGAATATATTGCCATTTTAAATCAAAATCTTTTTATATATTTTTTTTACAAACTGCTCTCTGAAAAGTCTTTGGATTATGTGAAAACTTTATGTTAAGAAAGAAATTGACTAATAATAACTGACAAAGAATGTAAAATTTCAGAAGAAAAACTCGACATAATTTACAAAAAATGAGTACCTATTGACAACAAACATCTGTAGTTTTTAAGAAATTACCTGATTTTATTAATTTGATTTTAATTTGTTTTAAGTAGATATGAAGACTTTGATGATCTTTAATTGATATAAAGTTAATTCAAAGTTTTTCAGTTGACTTGAAGAATTAAAACTGCATTGAACAAATACTTTGTCCATGATTTGTACATTTTTCAATGGAAGTGATTTAAATCAATGAATGATTTTTTAAAAAAAATCATGGTGATTTAATTAAATCGCGATTTAAATCACGATTTAAATCAACGTGATTTAAATCCGCCAACCCTGATTCCCAGACTTAGAGAACAAGGTTATCAAATATCATTCAATCATTTACAAGTGCTTTATGTTTAGATGCAATTCTAACAAAATCAGCAAGCGCTTATTGGCACTCACATTAGATTGTGGCTCGAGGCAATATTAATAAGGCACACGCACAGGTACAGTCACAACCCAGGGAGCTCCCGCGGCCGCCCGCGCGGGCGGGAGTTCCCTGCCTGGGTTAAGTCAAAGCCAAAGCCAAAGGCAGCTCAGCTGCCATGCATTCTCAGTCTCTCTCAAGTCTCAACTCACTCACTTAAAGTTAAAAACAAGTTTGAATTTGATCCCGGTCAACACTCATAAATTTGATAAACTTGAAATGGGTACTTTCAGTTCAAACCATGAAGGTTATATAATGAAAACTTACTGAAATACTCTAGGCCCTATTTTCTTTGCCGCTAGTTGTTCAAAATATAACATGTTGTTGGTTGGTTGGTTGAGTTTAGTGTAGAGGTGGCGCTATCCATCGATATCCGATGATTTCCGCCAGGCTAAACGAGAGGGATTTCACCCTCCCCTGTACAGCTCTCGACATTCGATTTTGTTATATTGCACTGTTTGTGAGATATAGATTCACCGAGGAAAGGCGTTGTGTAGTATTCAAATCTTATGAGTATTTTGTTTAAACATCGTTTGTTAGATTTAACAGTTAGTACTCGTGCTTATGTTTTCCTTTCATGGATGTGGGTGTTAGTTTATTGGTTTTAATAAAGTGTCTTTCGAAAGCATATAAGCGCTGTACTGCCGTACCTTTGTTTTATTAAAAATCCGAGAGAAACAGAAGAAAGAAAATGGTATCTATATGGAATTCCCAATATAATATCCAGATATATTATGTTTTGTTGTCTTTTTTTAATTCTCTTTTTTTTTTTTTCACCTCCTCTCTATTTACATATATACATTTATACATTATTATGCGACATACTACTTTAAAGTCAGCCTAAAAAATAAGCCTGAATATATACACACAACAAAATAAAAAACAGCCTCATATATAGGTATTCACATGTATTAGGACATGTACATATATGTATGTTTATATATTCTCTAGAGTTGGTTGTGCTAGTTTTCAGTGAACTAGTGCTAGTTTTCAGTGAACTTATATCTACGGTACCGGTCGTCGTGTACGTACGGTACGCCTAGCCTAATTCTAACGAGAGAAAATGTGCTAAAAAATAATGCTAAATTGCTCGGCTTCTGCTTGGCTCAGCTGCTGCTCGTCATGATAAACTTAATTATTTCATTCTTCTTCTTCTTCCTCTTCTTCTTCTTCTTATTTCTTCTTCTTCTTCTTCCTCGATCTTCTTCCTCTTTTTCTTCTTCTCCTATATTGTCAAGTGAAACAAGGATTATATTCCTCCCTGAACATGTGGAATTAGCTATACTATATCAAGTTGGTCCTTATTGTCAAATCTGTAAAAAAAAATAATAATAATTCAAACAATAAAAAAAAAGTAGTGAGTGAGGGACATCATTGACTGTCTCATATTGTCACTGAGTTGTGCTTACAACCGTTTGTGAAAAATAGGTGAAATTTTGAAATGTCATAACTTTACAACCGATTTTGATGAAAATTTTCAGCATTTTGCTTGTTTGATTTTTCTCTATTTATTCAAGTCCACATTTCTTTTGGGTGGACTTGAACTTTATTCCTTTATCATCCTCTGCATTTAATACGTTATTTAAAAAAAACTTTTTCATAAGGCTCGCTAACGCTCACCGCAGCAATTTCTCCCTTAATTACACTCCCTTGAAAACGATTTGATAATCATTCTGTTTCTGTTTCTTCCAACTATGGAAAATTTAGAAGGATCAACTAGAAATATACAAAAAGAGTAGGCCTAAATAGGAATTATAAGTAATAAATAATTCAAATATATTTCGTACGAAATCCCCGCTTCAAAATACCAGCTGACCCTAGCTCCCATCAGTATTTCACGAAAGTGCAGGATGTTTTAATTCGTTATGAGTAAAAGTTATCCCAGGACAAATTTCCAATTGAATTGAATATCCAAATTGAAAACAAATTGAATACAATTTTGGCATTTGGTTTCAATTCGGAGTACATGGAAAGTGCCATGGGTACCGGTTGAAACCAACTGGTCCCACTTATTGAAACCAATTGACTATTCTAAAGTCAATGCAGTGCCATTAAACGGATATATATATCTCATTGATCAAAATGCGAGTGCACTGTTTTTAAATTCATGATACATACCTGTCTCGCTAATTAAGCAAACAATGCGAGCGCGAAGCGCGAGCTGAAATTTTTGTATTGGCCCCAAACAGGGCCATTTTAAGGAATCCATTATTAAGAGTATTGTCTCACCATTATAGTCATCTAATGCGATCGATCAAGTGCCAAGCGCTTTCGATTCTAAGAATTACATCTAAACACATCAAGTGTTTGTATTATGCATGATTACGCCTCTCACTATCACATATTGCGAGTGCGAAGTACAATGCAAAAAACAAAAATTGTATTTATGCGATTATGCATTATAAATATGCAAATAAGCTGATCACAGTCATGATCACAATTAAATACAATAGAAACCATTTAGTTAATTGTCCCATCTTTAAACTGGGCGTTGTGGCGTGCGCCTGTAATCCAAGCTGTGGGGAAGTTACAAATTGATGCAGAGGTTCGAGCCCTGGTCACGTCTTTCGGATGGTGACGTTAAAGGTCGGTCCCAGACGTAAATAATCATATCTGATTGATACACGTCTGACAAAACTCAAATACACACACACAATTGGTTATTTGTCCCAGTTGAACCCAATTGGCTAAAATTGGTCTCAACTATAACCGATTCGGGGACCAAGTGGCCCAATTACTAAAACCAAGTCGGGGACGAAGTGGCCCAGTGGGTCCAATTAAAACGAGTCATCAGAAACCAATTATTTGGCATTTGCTTGCAGGGTCCCATTGTAATTCCATTGGAGAACAATTTATTGAAGACACATTGGGACCAATTGGCACCATTAGACATCATTAGACACATTGGGACCAATTGGCACCATTAGACATCAGTTAGGGGCTTGCCTCCTGTACAAGCTTTGCTTTTTTCGGCAAGTCCCTCCGTTTTACTTTCAAATACAAATGTCATTTCAGATAAATTTATTTACTCAATTGTGTTCTTTAAATTTATGATTACATGTATTTATGTATACATATTATATTTCGTAGTATTTTCGACCTTGTTTTGTTATGTTTATTATATTATTGTTATGTTCATTATACTATTGTGAAACGGAAATAAATAAATCAAATCAAATCAGTTGGCCTTCAATAATGGTCCCCCTTCGATCAGTAGCGTACCTATATAGGATTTTCCACAGGGGGGGGCAAAATCGTCCGCCACAAAAATTTTACAAGCAAAAAAAAGGTCTTCAACTACAAGCCTTTAAAGGAGGCTCGTCAGGGATCAGTTGTGACTCGTCAGGGGGGGGGCGCAGTCCCCCCCCCCAAAAAAAGGTACGCTAGTGTCCCCCATTGAATTCTAATTTGGACCAGTTGGACCTATTGAAACCCATTGATGCCAATTGAATCCAAATTGAAACCAATTGAAAATTCAATGGGTGTTCAATTAGTCTCAATTCGAATTTTGTCCTATATAGGAACCATAAACTCACATGTATGATTTAGTGGATATAGTTTGCAATAAGCTAAACGTATAGGGAATTGTCACGGCAAAGCACTTGTAAGATTACGTATCTTTAGAATGTAAAAATTAGGCCAATTTAAGCATGGAATCCACACATTTACAGCAGTATTAACTATTTTGATGATTAATAAGAATATTTTTTTCTGAAGGGGGGTGATATTATACATGCCATCCCCCTCTCCAAAAAGTTAGGGGGATGTCCCCCGGGATTTACGCCCGTGCCATTTTAAGCACTTTTGGTAAACATAAACAAGATGGGAATCTACTAACGAATTGATGCGAGCGCGAAGCGCGAGCTGAATCTTTTTAATATTCTGACTTTAAATTTGGAATCCTATATAGTTCTAATCCCTATAAGTGGACATTAAGCACTTTGTGTAACCATGATGCGGGTGCGAGCTGAAATTTCTTGAGATTCGATCTGACCTAAAATTTTTAAATTCTATATATTGGAAATCATGAACAGGATAGGTAACTACTCTCAACATTTTATGCGAGTGTGATTGAAGCGCAAGCTGAAAATTTTTGATATTCCTACCCAAAACTGGACATTCTAAGCACTTTTTGTAACATGTATGAACAGGATAGGTATTGATGCGAGCGCAAAGTGCGAGCTGAAAGATTTTGATATTCTGACTCAGGGTGCTCATAAGCACTTGCCCGATGCCCGCGGGGCAAGTATAAAAGTTATAGTCGGGCAAGTGTTTTTAAGCAAAGATCAAAACTACTTGCATGAATTGGGCAAGCCAAATTCTCACAGTAGAATGACCAAGATTAGGGTCGATACGATCGATATTGACCCTAATTTTGGTAATTGTAGGCCCCGGGGGCCACTTCCATTCACGAGTGGATACCATACGCGACCATGGGGTCTCGAAAAGCCCGGCGAAAAGCACCCTAAACAGCTAAACACGTAATTTCCATATTCTGATAATGCACCCCTTAACAAGTATTAGCGTGTGAAACCCTACCCTTAACAAGTATTGGAAACAAAACGATACTCTTGGCAAATATTAATTCCCTGAAATGAACCCCTAAACAAGTACAGGAATGTTTTATTCCCGGTTTTATTGTTACGGGTCCTTCGGTCGTCTGCTTTACGGTTTAGTACGACCGGCTATACACCTCGCGCAAATCGGACTCTATATAAACACGAAGTGTTGGGGCAAAAAGGACATCCTTTATAAAACGTCTTAAATTTGTTTTATCATCCCTGCAAATTCGACCCTAAACACGTAATTTTCCTAGCGAAATAGATACCCTTTTTTCATTATTTTTGTGTGTTTTGACACCCTTTTCACGTTACGTACGTAACGTTCCCTATCGTGAAAAAGACATCCCTTTTACGTGTTTTTTTGGTCGCGCATGGTATCCAAGTGGCCCCCCCCCCGGGTTGTAGGCAAGATAAAATCACCTTGGAAAAAGAAATGCAAAAGGCAAGGTAAATCAGTTCATGTCAAAAGCAAGGGCGGAAATCTGTTTCCAAAGGTAGGGGACAAGGGGCTGGAAAATTTGACAAACAAAAAAAAAAGAAAAAAAAAGGTTGTTATCTCTAGTGTAAGATTATTTCGACCAAAATAAATTTGACAAGCAAAAAAAAAAAGTTTTAACCCAATAAGTATAGGTTCATCTCGTCCAAAATACATGTTTTATTTCAATTTCTTTCTTTAATTCCATCATAGACCGAAAATATATAGTAGGGGGCATTTGACTTTGTGTTCCCCCTACTATTTTGCGTAGGGGGGACACGTCCCATGTCCCCCTGGGATTTCCGCCCCATGGTCTAAAGAGAGAAAAAGTTCAATGGTTTAAATAACCGCAAAACTTTCCTTAATTTGAATAGGTATTTTGGGCAAGTGAAATAGATTTTTGGGCAAGTATGGCAACAACTTAAAAATTTACTTGCCCGACGCGGGCAAAAAAATATGTTGGTGATAAAGCGGATGGTCATCTAACTAAGCAGAGGCGAGCACTGAAAATTTTTGATATTCTGCATGACCTATAAACTTTGAACCTTCTACCGACAAGCGCATTGTTATGCACAGATCTAGTAGGCCTATGTAACAAAACATTTCATGCGAGCACGAAGCACGAGCTGAAAATCTTTAATATTGAATTCAACCTAAAATAGACATTTTAAGCACTTCTATCTACACTCTTAAAAAAAACCCGACCACAACGTGGTCATTTTTAACCACGTCACCGGGGCCAACTATGCATGCATAGTTGGCCCCGGTGACGTGATCGAACATGTAAATTTGGCGCCCCTATGTGAAACATGAATTTCAAGCTGGCAACCCCAATTATCAATTTGGCACCGCGTAGGCCTACCCCCTCCCAAGAGATTAGCTAGGGTCAATTTGGTGCCCCTTCATTTTAGGTCAAACATCAATTTGGCCCTCGATCCCTCCTCAGGTCAAACATATGATAAAATTATCGCTCCAAATAAGGTGTAATTGATTGGCCTGTACGTACGTCGAACACCGGAGTCAACAATACGTCAGCGCACCCCCGCTCTTTTATTACTTTTTCTGGCCTCTCTTCCTCTCTTCAATTCAATTCAAAATTCAATTCATTTCTCTTCTCAGCTTCTCTCGCCTTCCCTCTTTCTCATCATGCCCTATATACCCTAGATCCGTTCTCTTTCTCTTGTTTTCCTTGTTTCCCTTCTTTTTTTCTTTTTCTTTCTTCCTCTGATCCCTCTTTCTTTTTATTTATTCTGATCTCTTTCCCCATTTTCTCTTTAGGTTTCCCTCCTTTTTTCCGGCCTCGAATCTCCCTTTTCTTTATAATATTCCCTTTCCCCTTGTACGCCTCGCCCCGAGGGCCCAGCTCCCCTCAAATACGCGCATTGATATAAAAGCGACTGCGACCCCCTTGGCCTTAATTGGCGACACATGAAGAGCGAAAAAGAAAAACATTGCTGTATTCATGTACCTGTTCGGCTCGCAAATTTGAACTCGCATTTAATATGTACATGATCATTAAATGCTTAATATAATAATGTTATAATTTAATTACGACTCAATCAGCTCACATTCACACTCCAGTACGTTCGCAGATCGTTGAGGCACCATATTAATGGGGTTATGCATGGGGTTATACCGTTATAATGATAATAATAAATCTTTCAACAGTGGAGTTCATCAAGGACATCGCAATCAACAAATATTTTTGATGGGAAAATATTGTTCATACACCATTGTCATTGTCAGTTTCAGTTTTCAGTTTGGTTTATTCCATTTCAACTCAAATCAATTTTAACAGCAAAAGAAATCATTACAAAGATATAAATGAATATGGAAGTATATACAGTATGACAATGTGGCATATATAAGTAAATATATACAATAGACACGAAACAATATAATCATTGTATAATCTTTACTATTTAAATAAATGTTGAGGAAATGGAGGGATCCACTAAAAAGCAGGGCTTGTTGAGTGTGGATTCCTCAAAGAATAAGTTAAAAGACAGGTTTGTAGGTATAAGTATAAATGCAAGAACGAGAAAAAAAAATCGTAAGAAAGCTATTGTGATGGATGGAGTACGGAAATGATGGATGAAAGTGAAAAGATAGATAACCGAGAAGAAAGACTGGTGCACCTGTGTGGATGAAAGAGAATGAAGGGGGAAATAAGGGTGATGGCAGATGGAAGGGAAGGACATAGAGGAAAGAAGAGAGAGAGAAAGAGAGAAGTTGGGTCCCGAGCGCTCAATTTGGACTTACTCTATAAGATTCGAGAATGTGCTTTTTTAGCTTGATTTTAAAACAGTTCAGACCGACGGAGTTAATGATGTCGTGACTGAGTGTATTCCAGTATTTAGGACCGTAAAAGGAAATTGTTTTTTGTGCGAGTTGAGTGCGGGTACGGGGAAGGTGAAAACGGAGTGATTGTCTTGTTGGGTAATTGTGAATGGCGTTATTTTTTGTAAACATGTTAATTAATATGTTTGGGAGTTGGTTTGAATTCAATTTGTACATAAATTGCCCTGTTTGAAAAAGAAATAGATCTGGAAGTTTTAAAATATTGGACTTGTAAAATAAATTGTTAGTATGAGAACGAGGAGGAGCATTATGTATAATTCTTATAATGTTCTTTTGTAAGATGAGAATTTTGTCTGTAAGATATTTGTTGGCGTTACCCCATGTCATTATTCCATAATTCAGATAGGGAAGTATTAAGGAGGAATATAGTGTAAAAAGTGTTGATTTTGGAAAAAAGTGTCTTATTTTATTCATTATACCAATGTTCCTTGATATAGTTTTGGATATATTTTGAATATGAATGTTCCATTTCAATTTATCGTCAATCATGAGACCTAAAAATTTAGTTGAAGAGACCCTATTTAGAGCAGTATCGTCCAAAAGGATGTCTCCAAGTAGATTTTGCAAAGTGTTACTAAATAACATAAAGTTTGTCTTCAGGATGTTAAGGGATAATTTGTTTGCTTTAACCCATTCAACTACATGTCTCAGTTCACGATTTATAGTAGACAATAGTGTATTTTGGTTCGCATGGGAATAAAATAAGGTCGAATCGTCTGCAAATAAAATGAAAGATAGAACATCTGAAGATTTATAAAAGTCATTTATGTATATTATAAATAACAAGGGACCTAGTATACTACCCTGTGGAACTCCACAATTTATTGGTCGCAATGCAGAACTGTGATTATCTATTTGTACAAATTGTTTTCTATTCGATAAATAATTCCTGAACCATTCCAAGGCTTTCCCTCTAACACCATAGTGTGACAACTTTACTAATAGGATATCATGGTTAATTGTATCGAAAGCCTTGGAAAAGTCCAGGAATATTGCAATTGTATGTAAATGTTGATCAACGGCATGTGATAATGTATCGATGCATTTCAATACCGCTTGAGTTGTATTGTGATTTGCTCGAAAGCCAAACTGTGATTCGCAAAAAATATTATGTTTGTTTAAGAAGTCTGTTACTCTAATAAATACGATCCTTTCCAAAACTTTGGATAAGGATGGTAACAGTGATATTGGTCTGTAGTTTTTTGTTTCAGATGTGTCTCCTTTTTTGAATATCGGGATTACTTTCGCAATTTTAATGTTATTTGGTACAATGCCACTAGTGAGTGATAGGTTAAAAATGTGGGCCAGCGGAGTCGCTATTGTTAAGATTATGGATTTGAGGAGACAGTTATCAATTTCGTCGTGTCCTGAGCTTTTCTTTCCTTCTAACCTATTCACTATACCGATAATTTCCTCACGGTCAGTAGGGACAAAAAACAAAGAAGATTGGTTATTATTCCCCAGATAATTATCAAATTTACTGCCAGTTGTCGGAATATTTTCAGCAAGTTTTTCTCCAATTTGAGAGAAGTACGAGTTAAAAATCTCAGCTATCGCTTGAGGTTCTTCAATAAGATCGTTAGTCTCTGATTTAATTTTGATAATATTTTGCGTTTTACTGTTTCTGTTTAATGTTCTGTTAATTATTTTCCATGTGTTTCTCATGTTATTTTTATTAAGCTCAAATTGCATTGCATAATAATGTTTTTTCGCTTGTCGTAGTAAATTGGTCAAAATATTTTTATATCGAGTGTATTTTTCACGAGTCTTATTATTTGGATTAGTTTTGTATTTATAAAACAGATTATTTTTCCGGTTTATCGATCTTAAGATAGATTTAGTCACCCATGGAGATCTAGGGTATTTTTTATAGTTATTCACTCGTTCTCTAAATGGTATACAAATATCAAATTTATCCTTTAAAATATCAATAAAATTATTGTAAGCCTCATTCACGTCTTCAGAATCATAAATTTGTTGCCAGTTAACTGTACTTAAATTTTCATTCAGGCGCTCTAAATTTCTGGCATTTAAACATCGAGTTTTTATTTTAGAATTACGACTTTCATCTCGTGTGTTTAAAAGAGTTGTTCTACAGAAAATAGGGTAATGGTCAGATATATCAGAAATAACGATTCCTGATTCTAAAGGCATATCTTGCATATTAGTAAAAATGTTATCAATTAATGTGGAAGATCGATCTGTTACTCTCGTAGGTTTAGTTATGGTAGGTAAAAAAGAAGCCGAAAGAATCATTTCAAGAAAATCGTGAGGAAATCCTTGAGCATTGGACTGCAACAAATTGGCATTGAAGTCACCCATTAAGAAACAGTGTTTATTTTGAATAATTGGACTTTGTAAAATGTTTTGGATGGGGTCCACCCGCCAGTCATAAGGACCACTGGTCATAATACCCGCTAGTTATAAGGACCGCTAGTCATAATAGTCATAAGGGTCGCTATTCATAAGGGGCTTTGTTCATAGAGGTCGCTAGTCATAATCAACGATGGGGGTCGCCATTCATAATCAAACATGAGGGTCGCTAGTCATAATAAAGGAAGAGGGTCGCCAGTCATAAGGAGGAAAAAGGTTCGTTGATCATAAGGGTCGCCATTCATAATAGTGGATGAGGGTCGCCAGTCATAATAGTAGAAGGGGTTCGCCAGTCATAATAATGGATGAGGGTCGCTATTCATAGTAATGGATGAGGGTCGCCAGTCATAATAGTAGAAGGGGTTCGCCAGTCATAATAATGGATGAGGGTCGCAAGTCATAATAGTAGACGGGGTTCGCCAGTCATAATAATGGATGAGGGTCGCTATTCATAATAATGGATGGGGATCGCCAGTCATAATAGTGGATGAGGGTCGCCAGTCATAATAGTAGAAGGGGTTCGCCAGTCATAATAATGGATGAGGGTCGCCAGTCATAATAGTAGAAGGGGTTCGCCAGTCATAATAATGGATGAGGGTCGCTATTCATAGTAATGGATGAGGGTCGCCAGTCATAATAGTAGAAGGGGTTCGCCAGTCATAATAATGGATGAGGGTCGCAAGTCATAATAGTAGACGGGGTTCGCCAGTCATAATAATGGATGAGGGTCGCTATTCATAATAATGGATGGGGATCGCCAGTCATAATAGTGGATGAGGGTCGCCAGTCATAATAGTAGAAGGGGTTCGCCAGTCATAATAATGGATGAGGGTCGCCAGTCATAATAATGGATGAGGGTCGCCAGTCATAATAGTAGAAGGGGTTCGCCAGTCATAATAATGGATGAGGGTCGCCAGTCATAATAATGGATGAGGGTCGCTATTCATAATAATGGATGAGGGTCGCCAGTCATAATAATGGATGAGGGTCGCTATTCATAATAATGGATGGGGATCGCCAGTCATAATAGTGGATGAGTGTCGCTATTCATAATAATGGATGGGGATCGCCAGTCATAATAGTGGATGAGGGTCGCCAGTCATAATAGTAGAAGGGGTTCGCCAGTCATAATAATGGATGAGGGTCGCCAGTCATAATAGTAGAAGGGGTTCGCCAGTCATAATAATGGATGAGGGTCGCTATTCATAGTAATGGATGAGGGTCGCCAGTCATAATAGTAGAAGGGGTTCGCCAGTCATAATAATGGATGAGGGTCGCTATTCATAATAATGGATGGGGATCGCCAGTCATAATAATGGATGAGGGTCGCCAGTCATAATAGTAGAAGGGGATCGCCAGTCATAATAGTGGATGAGGGTCGCCAGTCATAATAGTAGAAGGGGTTCGCCAGTCATAATAATAGATGGGGATCGCCAGTCATAATAGTAGAAGGGGTTCGCCAGTCATAATAATGGATGAGGACAATGGTTTGATAACTTTCACAGTGGCGTACCGTGGGTCACGGCATGGGGGGGGGGCGCCAGCAAAATATTTGAATCACTGAGTGATTGCCAGTTATCATGGTTATACTGACCACAATTAGACCACAAACAGCGAGATTTTAAGAAATATATTTTAGGAATCCACTTAGAGTATGCATATCTCACCATAGTCATCTTATGCAAGTGCTAAGCGCTTGCTGATTTATTAGAATTACATCTGAACACATGAAACGCTTTTTGCAGTCAATGCAATTTTGATTATCAAACGCATCTGACAAATATTGCGAGCGCGAAGCGCGAGCTGAAAATTTAAATAATATAGACCTATAGTGGGGCATTCTAAGGTTTCTTTGTAGGAATTAACTAGGACCATATACGTATTTCATTAACCAAATCATGCGAGCGAGAGCTGAATTTTTTGTTATTCAGATTAGGAGAAGGGATATTTTAAAGACAGATTTTAGAAATTCATGAAGAGCTGTCATATCTCACCAATCCACTAAAGCGAACGTAATAATGGAAGGAAATGTTTCATAGATACGAAGACCTTAACATGGGGCAATCACTTTTTGAGTCATGAAAAAGAAGCTATGTCACTAAATAAAACAGTGATAACTCAAGTGCTAGGAAACATATTTGGTTTATATTGACTTGAAAACGGGATGTTTTAGTACAACAGGATTATATATCTCGTGAAACAGACAATGCGAGCACCAGGAACAATGAAGACGTAGGCCCTGGGCAAATTATGTTTCATAAAGGTATGATTAAAATGTTTCTTATGTAATGTAACAATTATCATATAATATAACATTATAATGAATAATATTTTCCTCTTCACCGCTACGTTTCTCTTCCATTCTCCCTCTTTTCTCATTTTCCCCGTTTGTTTTTTTGTTCAGCTGATTGGAGGGGGGGGGGCCTGCCCCCCATGCCCCCCTTAGTTACGCCACTGTGTGTCCATACGGCAACCCCCTCCAATATTATCTTTTTTTATCCATCATGATGATGGTTTAATGGATTTATTATATGTTTCAATTTTTTTGACATTCCATCTTAATCCCTTCCCAAAGACCCAACATTGATGAATTTGAAGAAACCGGGGTTTCTCTTCAATGACATAAGTATTTCGTTTGGAAGTGGTGAACTGGCTCTTTATTTGCATTTTATGATTAAATAATATTGTTTTATTTGTTTAGCGGTATTTTAGGAAGAATTTTCACCAATAGAACAATTATCTCTTGTGATATTTTTTTCATTTCTTTCGTAGAAAGTGTGTGTATGTGTGTGTGTGTGGGGGGTGTTTGTTCGGGCCATCTTCCCCTCCTTGAAGGGGGGGGGGGTATATCCCCATCCCCGGGATTTACGCCAGTGCTGCTGCATGTTTGTAATATTTTTGCTGATTATGTAATTGTGTACATTTCCGATTCTCTATCTGGATGAGCGTGGGTCTAGTATTCTTCTGTATTCTATTCTTCAATAATCAAGCAGTCTTATTTATATCATTAGTTTTGGGGTGTAACAATTCAAGGTGGGGGATGTTAACTTGTTCTGATTGGTCTATAGGTAACTGTCTATCAAACTTTCTCTGGTATAAGGGGTGTGGTGATGCTCTGTGCAAGTGACTCGGGCTGGAAGTGTGAGTCCTACTTCTTCCTTGAAGTTAGCTGACATCACTGGAGGTTGGTCATTAATGGTCAAGGTTTAGGATTTAAATGGCATTGGGGTTTTTGGATTCTTAGATGACATTGGGGGAGTTTGTAAACAAGTGAATGTGAATGACTGAAAGGATAACAGGAACTTAAATACATACTACATAAAATACTACATAACAATTCAATGCGATTTACAGGTATGTTTACATGAAATTGATAAGTGGTATATAAACAATTGTTTAAAGATCAATGTTACTAGAATAAGTATTATGCTTATTTCAACTCGTTATTAAAAAAACAAAGGAAAATTTTATATAAAGCTTAATGGCAACTCAAACAAGTTAATTCTGTAAGATATTTAGGTGTTGAAGTTAATAATAATCTCATATGAAATGTTCATGTCAAACATCTATGTAGATCAATAAGTTAAATGCTTTACGACATTTAAGTAAAACTCTTAAACCAGACTTACATAATACTTTATTGAAAAAAATAATCAGTCATGTATAGATCATGCTCGTTCCGTTTGGGGTAATTGTTCATTGAAAAACAGGGAACTTAATAGACTGCAAAGGCGAGCGGCACGTATTGTAATGAAAGAATATGATTTTCTATTAGTTGTACAGATTTAACTGAAATTGTGACAATCTTTTGATACAAGGAGGGATTTTTTTATGTATTTTAGCTTCTACCAATGTATATATGGACTTGCCCCTATTAGACTCTGTAATGATATTGAACTATTTACTGATAGACATGGATACACGTAATGCTGATTCACTGAATGCTGTATTACCTATAAGCCAAATATTGAAAGTTTCAAGCAATCCTTTAAATTTAGTGCAATAAAGACATGGAACTCCTTGTCAAATGAACTCCAGAATATTTCTAACCTCCTACATTTCAAGAGGTCGTACAAAAACAAGTATTTTTAAATTAACAGTAGACTGACCTTTTATCCATATTTTATTGTATACTTAACTGTCTAGTTAATTCTGTATTATGCTGTTGTACTCCTTTCTTTCCCCTCTCTCTCTCTCTTTCTCTCTCTCTCTCTCTACTTCTGCCATATACTAAACCACACTATTTCTCTTCCTGCTCTCTCTATTTTTTGCAACTTTTATTTTAAATTAAGCATATTCAGTATTTTAACTTAATTAAGTTTGTATGCATTTTTATTGTTATTTCATATTCTTGATGTAACAGGACCGTGTTGAAAAACAGTGTTTTATTTGAACATTTTATCCTGTATAAAGATGTTTTAATAAATGATTAAATAAATAAATCTATAAGAAATTTTTAACGTTAAGTCAACATTTTTCTTGCGACTTGACCTTCAATATCTTGAAATGTAATATTACTTTTCCTTGATATTCTGACTGACCCAGGAAACCGGGACCATGAGAGGCTCAATCCCTCCCCTTGCCGTCCTTTTCAATAAACCAGTACAATGTTAACCCCCCCCCACAAACACACACAAACATTTCGAACTTACCTAACCCGAGTCCCCCCTCCCAATTCGAAACCATACCGCAGTCAATTTCAAAACAGCAAGTCGCCAAAGGAGAATGCATAATCATTATGGCTGGATAGGCCTATCTCATCTTATCCCAAATAATTTGATATCATAATTAATTGAGATATATATATGTTAACGTTTGGATTTGAATAATCTGCAGGGAGTCTTTTCCTTGCAGTGATACATTTTGAGATTGCGCCAAAGTTATTAAGAAATGTTTCCAATAAATAAATCCTATTATATCTGGCGACCCTCATCCATTATTATGACTTGCGACCCTCATCTATTATTATGACTGGCGAACCCTTTCTACTATTATGAATAGCGACCCTTATCTACCATTATGACTGGCGAACCCCTTCTACTATTATGACTGGCGACCCTCATCCATTATTATGACTGGCGAACCCTTTGTTCTATTATGAATAGCGACCTTCATCCACTATTATGACTGGCGAACCCCTTCTACCATTATGACTGGCGACCCTCATCCATTGTTATGACTGGCGACCCTCATCCATTATTATGACTGACGACCCTCATCCATTATTATGACTGGCGAACCCCTTCTACTATTATGACTGGCGACCCTCTTCCACTATTATGACTGGCGAACCCCATCTACTATTATGACTGGCGACCCTCATCCATTATTATGACTGGCGAACCCCTTCTACTATTATGACTGGCGACCCTCATCTATCATTATGACTGGCGAACCCTTTCTACTATTATGAATAGGGACCCTCATCTACCATTATGACTGGCGAACCCCTTCTACTATTATGACTGGCGACCCTCATCTATCATTATGACTGGCGAACCCTTTCTACTATTATGAATAGGGACCCTCATCAGTACCATTATGACTGGCGAACCCCTTCTACTATTATGACTGGCGATCCCCATCCATTATTATGAATAGCGACCCTCATCCATTATTATTACTGGCGACCCTCATCCATTATTATGAATAGCGACCCTCATCCATTATTATGAATAGCGACCCTCATCCATTATTATGACTGGCGAACCCTTTCTACTATTATGACTGGCGACCCTCATCCACTATTATGACTGGTGACCCTCATCCATTATTATGACTGGCGAACCCCTTCTACTTTTATGACTGGCGACCCTCATCCATTATTATGACTGGCGAACCCCTTCTACTATTATGACTGGCGACCCTCATCCATTATTATGACTGGCGAACCCCTTCTTCTATTATGACTGGCGACCCTCATCCATTATTATGACTGGCGAACCCCTTCTACTATTATGACTGGCGACCCTCATCCATTATTATGACTGGCGAACCCCTTCTACTATTATGACTGGCGACCCTCATCCATTATTATGACTGGCGAACCCCTTCTACTATTATGACTGGCGACCCTCATCCACTATTATGACTGGCGATCCCCATCCATTATTATGAATAGCGACCCTCATCCATTATTATGACTGGCGACCCTCATCCATTATTATGAATAGCGACCCTCATCCACTATTATGACTGGCGACCCTCATCTATCATTATGACTGGCGAACCCTTACTACTATTATGAATAGCGACCCTCATCTACCATTATGACTGGCGAACCCCTTCTGCTATTATGACTGGCGACCCTCATCTATCATTATGACTGGCGAACCCTTTCTACTATTATGAATAGCGACCCTTATCTACCATTATGACTGGTGAACCCCTTCTACTATTATGACTAGCGACCCTCATCTATTATTATGACTAGCGACCCTCATCCATTATTATGACTGGCGAACCCCTTCTACTATTATGAATAGCGACCCTCATCCACTATTATGACTGGCGACCCTCATCTATCATTATGACTGGCGAACCCCTTCTACTATTATGAATAGCGACCCTCATCCACTATTATGACTGGCGACCCTCATCTATCATTATGACTGGCGAACCCTTTCTACTATTATGAATAGCGACCCTCATCTACCATTATGACTGGCGAACCCCTTCTGCTATTATGACTGGCGACCCTCATCTATCATTATGACTGGCGAACCCTTTCTACTATTATGAATAGCGACCCTTATCTACCATTATGACTGGCGAACCCCTTCTACTATTATGACTGGCGACCCTCATCCATTATTATGACTGGCGAACCCTTTGTTCTATTATGAATAGCGACCTTCATCCACTATTATGACTGGCGAACCCCTTCTACCATTATGACTGGCGACCCTCATCCATTGTTATGACTGGCGACCCTCATCCATTATTATGACTGACGACCCTCATCCATTATTATGACTGGCGAACCCCTTCTACTATTATGACTGGCGACCCTCTTCCACTATTATGACTGGCGACCCTCATCCATTATTATGAATAGCGACCCTCACCCATTATTATGACTGGCGAACCCCTTCTACTATTATGACTGGCGACCCTCATCCAGTATTATGACTGGCGAACCCCATCTACTATTATGACTGGCGACCCTCATCCATTATTATGACTGGCGAACCCCTTCTACTATTATGACTGGCGACCCTCATCTATCATTATGACTGGCGAACCCTTTCTACTATTATGAATAGGGACCCTCATCTACCATTATGACTGGCGAACCCCTTCTACTATTATGACTGGCGACCCTCATCTATCATTATGACTGGCGAACCCCTGCTACTATTATGAATAGCGACCCTCATCCACTATTATGACTGGCGAACCTCATCTATTATTATGACTAGCGACCCTCATCCATTATTATGACTGGCGAACCCCTTCTACTATTATGAATAGCGACCCTCATCCACTATTATGACTGGCGACCCTCATCTATCATTATGACTGGCGAACCCTTTCTACTATTATGAATAGCGACCCTTATCTACCATTATGACTAGCGAACCCCTTCTACTATTATGACTGGCGACCCTCATCTATCATTATGACTGGCGAACCCCTTCTCCTATTATGACTGGCGACCCTCATCCATTATTATGACTGGCGACCCTCATCCATTATTATGACTGGCGAACCCCTTCTACCATTATGACTGGCGACCCTCATCCCCTATTATGACTGGCGACCCTTATGATCAATGTAGCCTCTTCCTTTTTATGACTAGCGACCCTCATCTAGTATTATGAATTCCGACCCTCATTGTTGATTATGACTGGCGATCCTTATGATCAATTACCCTTATGGTCCATTATGAATAGCAACCCTTATCTTGCATTATGAAAATCGGACCTTATGACCCATGGTCCTTATGACCTTATGACTAGCGACCCCTTTTGCCTATTATGACTAGCGAGCTTTTGGGTATAGGATTTTACACGTTATGACTAGCGGTCCTTATGACCAGTTAGTATTATGACTTATGGTCCTTATGACTGACGGGCTTATCCCATCATTTGGATATCTCTTAAGAAATCATCATGGGGACATTGAGGAGGACGATAAATCACCCCTATTATTACATTCCTACTGTGTTTATTTTTAACCTCTATAAAAAGTGATTCAAGACTGTCATTCATGTGGGTAAGATTTTTTAAACAAGAGTAATCTAGTCGGTTCGGTATATACATACCAACACCGCCTCCTGGTCTATTATGTCTGTTGTTTGTGAGTAAATAATAATCATCAATATTCAAAAGAGAGTTACTAGAGTGTTGGAGCCACGTTTCAGTCAGACCAATAATAGGGCTATTATGTGAATTAAAATGTTCTAGAAGTAGATCAAGCTGATCAAAATTCTTGTTCAGGCTCCTTATATTTAAATGTAAAAGAAACGTGTTTTCATTTACATTGTTCAAACTATTTGATTTGTATTCATTTACCGTATAGTATTTAGATGAAGCAAACTGTTGTACTGGGTCATTGTCATCAAAGTTAAGGGACAACTCTTCTGAGTTTGTGTTTAAATCATAAGAGATGCTGTTGTCGTATTCGGGATTATGTATAGCTCTAGTGATTTTCCTATCTGCATGAAGCTGGAGCAAAAACTCGTCGTCGTCAATAGAATTGAAAGGAAATTCTGTTGCTAACGCAAGAGAGACTGAGGAACGAATCCCAATACTACATAAATATTTCTAGTTATAAATACTTTCAAATTCAAATTGAGCAAGCCAGATAATGATCCCAACATTTGGAAATAGGGACTAGATAGTACAATGCATGTGTGTAGTGAGATATAACTAAGTGATGAGAAGGAGACAATGATATGGGAAAAAGAAATAAAAGAAAACATGACATGAAATGAAAACATAACATTTAAGTAGAGCATGTTTGAGATAAGCGAAATTGTGAAACGGCGGTGGTAACCCCTGCTTGTATAGACTAAGCTATTTTAGAAGTTCCCTTTGGTATTATTCTGCATAATTAGTAGGAACCTGCTTGAACAAAATTGTAAACAAAGAGCCAGAAATAGAAATTAGATGAGTATGATGTCACGAGAAATGCTATTCAAAAAAATGTAATGGCCTACTCAGTATCTATGCAAGCAAATAAAATCAAGTTTGGGGAAGCGTGATTAGAGTCATAATGAACATACACATTTATTTGTGTTTGGAAGGGGGGTGGGTATTTACAGGAGTCTCTGTAATTAACTGTTCAAAAAATTCAGATGATCGTACATATTTGATTCTAATTAGACATTTGGTCACTCAATGAGACGGAATATATTAATAATAATTAGAGCTGTAAAAGTAGAGCAAAGAATTTATTTTAGATTCCTGAATACGTCACGCATTGTGTTCACAAGCATGACAAGTGAATTCGTGAATAGATTTAAGCATGAGTAAAACATGATAATGCTGACAAGCAAATGCAGTATTTTCTATGGCATCTATGACATGTCACCAGTGAGGACTCTTTTTAAGGAAAAATATACCCCCCTCCTTTCGAAAATCACGCCCGGATCCGCCCCTGCAATGCAAGAGGGAAGACCCATAGAGATGTATACTAATTAAGTACCGGTTTGGTATATATCTCTATGGGAAGACCTCGACTCGATTTTTTTTTGTCAGTAATTTTCGCTTCTGAACTGTTTCCACAATACCATATATTTGTTTTTGATGCGACTTTATCCTACCTTTTCCGTGTATTGGGATCGGGACAAAGATGACGAAAATATGGTGTTGAGAGCAATTTTAAAGTGAGTGATTAAGATATCATTTGTTACTTTGTTTTAATAATGAAGCCGACATTTGCATGAGTTATTTGGTGCTATTTTAGTGGCCTACTACTAGTGAATAATCTAACGTTAGGGCCTAGGCCTAGTAAGCGCCAGCCGCCAGCCCTGGGGCTAGAGCCTAGGCCCCACTCGGCTCACAACCCAGGGAGCTCGGGCCGCGCGCGCGCTCCGGAGCCCGGCCCAGCTCAGGACTCGTTCACGTTCGAGTGGTGGATCGTACTATTGCCGAACGCTTTTCATGAATTCAATCATATCAAACACATTATTCTCATAGAATTCATCCTACTTTCACCATAAATACACAATTACCTACAAAATGTAAATATGTAAAAATTTTGCCGAAATCTATTTTCTTTTTAACGATATTTGCTTCCAATCGGACCCCTCTTCGCATGTGAAATAATTTTGGTCACTTGATTTGAATAAGGGATCGTATTACTGAACGTGTGTTTTCTATGGGAAAAATTGAGAAAACAACAAAATCACTGATGAGCTATTTTGACAAATATGTTATTATTCGAAGAATATTAAGTTTGAAAATGTGTTTTTGACCATTTTTCATCGTCTTTCTATTCAAGTTCCCTTCGGAAGGATGTTGCAAAGTTTTGAGCGTATGAAATTATTTTCTGACGCGTACGATGCGCCTATTTGGTAATACGAGGCCGGTCGGGAATACAATCACTCACTATACTACGCAAACATGTATACTCTCCAAAATGGGGTAGAATGTAGTCTTGAGGAAGCAATGATGATGTTTTTTGATATACTTCTTCATCATTGACGTCTTGACATCTTAAGCGAAGGACCATAACAAAGATGGATTCCCCTTGGAAATCCATTTTTTAAATTGAAAATCACGTAATTGGTCGTGATTTTATTTAACTCTACACCTAATGCGTAGGATGGTTTAAAAAAACGGCAAAAAAAGGTGAAAAGAAAGGATTCTTACCAGACCGATGTCGCGTAGACCCCTCGATCCACATGTAATACTGATGTAAACAATGCAAATACAATGGCGTTGACCCTTGAACCGCTTATGTATTACGTACTTCCGATACGCAATGCCTTTTTGGAGAACAATTTATAGATAAAGATATTTCACAAATATTAGAATTTCTTACATAATTATAAATAATTGATATAATACTATTAATTATTTATAATCACGTAATATATTTTATTATTTGTAAAATAATAATTTTTATCTATAAATTAATCTTCAGAACGAACGGCATCACTAACCGGAAGTACATAATGCATAAGCGGTTCAAGGGTCGACGCCATTGTATTCCCATTGTTTACATCGGTATTACATGTGGATCGAGGGGTCTACGCGACATCGGTCTGGTAAGAATCCTTTATTTTTCACTTTTTTTTTCATTTTTTTTCAACCTTCCTACGCATTAGGTGTAGAGTTAAATAAAATCACGACCAATTACGTGATTTTAATAAAAAAGATGGATTTCCAAGGGGAATCCATCTTTGTTATGGTCCTTCGCTTAAGACACTATTACAACAGTGTCAAGACGTCAATGATGAAGAAGTATATGTCATTATATCAAGAAACATCATCATTGCCTCCTCAAGACTAGGTAGAATAGCAATGGGGTCGCAATAGCACTCGAAATAAAAGGGGAAAATATAATTATGCACTTACCTTGATTATATGGATGAAGGTCTATCATGAGACACAGAATCCTGACATTTAGGCACAATTTTTTAATAGTCAATAAACTGAACAAACTGCAAACTGGTAGGTACGGTATGTTACAAAAAAAATGAGAAATGAGGGGTTTGCATCATATCATTTACTAAAGCTCATTAGGACCTTTCATTTAATACCTCATTCATTTCAATAGCCCCAGTAACAAGAAAAGTTAAGGTAGTTTTAAGTTTGTATTCCTTTGATTTTTAAAACAAAAGTTGTGACCGGCTTAATTGGGACCAGGGGCCCGTTTCTCAACACCGTCATAAGTCTAACTTTTTGACTAAATCGGAGATAGTGAGCTACTTGTCCGCAAACGTTTCACGAAGCCCTCTTTGCCAAGATCAGTTACAACAACCTCACTAATTATTTATGACACCTCCGAACCTGTCATAACTTCTTTCTTAATGACGTAGTGGCATCACGTGGGTAGACTATGCCATGCAAAAGTGCCTCGAAGTTTGAAAATTATAATATTTCATAATAAATCCTAGAAGTTGAAATCACATCGCAAAACAAATGGGATAGGTCATTCGATGATAATTGAAGTACAAATAAACTGTAAAAACTGTTGTTAAAATGCCACATTTCCATCCATTTTGAAATAGTAAAATAATTGAATCAATAAAGATTCCATCACGTCAGGCCATCCATAACTGGACTCGTATTTGATGTTTTCAGACCCCTATTAACATTTGGATACACTATATCTCTAATTTATGCATATAATTTGTCAAATCGTATATTTCGGTATCTAAAGATTTAAACAACTTATGTTAAACTATATTTTGATGATGTTTGGAATAAAAAAAAATGTATAAATGTATAATCATCATCATTATACAAAGAAAACCATTATGGTTTTACTTCCGTAAACTATCAAAATTTGATATCCTGGGGGTACCCATCTCCATGTCCGCATGTGATTTTTTTACTCATGAAATGAATTAATCATAATTTCATTTTCTCAGTAATTGAATGTTCCAATCTTCATGGTTTAAGTATGTATGATGTATAATTTACCTCTGCTATTATTTTGAAAAGAGATATTTCTCAATTGATCAAAATATTTGAAATTTTGTCATAATTTTTATTTTTGAAAAATGTTATTTTGTGATTAATGCTATGTCTCGTGTGCAACGGTACGAATGTCTCGTGTGCAACGGTACGAATGTCTCGTCTGCTCTTTTTTACCGATGCTATTAATATCAAGGTATTCTAGATAGGAAGCCTTTCGTGAAACAGGTTTAGTCAGATTGGAACTAACTCTGTGGTTGGTGGATAAAGATATGACTAACTTGTCCAGGTGTTAAGAAATGGGCCCCAAGGTGCACTAATAGAAAACAACAATTCGCATACATTGGCATATGGAAGTGCCCTACAGCACTCCCCAAAATTACAGATGCCGCAGCAACAACCAACAGGGACATAAAAACACAATTAGCTTCAGTAGATTTCTTTCAAATTTCACCACAATGTAGTTGAAATGTTGTTCTATCAGAATGAATGACTTTTAGAGTGGGATGATACCTGTAAATATGAATAGTAAGAGGTTGAAAGTAAGGCCAAAGTTCCAGTAGCACACAGAGTCGCAAGATCACCGAGTGAGACTTTTTTCAAGTCTAGACAGCTGCCATAAACATTCAACTATGTAAAAACAATGATGTCATGGGGAATAATCATTCCTTGCACATGCAAACACAATACAAAGTAATGCCTTCACAGTCACCCTGCAATTATAGGCAATACACTCAATGCCTCAGAAAGAACCTAGAGGCACCACTGCACCCTGACCATTCGCCATACAGGGAAAGGTACTGGGTAGCCTTGAGGACTCCGGATCATGTTTTTAGCTCATCCGGCCCGAAGGGCAAGATAGCTTGTGCCGTGGCGTCCGTCGTCTGTCATCCGTCGTCTGTCGTCCGTCCACAATTTCAAAATGCTACTACTTCACCAATTCAAGTCCAATTTCAATTCTGTTTGCTTTATATGATAGCACTAGGTGGGGCATTCAAAACTTCTACACAGAATTTTGAAATTCATTAAATATGCTAATTTATGCGCATTTTTCAAAATTCACAAAAAATGCTACTTCATCTTTATTTGTTGACCGATTTTGATTTTTTTGCTTCCATCTGGTAGAGCTTCATGAGGTTCACCAAACTTCTACACAGAATTTTGAAATTGTGACCAGAACAATTTTTATGCTAATTTATGCATATTTTTAAAAATTCACATAAAATGCTTCTTCTTTATTTGTTGACCGCTTTTGATTTTTTTCTTCCATCTGGTAGAGCTTCATGAGGTACACCAAACTTCTACACAGAATTTTGAAATTTTGACTAGAATAATTTTTATGCTAATTTATGCACATTTTTCAAAATTCACAAAAATGCTTCTTCTTCTTTATTTGTTGACCGATTTTGAATTTTTTGCTTCCATCTGGTAGAGCTTCATGAGTTTCACCAATCTTGTACACAGAATTTTGAAATTTTGACTAGAATAATTTTTATGCTAATTTATTCATATTTTTAAAATTTCACATAAAATGCTTTTTCTTCTTTAATTGTTGACCGATTTTTACTTTTTTCTTCTTCCATCTTGTAGAACTTTATGAGGTTCACCAAACTTCTACACAGATTTTTGAAATTTTCAGTAGAAAATTACTTATGCTAATTTATGCGAAATTTATTCAGAAATCACAGAAAATTCCTCTTCTTTATTTGTTGACAGATTTTGATATTTTTTCTTCCATCCAGTAGAACTTCATGAGGCCCACCAAACTTCTACACAGAAGTTTGAAAATTTTCAGTAGAAAATTATGTATGCTAATTTATGCAAAATGTATTCATAAATCACAGAAAATTCATCTTCTTTATTTGTTGACAGATTTTGATTTTTTTTTCTTCCATCTGGTAGAGCTGAATGAGGTTCACCAAACTTGTTCACAAAATTTTGAAATTTTGTTTAAAAAGTTATTTATTCTAATTTATGCTATATTTATTCATAAATCACAAAAAATGTTTTTTCTTCTTCATTTGTTGATCAATTTCAGTTTTGTTTGCTTTATATGATAGCTCGAGGTGGTGATCCAAAATTTAAACATAGAATTTTGAAACTCATTGAATCTGCTATTTATTCATATATTTTCAAAACTCACAAAAATTGCTTACTTATTTGTTGATTGATTTTTGTTATTTTTGTTCCATCTGAGAGCTACATTAGGTTCACCAAGGTTCTACCCAGAGTTAAAAAACTTTGACTAGATAATAATTAATACTTAATTGAGTTAATTCATATGAAATTTATTCATAGATCACAAAAAATGCTATGTCATTTATTCATCAATTTCAATTCTATATTCTCAATTTATGTCACCAATATAATTCACTACAGTGTCAACTGGGCTGAAATTAAAATTGTGTTAAATTGTGATGCGAGATGCCGGATGAGCTCCACATCATTGATGTGCTAGTTTAGCTCATCCGGCCCGAATGGCAAGATGAGCTCATGCCGTGGCGTGGCGTCCGTCATCTGTCGTCCGTCCACAATTTCAAAATGCTACTTCTTCGCCGATTTCAATTCTGTTTGCTTTATATGATAGCACTAGGTGGGGGATTCAAAACTACACAAAATTTTGAAATTTATTAAATATGCTAATTTATAAGCATTTTTCAAAATTCACAAAAAATGCTACTTCTTTATTTGTTGACTGATTTTGAATTTTTTGCTTCCGTCTGGTAGAGCTTCATGAGGTTCACCAAAACTCTGCACAGAATCTTGAAATTTTGACCAGAACAATTTTTATGCTAATTTATGCATATTTTTAAAAATTCACATAAAATGCTTCTTCTTTATTTGTTGACCAATTTTGATTTTTTTCTTCCGTCTGGTAGAGTTTCATGAGGTTCACCAATCTTGTACACAGAATTTTGAAATTTTGACTAGAACAAGTTTTATGCTAATTTATGCGAAATTAATTTATGCATATTTTAAAAATTCACATAAAATGCTTCTTTATTTGTTGACCAATTTTTAATTTTTTTGCTTCCATCTGGTAGAGCTTCATGAGGTTCACCAATCTTGTACACAGAATTTTGACCAGAACACGTTTTATGCTAATTTATGCGAAATTGATTTGTGCATATTTTTAAAAATTCACATAAAATGCTTCTTCTTCTTTATTTGTTGACCGATTTTGATTTTTTTTCTTCCATCTGGTAGAGCTTCATGAGGTTCACCAATCTTGTACACAGAATTTTGAAATTTTGACTAGAACACTTTTAATGCTAATTTATGCGAAATTAATTTATGCATATTTTTAAAAATTCACATAAAATGCTTCTTCTTTGTTGACCGATTTTGATTTTTTTTCTTCCATCTGTAGAGCTTCATGAGGTTCACCATCTTCTTCACAGAATTTTGACTAGAACAATTTTTATGCTAATTTATGCAAAATTAATTTATTCATATTTTTTAAAATTCGCATAAAATGCTTTTTCTTCTTTAATTGTTGACTTCTTTTTTCTTCTTTGACAATTTTCTCGATATATCTGCCACGCAAATTTTTTTGACCTCGCCGCACACTGAATTTTTACTTTTAAGTCTCGTTCAAATTTTGAGACCAAATTTGTGACGCTGGGGTACGTGGTTACAACATTACGCAACATTATGTAAGTGCATGTCAGACCCAACATTGCTCAAAAACGTGATTTCATGTACAAATCCAATGCAAATTGTGTATTTAGCCAATATTCATAAATGTATCATTATTTCTACTTTTACTGATCAAACTTAATTTATTTTGCCTTGTTCATGATCAAAATTAAGTCTGGAACGATTTCCATTGAAAAAACAATAAAAAACAAAAAGTAAAACAAAGAAATACATAAGAAATTTGAAAAACAATAAAATACATAAGAAATTGGTCTTGGTACCAGAATTTTATTCATTCACAGTTGTTAGGAATGCTAGTACATGTATAAAGATTATTTTCACTAAAAAATCGCATTCTAGGAGCTTTATTTAGTCAATCAGAGCAAAAAGTATGATTTCATGAATAAATTTGCATAATTAGTTCATATAAATAAAAATATATGAATCCAGTGAAATTTACCAATGCAACTGCGTAGATTATGTCATTCTCTACCATCATGCAAATTTTTGTTGTGATCGCGCAATCTGCGGCTGAGATCTTAAGGGGGGCCATAATGCCCCCCCCCCCCCCCCCCCCCCCGGTAATGACAAGAATCAAAATACCCCGGGAGATATATAAATTTCTATCATTATATTTAACCATACACCTTCATACGCCTAATATGTATAAAGGTGCAAAAAGTATGTTAATAAAAAGGTTAAAAATTAGAGGTTTCTTACCAGACCGATCTCGTGTAGATCCCTCGATCCATTCTTTTTCACCGCACATACAATAGGCTTGACCCTTGAACCGCTTTGTTATGACATACATGTATGTTGTTCTGATAAGCAATGTTACAAAATTCCGTTTTGAAGAACAATTTATAGATAAAAATTATCTAACAAATAATAAAATGTAAAACTTGATTATAAATGTTATAATTATTATTACAATTACCCCTTACCCCTTCGCTCTTCAATCCGCCTTCTTTTATTAATCAATTATTTCTTTTTAAATGGATAACACAATAAGAGAAACTAATTCCAATATTTGGATTTATATGTATATGCAATCTGATTTCTTTTAAAAATTTAATCTCAAATTTTATTTTTAAAAAACCCACAAAATTCCTGAAAACAAAGGCGTGAACTATAATGACTTATTATAGGCCTACAGGTTCGTCAAGATCATCTCATCAATATTAATACACAAATGACCGGTAATGTTTGGTTAATTCTATGGAACTATGCTTATGGTCAGTTCAGTTGATGTGCATGATGTAGACCTATGTCCAGACAGTAATCAAGATTATTTGGAATTGAGATTATTTTGTTGTTTATATCTTTGTCACCATATATTTATAAGAAGGCTGTGAAATATATATATATATATATATGCATAATTTTTGTCCTGTAGGTCACAAGCCTCTCCCACTACATGTAATGGAGGTTCAAGAACCTGGTTCTTGTTTCCAAATCCGATGTCTGAAATGACATAAACATTGTTTTCTAAAAAAAAAAAATAGGACTCCTGTCACTAAAAGACAAACTTGGCCCTGGGTAAAAGATATACAGCGCATGTTTAACTCTGCTAAGTCTCTCTAGACTAGCTAGAGACATAATTTGTTGATTTGACTCGAGAAGACATAGCACCAATATGGGTGCACTTAACAATGGATTGGTATGAATTATGTTTGACTCCTGAGGAATATACAAGTTTCTCCCATTTTTTTTTTGTATTAGCGAGAGCCCTGCTACTGCTAGTAGTAAAGTCTGAAATTGTACATATATTGTAAGTCAGTAATTATGAGTATAAACTGTCTCATTCATTGCCCTTTCTTTTAATTTGATGTGTAGGTACTTGGCCAATCACCCTCAATTAGTAGATTCGGTAAGTAAATCATAATTTCATCTTCTTCTATGCACTTTTTTATACTTGTCAATTTCTTTTTAAAGAATTATATTAAACTAAACTTTAAAAATTCAAATATCCTACAATGATATTCAATGACATTCAAACGACTTTCAGCCAGCATGATCGTAGTAATTTTTGTGCTTGGTACTGGTAGTAAACACCAATGAGTTATGAAATATATCAAATTATAATTTGCTATGTAAGAGCATTCTAACATTCACTAATTGTATTTATTTCCATTATTCAAAGCTTGCAGAATCTAGATTTATGAGAAGACTGGCACAGATGACTGCATATGGAATTAATAAAGCTAATGAAATTGGTAAGTAGAAGTGACTTGGAAATCTATATGAAATAGTCTTCTCATGGGCGATGTAGCTATACATTTGAATCAGGTAACATAATCAACACTTTTGACACCAGGATGTTTTCACTGCACTTGACTTTCTTGAAATTCTGTTGTTTTATCTAGATAGTGGAAGATTGAAAGAGAAACAACACTGCAGAGAATTCCAGCTAAAAGCTCAAATTTTACAGTTGTCTAAATCTCAAATAGCATGGAAGGGAAAAGGGCTCGGTGTAAAAATGGCAAAGGTAAAGATGGCAGAGGTAAAAATGGCAGAGGTAAAAATGGCAAAGGTAAAAATGGCAGAGGTAAAAATGGCAGAGGTAAAAAATGGCAGAGGTAAAATAGCAGAGGTAAAAATGGCAGAGGTAAATATGGCAAACTTAAGGTAAAAATGGCAGAGGTAAAAATGGCAGAGGTATAAATGGCAGAGGTATAAATGGCAGAGCTAATGGCAGAGGGAAGATCGACAAACGTATACATGGCCAGTCTTAAACCCCCATGCCATAAAATCCAAAAGCCCTACCATGTACAGTAGATCAAATACGAAAGGTTTTGAGAAGAAAATAAGAATTATAAATAAGAATGTTGGACTAAAGGGTAACATTTTAAATCATATTTTAGATCTTCTGCACCGAATTGATAACACTTGAGTTGGTTTTTTTTTCTGGACTTACATGCGCGGCCTTCTCATGGCAAATCGTTCCTCTAATATTCAAAATTGAAGGAGACTTTGGATCCCAAATATTGTACTTAATTCATTAAAGGGGAAATTAAAACTGACATAGCAACAAATAATTAAAATTATATTGGTTTTAGGGAATCCACCAAAGATTCAAAAAGCTTATTGAATTTTAATGGTGACGTCATTTGCGAGAAGTTTTTTTCCCAGATATGGTGTCATAAAGAATATCAATGAAATGTCATTTTCTTTAAAAAAAAAATAACGGTTTTTATTGTACCTTAAGTATATCAATATACAAATCATTTCTGATCCGCTCCTGAAAGATTTTTTTTTAGCAATCACGAACCATTGATTAAAAAAATGAAAAGTATACATTTTGGTGCATAAAATACGGGGTAGCTGCTGCTGCTCATATATGACGTAACAGATCAAAGACTCAAACTTCAAATAATTTTCTTAATCTTTGATGAGGTTTCTGCAAACTTTCACTTCATTTTTTGTTGCTTTTTTTACGTAAATCATTTGTCAGGGTGAACTTCCCCTTCGAAAAACATCGATAGAATAGTACCTGAGAAACGCCTATAAATTCAAATCCCCGATTCGCTACACATTTCCAAATTCATCCTGTAACCGTTACCATAAAAACTAGTTAAGGAACCTGACATTCACTTGGACTAGCTGCAATGAGGATATTGCTCTGAAAAAAATTATCACTAATAGCTATCATTGTACATTCACCGTAAACTATATACGTATAATATCAACATCTATTCGGATCCATTATGATGTTGAAATAGGAAAAATTACTTTTATTATAGAACGTTTTGTTATTTTTCTGTTATCCAAGTTATGCAAGTGGTTCGAAGAAATCCCGAACTTGTCAATTTCAGTGTGTTAATGGTAGCGCATGCACATTGTTGTTTACATTAAAATCCGTTTGGTATGTGATGAAGTGCTGTTCTATCTTACGAACTGGCCAAGATAAATCCTTTCGTCACTCACTTATTGAAATCATTTTGGGATGAAAATGATTTAGTTTAATCGTATCAACGATAAAGTATAGACCTAAAATGATGAGAAAAATCCAAATCATATCTAATCTTTTCATAATACTCATTTCGTCGATAGGAGTCCATCTGCCTTTTCCTTGTTGATGTATAGCATGTCATGATCTTTACCTCTGTCATCTTTACCTCTGCCAGTTTTAACTCCGTCATTTTACCTCTATCATTATTACCTCGGGGGGGGGGGGGGGGGAAGGGTAATATTTATTGCTGTACACATGCGTGACCAAATTATTTCCAGACACCCCCAACACGATGTTTTTCTCTGTGTGCCAGATAACCCCCTAAACAAGTTTTCGCCAGAATATGACCCCTAAAAAAATTGAACCCGTGATTGACCAGTCTTTCTAAACCGCCCTTTTGTTTAAAATCGGTGTTTTTGATATCCCTAACGAGAGCTCGCGCGGCCGGCCTGCGTCTAGAATTGAAAAAAAAAAAACACCATTTTAAACATATTTTTTGGTCACGCATGACTGGCCACCCCCTGGATTACCTCTGCCATTATTACCTCTGCCATTATTACCTCTGCCATTTTTACCTCTGCCATTTTTACCTCTGCCATTATAACCTCTGCCATTATTACCTCTGCCATTATTATCCAATCCAATCCAAAAGTCATTTGATATAGCGCCTTTTCCTTTCGGTTACAAAGCGCTGCACACACACTACTCCATATTTGTTTTGGCCACTAAAACAACTGTTCTACACCTCGGAATGATCGGTCTAGTCCATGCAATTGATTGTCCACTTAGCAGAATAGATGGGATTTAATGGCCTTCTTGAATTGTTCAACAGAGGAGGCCATCTTCACTGCAGCTGGTAGGCGATTCCATAGTTTTGCAGCAATCACAGGAAAGGACGTTTCACCCGCACGTCTCTTGGAAAGGCGTTGAGTGAGCCAGATTGACGAAGATATACCTCTGCCATTTTTACCTCTGCCATTTTACCTCTGCCATTTTTACCTCTGCCATTTTTACCTCTGCCATTATTACCTCTGCCATTTTTACCTCTGCCATTTTTACCTCTGCCATTTTTACCTCTGCCATTATTACCTCTGCCATTTTTACCTCTGCCATTTTTACCTCTGCCATTTTTACCTCTGCCATTTTTACCTCTGCCATTATTACCTCTGCCATTTTTACCTGGCACCGGGAAAAGTACAATGTCTTTAGGATTGGTCAATATGAAGGTTGTTGATTTGAGAAATTCTGCACCTGGGTTTAATGCTAATTTAAGCATGGAATTAAATTTGTAAATAGTCCATCAGTTGCTTATGTTTAGTTCTTATTTATTTTTAATTTTTGTTTTTTTATGGGGGATATATATTCAAAAATGGCATCAAAATGTTTTCTTGTGTAATTTATTGTTTTTAAATGTTTGTGTTTTTTATTAGTATTATTATTATTATTGTTTTTTTTTTTTTTTTTGGGGGGGGGGTAGAAATTGTCAGCAGCTATACATTCCCATCATAGATAATTATCTCATATCATTTGGTAAAAGTGAAAGTTATACAGTTTTAAATTCAGGATTTGTATATGTTTAAGAGCAATTTTGATTTCAAGTTATTGTGCTAGATGTTTGATAAAAAGCAATATAAGTCCTTTATGACATTGCCAATTTATTGTGAAAAATGCTGGGGGTCATAACCACCCCCCCCCCCCCCGACACTGGGAAATGTATGGTTAAAATGAATGGAACTGAATTATTTGCCACCAATTCAGGCTAGATTGGTTTACTACCAAAAATTTTAAGTAAATGTAAGGTAAGTACCAGGTTAAAATCTAGTTGTTGTGGGGCCGCCTATCTAATTCATAATTCCAGAAAATGTTGTTGCCAGAGGTGGCAGCAGTATCTATTCCTGGAGTTTGTAGGTTTACAGAGTTTGTTTGGGGACGCTTGGGAAGCCTGATAAAAAAGCTGACAATTTGATGGCATGGTTCTAGGATGTAATTTACTGATTAGAGCAATAGAAATGCCTTTCCCATTTTGGACACTTCATGAGATTTAAAATTTAATCATTATTTGTTATACTTGTAGGTCATGAAGCATTAGACAAAGCTGCCGAGTCTGAAACGCTGAAGAAGATGGCAGATGAACCCCATGAGCCTCAAGGTGACCTGTCATCATTTGGGAAAACCTTTGCTAAGGAGCTGAAGCAAGAAATGGACAAGGCGAGGGAAGATGCAAAAAAGATTAAATGACCATGGTGGACAGACAGCTAGAGGTATAGGAAAGGACCCAGAAGCTTGATATTGTGACGATATTGGTCATTAAGATTAGAGAGAACTGTAAGGTGTCAGATGTGACAGAAATTTCAGGAGTCACATTTTGTTCATCAGAGTTCCCACATAGGAGGTTGACCAAACACTTGTGCTTATAATAATTTTTTTTTAAATGCCCCATGAGTGAAGGAAGCAGAATGGTGTTTATTCACCTCTGACGAAATGAATCGTGCTATTAGGACCCGACTTCTATATCAAAATGGAATACTTTTGCAAAATTGTTAGGAAATTTTAAGATGTAGAAGTATATAACTCCAGATTGAAGAGGAGGGGTGGGGGGGGGGGGGGGCTCTGGATGAATAGTTTTCTTGCTGACATTATGGGGGGTGAGTGTGATTTAGCCTTAGAAATGTGGCATTATCGTGATATTGGGAACCACCGTTCACTTCATTATTTCATACAGCAGTTTTATACAGCAGTTTTATTCAGTCACGCATGGTTCCCCATTTCCACCTCCATTCACTTCGTACACAAGTGCACGTACACAAATCTACGAGTGGTTCCCCAAAACACGATTTGGCCAGAAATGTTCTAGATAGTTAAATATTTTAAGTTTCAAGATGGTCTGTGTGAGTTACCCAATTCAGTGGGCTGTTTGAAATAAACAGCTGCTAGGAACCCCCCCCCCCCCCCCGGATCTGGACATATAAAAAATGTTTATTCTTCTTGTTTTTGTAATTGAAAACTTCAGTTTCTTTGGATACATTTTGTATTGATACTTGGGTGGTCATTTTATTGGATTCTATTCGAACTCATATTGAGATAATAACCAAAGCTCGAATTCATGTCTGAAATGAGAATGAAACCCACAGAACAAGTTAGCTTGTATGAAAATAGAAAAAATAAAAATTGTTACGGGTCCTTTGGTCGTAGGCTTTACCTTATTTGGTTTAGTACGACCCCAGCTTCTACACCTCGCGCAGATCGGACTCTAAACACGAAGTGTTGGGGCAAAAAGGACATCCTTTATAAAACATTTCAATTTTGTTTTTATCATCATCCCGCAAATTTGACCCTAAACGTAATTTCCTAGCGAAATGGATACCCTGTTTTCATTATTTTTGTGTTTTTGACACCCTTATCACGTTTTACATGGTTTTTTGGTCACGCATGGTATCCACTCATCATTGTAAGTGCCCCCCCCCCCCCCCCCCGGGCATTTCTTTGATTTTGTCTGTTTTCACAGAAGCTAACTTGTTCCAAGGTGGTCATTTCAAAAAATATCAGAGGCCCTATTAATCAAATGCACTGTTGAGAACCATCTCAGTTGATTATCAACTTATTCAGTGGCAACTCTTCAGAAGACAAAATATTGATAAGTAACATATTTTGGATATATATCATAATCACAGTAATATTTCTAGGGCACTGATTCATTTAGCAGTTTGTGAAGCCCACATGTCTGTTCTAATGACTGGAACATGTTTTGGGTTCAAGATCAAAGTAAGTAGTAACATTCATATCAGCTGAATCATCAGTGAGAGTTCAAATATGATTTCTGTAGATATAATTCCTGACAGCAAAATAATTACACAGGGGATTGAGGCGAGTTTGCCCACAAGATAAAAGATCCCTTGAAACTTAAAAAAAAAAGGAGCCCTGAAAAATGCCCTTTAGTTACATTGCTAAAGCTTATCGAATGTTCCAGATTCAGGTTACTGGTAGAAAGAGGTGTAAAGTAGCCCATGAAAATTAAAAATGTATTTTTTTTGGCCTGCTACATGTATGTGTGTGTGTGATAAGGTTGGAATGTGAGCTCTTCTTGATTTAGTGTAAGCATTTTCCATTTGTTCATAACTTTATACGAAGAGCTTTAGCAATGAAACAACCCCCTAGTGATTTCTGTTGTACAGTAGAAGCTCATTATTACAAATGCCTTTCATATTGGCCCATGATATAACCCATTTTATCATTGTGATCAAAATAATTTCTTAAGTTATAAACTTTGTAAGATTTCTGAATACGTGGTCAAGGGTCTAGACCATGAAAGTCAACAAAATATTGAGATATCATCCAAGTGCATTGCTATCCTGAGAAAGTTTGCCTGAATTCGTCCAGGGTTTTTTCATAAATTTTGTAATGGATTTGTGACGATTTTTTTTATCAGCCAATGAAATGCCAAGATTTCAGGAGGTTTTGATCATGCTTTTATTGCAACTGTAAAGAATACTGAGCTTCAATGTAAGCTTGTGCAGCTTTTTCTTTACCACTCTGTAGTCCGTTTCGCAATGACAGTTTTTTCCCCCAGGCGCTTTGCTTCCTGGTTGGGAAATGTATAGATGAAGGATCATCTGCATGAATTTCATTGACCAAGGACGTTATTCAATTGCAATAATGTGTACATTACTGTTATATTATGCATGTATTTAATAAAACAAAAATGTTATTTTATCAAAGAAACAAGTTGCAAGGGTTTTCATTGATTAATATATTAAATTACTTGCACATTTACTGTTATGCAAATGAATTGAAACCAGAAATAGCATTATATAACTATTAAAACGCATTCAATAAATGCACACCCAACTCCAATTCAACTCCATGTCATTTTTTTAATGCAATAAATGCAACTTTCCAAGGGCTGTGAAAAATTATGTTTCTATTAAACTGTATACATATATGTACTGTATTCAATTTGAATTGGATCTTGCTTTCTTCACATGTAAGCCCATTAAACAAAATAAAACTGCATCCAAACTTGGGAGTAGATGGAATCTTGTAAGAATTTAAAGACTTCAAACTATTAAAATAAGATATGCAAAATAGAGGAATAGTGACATCACTTTGCTTTTAAACTTGAAGACTACGTTTTCTTTCTTTTGTTTGCTGTGTATTTCCGAACAATTGATTGACCTTTGGTCGAAAATTATGGTAAATTGCCAACTTGTCCACTCACAACATGGTCTACCTTCATTTAATCTAATACCATTCCGTCCATCAAGATTTCATCTAGCAACAATTTGTTCCAATCATCAATGATCACTTCGTCTAATCTCCAGTTTGTCTATGACCATTTCGTCTTATAACCAGTTGGTCTAATTTCCATTTTATTTTCATTCATTTCGCCCAATCAACACTTAGTCCAAATAAACCAAATGGGATATGGTCCAAATGGCTATAGGACCAACTGGTTATCAGACGACATGATGTATAGAAAAAATGTCATTCGGACCATGTGGATAGTGGATGAACTGATGGTAGACCGAATGATAGTAGACGAGTTAGTAATTAGACGAATTGGCATTAGACCAATTGAACCTTGGTCATCACCTGTATGTATGGTAACTAATGTCACAAAGTTTGCATCCTATTTCTAACTTGCCAAGTTTATCTTGAGATTGGCAACCTTTTCTGATATTATTCTAGCACACTTCATGACTATCCTTACTGTTCTGGTCTGATGCTCCAGTGGTCTTAAAAAAAAAAACTTTCTCATCCTCTCATTATTTCAGGACATGAATAAAAAAAAATGCTGGTAATTCTACTATTTGATTTTTCAAATACATGTATTTTTTATTCCGCCCCCAGAGTTGACAACTTACTTCCATCCCCCCCCCCCAAAAAAAAAAAAAATGAAATATAGCTCAAAACCATCACAAGGCTTATGCAAATGAGACCTGATGATGTCACACATGCACTATTGGTTTATTAGATTCTGTAAATAATGAAAAAAACTATCAATAATGTAGAATTTGGTTTAATGGAAATCTAAAATCATTGCTAAGATTTATCAGCATTTGATGAAGATCCTCTGTATCATTAAATATTATGACAAAGTATAGCCTACAAATAGAAAGTGTGTCACAATTAGCTCCCTCATTTACATAAATGGGGAAAACTGTTTGTGAATATAACCAAAACATTGAAACGTCAGAACATTCCTTTTTCAATTTTCAGTGCTGCTTGTTTGAATTTTTCTATCCAAGACAAATTAGTTGAAATCAAGTTGTTTGGATGGATTTGACCATAAAGCCTAAATCCCCCAAAGTGCGTGTCATTATTTAAATTAATTGCTAGATTGCCTGTGCACTAGAGAGTTACAATGTGAAGGATATAGAATAAATGTTTCATTTTGATAAAATTTACCAACTTTAAATCAAAATTTATTTCGATCAGGTGCCCAATCAAATTAAAATATTTTCATATTATGATCTCTCTTCTTCTAAAGCATGGATTAGGCTGAAAATTTCAGGATGTTTGTCAGAAATTTTTCAATATCCAAATAGTAAATGTATAAGGCTCACATTTGCCATTTTAAATAAAAATCAATGAGAGGGTGCTAGATGCCAAATTTAAATTCCAACGGCTGAAAACACATTCAATGACTACCATAACGAACTGTAGTATTGGAATGTAAGATGATGCTTTTACATTACCAACCCTTTCCCAACGTTTAAGACATGCTTTAAAGGTTCAGTCAGGGGCGTCGATCCATTTTTCAGATTGGGGGGCAAAATCATTAACGTTCCACAGGCGCTGGATCGTACAAGACACTCACACATACACACACACACATAAACACACACATATATATATAATAATATATATGTACACACACGCACACCCACACACACACACACACAAATATATATATATATATATGACTTATGAGACACAGTCACGTACCTCACCAATAAATTAATGCGAGCGCGAAGCGCGAGCTGATTTTTTTTACTATACTTGCAGGAAAAGCGTGCCTGTTTAGAACTGTTAGTAGTAACTCATGATGAGGATACATCACTACACAGATAGTACGAGTGCCGAGAGTGAGCTAAAAAAAAATTATATTCTGACCTGAAAGCTTGATATTCTAAGCATTTTTGGTACCAATGATTAAAATTGGTATCTAAAAGAAGAATAGATGCGAGCGCGCAGCGCGAGCTGAAAATTTTTATTTTTCGATCTGAAAAAAAATGACAGTTTACTGGACGTTTTTGATAAAGAACAAGATATATATCCAAGAAAAGATGATTGAAAATCGAAGCAGGAGGTCTTTTGAGGCTTTAAAGTGAAAACAGGACATTTGCATTCACCTATTTTATCATGAAAAGTATAGGTTTTTGTTACATAAATGATGCGAGCGCGAAGCGCGAGCTGAAAATTTTTATATTTCAATCAGAAAAGCGGGAATTTTGAGCACGATTTTAAATAAAGAACGAGTTGTTTATCTCATTCTCGCTTGCTGAACATTACAATCTTGTTTTTTTTGCCATATCCGGAATTATTGGGGGGCAAAATGATATGTTTGCCCCCCCAATATTTTCATTGGTGGGGCGATCGCCCCCCCTGCCCCCCCAGGATCGACGCCTCTGGGTTCAGTATAAGGTCAACAATGTCCATTGTAATTGAGTATCATGTAATCAATTTCATGTAAATTCATTGAATTATCACTTCATCCTGTAAAACACATTTTCATCACATATCCTCTACCTCTGAACGGTTTTAGGTTGTATGTACACATTCATATATCATAAAATTGAATGGGAATGGTAATTTGTGTACGGTATGTGCATTATTTACCAAGGCTAAAGCAGGGCGCGACAAACCCGCTTGCCCGGGGCAAGTGAAAATGACGTGCGGGCAAGCACTTCTCAAAGTCAATTGCCCGATCGGGCAAGTGGTTGTTGCGTCTTTTTTTCTGTACTGTACATGTACCTCGTTTTTCCATAAATCATCCAAAATCCACACTCAAAATCATGTATAGCGAATAGCGCAGTTTCAAATTCCGAAATTGCGTTATTTTTTCTGTACCACGTATTTCCATACACATGGTACCAGGTATGAAAAAAATCAACGCAATGGCCGGGAAACAGTTGAATGTAGTAAAGGGGTCCATTGACTGACTACCACCATGTGCAATTTTTAATGCACATTTTCCCCCTTCCGATATCACGATTCTGTGATAAAAGAATTAGAATTACACAGGAAATAAATCACAGAGTCGAGTAACCTCGCGTTGGTGAGTTGTCATTCGGTTTTGCTTTTCAAAACGGCCTATTATTAATATCCAAAATAACTTGCCATATTTGTTAATTATAACTTAAAATTCATTTGTTTCCCTTTTTGAGGGGATTAGGTAAAAATCAGACAATAAATCATCAAACAAAGCTCCATCTATTTTACAAGGCCGGCGGGAGGCTCACGCACGTGCGCATACTAGCTAGCCAGTCTGAGCTCTGTCTCTCTGCCAGAGCTCTGGGGGACAATTCGCTCAGTAAAGGCCTCAAATATGGTGATTTTCTGTTTCAGACAGAGTTTACATTTCGGGTATATTATTCAAAACTTCCAATAAAGTTTGATGATTTCTTCATTGTCATGTATATTTAAGTTATTAATGAATACATTCTCACCGAATTTAGACTCCCCCATAGAGAAATGCAATTTTCGTACAAGTCTGCGTTTTCAAAGAACTTCAGGAAAAGTTAGGGTATGTGGGCCTTTATTACATGGTCAAGTACAGGTTATTGTACTGGAATAGGCGAAGTAGAAATTAGATATTGAATTCATTTATATCAAAGTTCAACTCACAGTCACACCCACACAAACACACGCACACACCCACACACACAATCACACCCACACACACACACACACCCAAGATTCTAAGCATATAGTGAAAAAAAATTACTTAAAAATCATACAATAATAAACAATGTTAGTAATAATTCATTAATAAGTGAACAGGTATTCCTCAAAATAGAAAAAAAGTAGCATGTGAAAACATGTAGATAAAAATTATTGACCGAGTGCAACATCATAAAATGATGAAGTAAAGACTTGATGGTTTCCAACTAATTAAGAGCTGAACAATAAAGAGCTGAACAATTTTCACTGGCTTTCTTTATAGTTTCCAACTACGGTAAATGAAAGCAATTCTAAGGAAATATGGTAAGCAGGTAGCCATTTCGTGGATTTAAAGATGCAAAATATGAAATATTAGCAACTTTTGTTGAAGGGTTTTTTAAAACCTTAAATGCCCATAAAATATCGATTTTTTTTCTCCAAAATAAACGTTAAGACTCAGGCCTACGTTGCTGAAAATATCCTTTTCAATGTGTGTTCTTTTATACTGAACATGATTCTCAATTGTTATTTTGTATACCTTAATAAAAATAAGAGTAGTGCCGTCATAATGAAAAAATTATTTAAAAAATTGGGCAAGCAGTTTTTTCTATCGGGCAAGCAAATTTTTTCATCACTTGCCCAACAGGGCAAGTGACAAAATTTTTTTTTGTAGAGGCCTGCTAAAGACAGGCTTTATAACCACAAAGCTAGCAAGTATGGGCCAATTTGTGATCCACTCTCTTTCTCCCTCACACATCCATACCATACTCCATGTAAAAACACAAGGGGTGACTATTTTCAAAGTGCCATTTCATCAAGTTTGTCAGCCCAACAGTCAAAAGAGCAACATTCATAGATCAATGTGTCCCAGCTGATCAAAACTAAGAATTTCATTGAAATATTCAGGGCTCAAAATGATTTAAGAGATGCTCTGGGCTGAAAATATTGATGTCTAATTAAATTCACAAAGCAAAATGCTGAAAATTTCATCAAAATCTGATAAATAGCGAAGCTGATCTATATATACGTCGTCATGAATATTCACAAGATGGGCTGATGATGTCACATCCCCACTATCCTTAAGTTTTTACATGAAATCACCATTGTAACAATTTTTCTAAAAGGTCTGCAATATGTATCCCTTGTAACGAAATAAGTTGCAGCAATGAATACATAATGCATTTTATCAGTTATTCAAATATTTTTGGTTCTAGAAGGAAAAAAAATTGAATGAATGAAATTTCTTATAATAGAATGCAAAAGAACAAGTGATGATATATATAGTTCGCTCACTGAATATTCATGAAGACTGCCTAGAACTGTTTCACCGGAATAATTCAGATCTTTAAAATGCCATAACTTTGTTATTCCTTATCTGATTATGATCAAATTTTCAGTGTTTTGTTTGTCTGATTTTTATTAATGTGTTCAAATCAAATTATTTTCAGCATGTTTTATATTATAAGGCAAACAAACAACAATTCATACAGAAGATATTTCTGCTGTTCGGCTGCAAAATTTACAAGAGTTCAAATTAGCTGTATTCAAATGAGTCAAAATATGTATCAAGTTTGTGAAACTTTAAGGCAGATTTCTTTTGAGTTGCACAAATCATGCATGTTTGTTGACTTGAGAGTAGCGATATTTTTAATCATGTTACTGAGCTGTAATACATGTCTGAAAAAAGCCCTCATTCAACACCAGCAGACATACCATATACATTTCTTGAAGTTTGAAATCAAGAAGAACGTGAGAGACTGGGCCTAGAGTTCTTAGAAAGAAGTCAAAGGCATTAATCCTTTTCTGTACTCACAAACCAAAGTTTTAAAGGATGAAAAGCAAAAATGTTAAAATTATCAGGAAGAATTTTCTTCATTGGTGTTCTATTGTGAACTCTAATTACTTTCAGGAGTTTAGGGAGAATCATGAAAAGTGACATATCTGTACTTGGCATTCTCAACATCAATTCTCAATCTACAAACTGCACCCATTTCCTATGCCATGATTCTTATCAACACCCCAACACAGATACTCTCTTTCTCACATGATAAAAAGATGCTGAGGAACCTTTGTTTTAAAATGAGTTGATTTCTTGTTTACAAAGAAATCACCCTTGCAAATAATGCCCTTAATTTTCCAGGTACTATATACTATCTTTTTTGTTGCATATATTACCACAAAGCAGGAAAACTGAACAGGGTGCAAATCATATTTTTACTTGTTGTTTGTAGATCTGAATATGGCAAAGATGGTTTTCAACAATCCTGAATTCAAGCTCTCAACTAAAATGTGGCACTTCGACACTTTAAAAAAAGGTTCCGATGTATTGATGTAGTGAAATTACAATACAAAACTCACAAAGAACAGAATTGAAAGCAGCAAGAAGTTTGTTGTGAGGTTGTCATTTATTACTTTGTACAAGTCATTAGTTCAGTCAGAAGAGAGGACTATCAAATGGGATGAGTTTTTCATTGCAGTTATATGTGGATTCTTGATGAGGCTGATGGTTGGTCAAGTGGATGTTGGGTGTGCTCCTCATGCAATGGAACTGGCATTGCTGGCAATACGTGGCCATAAGTCTGCACATTCTTTGGCAACGGGACCGGTGATGGCTGAACCTGTCGGGAGCAAGAGCAGGTGAGAAACAGAAAGAAAGAGAGAGGGAGTACTTAGATTCATTTCATATCAAAATTAAGTATTTTGAGGTGGTCTTCAATTTTTCAAAGAAAAACATCCAAAGAAACTCAAGTGCTTCCAAAGCTCTACTTTAGCTGGCATAAAATTACAGAGTAGTCTGCACCAGTCATATCTCTTACAAGGCAGATAGATCCACTTGTTCACATATCAATCAAATCATGTTTTTGTGGTGATGATTAAAAACAGTAATATTCACTATACAATACAGAAACAAAAGAATCAGTGATTGTGATAGAATAAGAATATAAATGGTTTCCTCGTTTGCATTCTATGGGTTGCGCATTAACTTTTTTGGGTGAAATTTCAATAGACTTAATTTGAAAGGTCATAACATTAATGCTCTAATTCAGACTTAATTTTTTCAGTGTTATACTTGTTTGATTTATCTCTCTCTTAATCAATCCACATATTTTGTGGTTTGACAAGACATTTACATCTCCATTCATGGATTGACAATTCATTTCACCTGTATCACATCCTGTAGACTAATTTTGCAATATTGGTCACGTGACCTGAAATACACACAGGATATTCAGGGATACATATTTGCTCTTCAGTTCAAGTTTCATGAACTTGATCCATAAAATTTCACAAATACCCCCAACATGGCCAAAGTTCATTGGCCCTAAGTGACCTCTGATCTTGGTCATGTGGCCTGAAACTCAGGCAGGATGCTCAGTAATACTTGATTACCGTATATTCCTGTGTATAAACCGCACCTTTTTTCCTACTTTGTAATCTTAAAATGTTGGGTGCAGTTTATACATAGAAACAACAATATTTGGTCAGTAAACTGAAAATGTTCTGTCAGTAACATGAATTGTCGACCAACCAAGAATTATATAGAATATTTAATGTATAATTATTTCTTGGTTACTAAAAATAGAGAATATATTTCGTGAAGTTTTCGTTGAAAAATCTTCTTTGTAAAGGTTGTTTTATATTATTTATTTAATTACTATCAATTTAATGTTTTCCTAAAATAAAAACCCTGTTTTTTGTGATGAAAACTTTTTTAAAACTAAAATTGCATGGGAAATGCTTTTCAATAGGCATGTAATCATATTCGGTTATTAAAAAAGGCAATAAATAATGTCTTTTATTCTTTATTTCTCTCCTTTTTCTCTCGATATTTAAAAAAAAATTCCCTTTTTATACAATAATTTTGATATCAAAAAATGCCATTTTATGGTCACCTTTTTCTTAAAAAACTCCTTGGTTTTTTGTAATGAAAACAAATTTTTCTTACACCTAAAAAATGCATTGAAAATGCTTTACAATTTAGGCATATAATCGTAATCGATTGTAATTGTAGTCGTTTAGAAAACAGGCAATAAATAATGTCCTCTATTCTTCATTTTTTTCTCAGTTTTTCTCAACATTTTTGTTTTCTTTTTCCATCTTTAGACTATAAGTTTGATGTACAATACTGCCATTTCATGGTCTTTTTTTCTCTTTATTCTACAAAGAAATAATTTATATTCTTTGAAAAATAAAGTTAAAGAATGAAGTAACCATTTTTTAAAATACAAAAATTTGTAATATATCTTTTGGTCTTTCAACTGGGCGTTGTGGTGTGCGCCTGTAATCCAAGCTGTGGGAAGTTACAAATTGATGCAGAGGTTCGAGCCCTGGTCACGTCTTTCGGATGGTGACGTTAAAGGTCGGTCCCAGACGTAAATAATCATATCTGATTGATACACGTCTGACAAAACTCAAATACACACACACGGTTGTCAGTGAAATTTGTTAAGTCAAATTGCTATCACACTCGGTTTGCCATTTTTTTTTAGCCCCCCGATTTTGGGGGTGTGGTTAAGACAAGACCGCGGTTTATATTCCAAAAAATGTGGTACCCTTATGTCAAAGTTTCATGACCTAGTTCCATATACATTTTAAGTTATGATGACATTTCAAAAATTTAACCTTGGTTAAGACTTCAATGTTGATGACGCCATCGGAAAAGCGGCACCTGCACTCTCTATGCAGGCGAGACAAAAATGGTAAAAATTCAATTTTCAACTACATCTAGTGCATTTCATGTTATACTTGGAAAAATACCTTGGAAAAATCAGAAATCAATCACAAGTTACACGATTATGTGACCTAAAGCAAACTTACAAATGAATGAAGTTTTCTTTGCATGCCTATAGAATAAATGTATTTCTCAAATTTCCACTCTGTCTCGGGGTATGGGGGTCACAAGACATGAGGTATAGTGTACTTTTGATATAAAACCTGCCACACACAAGGTCATTTTGAATTACAGGCAAAGCAAGTATGTGTAATATCAAATATGTCCCTACCTTTCATTTCTCCTTTGTTGTTCACTATGACTCCTGCATTGTCTTCAAAGTACAGTACTGTGCCATCTCTTCTTCTGATGGGCTTCCGTTGTCGAATTACTACAGCAGGCATGACTGGAGAAAAGAAAATGGTTTGATTACAATGCTCCTGACTATTAACTGAGACCAGTTCCAATTGATTATGGGCAACGTACCACTTATTGAATGGTACTATTTCATTGGTTAAGAATAGGCAAGTATTTTTCATAAAAACAAGAAGATAACCTAGGCCTATATGAAATAGAAGAGGGTCCTATTGCATGAAAATGCAATTATGGTCACTTTCCCAAGAAACAAAACTACCAAGTATCATCCATGACAACTATGTTCATTAGCCAATCAAAACCCAGGATCTTAAAGCTTGTGTATAGTTTTGGTAAATACACCAAAATGCACCTATCACTATTCCAATTCATTGCTAGCTAATATGAATGGATATGCCCTATAACAGTTATGATGTGGAGGATATGAAATGAAAATGTGTTTTACAGAATAAATTTTGCGATTTTACATGGAAATTTAACTTGATCGGGTCACCCGATCAAATTAAAATATCTGTGTGTTTTTGTCTTTCAATTAAATCCTATTCCAAATCATGGAATGGGCTGAAACTTTCAAGATATGTTCTTTGTCTGTAACTTTTGGATATCTAATCACTAAATTTATAAGTGCTTGAATGCCCATTTTTTAAATTTAAAACAAGCATCGCCGAGAGAGGGCGCTATATATCCAAGATTTGAATATTTGAAATTTTCTCAGAGAAGTGCAGTTGGAAAAATATCTAACGGTCTCTACGCTTCAGTAAGACTGTCATATTAGATTATTCGATTATCAATCACATTATTGACCCTTTACCAAAGCTATACACAGGCTTTAAATGAAATGGGCCAAGACAGTGAATGGCATTATCAGAGCGTTGAAGTCCTGCTGTATTATCTCTTATCTTTCGTTATCTCTTTTCACTTTTATTTTCATATCCTTTGTGTGTGCTTCAATTGTTTGATCGTTTCTTGTTCTTTGTTCTGCTGTTCTCTGTTTTGTAAACTTGTCTGTCTTCGTAGGCAATTCTAAAATAATTATTTAGAGGGGTCCACACAATACAAGCACTGCTTTTTAGTGGATCCCTCCATTTTCACAGAATTTTTATTTTAAAATGTATGATATTTGCTTATATATATTCTGTTTTGCTTTACTTCGTTTTATAAATATCAAATACTGTACATGCCTGAATTTATTTTATCTGTATAAGTTCATTGTAACTATTTTTGATCACATTACTTTGTTCTTCTGTTGAAAATGAAAAATAATAAATTGAAAAATTGAAAAGCATGTCAATTTTATGAATTCAAAGAAATGCAAAGTAGGGCTGTTATCGTTGAGAAAATTCTTTGTCGACATCGCGCTAAAAATATCTTGTCCATATCTACTGACAAACAAACATAATCAATACGCATTTTCTATGCATTTTAGCGATGTCACACTTGCGTTGGTCAAAATTTGTATCTGCCACTGAACCAAGAACGCTTTAAAATCCGCGTTCATCGGATATAAATGAAACATATCTAGCATAAATACATCCTCACCTTTGATGTTATTAGTATTATTTTAGAGTTGGATGAAGTTTTATAGATAATTTTGGGGCTCTTTGGACATCGTTCTGAGCTGTCAACGTCTTTCGCCTATCCGCCATTTCGATATCGTGCGGTAAATCTTTGAACGTAGAGGGCAGCAACACACAGCCAAGCCTTGAAATAAGCGGGCGCCGAGCGCAAATTCGCGCTCATAACGCCATCAATTGCGCCCATGAAGCCCCAAAATTATCAAAATTTTGACGACCGGGCGCAAATATTTTCCAGGTAATTGTGCCTGCCGTGAGTGAGCAGTGAAGCCATATCATACATTTAATTTAAATATCTGTAAAGCCAAAATCAAATAACTTTCAATTTACCAGTTATAAACACAGTTTAAAATTGCCAAGTGCGTTTTTTTTCTGTACCATAAAAAGTGAGCTACGTCCGTCTTTTTTTCCCCTGTAATACATGTGCGCGCGTTCTTCCGGTAGCGGTTTTTCCATACTTCACCATGTGCAATTTCTAATGCACACATTTCCAGTTGGGATATCACAATTCTGTGATATTGTAATTCGAATTGCACAGGAGATAAATCCCTGTTCACAGCACATACGATGTGCAAGTCTTTTATCCTCACAGTCGCCGACCTTGCTTGTCAAAACGGAGCCTTAATAATCCAAAATAAATTAGCTTATAGTTGTGAATTGTAGCTTTTTAATTTCTTTTTTCCTGGAGAGGGGTAAATATCAGACAATAAATAATCAAACAAGGCTCCATCTAAAAAAAAAATAGGAGGACGCCGCGTGCACTTGAGTGTGGTGTTAGCAAGCCAGTTTTGAGCTCATGTCTGCCAGAGCTCTGGGTGAGAATTCTATCAGTAATGGCCTAAGTGATGGTGATTTTCCGTTTGAGATAGAGTTTAGATTTCATGTTAATTTTTGAAAACTGTCAAAAAACTTTATTATTTCTTCATTGTGATGAATATTTAAGTTATTAATGAATACATTTTCACCGAATTCAGACTCTCCCAGAATGAAAGGCATTTTCTGTGGAGATCTGCGTTTTCAAATAACTTGTGAAAAACTTAAGGTACGTGAACCTACAATACATGTACATAGCCTGTGGCTATGTGCTGGAATTTGAATAGACTGAGTTATTTATTGATTTTGTTTCTTAATTTCTTTAACATAATTTATATGCAATCCAAGTGCACCTCACAGCCACAATCACACACAAACACTCACCCACTCCCGTGATTCAAACCATAAAAAAAATCTTAAAAATTATTTTTTTTTTCTAAATTTGTTATTTGATCTGAATTCTCTCTTTCTCCATCTCTCTCTCTTTCTTTTTATTTTATTCATTTATTTAGATTTTTTTTTTGGGGGGGGTTCATTGATCATGGTTTATTAAAGACGAAAAATAAATAAGCCCATGTGTGTATGGTAATTGTAAGGGGATGTGGAGTGAGGGTGTCAAAACACTTAAACATTTAAATCTGATTTCTTAAATGTTTGAATAAGCCCAATACTTAGCATATGCTATTCATTTACTAATTAAAAAATTGCAGGAGCTGCGCTTACTATAAACAAATTTGCGGTGTGGTTCACCGTTATATATATATTTTTTAAATTGCCCCTGGTTCCAGAAAATTGCCCCCGGTTCCTGTAAAAAGCCCGTGAGCCGGGGGCAATTTCAAAAAAAATTGCCCCCGGCTCACAGGTGCTTATTTCAAGGCTTGCACACAGCCGTGTGCTGCATTTCTTCTACGCTTACATTAGTTGGTACTTTAACTTTGCTAAAATTGAGCTTGCGCTTGCTTGTGATGTTTTCGATTTGATCAAAATGGAGTGGATTGCAGCCATGATGTTTAAATTGTCATGATTATAGCGAAGTGGGGTTGAGATCGTGTTTTGTGGCTAGTAAGTATTCATATTTTTTGGAGTAATTTCTGTTGCTGCTCTGTGCTCTTTGAGGAAAAATATGTTTTCTATGATTTTCCGTTTGAAAAGCCATTTTCAAAAGGCTGTTTCCGTGAAATCGCGGAAAATCACTGTGTCCCAACATTATAGCGGGTATTATCGACAATGAGAGAAACGTTATCGACATCGCTAAGTGGCAAAAAAGCGATTATCGACAAGACTGTCAATAACAGCCCTACTGCAAAGTGAATTCAAAACCAAGAACACTGCTTCTGTTCAGACTACCAGAGTTTACATACTTGTAGGTTTTTTTTTTAATAAAGATGACTTACCCTTTTTCCTGAGTTCTGGCTTGCCCTTCTTGACAGTAGAAACGATCATGTCACCAAGACCAGCAGTAGGCAGTCTGTTCAGCCTACCCTTGATTCCACTTACAGCAATGATGTACAGGTTCTTACCACCTTTTATCAAATAAAATAATTTAAAAACATGATGAATAAGAGAAAATAATCTGATATGCTATAAGAAAGAAATTAATTTGATATGCATGTCAAAAAAACAATATTCTTTCTTGTTTAGAGAAAAAACATCCAATACTTCTTGCTTGAAAAGATAGGGGAGGCGGTACATGAAGTTGCAATATTCAGGGGGAAAATTCAGCTCCCAGTATAGAGTACCATAGTGGTGAGGTCAGTTGCCACGGTGTCATGACGGCCTGGTTCTAAACAAATGAAAGTGTGTGTTTCCTCATAGGAGAAAATGGCTGCTATTGGAATTTGATCGCTTGCAACCTGTTTATCAGACGACTGTCAGCTGCGACTCTGTTTAAAACCAGACCGCCATGACACCATGGCAACTGGTGTTACACTTCTGTACTCTATTAAGCATTTCAGAATTCAATTGCAAGGTGCTTGGATATGGACATAGATATAGAGTTTATCCCTTTAATCTGTTGGAACAACCTTCTTTCCAAGAAGGAAGAAGAGCTTCTTGTCTTCTTTTCATTAATCTAAAAAAAAATAAGCAAATGAAATTTACCTGTATTGTCTGCGCAGTTGATAACCGCTCCCACTGGCAAACCCAGTGAGATACGGAATTTGGATCCAGACGAACCTCCACGTCCTTAAAAGGTTGAAAAAGAAATTAAAAAATTATTAGAAAATCTTATTCTAACACCATCCAAAACCTACATTTTTTAAAAACAAAATTATGAAGTTTGTCACTTAGTTGGTATTAATACTAATACACATATCAGTTGAAGTCTTAGAGAAAACATTGCAATTAATTTGAATAGACATTTGAAACAAAATAGCAATCCGATATTGGATAACTTGGCACCTAATTTTTAATGGGGGGGGGGGGCCAATTTTTACGAGTACCAAGTTAGCTGGCACCCATTTATTTAAACTTCAAGGATATTCTCAATTGTCTGGCATCAACCATTGCGATCAACAGACCACAGGTGTCATTACATAATGTGGCTTTCCAAAATATGAAATACGTGTATGATCCAATCAATATTTACTTCAAGTTTAGGCCCAGAATTTAGGGTAGAATCTCAAAGTTAAATTCTGTAAATTGTATCAAATTTTGACATTTTTTTTTTTGGGGGGGTGTTATTCTACATCTAATATAACTCGTAATATGCTGATAGCTCATCAAATAATTTTGTAAAAAAAATATGGAATGCTCATCATGGTCTTATCAACATCAACCAGCAGAAAAATGATTTTCCAATTCCAGATTTAATGTATGGCAAAATTGGCAAGGTGCCCCAAGCCAATCTGTGCATATATGAGCACTTATCAAAAACTTTACTTTTACTACAGATATCAAAGGGGAAGACTGAACAGTTGCATAATTAAATGCTCTGGAATAGAGCCCTACAGCGTTGAGTAAGTAGACAGTTGCGAATCGCCATTTTGGGTTGTGTACAAAACATAGGGGAAATGGCCGTGACGGAATACATTAACAAAAATCAATTGTTTTCCCCTAAAATATGAGATAAATATATCTTACAGCCTACAGGTTTCTGGAAAGAAAAGGTGGAATTATCCACATGCACCGCCTTTGTGCCCTCTCCTAATTCCTACACAGCTGCTTGCTGAAGGGTGAAGGTTTACTCACACAGCAGTTGGGCGCCCTTCCCCAGGAGCAGCCCTAACTTTAGAGTCTTTACATAATACGTCGTAAGGTGGGGAAATTTGCTTGTTGAGTGAAACTGCAAAATAGCACCAGAAATTCATGTTGAAAACTTAAGTCATAAAAAAAAATTCTCTGGATGTGCAGACATGACTCCTTCATAAGAAAACCGGCAATCCTGTATTTTAGGGGTCTAAATTATTTTAGGTTGCTAACTTCAGTTCAGGCAACAGCTCCACGACCGCTGTTAACGGTAGTTCAGTAGTGCGTACGTACGTGCCGGGTATGGCAGGCCGTTTATTTCTTCATTCTATACCCCCCCCCCGCCCGCCATGACTGTAACGCTGATCATGCTGATTACCGTTGGTTTGATATAGGGCCTACCATTATACTCTTCATCCTTCACCCATAAGTGCTGAGATATACCCCCTATTATGCCCCAAATAATAAACCCCTAAAACCAAGGCGTGCTGCATTATATATCTTCATTGATTGCATACCCCCCCCCTGGCCCGGCCATGACTAGTCACAGGTCACGTGACACCCCGACAGATTTAGGTATACCGTTATTCTATACCACCCCCCCTGGCCCCTATATATCGCATGATACCCCATTGGTAAATACAACTTTACATCTACTACATAGCCATAGGTGTGTAGCTGTATACTAGTCCTATAATGGCATTAATGGCCCGCCATACCCGGCACGTACGTACGCACTACTGAACTACTGTTAACAACGGTCTTGCTGGAGTGGAGCTGTTGCCCGGCCCAGTAGAGGTGCACGGCCAATATAGGAGACTCTCTCCAATAGGGGAGACAATCTCCCACATTGGAGACTTGCTTTGCTGCTTTGCAAAAGGATAAAAACAACACAACAAAAGCATGATTTTTTCCACCCAAAATTTTGTCTCACTGAGGTCAGAAGCCCATTTGTTTTGTGTGTGATTGACAACAAAAATCCTTATCAAAACAAAAGTAGACTGTGAATTTTCAAAGTAGACGGTGAAAAGGGGTAATTTGTCATGAGGAATCTGCTTATCACATTTTTATTTGCCGCCAAGGTAATCCTTTTGCCGCAAAAGTAAACAAAGGAAATTAGTATCCAAAACTGGAGACTGTCTCTAAAATTGGATACCCAAATTCTTTACAAAAGTCTCTGATATTGGAAATAATTTCCCACATTGGAGACAGTCTCCAATATTGGCCGTGCGCCTTTACTGTTGCCTGAAGTTAGCAACCTAAATTGATTCAGACCCCTAAAATACAGGAATGCCAAAAAACCCTCTTGAATAGGATTTCTTATGAAGGGAATCTCTTCTTTCTCTGTGCCTGGCAGCTGAGCAGAGTCTCCTGACCCGAGACCATGATGGCATGCCGCCGCTCTCCAGCGGACAGACACAGCCAGCTAGCGGGGAAATGCCCCCGCCCCGCAGCCACTGTCCTACGACTACGAGTATGACAGTAAGCCTAGCACGAATGAAATTTTGAACTTTTTTACTAGACTCCCGTCTAAAATACAATACATAAGTTAGATCTATATCTTCAGGCGGATATTACTGTGACACAAACAAATGGATGGTTTCAATTTTTAGACATTCGATCATGAGGAATCTAGAATAGAGTCGCCCGTCTCGCAATCATGTCCGTTTCCCACGGACGAAATACTCGGGCTGAGAAATATCAATAGTCGTAGTTTTTCATGCAGGAACTCAATATTACACCAAATATATTTGAAATGCCTTCACTACAGAGTTTAAATATACATCGATTGTTCTCATATGATATCATTTTAAATATATTCTTTAATGATTGCATGGATTTAGACAGATTTGTGCGTTAATATTTTTATTGTCGCATACCTCGCTTCGACATTTTGGAAGGAAAGAGATTGATAAATAGCACAAATTTGCCAATAGAGGGCTTTATGATCGACATGAACCATGCACTCATCCACTAACAAAAAAACAACAACACTCTTTTTCACTTTTTGTATTCATGAAAAGAATTGGGTATATGTATGATATTCATAAATAGATGATGCGAACGAGAAGCGCAAAATAATGAAAAGATAAATTTGATATAGGCCTGCTGACCGGAAAAAAGAGACGTTTCAGGTTTTGGCAGGGAAATTCAAGCGAAGAGCTACCAACACCAAGGCCGGCCAAGGACAAATTATTTCCAATTGAATACTAATTGACTACAGGAAAAATTTCAATTGGCAATTGGTTTCAATTTGGATTACATGGAAAGTGAAACAATGGGTACCCATTGCGAGACCCATTGAAACCAATTGTCTATTGGTCCCAATTATTGGAACCAATAAACTGGAAATAAAGCCAATTGGTCCCCAATTTGGACACTAATTGAAACCAATTGACTTCACAAACTGGTTTTAATTGATGTCCAAAGTGAGGACCAACTGGGAAAGCAATTGGAACTTATTGTATGGCACAAGTAAAATTAGAACAATATTATCTCTTTAGGAAATCGAGGAAATTCCACCAATATCTGCTCATGCTATACTGTAGATCAGGAAAGGTATCTATCTCGTGCTGCCATGCAAGGGAAGTTCATTGAAAAAATAGCGGAAAAAATAGTAAAGAATATTGCCGAAACGGATTGAGAAAATTCATCAAAGAATAAAAAAAAGTTACTAGAATTTTAATCATTTGATTTATTGACGTCATATACGCGAGCAACTTTCTTGTATATCGTATGGTATATAAAGAAATCAATGGAATATCATTTTCTCAGAAAATTGAAAATGGTTTTACTTTACCTTCAGTACATCGATAGACAACAGAAATAAGCCATCACGAACCACTGAATAATTGAAATTATTTCATGCATTTTATCTTACAGGACATTATGGGACAGCTGCTTGTTTATGATGTCATAAACACCAAACTTGAAATTCTAATAACTTTCTGAATCTTTAATGGATTTCCTTCAAATGTTGTATTTTCTTCTGTTTTTACAACAAACTTTTCTTTAGGCTGAACTTCTTTTTTTGAGCGCTATTTATGCTGTTGAAAGTCTGTGTCTATAGTGCGAAGCGCGAGCGAATCACCATCTAATATTATGTCGACCATTTTTTTTTCCCCAAACCCCGCGGCCCTTTCACCCTCCTTAAATTTCCTCATCCGCTTCCACTTTTCAAGCTCATTCTTCTAACTGTATCCTTTCCTTTGATTGCGCCGCCAATGGGGTGAGGCGGCAGCCTCGGCAGAACCCCCTCCCCTCCTATAGCAGTGGCTTACTGTGGGTCATGACATGGGGCACCAGCAGAAATTTTGAGTCACTTAGGTGAAGAGCGCTCAATTGCTAGGTATACTGACCTTAAATAAAGATATTTTAAGGACTGTGCTATTAAACGGATATCTCAATGATCAAATAATGCGAGCGCGAAACGCGAGCTGAATTTTTGGTCATTCAGACCTAAAAAGGGACGTTATAAGAAAATTTTTGCACTCGTGATACATACCGTATGTCTTGCTAAACAAACAATGCGAGTGCGAAGCGCGAGCGAAAAATGTTGCATTTATTGACCCCAAACAGGGACAGTATAAGGACTATTTTTTAGGAAACAAATAAGAGTATACATATCTCACCATAGTCATCTAATTTGAGTGCCAAGCGCTTGCTGATTATGTTAGAATTACATCTTAACACATGAAACACTTTTTGTAGTCATTGTAATCATGATAAACATACCGTCTCATCAATCAAATATTGCGAGCGCGAGCTTAAAATCTAGACCTGAAGATGGCCATTCTAAGGCTTGTTTTTTAGGAATTCACTAAGACCATACTTCACTAACAAAATGTACGAGCGCGAAGCGCGACCTGAAATGTTTGTGTATATTGAACCCACTAACAGGAATATTTTAGGAATATATTTTAAGAAATCCATTAAGAGTATACACAGTGGCGTACCGTGGGTCATGGCATGGGGGGGGGGCACCAGCAAAAATTTCGGGTCACTTAGGGAGCGCGCGAAGCGCGCTCAGTTGTCAGGTATACTGACCTAATAGAGATATCTTTAAGACATGCAGTGCCATTAAACATTAAATGTATCTCACTGATTAAATAATGCGAGCGCGAAGCGCGAGCTGAAAATGTTTAATATTGAGAGCTAAAAATTGACATTATAAGCAAACTTTTTTGTAATCATGATACTTAACTGTCTCGCTAAACAAACAATGCGAGCGCGAAGCGCGAGCTAATTTTTTTTGTATATACTGACCCTAAACAAGGAGATTTTAAGGATTATATTTTAGAATCCATTAACAGTATAAATATCTCACCATAGTCATCTAATTCTAGTGCCATCCTTTGCTGATTTTGTTAGAATTACATCTAAACACAGTCATGAAGCACCTTTTGTAGTCATTGTAATCATGATTATCATACGCATCTTACTTATCAAATACTGCAAGCGCAAAAGCGCGAGCTGAAAATTTAGGAAATATAGACCTGAAGAGGGTCATTCTAAGGCTTGTTTGTAGGAATTCACTAAGATTCCACGCATTTCACTAACCAAATGATGCAAGCGCGAGCAAAAATTTTTTGATATTCAGATCAGAAAAAAGTTAAGGACTGATTTTAGGAGTTCATGAAGAGCAGAAATCTCAACAATCCACTGATGCGAACGTTAGCACGGACAGGAAATGTTTTATATTAAGACCTTAAAATAGGGCAATAACTTTCAGTAGTCATGAAAAGGAAGAATATATCACTACTTAAAACAACAATAACTCTAATTGCGAGGAAATATATTATTTTGCTGTATATCGATTTGAAAACGAGAGGCTTTAGTACAACAGGTTTATATATCTCGTTTAACAGTCTATGCGAGCACCAGGAACAATGACGACACAATTAAGCAAATAATGTTTCATTAAGTTATGAAAAAAATGCTTCTTGTGTTATATAACATAATATAATATAACACTATAATGAACAACAATTTCTTTTTTATCCCATTACGTTTCTCTTCCTTTTCCCCTCTTTTTCTCCTTTTCCCCGTTTTTTTTTGCCAGCCGATTGGGGGGGGGGGGGGCACGTGCCCCCCCATGCCCCCCCCGTAGTTACGCCACTGAGTATACATAATATCTCACCATAGTCATCTACTGCGAGTGCCAAGCGCTTGCTGATTTTGTTTAAATTACTTAGTAATTTTACGGGAAGATCAGAAAGAGATTATAATTATCACCGAATTAGCAATCCCATTTGAAACCAACATTAATGATGCACACCAAAGGAAAGTCACAAAGTATGAGTCGATCGTCAGGGATATCAAGGAAAAGGGGTACTTTGGTGTAATTCTAGGCTGTAGAAGTAGGGGGAAATGGCCCTATAGTAGAACGGAATAATAAACACCGTCTTAAAAAACTCCTCAGAACAACAAGCTCAAAATTCCGACCAACCGAATTTTTCCATATCCTTTCTAAACTCGCCATACTCTCCTCTTTTTCGATATTCTACGCAAGAAAAGAGCGAACCTGGTGGGGGGGGGGGTACGTCACTTGGACCCGTAACCATCCCCAAGGGTCCAAGATAATTTGCTTAACTATGTTTTTTTGCGTAAGGCAAATGTAATTTATTGATATTACGCACATAACTCTGTGATGTCAATAGCTAATTAAGTTGATCTGAATACACAAAATGATATAGGCCTAATAATCACATCCGTATATAATAATTAAGACGATACCGTAGTGGAAATTGGGTAAGCAACACCCCTCATAATATTGTCTATATGCAATAATTAATTAATTCCATTTACACATCCAACTCTAATTTAGAAAATTTATTAAGTGTCTGTTTTTTTTTTCAACGTGATATCAACGAGAGCTTTAACTAATTATTTTCCTGCATTTATGTTACTCTAGATAATTTTCTATATTGGTATACGTATTACTTGTCTTGTAATCCATGTACTGACCTGCCATTTGTTTGAAATGGAAACGATGGACCTGGTCTCTTTATGTATATATAGTATATCAGTGTCTTGAACTTGAATAAAGTCATGGTGAAACAAAAACACATTAGGCACTTTTTGTAGTCATTGCAATCATGATTATCATACGCATCTCACCAATCAAATATTGCAAGCGCGAAGCGCGAGCTGAAAATTTAGGAAATTCAGACCTGAAGAGGGCCATTTTAAGGCTTGTTTGTAGGAATTCACTAAGACCATACGTATTTCACTAATTAAATGATACGAGCGCGAAGCGCGAGCTGAATGTTTTTATATTCAAATCAGAAAAAGAGACATTTTAAGGACTCATTTTAGGAATTCACAAAGAGCAGACATATCTCACCAATCCACTAATGCGGACGTAAGCAAGAAAAGGAACTGTTCTATATGAAGACCTTAAAATGGGGCAATTGATCACTTTAAGTTGTCATGAAAAAGAATCATAATTGTGTCACTTTATAAAACAATTATAACTCGAAATGCTAGGAAATATATTTGGTGTATTGACTTGAAAACAGGATGTTTTAGTACAACAGGATTGTAATAATAATAAAAATAATGATAATAATAATAATAGTAATAATAATAATAATGATACTATTACTACCACTACTACTACTACTCCTACTAATAATAATGATAGTAATAATAATAACAATAATAATAATAACAACGCAGTTCTTGTATAGCGCATAATTATCACATTATGTCGTAACATACGTCCCTTTGCGTTTCCAAAGAACTTGGATATTATTACCCTGGCTTTAGCCCTGCAGCCTTTTTACAGCGCGGTGACATTTCAAGGAATAAGTTTCTGCCAGATTCCCATTCATCTCACCTGGGTTGGGTGCAGCACAATGTGGATGGATTTCTTGCTGAAGGAAATTACGCCATGACTGGGATATATCTCGTTAAACAGACAATGCGAGCAGAAATGATGAACACATAGGCATATATAGGCCCTGAACAAATTATGTTTCATAAAGTTGTGAAAAAAATATTTCTTGTGTTTTAATATATGTAATATACTTTTATAATGTACAATAATTTATTATTTTCAACTACGTTTCTCTTCAAAACTGATTTCTCCCTCTTTTTCTCCGTTTACACCAGCACTGCCTCCATCCCAGCCCCCATTCCTCCTGCCGCCACGCCCGTGGGTATAGATCTGAAAACACGAGCTGAAGGGATAATTCCGATCTGAGAAGGGAACTTATAAGCGCACTTAAAACGGGGGATTTAAAAGGTGTTTGGTACCCCTTATTGCAAGCTCTCTCTTTCACCAACCCCCCCCCCCTATCCGTCTCATTATTCTTTTAATATTTGCACAATCACTGCTATTCTGATATTGATTTTCGTTCATTCTGTCTTCTAATCGACTCTCTCTCCTCTCCAGGCTTGGTAACGGACAATCAATAGATCTTTGTATCACAAAACACACCGCGGTGAGAAGTTAGCAAACAATAGGGGCAAACCATGGCACGCGTACATGTTTTAATCGGCTACTCAGTATCCCGGGCCTACCGAAATTTCTTATCAATTTTTTTTGCAGATGATTTAGATTAAATATCCGTTTGTATCAGTATCTTCTGTTTTCAATTTGTTTGGCTCGTGTGACGTATCATGGATATATCAATGTTGATGGGTAAGTAAATCATTTATTTAAATGCATGCCTTCTTCGATTTTCCTCCAATTAAAAAAAATGTGAATTTGTTAATATTGTGGTCCATACACTGCAAAAACTCTGGTGTTGATTTAACACCAGCCCGTAATTATGTCCACACCAGAGAAGTGTTAAACAACATCAGTTTCGTTTTCAAGTTGGTCTAACACCAGATAGTTGTTTATACAACACCAATAATTTATTATAAAAAAACAGCATCGGTTTGATTCCAAACTGGTGTTGTTTCAGTACTTCTCTGGTGTGGACATAATTATAGATTCCAGTGTTAAATCAACACTGGAGTTTTTGCAGTGTGCCGCCCTTTATGAAACACACTTTGTTAAACTTCAGTGTTTCTTCATCATTGTTTTTTTTTTTCTGTGTGTGTTGTATGATTGGTTTCGCGGTTGGTGTAGCTTTGAACCCGTCTGTCAAAATGTTCTCATTCCTAATAATATTTCAAATATCCTTCCTTGAAATTAATGTAATTATGGTTAGGGATTAATATAAAATTCCATATCTTCCACAGGAATCAGGGTATTTCAATGGACTTTGGACCGAGGAGGGGGAGGGGGTATATAGTCTGCTGGGCAAATAACCTTCACTCGAGACAAGGGCAGTGGCGTAGCTACGGGGGGGGGGGGGCCTGGGGGGCACGTGTGTTAAGGTCCTAAACCGCAAATTGCACCTAAACCGCAAATCGCCGCCTAAGCTTGTAGAAAAAAAATTATTATTTTGAAACGAAGGACCTTGGATGAGTGGTTTCACTCCCCTGGTAACATTTAGTATTAAAGTTTGAAATTTTTTGAAAATAAGCTACTATTACTACTACTACTACCACCACTACTACTACTACTACTCCTATACTACTACTACTACTACTACTACTACTACTACTACTATACTCCTACTCCTACTACTACTCCTACTACAACTACTACTAAAACTACTACTACTCTTACTGCTACTACTACTACTCTTACTGCTACTACTACTTCTACTACTGTTACTACTACTCCTACTACTACTCCTACTCCTACTACTACTCCTACTACTACTACTACTACTACTACTACTACTAAAACTACTACTACTACTACTACTCTTACTGCTACTACTACTTCTACTACTGCTACTCCTACTACTACTACTACTACTACTCCTACTACTACTCCTACTACTACTACTACTACTAAAACTACTACTCTTACTGCTACTACTACTACTCTTACTGCTACTACTACTACTAAAACTACTACTACTACTACTCTTACTGCTACTACTACTTCTACTATACTGCTACTCCTACTACTACTACTACTACTACTACTACTACTACTACTACTACTACTACTACTACTACTACTACTACTACTACTACTACTACTACTACAGACGACTGTTAAGGCCCTAAACCGCAAATTGCACCTAAACCGCGAATTGCCGCCTATATAAGCATGTAGAATATTAACAAGGACCGTGTGCGCGTAAGAGGCGTGAACACAGATGGCGGCAAACATAAATCGCAGAAGGATAGAGGTCGAAGAGTGAGGAATTAGAACAGGGCGCTGATCTCATTTTTATGAGAAATGTTGTTGTTGATCCCTTTGTTGATACACGTATTTATTTATTTGTTTATTTATTTAAATATTTTACCAGGGTGCTCATTCAACATAAAGTTGGTCTCCCATGGGGCCCTAAAAGGCTATCATTATTGTTCTTCTTGTTTGTTGGTTTTGGACTCTTAGTTATGGTGGGAGTTGGGCAACTTGGGCTGTACATAGTGCCGTGGTTTTTTTTTTTGGTTTTTTTGGTGTTTTTGTTTGTGTATCCCTAATTCTCCCCTAGTATAATCTAACGCCTGTAGGTTTAAGCAAAGGAAAAGGAAAAGGGAAGAAATGAAAGGCGGAAAATAAAGAAAGAATCGCTATAAATAATTTTTTAAATATTTATTATAATCTTTTTAAAACTTTAATACAAAATATTGCGTGGGTAATGAAGCCATGTACTCATATTGTTATAGTGATAATCAGTACGAAATAGTAGTAGTAGTAGTAGTAGGAGTAGCAGTAGTAGAAGTAGTAGTAGCAGTAAGAGTAGTAGTAGTAGTAGTAGTTTTAGTAGTAGTAGTAGTAGTAGTAGGAGTAGTAGTAGGAGTAGGAGTAGTAGTAGTAGTAGTAGTAGTAGTAGTAGTAGTAGGAGTAGTAGTAGGAGTAGGAGTAGTAGTAGTAGTAGTAGTAGTAGTAGTAGTAGTTTTAGTAGTAGTATAGTAGGAGTAGTAGTAGGAGTAGGAGTAGTAGTAGTAGTAGTAGTAGTAGGAGTAGCAGTATAGTAGAAGTAGTAGTAGTAGTAGTAGTAGTAGTAGTAGTAGTAGTAGGAGTAGTAGTAGGAGTAGGAGTAGTAGTAGTAGTAGGAGTAGCAGTATAGTAGAAGTAGTAGTAGCAGTAAGAGTAGTAGTAGTAGTAGTAGTAGTAGTAGTAGTAGTAGTAGTTTTAGTAGTAGTAGTAGTAGTAGTAGTAGTAGTAGTAGTAGCAGTAAGAGTAGTAGTAGTAGTTTTAGTAGTAGTAGTAGGAGTAGTAGTAGTAGGAGTAGGAGTAGTAGTAGTAGTAGTAGTAGTAGTAGTAGTAGTAGTAGTAGTAGTAGTAGTAGTAGGAGTAGTAGGAGTAGGAGTTTTAGTAGTAGTAGTAGTAGTAGGAGGAGTAGTAGTAGGAGTAGGAGTAGTAGTAGTAGCAGTAAGAGTAGTAGTAGTAGTAGTAGTAGTTTTAGTAGTAGTAGTAGTAGTAGTAGGAGTAGGAGTAGTAGTAGGAGTAGGAGTAGTAGTAGTAGTAGTAGTAGTAGTAGTAGTAGTAGTAGTAGTAGTAGTAGTAGTAGTAGGAGGAGGAGTAGCAGTAGTAGAAGTAGTAGTAGCAGTAAGAGTAGTAGTAGTAGCAGTAAGAGTAGTAGTAGTTTTAGTAGTAGTAGTTTTAGTAGTAGTAGGAGTAGGAGTAGTAGTAGTAGTAGTAGTAGTATAGGAGTAGTAGTAGTAGTAGTGGTAGTAGTAGTAGTAATAGTAGCTTATTTTCAAAAATTTTCAAACTTTAATACTAAATGTTACCAGGGGAGTGAAACCACTCATCCAAGGTCCTTCGTTTCAAAAATACTTTTTTTCTACAAACTTAGGCGGCGATTTGCGGTTTAGGTGCAATTTGCGGTTTAGGGCCTTAACACACGTGCCCCCCAGGTGCCCCCCAGAAACAATTGGCAGAGCAAAAAAAATGAAAAAAAAAGGGAGAAAGAAGAAAGAAAAAGGAAAAGAAGGAGAAAGAGGAGAAAGACAGAAGAAAAAAGAAGAGGAAAATAAGTGGAGGAAGACGAGTGAATGAAATAATGTGAGGGGAAGACTTGCAATTAAAAAAAAAATCTTTTCATGTTACTATATAAAATGTTTGCAGGCGCTTCGCGCCATAATTGCCTGTTCGATGGGATTCATATCTTGCTCAATACGCAAGTTTTGAAGTCAATATGCAAAACATATTTTAGCTCAGACATCGAGCTTTCATTTTTTTTTTTCATTTACAAATTTAAGTGCTCTGTAAAATGTCCGTTTTATGGTCTACATATCAGCATTTTAAGCTCACGCTGCGTGGTCACATTGTTTGATTTGCCAAGTTCATATTGTCTATGTGTATTCCATAATGTTCCATTAAACAAATGTATTCAGAATGCCCAGATTTTAGGTCTAAATATAAAACATGCGCGATAGCGTGCATGTTGTTTATTTAAAATGTACTTAAATTATCCAGTATTACATCAGAATATCAATAATTGTCTGCTCACGCTTCACGATCGCATTATTAATGATACCCAATTGACTATATCATATTTATGACTTACAAAATATGAATAGAGTGTCCCGCTTTTAGGTCTAAAATCTCAATTTTCTTCCTCTCGCGCTTCGCGCTCGCATCAATTGTTTAGTTACATACCTATCCCATTAATTATTACAAAAAGTGCTTAGAATGACCATTTTTTCGGTCGGAATGTCACAAAATTTGCTCGCGCTTCGCGCTCGCATTATTGAAATATATACCGTCTCCGTGGGTAACTGTAACCAGTCCTTAACAGGTCCCTTTTCGATAATGATAGAACAGTTGATAAACATTTCTGTTCGCGCTTGGGGGTACATACGAATCTTGTTCGGGATCACACATAACATTGCCCAGAAAATTTATTTTCAGGAAAAAATACAGTAAAGTAAAAAAAAAAAATCGCTCGCGCTTCGCGCTCGCACTTTTTATAAGGCTTATGAGATTATTTTATGTTTATGTTGTTTTATAAGAATAAAACTAACAAGTGACTGATATAGGTGAAGATAATTTCAGGCCCCGTCCCCTATTGGCGAAAGTCGGATCCGCCCTTGTGGACACATACACACACACCGGAAAAATGGCCGGTGCCCCCCTGAAAAAGCAAGGACCCCCCCAGTGCCCCCCGGGAAAAAAATCCTAGCTACGCCACTGGACAAGGGTCTGAATGTGCAGCCTACTAATGCTTGTGTATATTAGGAGTGAACAGCAAGTTTTGTATGTGCTAGTGGAGACCCACTTGTTGATCAAAGTTTGAAGGGTAGACTGGGCATGCCTGCATGCAGACTGGGGAGAGGGGGGGGGGGGATTGAGACGATCTCGAATTTCGAAAATCGAGGGGCCGGTACACGTTCCCCGCCCCGATCGGGCCGGTCACCTCCAAAAAGTGAGTGTACCGGATATAATGTGCCATCATTGTCTCTCTATTTTCCTTATAATATCATCGATGCTGTTTTGAAACTGCAATGCATGTATACATTCAACATTCGATTCTGATGACGGGATTAGTGGCTATTTTTTTTTTACATTGTATAAGCCATTTTACGGTATGATTTCATATACCAGCAGGTCATTTTTAAAAGAAAAAAATGCGAGCAGTTATAGCGATTGAAGAGAGGGAGGAACAGAGAACTGGCTGCCAGAGAGGGGTAGGTATTCAGGGGCGGATCCAGCTTCCGCCAATGGGGGGGGGGGGGGCAAACAATTTTACACCTATATTTTCCCCAATCGGCCGCTCAAAGTTGATTTTTGTTGTTTCTTTGTCCCAGTGGCCTATGAGCCAAAAAAATTGAGGGAGCTTGATGCGGCGTATTATGCAATATTAATCAGAAATTGCGAGCGAGCGAAGCAAGTGAGCAAAAACTTTGACATTTTTATTACAAAAAGCAAAGTATGTGATAGATTTTTAAATAACACTTGGAAAAAATATATGTGTATATTTCACCCTTATCCCTTTCCTTTTCTCATTAAAAAATATTTTGGCAGTTTCATGTATTTTGCCCTGAAAGTTGAACATTCTGGGCAATGTTTGTAAACCTGAACAAGATGCGTATGTAACTCCCGGTGGGGTCACTCAGCCGCAGAGGGGGACACGTATGACCGTTACCACATCAAGTGACCCCCTATTGCAGTCAATTTCAAGGACATTTTGTGAAAATTACCCGCCTATTTTCACGCAAAACAAGGACAAACTTGCGGTAAAATGGTACCTTGAAACACCCCTAATTATAAGATTGTAAGGACACTTTTGCCCATTTCGCAAATTTACCCCTATTTACCGTATTTCAAGGAAAGGGCATTTAACACCCTTTCCTCATTAGAGGAAATTGCAACACAGGCGTCAGAGTGCTCAGTCCTTAAAGATGACCAAGAGCCAAGTCATACTGATACAATAATCCAAAAGAACTTTATTTTTCTTGAAAAATAAGAAAAGTAGAATTCTTTGTAAAAATAAATGTAGAGATGTCCATATAAAGATACAGAGCATGATGCGCGCGCCCTCTGCGGCTGGTGACTCGGCGACGGATTTTACTTCCCGTAATCGTTCTCCCCTTTTTCCTGACCCCTATTTCCATCAGATCGAGGACGGTGAGCACCCCTATTTTCACTACTTCGAGGAGTGTTCTGTCCGCGGACGTTCCGTGAAATTGACCCCTTTTCCCGCGATTTTGGTAACGGTCATGCGGTCCCCAAGTCATGAGCACGAAGCGCGAACAGAAATTTTTAATATGGGTTTTGGCTTGAACTGTTAAGGATGTTTTGCAGTTAGCCATTAAGACGATGCATATTTTAACTATTAAATAATGCAAGCGCGAAGCGCGAGTTGAAAAATGTTGACATTCCGACCTGAAAAATTAACATTCTAAGCATTAAAAAAAACTATTAACGGTATAGGTAAATAACCAAAATTGATGTGAGCGCTGAGAGCGAGCGGGGAAAAAAGAGATTTTAGACCTAAAAATGGGACACCCTATTCATGTTTTGTAAAACTGAAAAAGGATGGGAAAGTCATTATTAATTCATCTTACATTAATAATAGTCTACAAAATAATGTAGACCCACATCTGGAGTGTGTGTATCACAGCTGATTCAACGTGTCTGCATAGCAGACTAGGTCTACTGAGGCTGCTCGCCCTATCAGGCTGGTTTGCTTCGCAAAGCAGCAGACCCCACCTCACGAGCCATTCAGAGTCTGCATAGCAGACTACATTATAATGTAGTCTCATAGCGTGAGCAGAAAATTTTGGATGTTCTGATAGGAAAAATGGATAATTTGAGCTCGTTTTGAATTAAGATCAAGCTGCGTATTTCGATAAACATGTGTGCGCGTGTTTTAGAGTTAGCCAGAATCTGGGCATTCTGAATACATTTCATTTTTATCATGAAAATCAATAATGCGTGCGCGAAGCGCGAGTGGAAAATATTTGATCCGATATTAAAATGGTGAATTTAACAGACTATCTTCAGCACTGTGTAGGGGAATCTTAAAGTGGATGTGGAAAGCACTTAATAAATAATTATTATGTGAGTGTGAAGCGCGAGGTGATATTTTTATTATTATTTTGACCTAGGATCTGGACATTCTAGGCCTCCGGACATTTTGTCATCATATGAAAATGTCATCTGTCTTCCTATTCCTCTTTCTAAGCGCGATATAAAACTAGTCAATATTCCTTTCCGAAAAAATTGACAATTTAGTTATTAGGAATTCATGAAAATTTTATTATCATATTTATTAATATAGTAAGCCTAACGAGCGAGTGAAATTTGTTGACATTGAGGCCTGAAAACTGGATATTATAAGTACTTTTGTTATCATGAATAGGGTCCATGAGTTGATATCTGAGCGCTAATCGCGAGACGAAATTTCTGATAAACTGTCATAAAATGGGGATTTTAAATAGTTTGTTATATAATTGATATAAAAAGAATCTTATGGTATAAACTAAGACAATATTGAGGCCTACTTGGCAAATCAAATAATGCGAGCGCACAGCGCAAAAAGCTGCAAATGATATTCACAACATAAAACGGACATTTTACAAAGCACTTAAAAATAAATTTGTAAATCAAACAAAATATTGAAACTCGATGTCTGAACTGAAATATGCTTTGTATATTGACTTCAGAACTTGATACTTTAGGCTACATAATTATAAGCTTACTGAGCAAGGTGTTATCTCATCGAACAGGCAATGCGAGCGCGGAGCGCTAGCGAAAATTTAATCATTTTTCAAGACTCTCCCTGACCTTATTTTATTCACTTGTCTACCCCTCTTATTTTCTTCCTCCTTTCTTTCCTCTTCTTTTTCTTTTTTACTTTCCTTTTTTATACATTTTTTTGCTCCGCCCATGGGGGGGGGGGGGGCTCGAACCCTGGATCTGTCTATGGGTATTGTTGGAATAATTAAGGAGAAATTTCCTATCACATTTTAGCTTTCACGATGTGACTGGGGCTTTAACGAATAAAGGGTGGTGTACTAAAACATGCAAATGGTGGATATTAGCGATATAGTATTCGATCAACATTGTTGGATAAGAATGAAAGAAAGGGGGGTCACGCAAGAAAAAAAAGGTTCCATTTGAAAATGAATTTAGACCGGGCTTCGGGTGAGTGCCACTGACAGGATGTATATTATTTGAATTGGTGGTATATAGAAAGTGTTTGCTTCTATGAACGAAAACTTTTAAATGAAAAGAAAAGATTGAAAAGGGGTATATTTTGAAAGACCTATAAAACGATATTCAGAGCTTATGCAAAATGCAGAGGCTACTAAGCTTATAAGCAGAAGTGGTTTACTCCCGGGTTTACTGAACATGCCTAAAATGATCACAATACGATAACAATTTACCAAAATGTCTGTTTCCATCCATTGTGTCTGTATTTACGTCGCATATCATATATTTTGCACTTTTATTACCCCTCGTTGGATAATGAACGAGTCTAATTGATTGGTTTCGTCATGGCAACGAAAGACGGCTTCTTACCACTATTCGAGTTATATTACCCATCATTCTCCGTACTACATTGTCCTAGTGTTAGCATGTAAAATTCTTGGTATACGATTAAGGTAACTTACTTCTCGCGTAGTTAAAACGAACAGGTTGTTCTCCATGCATGGGGTCGGATCGAATGCTATATGGCCAAGGTTCAGGATTAGCTTCATTCATAACACGATCAGAAATGTTAATTATCGATTTTATGTGATTGTGGTTACTGCATAATCATCTATCAGTGGATGGCTGAGATGAAGATCAAGAATGAAGTACCACTAAATTATTCGATGGCTTGATCTTGATCTGCACCACTGACTCGATATCTCATTTTCGTGGCTTTTCCTTCTGTTCTGGCTCTGTTGAGCCAGTGTGGCCTGAGCTGAGGTAGTGACTAGTGCCTAGGATAGGGGAGCCGAGCCGATCTGCCGAGCCAAGCAAGGGGCATCGGGGGTCTACGGTGTTGAGCCGTGCAGTGCAGTGGAATTCCATTCTATCCACCCAAGGCCAAGACTCAAAGACACGTCTCATTTGGAGTTGGATGTCTGTAGTTCTTCATGATAAACAGTTGTAGGGGAGCACAGAGTTGGGGCAGTTCGGATCCCGTTAGATCTTCATATTCTGAATTTCAAGGTGATTGAAATGGATCTAGAAATAGAATCAATGTTACTTGTTAGATCTAACGTTAATGTTGGTCATGTTGGTAGGCGTACACTACAACTAATTTTAAAGTAATGTTTGTAGGTGTAACTTGGGCGAACATTTTTTTGTGAGTCTGGCTCAACTGGTGTGGTGTGAACAATGACAAATCTTGATTTAATTTCACGAGAGTTCTAAATTTGTCACAGTCTATTCACTATTCATCATTTATCACACTGTTGACGTTTATGACCCTATACTAGACTTGAGTAAAGCTTAATACCATATTGTGAAAAAAAAATAAAAATGAATAATAAATCATAACCAAAAGTCCAAACTTAACTTTAGCCAGGCATCATGAAATCCAAGAGACCAAGGCCAAGCGGATATTGAACTACATGTAAGTTAATAATTGTCGGTGATATCACATCAGTGAAATAAAGTATAAGTTCAGTGTATTATGAAGAACTTTTTTTGATATTTTTGTAGATAGATAAATATTTTGAAATCAACCTTTTAAAAAAAATGTATACACACAGACACATATAGCAATCATTAATAATGATTGTAAGCTGCTTAATTGTAACTTTCGTTTGATAACCCCACCCTATAGCTCAACACACAAAAAAAAGTTGAAAGAAAAGAGAGAGAAAAATTACTTCAAGCAGCTGATCTAGACTGGCCTAGAATTGTAAGTCATGGGTGGGTGGCACCATATCTTGAGGGGGGGGGGGGGCCTGAATGTGATCTGATTTAAAAAAAATTGAATTAGAGGGTAATGGCCCAGCTAGATAGACTTCCCATTTTGTTCTCTGCCCACATATGGGGCCACCCCGTAACAAGTGATTCTTAGAACCCTGTATCAAAAGTTATTTCCCCACTCTGAGGTCACCTTGTCCTGCACGAGTCAAGAGATGGAATACGCGACCAGAATGATGAGATCGATCATTTTAAAACTGTCTTGCAGATTGATCATGATTTAGACCTAGATTTGCAGTCACAGATTAACTGTCCTTGGCCACCATGCATCCTGGAAGATTACCACCTCTTAAACAGCACCACCACCACAACCACCATCAGGATCCAATACTAGCACCATCTGTAAATCTAGGTTAGAATATGTACTTAATTTTATAAATTTAATATTCATAATAAATATAAGCACTTCTTCGTTGCTCAACCAAGTTTCATGTAAATTACTTTTAAAATTGTTTTGTTTTCCATATAGTTGCTAGTTTCTGCCCTTGTTTGAGTCACATTTCCTTTTTATTTTTTTCTTTATCATTTTTGATAATTTGACAACTTTTTTTCATTCCAAGCTCTATCCAGTGCATGCAATTCAAAATTTTACTGTTTGTTGATCAAAACAATTTTTGTGCTTTTATGTTTAGATCATATTGAAAAAGATATAACATTACTCATACATTCATTTAGAAGGCAGCCTCTCTCCTTGATGTTTTATGCATGCTTGCTCACTGAATCTGATCCATATCATAAAAAAATAATCTAAACCAGTGCACATGTGGGAGGTGGTAACCCCCTAGGGATTACCGGGTACTGTTGTGTTTGTACACAAAATGAAGTAGAAGTATTTAGAAGTGCATGGCTAGAGTATCAACAAGTTTGCATGGGTAGAACCTAAATTAGTCCATTATGTTTTTTTATAAATGTGATAAAGTAGCCTGATGAATTATACCGGTAGTTGGTAAAAACTAACAAATCTTAAGACCTACCAACTAATGACTTTCCTTTTCATATGTTTTCTCATTCCATATTCCTAGAAACATAAGTTCTATCTTTATTGAAAAATCTAAAAATGACTAAGAATAAGCCAGTTTGTAATGTAGAATCAGGATATGTACAGGTGAAGGTAATTGATTTAATAATCTAAAACTGAATTGCCTGACATAGCATTCTCAGTTTATGTGGAGCGTTGTGGCCCAGTGGATTAGTCTCCGGACTTTGAAATAGAGGGTCGTGGGTTCAAATCCCAGCCATGGCGTAAATTCCTTTGGCAAGAAATTTATCCCCATTGTGCTCCACTCGACCCAGGTGAGGTGAATGGGTACCAGTAAGATTTAGCGCCTATATATGGCAACTCAATTACAGCCGGGGTAATAATATGATAGTAGCACAGTTGAGTATATGCACATAGTATCTACATGTATATAAATTGACATATTATTATCATTATTATGATTTATGTCAACTGGATTCCGAACATCAAGTTTTATTTACATGAAAACAGGTGAATGGGATATATCTTTAAAATCAATAATCTATGTTCATAGCTGAAATGTATGCACATACATGTATGCATGAATAACTGGGAATACTCAAGGTAACAGGGCCAGGATTAATTTCAGTCAGCAAAATGAACTGAAAATTCTGCTCAGGTAAAATACTTACATCAAATTTTGGCATCCATTTATTGGAAAAAATTAACCTATTGTGGGCACCTCACTTTTTAAAAAATAAAGTCTACACCAACAAAAAGGTTTTTTGAATAATTGGGAGAAAATAAGACAATCACAATGCTAAAATTTAACCAAAGTCAGATGCAGAATAAGAAAGGTATAACATTTTAAATTTGCGCTTAATTACCAAACCGTTATTATTCTGGTCTGTATGCAAAGGAGAAAAACGGTGACATAAACCTTTTCTGACTATATTATTTAACACAAGATTTAAATTGCCATTTGTAGCGCAACCAATTGATGAAGAGCTTAATATTTGCAAAAGTTGGAAAAAAGAAAAAGTGTGTTTCATCATTGGCTCTCTAATTTGTATCAACTTTGTTTTGCATTTAAACTGTTTTGTGAAAAGAAGCAAAACTTATGTAACTCTTAAATATATTACCTCTGATTTTGATTATTTCAGCACTGTTTGTTGCTTGTTTTCATTTTCTATATTTATTTGCTGATTTGGACTTGATCTTTAAAGCACATTCTGTGGAGTTTTGCTTTCTGTACAATATTATAGTACACTTTACATACTAATAGTTTATATCATTGCATGCTGCACCAGTACATTGTGTGTGTTGTTAGTTACATGTATGTGCTGCTGTGGTCCCTTGTCACCTGCTAATTTGTTCCTTTTTTGCATGATGTTTGGTTGATAAGGTAAGTATAATGAAAAGATTTTATTTAAATTGTAAGCAACATTGAAAGGGTGTAAACTGAAATACAAATGGAAAATAATATTTGTACATTTCATAAACATTCAAATCATGTTATTTTTCTGATATGTTAGATTTTTGCTGATTTCAAACTTGAAATAAAAAAATTTTGACAACGTATAACTTGACCTTTCATAACTTGTGATTTTTTTTAAATCTACAGTACAATGAACTGTATCTTAGCATCACATTTTGCACTGGTATTACATAAATTGCAAATTTAGCTACTTACATGTACCAAGAGTGAGCGATCTCATTTTGTGACATTCTTTAACAAAAAGAATGATAACATCATGAAATCAAGAAAACATGCCCTTTTGAATCTAGCAACTAACTTATAAAATGTTCTTGCAGAATATGCCGCCTATAATTTGAAACTCATATTTTCCACTCAGAGTTTCAATTGAAACTTGAATTCGTGCTCTGGATGAAGATTTTTTTTTCTTCTGATTTTTAAAGCTTTGTAAATTACATTCTGTGTCCATCAACAGATGATCTGCACAAAGAAGACAATATGGAATCTGAAGATGAAATGCCCTCTTTAGGGGCTAACCACCATAAAATGTCTTCCTTCCATGCCAAAGGAATCAACCAAAGTGATATGAAGATGGGATCACAATATCCTCCGTCTCGTGCTGTGAGCACGTTGACGATGATCCAGCCAAACAGGGTCGGTGCGGCTGGTACGCAGGTGGTGGTGAAGAAAGAACATGCAATCGTCCTACGGAAGTACAAGAAAAGAAGAGGGTCTAATGCAAGTTCTCTCAACATGTTACAAGGAGGAGATGTAAGTAAAGATTTACAAAAGCATGTTTTGTCTCATCATGTGTACCCTCACTCACTACAAAGTTTCATTGAGACATCTTTTAATAGGAACCTCATGAAGGATCTTTCACTGTTGCTTTCTTCTCCATTGTGATTTGTTAGAGGAGAGCATGAGGGAGAGATAGAGAGTGAGAGTAAAAGGGGAACATGTTGGAATAAAGAACGATAGTGAAGAAGAGGGACAAAGAAAGAAGATTGTTTAAAGTTATTAGGAGAAGGAGATGAAGGAGATAAAGATAGAAAGGGAGAAAGTTTTGAAAGAGTAGAGTTTAATTGAATAAAGATGTATGCTATATAGTACTTCATGAGAAGAAGAAGCAATATTTGTTTGCTTGGCATTGAAATCAAAATGTCGCCCTCTATTGGCATAGTTGACAAGTTCTTCTGAGATGCCATGAATGTCAATCATGCCTTCTGTCAAATCAAGTACATGTTTCTGTCCATTCATTAAAATATGCTTAATCATCATTTTGTTTGTCATACAGGTTTTACAAAATTTTGAGAAAATTGTGAAAGATCAGCGTAACTTGTAAGATGTAGGCCAACATATATGATGAATACCATGTCATATGGAATTGAAAACAGAACATTGCCCTCTGTTGACAAAGTAGATATATCAATTCTTTTCGGGTGCCATGAATATATATTCCATGTGTGTACTAAAAAGGTATTTGTCCATTCAGTAAATAAATATTTGTTAACCATATCTACATGCGCAAGCAATATTTTCATGGTTGCTCCCAAAATGGAAAATGTTAATCTTTTTTTGTACTATATTTTTACATACATGTACCAACCTGATAAAAGTTAAGTTTAAAGGGATATACCATGGTTACCACCCTGATATCATTAATGTGGTTTTAGCAGCAAAATATATGTATATGGAAAACATACTTTGAATTAATGAAGGTTTTAAGAAAGTCCATTGAAACACTTTGCCCAATAAAATCCATAAATTTCCCTTTTATTGCTTCATAACTGAATATACTTTTCTCATAGAAACATAATGTAATAGAGATGTGTTGATGAAGTCCATGCACAGGTGAAATAATTGTTGATTTTCCTCGAAAAAAAAGGCATTTTAAAGAATTTTATGAACGATTTGGCAACTGCTTGCATACATATGACCTTATGAAATACAAACTTTCAAAAGCCATAACTCTTGTCTTTATTGACTGATTTTTGTATCTATAAAAATTAACTTACTTCCCCTTTGCATTAATACATGTAACTCAATTTTACCAAAAATGGAAGTAGGTCCTTATAGAGCCAAGCTCTTCAAATCACAGGATGTCCTGCTACATGTATTGTCATTGCATCTTACCTCATATCCTGGCTGGTAAATATGGGTAGAATTTTGCTTTCAATATGCTCTTTCATTGGTATGCATACACTGTGTTAAGCTCTCATTTATAATGGACATGATTTATCATGTTTACACAAGAAGTATGCAGTTGCATGCAGAAAGCACTTAGTAATATGTGAATAAATTATTATTTGACAATTTAACAAAATGATGTGTTAAAACTTAGTGGTCAAGCATGCGTATGGCGACTGTGTACAGTACTTATACGGGCACTGTAAGGTCTTGTTTATACTTCCCCAGAAACCCTGATTCTGGAGAAATGAAGGTTGTGACAGTGAAACGCACCTTAAATTTACGATTGGCAATGTGAAAAGTTTGAATGAAAATAAGCATGGACACCACCGTGTTTCAAATTAATTTCAAATGAGAACGCTGACTCTGGCCTGAAAAGTTTGAAGCATAAACTCACCCTTATGGATTCTTATGCTCTCTCAGAAAAAAAAATAATCTGAATTATTTGAAATGTGCTTTGAAAATATTCAAAATACTTTGTTCAGACACATCATCATAGACTTATTCAAAACGACAATTTTGTGGGTCCTTATGGAAGAGAGAGCTTGAATGACTATATGTTTTTAAATGAATTTAAACCATTTATATAATATTGCTCTCAGTTTTCTGTTTTTAAGTAGTACTGTAATCATTAAGAACAAGCTTGATTTACCCTTTGAATATGAATTTATAATATTTACACTGCATTATTAGCAAACAGTGGTTTGAGTCATGGTTGGTTGGTCATTGTGCAGTTGTGCACTCATAAAAACACTGAAAATGTGAGGTTTCGTGTACTACATGTTACTTTGTTGCTTGAAATAGAATTGAACGACTTATATGAGATCATTCATTTGAAAAGAACAATCCAACTATTTTTTGTCAAAAGCCTAATACTGTACTTAATATTTTAGTTATGAAAAGATAACTTAATGTATGAAACTTAGGATATGTTATTTGAAAACTAAATGATTAGATTTGATTATTCATTTGAGAGACTCAGTGTGAGCTTTGGGATTCTAAAGTATATTTGACAAAAATTACCTAAAGACTATAGCATGTACACACAACTGACTAACTGGCTGATTTCTGCTCACAACTGTGGTCAGTCAGGTTGAGCCCCATTTTGAAAATGTCACTTCTTCTTGAAGTGTGTCGAACTCCTTGGAGAAAAGGTAAATTTGACACATCACAACCTTCCTTTAATTGTAAGATTTATATCAAACTATTTGATATTTTTTAAATTGTTTTAGTGCTACAGATATAGGACAAATATATTATTTTCTAATACATTTCAAATATGTACATGTATGTAATTTTATAATTAATGTTTTTATCTAAATATAGAATTGAATAAAGTTGAATGCTATCTTTATTGATAGAATTTTGCTAATTTTGATGTTGATCTAAACAATTTATTTAACTTTTTGCTATTTTGAAATGGATGATCCATAGTAATATTTTGCCTTCATTGTCCCTCAATTGCTTCAATGCATCATTAGTTTGGCTTTACCCATCATAATCAATAGACTTGACCAAACTTGCTAATAAGTTTATGAAGGTCCATACACATAGTTCCCATCAGTACCAGGATATTGTTTAGGGCTGTTCCATAATGCAGTTGAGGGGTTGATTGGAAATCAACCGAAGGAAATTAGGTGGAAGGTAGAAGAGAGAGAGGGAGAGAGAGAGAGAGGGGGGGGGGGGGGCTATAATGTAAAGCTACATGTATGTTGATCTTGCTTGAAACTCATTCTGCCAGACCATATCGGGCTAGTCTGCTGTTCAATAAGTTTGTGGAGTGGCACTTCTCCTCAAACAGAACACAGCTCAGTTTTCAATTGGATAGGAATTATATCCATCCAGTTTATCATTAATTAAGATTATTGAATTGCTCTTGAGATGTTCTTTGGAGTAGAAATCCATCAGTTACGGAATCTATCTCAAGTTTGGAAGGAAACTTGTGGAATTCAGGAGGGCGTACGTTCATAGCATAGCGTTTTGACCCCCTGTGTGATTCATTGCATGTATCTTATTGTCATATCGTCTGACTTGTGCATGACTTTTTGTCTTTGTAATTTTCCTTGAATTAATTTTGCCGTGAAGAAACCCTAATCCATCACTCGCTTAAAGTTGAATCACTGACGTTGACATTGACTGTAGGTTCTTTTGCGGTGACTTGCTCTTTCTCTACCCCATATTTCCTTCTATAACGGAAGCAACGGTGGGCAACGCTAAACCTCCATCAGAATGTGCTGAAGAAAGTTCTTTTTTACTTGTTGCATGTTAGTGAATCATTTTATTAGTTCAAAATGAGCGACCGGAAAAGAAACTCCTTGACAAGGCAGGCAACATTAAATGGAAGTCGCAGTGGAACTCTTTTGAGAGCAAGTAGCCTCATCGAACGCAAGCTAAGTGATCGAAGTGATGATATGTTCAATGTGGAAAACACACTTTATGGTCTTTTAGAGGAAGAGGAGAATCAGGTTGTACGTATGAAAAAAAACCCTTCTATTTTATCATAATCCTGATATAGAAAAAGAGATACTATTTAAACAAATTTCATTTAAAGTTCATATTTTTTCAGCAAAAATATAGAGAAAAGGAGAAGGTAATTTCAGTAAAATCTACAGCACTTTAATACTGAAAAGTCTCTGATAAATATAAACCCCTATTATTTATTCAGATTGGCGATTCGGGAATATATTTCAAATAGAAATATGACAAATGTTTGGAACTTGATTCTTTTCAAGTGAATACAGTATGTAGCACACAATCATTCCATTGCTACACAAAGTATCTTTATCATTTAATAGTAATACATGACATCTAAAATCTATGTTATTTCATTATTTAGAAGGCATATTTGAGTAAGATACAAAACTTCCATTAGGGCCTTGCTAGACCCTCCTTGTGTTCCATTTTATATTCTTTCAAACCCAACGAAAATGAATTCTATTCTGCTGAAGTATGAACCATGCAAGGTGTATCCTTTTTTAGGTATAGTGCATGGATATTTAGGTGAGAAGTTTCTGTTGTGCAAAAGAGAAGTATAATTTGTTCAAAATAAACAGAGAGGTGCAGGATGGCTAAAGACCTTGGAAGGTGGTTCCTTTCCATTCGTCACTAAATTTTGAAAAGTGTTAAATGTGGATCTCAGATCGATATACTCGTACACAATTTTCTATTATGCAATTTAGCATGCATAGACGTGGAGATGTACAATACTAGTCTAGTATGAATGGATAATTTGTAATTGTCAAAGGACAAGTCCACCACAACAAACACATGAAGTTGATATGAATAAATAGAGAAAAATCCAACAAGCAAAATACTGAAAATTTCATCAAAATCGGATGTAAAATAATAAAATAAAAGTTATGAACTTTTAGGTTACGCTTAATGTCACAAAATAGTTAAATGCACATCCCAGTCGGTAAACAAATGAGACAACTGATGACATCACTCACTATTTCTTATGCATTTTATTATATGACATATAAAATAATCTAGTTTTCTCCTCATTGTCCTATGAAATAAAGTTTCATTTCTCCTGGAACATGTGGAACTAAGTTTAACATTTTATGGTTAAGTCAAGTTGATCCTTATTGTCAGATCTGTAAAAATGGAAATATTGTGTAATTCAAACAATAAAAAACAAAAGAAATAGTGAGTGAGGGACATCATTGATTCTCTCATTTGGATGTGTGCATATAATTATTTTGTGAAAAATAAGCGAAATATTAAAATATAACTTTTTCATTTTACATCTGACTTTGATGAAATTTTCAGCATAATGCTTTTCTGATTTTTCTCTATTGATTCAAAGCAACATTTTTCTGAGATGGCCTTGACCTTTAATTGAAACAAAGTTAAAATTGGAAGGCAAGGGGTGAACAGATGTTTTATGGAACTTTTCAAACTTTAAAAAGCCCAATCTGTGTTTGAGTATAATTATTTGTAATTGTTTTAAAGCATTTATTTGTATTACCAATCAATTAATCAATTGATAAATTAATATTAAGTAATAAATCTATTGATTAATTTGTTAATTAAATAATAAGTTATTCATTTTTTATGCATTTATTAATTTTCAATGAATTGTTTTACAATTCATTTATTGTTTTATTGTTCTTTGTTGCTTTGTGTGGAGGGGGTGTCTTAAGGATGGTTTTAATAATGAAGGGCAATCTTATTTGTTTATTTGACATTCAGAAAAAGCTTGCATGCCTTTATGCTTGTGCTCATACCAGTGGGCAATAAAATATTTTTCTGTTTAAATTTGCACATTACATGTACAGCGTTTTTCCATGGGTTAATTGCACGTTGTCTGCTTGCAGTGGATAAGGATCGTTGTCTGATGCCTTTTTTTAGCCTCAGAAAAATCCTAGTCATAACAATTACTCATTCCACAAAGTCTTGTCGTGTGATATTGCTCATCATTCACTGACAGGCCAAGAACAAGAACATGGTGAAGGGTCATGTGTGTGTGTGTGGGGGGGGGGGATAGTCCAGTGCCCCTACCTGAGCTACATGTAGCTGGATCATTTGCCAAAAAAAAAAATGTGTGCTATTTGTAAAAAATCCTAGCTGAGCTGGCTTTTAGGATTAGATTAACTTTAGATGATTTCTGTATGTAACAGCCTACTAATTATGTCTGAACTACAAATTATTTCAAAGAGAATTCTTATTGGGATAGTCTGCCTTATCAGAAATCGCAGCGTACATGTGTTTTGAAAATTCAGGCTGCTGGAGATGGGCCTATGTTCATGCTGTTATTTTCTAAGCGCATGGCGAGTTCATACTGTCACTTTAATGAGCAGGCCTTTTAGTTCTGTGTTCGTCTGTATGTCCAAGCCCCTGGACTGTTGTAGTTCCCTGTTCTTGTCAGTCTTGATAATTACAGACAAGCGATGGGTCTTGCATAGCTTAAATAATTTTAGCAATGAGATGTGCCACTATAGATACAAACACAGCCAGGCTCATGATAACCATGCATCTGGTACCTGTGACACAAAAGATGCAATCAATTTCTATAAATTGCTTGTATCTGCCAGTCTATGGAAAATCGTGTACAGTATAAGAAATTTCAATTGATTTGTAATTGAATGTGTCTCTTAATAACCAAGCCGTGGTTTAAAAACTCCTGCAGGTTATAGGAAGATGGAGAGAGCGAGGAAAGAGAGTGAGTGAGAGAGAGATATGCAGGGGGGGGGGGTAATTATGGTATTTACATCAGACTGAGTGTGCTAATTGCATCTGTGTATCAGGTCTATAGCTATTAACACCCCATCATATATGATTTGTTTGAAATACTTGTTGTTCTTCTATAATGGCAATGTAATGTCATCCCTTCAGTGTGTTAGCATGAAATTGAACTTTATTTTAGGATACTATTATAAGCCTGTTTCTATAATACATAGGTATGTTTACAGTTTTGTAGGGCTAGTAATCTACCATTTTTGCATTGAACGATAACACTTTATTCTCAAATGAATGTTTGATTCATCATTACAAATGCCATTTCAATCAACTCAATCTTGTTAAAGGGGAAGTTCACCCTGACAAAAAGTTAATTGTAAAAATAGCAGAAAAAATAAAAACAAATATTGGTGAAGGTTTGAGGAAAATTTATTAAAGATTATTAAAGAAAGTTATTAGAATTTTAAGTTTGTGATTTGGGACGTCATGGACAAGCAGCTTCCCCATGTGTTATGTAATTTAAAATGCATAAATTTTTTCCATTTTTTTAATGGTTCATGATGACCCCAAATTTTCTTTTCTAAGGAACGAGTGTGAAATAATATGTCTGTTGGTATACTGAAAGTATAACAAAACCTATTTTCATTTTTAAAAATAGAAAATGATGTTTTATTGATTTTTAAAATTCTAGATACGTGTGAAGCTGCTCACATGTGAGGTTGCAAATCAAAAATTTTAATTTTGAATTACTTTTTAAGTCTTTGATGGATTTTCCTAAAACCCTCACCAATGTTTTTTAATTATCTTTTCTGCTATTTTGACAATAAACTTTGTCAGGTTAAACTTCCCCTTTAGGGATCTTTTATCTGTTTTTTGTTATGGTGCCTTTTCTATGTACAGGCTTCTTCATTTTTACTATTAAAAAGAAAAAAAAAGAATAATTATTCTATTTTTAAAATTTCCAAATATCAAAATAGGAAATTATCAAAACATACATGTATGTACATGTACTTGTGGTATACAATATCACATTTGATATTAGAAACTAAGTTCTGTACATTTTTATGATATGATTTCATCACCTTTAATACTGAATGATTTTTTTTTTTTTTTTTAATGTTATTTTGATGTATGTTTTTTTTATACAAATCTTTTGAGCTGTGATTGATTTTTATTCAAATGAACCAATTTATACATGTATGTTTATATTGATAGACTGATCAACCATGGATTCGAGAGAATATTCTGATGAGAGAGTGTACCCGCTTCACACCGGCTCCTCCTGATCCAAAAGACAGAAAGTAAGTAAAGTTTCACAAATTTTCTTTTTCTTTCTTGTTTTAGCAAATACGAAAACTAATTTATCTTTTCAGTATCTTGTATGGCAACATTGATTTGATTGGTAACTGACCTTACCTAGTTATTCAGCCAGGAATGGTCAGAGGAGAAACAGTGAGGGAAGAAATTGGGAGAAGGGGTGGAGGGTGAGCTCATACATTGTAAATTCAAGCAGGGAAGCACATAGAGATTGAGCTGAATAAAAAAAATGAAAGAGTTGAAATAGAGAAATCATTGGTAAAAAGGGGAGAAGGAAAATGGTAGAATAGCATTGACAGTGTGTGTATATAAAGGATAGTCATTTGATAAAGAAATTCAGGAGAAAACTATGCAGGAGGATGAAATTACCCAAAGAAAAAAGGGGTTGTTTTGGTGGTTCAGAGAGGAATGGTGTGATGCAGTGTTAGTGAATGTTAAAAAGAAGAGTTAAGAAGGTGGCAGGTGTAAAGTGCTAGTGTGATTGGGTGAAGAGAGGTTAAAACAAATAGAAGGATAATTGGAAACACAATTTAGGTAAAGAAGACCTCCCCCATAAAATGATTTTAGTAGTATGATAACAATTTCATATTACATTCCAGTGAATTCAAGCAAATAGACGTGACTGATTTTAAATGTTTTTTTTTTTTTTTTTAGGAGAGACGAAGATCCCAAGTGTCAGTGTAAAAAGAGGAGGAAGAAACACGAAGAGAGATTTTTACAGAACCCAGACCCAACGGCCAAATGGAAAGTAGAAACCCATACCCATACTCTTGCCACAAATGCCTACGGGGAGATAGAGTTCATTGGGGCTGTTGGAGGGGCTGTGGGCCAGAAAGCAAGGAAGGTAGGCCCTCTTTTCTTTTTATTATATGATGCTGTTTTTAATATTATTTGCAAAAATGATAACCCCAACGTTGCAACCAGATAATGTATGCAAAGATGTTAAACCTAGTTCTTTTATTATGAAGAGTTGAAGGAACAAAAACTCAGGAGAAATGAAGGAAAGAGAGGGTAAAGAGAAACAGTTCAAAAGAGTTTTCATTAAAAGATCTAAGTTTAATATAAAATATTTATTATTGACTTCTGAGGCTATTATGAAATTGGCAATGCATCAAAATGGTTTTATTTACGATCCTTAATACTTCTAATACAGGACAATATCATTTTATTTTGTATTTTTCATGCTCTTCCTTTCTTAATATTTCTTCCCCTTTATACTTGTATTTTTTATTTTCTCTTCCCCTTGACAGTTCATAAGAGTGGATTATGATACTGCTCCTTCTAAGCTTCTCTCCCTCTTTCAAGATGTTTGGAAGCTTCCCAAACCTAAACTTCTCATCTCGGTTACTGGAGGAGCACAAAACTTTCCCCTCAATCACAGACTCAAAGATGTCTTCCGCAAAGGCCTCATCAAAGCTGCTACCAGCACAAGTAAGTTTCCAGTTGAATTTCAATGTTTTTGTTTCTCTCTTGTTGCTGTAAGTTAATGACTATTTTTCAGAGAGAAAAAAAAGAAGAAAATATATTTGTGTTATTTATTCTGCAAGTGATATCATTTTAAAATGCAATTATGCTATTCTTTCTTTCTTTCTTTCTTTCTTTCTTTCTTTCTTTCTTTCTTTCTTTCTTTCTTTCTTTCTTTCTTTCTTTCTTTCTTTCTTTCTTTCTTTCTTTCTTTCTTTCTTTCTTTCTTTCTTTCTTTCTTTCTTTCTTTCTTTCTTTCTTTCTTTCTTTCTTTCTTTCTTTCTTTCTTTCTTTCTTTCTTTCTTTCTTTCTTTCTTTCTTTCTTCCTTTCTTCCTTCCTTCTTCCTTCCTTCCTTCCTTCCTTCCTTCCTTCCTTCCTTCCTTCCTTTCTTTCTTTCTTTCTTCATTCGTTCATCCATTCACTTTCTTAATCTCTGTTTCTTTGTTACTTTTTTTTATTCTGTGATAGATTTATTCATTTCCATTTGTTAGATCCCTATGATTGAATTTATTCATTTGTATATTAATTTACTGTTTGTTTATTTTTACTTTGTATATTTCTCATATGCAATAATAAAATGAAGTGTTGATTCATGCTACCTTTTATTAAGGAATTGTTGGGATCTATAGGATAATAATAACAATAATAGGCATTTATATCGTGCCATCTATCTAGAAATATGCTATTCCGAGGTGCACAAGAAAAAGGAAGAATGAGACAGTTTGGATGAGTGTCCATAACTAATACTGTTAGAAAAGATAAGACTTCGGTTAAGATTTGAAGGTCTGAAGTGATGATATAATTCTTAAATTCAATGGCAAATTATTCCAAAGAGAAGGTGCTGTAGTCGAGAAGTTCATGCAGCATTATGGCTATACATGTTTTGGGAGTCTTAAGAAGATGCTGGTGTGATGATCTCAGGCTACGAGATGGTGTATAAGGCATGACATGGTCTTGTAAATATTTTAGTGGCATACCATTTTAAAACTTTCCAAGTGAGAGGAAGTATTTTAAATTCTATAAGCTGCCAGATTGGCAACCAATGTAACTTTTGGAGACTTGGAGAAATGTGTTGATATTTTGACATACCAGTTAAAAAAAGAAGGATGAAACCTGTCTGGAACCAGTGAAACCCATAGGCTTGCTGAAGGTGTTAATTTGCCATGGCCGTTTCAGCTGTCCATAGCTGTACAAATTAGTGAGGTTAACACTGTCAGATTGAGGGTCAAAAATGTCATGTTATGGGCTAATCAAGTTTGACATGTAAACTGTTTTCAATTAGTTTGTGAAGGACTTAGATACACTTAAGCTCATAGCTGATAGGACAGTTGAAGATAAAAGAGAGAGAAAAAAAATAGGAAGAAGGTGACTGGTGAAGATGATGGAGGGTGAATTGGTGAAGGGGGGGGGGGGGGACAAATGGGGTGCAAGAGGCATTCATGAATTTCTGAAAACTAAAAAGTATTACATTTTGCTTGAAATATCTATTCTATATGAACTACGGGCAACCATCTTCCATATCATGTCCCGATTATGTTTCCAGTGTTGTAATGTAGGCCTGTATTGTATTTTTAAATGAATGACATTAGTTTTTAGGAAGGAATATGAAATGAAATCAGTTTTTTTTTATCATCATTCAGGTGCTTGGATCATTACGGGAGGAACCCATGCTGGTGTGATGAAGTATGTAGGGGATGCTGTCAGGGACCACACCCTTGCTAATGGGCGGAGCAACGTGGTTGCTATCGGGATAGCGTCATGGGGGGTGATTAGAAACAGAGAAAAGCTCATAGATGATAACGTAAGTACCCGTCATTCAATACATGTATTCCACATTCCAATGAAATATTGGGGTGGTTTCCCCAAATCTGTTAGTCAGGTAACGCACAAGTTTATTAACAAATGGACCACAGCAAGATAAATCACCCATAGCCACTATTGAAATATGGAGAACTTAGATCATCAAATTGACAACATTGAACTCTTCAAATCACCTCTCAAAACTCACTTACTTCAGCAGCACCTATGTATGTTTTTAACAAAAATATAAATACAGAAATATAAATGCTGTGGATCATCATCATTGTTTTTTAAAGTGATTTCTACAAAACAAAGCTATAAGAGGCAGTAATGTGCATTGTTTTAAAGGCAATATTTATTTCAACTTTTGGTAAATGCTTCATGGCTTTCAGAATCTGTAGATGCAACTGATTATTTGGTTTCAATATCGTAGAATTGTCAAAATTTATTTCATGCCCAGCTTGTCAGGGACTGCAATGTCATATTTGTTGTGTATTATCATTTTGCTTTATCTTGGGTGTATGAGAAAAAAGAAGAAAAATACCATCTCTTTTTCGTAGAAAATATAAATTCAGTAACAATAAAAACCATCTCATTAGCATTTACATAGTACCTTGATGATGTTTCTAGGATCATTGAACACCCTTGTGCTGAAAATGTTCAAAATAGCACAGCTTCACTGCATACTTAATATGGAAAATGAAAAGAATGAGAATATGAATTTTTTTTTTACACTCATAGTCTGTTTACATTTGATTTAACATTCTACCTTGAAATTTTGAACATAGTGAGTACATTTGAATTTCAAATATTGAAATAACCCGTAAGAAGTTAATGTTGATATAAATTTATTGAATTGCTTTTCAACACGCACCCACACTCACACTTGAATAAATATTAAACTTCCAGTTCGCACTTCCTTTTTAGAACAATTGTGTTTAGTGATGCATTGGCTTAAAAACTCAATGCAGGTATCTTTGTTAATCATGCAATGTTTGTCATATATTTTAGTTTCATATTGTATGTCATATATTTTAGTTTCATGATTATGAAAGCAGGTTTACTTGTGATACTAAGAGAAATAATTATTAATGAATGAGTTACCAGCTCTCTGTTTTGATGTGGTTACTTCTCTTTATTGACCCACTTAACAAATATTGATTTCAATATCAACTATCTTACTCATTTCCATAGAACCTTACCAAAGTTGTCTTGAATATATTGGGTTCAATGAGTTAAATATATGGTTTATTAGGATGACCCATTATAATCTGTCAATAAGGAAGAGGCCAAATTGGTATCAGTATCAGTATTGATTTCGGTCATAGCTTTGAATGGTGTTTTTTTTATCTTTAGTTTGAAATCATGATCAAAGAAAGAAATATTTTCCTGAAAACATTTGTCAATATGATATTGACATATTTTGTATATTTTTGCCTGTATTCAAAATATTTCGTATTGCTGCCAAATGCTCCAAAAAATTTTGTAATGCAGGCTTGATTATTTGGTTATTTATTGTTTTATTGAGATGGTTTTATTGTGTTTCATTTATTATTATTATTATTGTTATTATGATCATAATCATTATTATTGTTAGTGTTATTATTTCTGTTTTTAATTAATTGATTAATTCATTCATTGTTCTTTACTATTATTATCATCATTTTTTTTTTTGGGGGGGGAACAATATTTTCATGATTATTCATCTTTCTTTTGATAGGCAAGAGATCATATCATTGCTTTGACACTACATTATCAATTAAAAGATGCACTTTTGGACAGGAAATGTCACCTTTGTCACTTATTTCCTTCTGTCAAATATGGGTAGTTTTGGTCATTAATAGACAGTATCAGTGCAGTCTCTTGTATACCAGTGCAATGAAAGAGCATATCATTTTCAACACACTTCAAGTACAGTATACGTATTGAAACGAGGTCCAACATTGGTCCAAGATACTTCCTCATACCTACTTAAAAGCCATTCATGATTATAGCAACAGGAAATACTTGATCAAGCGGTTCTTTTACACATTAATTGTCTGAACAACAGGAGACCAGGGGAGTGTTTCATAAAGAGTTTTATGATGGATTTTCACTGACTAATTTGCTCTCAGCCGATCAGAGGCAAGGGTTTCCATTAGCTTTTAACATTTGTCAATGAAAAACATTGACAAAATTGACAAAAATGTTTATGAAATACTCCTCTATAGCTCGCAATTTATGGTTTCTACTATTAATTATTCAAGGTTGGAATATTTTTCATCATTGATAAATCCGCAAACAAGGAAGGAAATTAGACAGATACCAATTTACAATCTCTGATGAGCAGTATTAAGTACAACGAAAGTAGGGTCCATAATATTGGATCACACTATCCCTACAGTCACGCATTAAGTACCTTTATGGAAACAAGGTCCATCAATAAATATTTCCTTAATGATTGCCAACAGGAAATACTTGATCAAGAGTTTTTTACTTTGAAATATTTTTTATTAATTTAGACCTCTGAAGCATGTATAGTATACATGTACAGTTTCTCCTCATATGAAATTAACCCTCATAATTGTAATCATGAAAAGTGGGGAAAATGTGGGGAAAAATTCATGACTAAGGAAGTGAAATTAAAAGTGGTTGACTGAAAGAGAAAACTCTTAAAATGATTGGTTGCCATTTATAGTTTAAGACACTATCGTACGCAATAATTTTTAAAGAAAGGGGGTTTCGTTCTGACTAATATGTTGACAACCCCCCTCCCAAAAAAAAAATGTCTTGACCACAAATGTTAAGACATTTCATACGTCAGAAAAGATTGACAAGCAAAAAAAAAATCCTAAAAAATTTAGGGGGGGGGGGGTTAGGGGGTAACAGAAAAAATGTAAGGGGGGAGTTTGAATCCCTGGACCCCCCCTGTGTACACCTCTGGGTTAAGAAGTAAATTGGTAAAGGTGTGTTTTAGTTGAAAATAAATAATCCCCAACATCTCATGTGGTAATACCAAACAAGAAGTATTTTGTACCTTGAAAAATCTGAATCAATATTCAAAAGCAATATCATTTTATTCTAAATTCTAGTTCTGATAAGTTTTGCTCAGTTTCCTGGATTATTATTCTTTAAACTGATAATAGTGATACAAACATTGTTAAAAAGACTAGACTGGATGCATCAAATTGAAATATCCAGTGTGAGTGCATGTGTATTTAACCCACTTGAAATTATGTATAGTGCAATCAGTAAAATTGTATATTTATCTACATTTAATTTCTTGCCAATTTTTGAGTGAAAATTCATTTGACACAAGTCTTCCAAAATGGTTCCATGCAGAAATAGTTTCAATTTTTGATGACAATAGCATTTTTAGTTCAAAATAGACCAAACTTATTTGTTTATATTCCTATTCAATGCACGAGTTAACGAGCTCAGCCACCCATACCAAAATTGTAATTGTCCTTTACTTTTCCCTTCCTGCGTGGGAAACCCAAGTTTCATCAATTCTCTGTGCTTACTGGGGCTTATATCTAGTCTAAACTAGATATAATTGTTCTGTTAATAACCATGAGCTTTTTTATAAAAAAAACCTTAAGCTTTTATATATGATCTAGATCTGCAAGTAATATATAATTGAGCACTTAGCTTTGTTAGTGCTGTTGCACAACTCAGCAATATGAAAATAAGAGTTGATGATGTCACTCACTATTTCTTTTGTTTTTGATTGTTAAAATTTATATTGCAATTTTTACAAATTTGGCAATAAGGGCCCTCTTGTTTGAACCACAAAATGTGAAAACGATGGTAATTACACAGGTTCAGGGAGGGAAAAAAAATTCACATGACAACAAGGAGAAATGAGATCATGTAATACAAAAGAAATAGTGAATGATGTCATCGGTCACCTCATTTGCATACCAATCAGGATGTGAATATAAATGTTTTATGAAATTAAGTGAAATTTAAAATGTCATGAATTTTTTATTTTGCATCTGATTGTTTTAAATTTTACAGTGCTTGTTTGATTGTTCTCTTTTTATTTAAACCAACATTTTGTAGGGGTTGACTTGTCCTTTAATAAAAAAATTGTCTGACTTACATTATTGTGTTTGAGAGCGAGGTCATATTTACATGTAGTCAAAGAATATATTAAGCTGTATTTGAAGAGTCATTAGTATGTAGCTATGAGTAATACTTGGACGTGACCTTCATACTACCATATTTTAAAGCTCACACAATTCAAGAAATTTATCTTAAAAACACAGTACTCATTCAAGTTCACAATGATGCAGCAAATTTTTGAGCTAAAGTGTGAGGATATGATTTCATTTAGATCACATCTTTTACTTGGAATGGATGAAGGTCATTCAGTGTCTTCATGCCACACCTCCATGCCCGTAAAGAACCATTCATTTCTTGAAAAAATGTAGAAAGAATTTTTTGCTTTTTTTAGACAAATATTTGACAAATAAAGTCTGAGGCCCTGCAATGTTCTCTCATGACAGACATGCCAAGTCTCACGCATTAAAGGCATGAGGCTGTGGCCTCATCCCCTCAAATCTCTCTCATCACAGCCTATCCCCATACAATGCCTGGTGATATCATGCTGAGTCAAGTTTCCTTGCCTAAAATCTCATGCATGGCTGGTCTTTGAACTTGGCATTTCTGTCAAGATATAATGCTGAATATGGAAAAATGGGCCTGCATTTTATTCAATAATAGAGATAAGAACTTAAAATTCCAGCTTCTCTTAAGTTTTAAACTTTAATTGTTCTTTCGCTCTCAAAGATGTTTTCAAACTGTATCGCATATCATTTGCAGAGAACAAAAGTATGATATCTGTTCTTGCCATATCTATTCCACCTGTGGTTTAAAAAACACCTTTAGTACAGTATTTTATTCCAAGTTCCTGTTTTCTTTTATTGGGGGTGGGTCTCTTGAAACATTTTACTGTTTGGCAGTGAATTGTCCAGTGTATGGGTATTTCCCCTTGATATTTTTCATATCTTTCCTTCTCTTTTTATGAACAGGGCAAGTTTCCAGCTTCCTACAACATGGATGCCAAAAAGGGTAATACAATGAATGTTCCTATAGATCCAAACCACACCCACTTCATTCTCGTAGACAACGGGACAATAGACACGTTTGGAGTGGAAATAACGCTCAGGGGGAAGTTAGAGAAGGCAATCTCAGAGGAACAAATACAAAAATCGTCGGGGAATGATACAGGTGAATAGTTGAATTGTTTTTTTTTTTACTGGTGTCAGAGAAGATACTTTGGCATATTTCGTGAAAGATATCATTCCACTGACAGTAAATGCTCATTTTTTGAACTGCATCTCATTCTTGGGGGCTGCTCAGAAAGCCATCCATAAATTTATATGCATGATGATATGTATGATTGATATATGAAGTGCCAAAATATGAGTGCATATTGTTTTTTAAATTTCCTCCACCATTCACACTGATCCTAATCCTAATATGCTTTACTGTTTTAGCATTTCATTATATTAATTTGAAAATGCTCAGAAAACCATCCATAAATTTATGCAAAATGATATAGTATGATTGACATACCAAGTGCCAAAATATGAGTCCATATTGTGTTTGAAAATTGCCTTCACCATTCAAACTAATGCTAATCCTAATATACTTAAAGCCTGTGTATAGCTTTGGTAAAGGGTCAATAATGTGATTGATAATCGAATATCATCTAATATGACAGTCTTACTGAAGCGCAGAGACCGTTAGATATTTTCCAACTGCACTTCTCTGAGAAAATTTCAAATATTCAAATCTTGGATATATAGCGCCCTCTCTCGGCGATGCTTGTTTTAAATTAAAAAATGGGCATTCAAGCACTTATCTTATAAATTTAGTGATTAGATATCCAAAAGTTACAGACAAAGAACATATCTTGAAAGTTTCAGCCCATTCCATGATTTGGAATTGGATTTAATTGAAAGACAAAAACACACAGATATTTTAATTTGATCGGGTGACCCGATCAAGTTAAATTTCCATGTAAAATCGCAAAATTTATCCTGTAAAACACATTTTCATTTCATATCCTCCACATCATAACTGTTATAGGGCATATCCATTCATATTAGCTAGTAATGGATTGGAATAGTGATAGGTGCATTTTGGTGGATTTACCAAAACTATACACAAGCTTTAACCATTATGGCATTTCATTATTTTAATTTGAAAATACTCATAAACATGTGAATATAAGTTTAAAGGGATGGTCCAGGCTGAAAGTATGTATAGCTTAATAAATAAAGTAGTATTCGCTGAGCAAAATGCCGAAAATTTCATCAAAATCAGATAACAAATAACAAAGTTATTGAATTTTAAAGTTTAGCAATATTTTGTGAAATAGGTGGGCTGATGATGTCATATCCCCACTTGTTCTTTTGTATTTTGTTATATGAAATTATTATTATTTTTTCCTCAAAGAACTAGAAAAATTGGATTGACAACTGATTTAGTGCAAGGGATATCTATTGCTGCAACTTATTTCATTATAAGGGAGACATTATTCACACAAGTATGAAATAATGAAAAAAATATGATTTTATGTAATAACATAATGAATTTTCATGATGACTGTTTTCACAAAATATTGCTGAACTTTAAACTTCAATAACTTGATTATTTGTTATCCGATTTTGATGAAATTTTCGGCATTTTGCTCAGTGAATTCTACTCTATGTATTAAGATATAAATATTTTCAGCCCATACCATCCCTTTGATATTCAGGTTGTCACCCCCCCCCTTTGTGTTGATGCTGGCTTGGTCATTTCTGATTTGAACCAATTCATGTCACACGTCTCATCCTCTTGCATATACATAAATGAACTTGTGCCTGTACCCTCTACTGTTGACTAATACATTTTATCATTCATATTCATGACTTATTCTCTTGAAGTTGTTTATGATTCTGAGAGCCATGTTAATGGCCAACCTGCGAACTGGATACACTTCATGTTTTGGTCAGACTGCCAGTACCTTGCGTGTCTACTTGCTGAAACTTGACACCTTGAAAAGAAAAGCTTTTGCATGTACCATTTCAAGGCTGGTGCTCTATATTGCTATCAATAAATTACTGTACTCTGATACCAGGATGTGTTCAAGGAGAGCTTGTATTTCAAAGTTTTGATGTAGCTTTATATTATGAAGCACAATTCATCAATGTGGAGTTTATTATTGTCAGATGGTTTAAAATGCTGCAGGTACATGTATAGTATTCATAGATTGTCACAAATGATGAAAAGGAGTCCAAGAAAGAGTCATGAAAGAGTCACGTTTATCAATAATAGGTCAATATATTACTGTTACATTATGTGTATTATTATTCTACGGCACATAATACTTGGTACGGTGATATTATCAGGGCTGTATCTGTGCTGTCTTGGGTCCTGGAAGACTTCAAGTAATAAATTCTGCTGGGTAGTAGATACCCATTCACCTCACCCGGGTCAAGTGCAGCACAAAGTCGATAATTCCTTGTTGAATGAAATAAATGCTTGGAGTATGATTGAAATGCGAAAGTTAGAACCACTACTCCATGACACTTCCATATTATTGGATTCATTTGAATGGTAGAATGTAAAGAATGTAAGGTGAATGATAGAAAGTAATGAAACTTACAGTACTGTTAATATGCAATTTCTTTGGTCTAGGTTCAGTAATACTCCCAGGAAGTGTTCATCCTCTGGTTATTATTTGGGGGTTTAATGGAAACTACATACGTATACAGGGCTTCAGTCATGAGTATCAAATTATATTTCAGTTTTTAAATAAACATGTAGGGATAAAAAAAGACTGGGAGCAAATGTGAAAAAGAGTAAAAATTACAGAATGCAAAGAAGAAACCCTGGCTATTACATGAAAGTTTCGCCAATTCTGTTATTTTCAGCTGTGTCGATCCCGATCGTATGTGTGGTCGTGCAAGGTGGACCCAACACAATCCAGACAGCTTATGAAGCCATCAGGAATGGAACTCCTGTTGTCATCGTTGCAGGATCAGGGAGAGCTGCAGATATCATGTCCTATGCATTCCAACATACCAAAGAATACAAAACTACGGAAGGAAAGAAAGAAATGTAAGTTCTTGGAGGGGTGGGGGGCGGTAATTTACTTGATATTTATTTACATGGAAATACATTTAATACACTGTGGCCCGTATTCTGAAGTCGGTTTAACTTAAACTCAGGTTTAAAGTTGTGGTTTAAGTATGGACAGCCAATTGTTACATAATCACTAACGGTAGAGATATCATGCTTCAGCTCATTCGGCTCTCAAAATCATTTATAATTGTGTAGGAAGTATAAATAGATGATTGTCTTCACCATTGTTGAATCTGGAAAGAGCATAGTTAACATATAAAACATTCAACTTAATACAGATTTTTGATACTTTTGGCTTCCCATACTTAAACCACAACATCAAACCAGAGTTTAAGTTAAACCTGACTTCAGAATACGGGCCTGTGTCTTTACAATGTTTTGCTTGTACATTTCTGCATGTGCTAATGTCTTACATTTGTGCAGGTGGTGATCTGTTACTTTGATTTTTGGCTCTGCTTTCAACATGACATGGCATTTCCATCATTAGTCACTTCCAGATCAGATATTGCTGATGTACACCCCCTTTTTACATCAATTCATGTTTGTTCCTGCATTTCCAAGTGAATTATTTTTAAAAAAAATGACAAATGGGTATTACTGAATATTTATCCGGGTAAGGGAAATCTGGAAAATTCCAGATAAGTCTGGAAAATAATTTGTTTTAGGTACTTAACTCGTTGATGTAATTAACAGTCATACTTTTAGTGAAGTGAAGGAAAGCTTTTCCAGCATCGGGCTTTCCCATGAAGTCCAGACTTTGCCACTGTACATGTATGTATGCTTTATCATCAGGGCCATACCGCACCTTACTGTTTGTTGGTAGCTCGTTGGTAAAGCAAAAGGATATCCTGTTTGGAGTCAAATTTGTCATGGATAATTCCGGTTGAAAGATTAACGCAGATAGAGAGGTAGATCAAGTGACTTGGTAGCAATGCTATGATTGAAGCAAAGACAGGAATATGAGATAGAGAGTGACAGAGAAAGAACGGGGGGGGGGGGGGGGGGGGGGGGCATGGTAGATGAGATGGAGAGGAGCTTGAAGAAGAAAAGAGATTTGTATAGTGCATATAGAGAGCAAAAAGGGGAGAGAGAGTGAGGAAGAGAATGTATAAGGAATAAACAAAGAACACATGGAATTTAGCTAGTAAAATTGATTTGAAGATACCTTTTACCTTTTTTAATTTGTTTCCTTGCCCAAAACACTCCGAAGAGTGCCACTGCGCTCCATTTCACTTCCCCCACACACCGAGGCCATCATGACGATATTTGCTTTACACTGAGCTGCGATTTACATGAAATGGCTTAGGTTTGATTTTCATTTTGTTGATCATTGTCAAGCTTTGGAAAAGTGTGGAGAAACAAGTATTAAATGAAAAATGAAATGTAAACCCACTTTAAATGATAAAAAACTTAGTGAAAAAATGCTGGAGATATCCATTATAAACTTTTGTTCAGATTCAGTTATGTCCTCAGATCCACCTGGCACAAAAAGGGTAAAGGTTATGCTTACTAAGTGCTAAAATTTTAATTTGGGTGGCAAAATTGTTACAAAATGCTTGAATGTATCTGTTTGATTTCAATTAACATAAAGTACAATGGAAGTGTATGAGAAATGTTTCGCAGGGTAAGTTTGATTTCGCCTTTTCCCCTCGACACAGCGTGTAAACAAGCATTTCTGCGCAAACATATTTCAGCCAGCTTTACAAAAATGGACAGTGCTCACTCAAGTCTAGCATTATGTCAAAACTTTTACTTTCATTGGAAAGATGAGACCCAAACCCAAGATTGTATGTGACAAAATTACCTACATGTTATATATTTTTTGATACCCAGGGCTTTTTCAAAGTGTTAACTTTTTTTGATACGCACTGTATAGTGTTTCTTGTTGAATATCATGTGAAATAACTTTATATCAATGTTTTTTCCTCGGATAGGAAGCCATATAAATTCGGGATCCTGTTTGTTTATCGTTAAATGGAGAAGGAATGTGAGACAGAGATATGCATGATGAAGAGACGGCCAGAGAGGGAGATGAGAGATAGTGAATGAGAAGAAAAAAAGTGACAATATAGAAAAATGAACCGGATATGAGGGGGTAGATAGGGAGAAAAAAATAGAGGAGAGGAAAGTAGATTTAAAGCAATTAATGCTTTTCATTGTGTTTTAATTAAAAAGAATTTTTAAGAACTGTTGTGATTTAACAGAAAAAATGAAAGAATACAAAGCTTTGTATGAACTATTTTCCCTTCTTATGTACATTAATGTTTTTATTCCTTTTGAAGGAGGGACCCCCTCCCAAAGTTTAGATGTATATTCTGATTTGCAACAGTGCATTAGCAAGTTGGTTTTCTCTAGGAATTATTGATTCTTATACCAATCAATGAACTTTCCAAGATGATTGAAATGTGTCTAACCTCCATAGACCTTTTTTTTTTCAGAAAAGGAATACTTAATTTAGTTTGATATCGTAAAGTGAAGCTACATTAACAATGTTTTTTAATCTTCAGAGTGAGGAATGTAATGTCAGAGACGGTCAAAGTTGAAGTTGCCAATATGATCCAGAAGGAGTTTGGTGAGAAGCAATTGGACCTTCACCTCACTCGTATTGAGGCCTGCATCCAGCATAAGCATCTGATCACTGTCTATGAGCTGGGGGCTAGTGCCACCATGGATATTGACGGTGCTATTCTTCATGCTCTTCTTAAAGGTATATTCATTCTTTATATTTGAAAGTATTCCCCCAGTTGCTAATTTGTTATAAAAAGTATCACCAACTTGATTTTTTTTATCCTACCAATCATACCCCTGCCAAACAAGTTTGAAATAGTTGTATTGGATTTGATGTACAGTTGGGCAGTCAATTGTTCCATTTCAAACCTTGCGTATCAAACTAATTTTTTCAAATGCTCATGTCACTTGTCGCACACGTTGGTCTTTTGCTATTACTTGCTTGTGTTTACTAACATCCTACCAACAGTGGACCTCATCAATACACCTAAATTCATTGTCAGAATTAGACTTAGAAATTTATCAATTTGAACTAGCATATTGTGTACATGATTACATTAAATATATTTTGACCTTATATTTCACAGCTAACAAGGGAAGGATCCAAGACCAGCTGAGGCTAGCTCTGATCTGGAACCGTGTGGACGTTGCCAAACGAGAGATCTTCACTGATGATCGGGAGTGGGGGGTAAGACCAATCCCTGGATCTATGTTCTGGTCTTGGTCCTGTTTAGCCAGACTTTTCATCAGAAACAATGCTCTTGTCAACAACAAAAAACAGTCATCATGAAATTTTCCATTTACAAAAATTGATGAAATAGTACAGTGAAATTCATGACAGACATTCAGCATTTTTTCAGTCATGAATATTGAGATTTCATTATTTATAGAAATCTCATTGAATCTTGCATACCATACAATAATCTAATGCTTAGTGGAAAAAAATACACTTCTCTCATAGTCTGATTTTGATTAGACACGTATTGCAAGACAGACTTTATTCTATTATTATTGGTAATTCCATTTCATAGAACTTTTGGACAATTCTATAAAATATGTAATCCGACCACAGTATCTGAAACTTAATGAAATGATTTGCCTGTGTTTTCTTCTTCATATGAAAATTTGCAATGTTTAGAAATTATCATTGCTTGAGCAGTTCTACAAAGGGAAATGAGAAAAAAAAATGAGAGACAGACATACAGAAAGGTTCTCTTGGTTATTTTATGGAATTGCATTGGTATCACATGCTATTTTTATTCTGCCTACAGAAAGGACAACTGAATGAATCCTTGCGCTATGCCTTGGTGAATAATCAGGTCAATTTCATTGAACTCTTCTTAGAGCAAGGGGTCAATCTGAAGGAATACTTGACCATCAAGGAAATGACCATTCTTTACAATGAGGTAACTCGAATTGATGAGTTTTAATTTGTATGATTTTTTTCATAGTTTGGCTATGAAACTTTAAATCTTAATCCTAGGTCTAAATAATTCTATTGGATCATGAAATTAACAAAAGAAATCAGGTTCAATTTTCTAAAATATACTATTCATAAGATATATAAACAAAAATATACATGTTCTAATTATAAATATTCTGCATATAATAATTATTTTGTATGATAAGATATTGTAAATTTGTGTGTAAAGTACCTTTGTTGCAGTTGACTTGCATAAAGTGGGCATTTGGAGGAAACATAGGATCAATTTGCAAGTCAATTTTAGATCTTAATATCAGTCTTTTTCATTTAAAATTGGCAAATGATCTGATTTACTTTTTGCAACAGTTGTATTTGATCTATTTTTTTAGAGCTATTGACAAAATTAAGAGATCTTTGTTTATTATAGATTAAGAATTAGACAATGCAATTCTTGTTCAAATGATGAAATGAAACAGCTTATTAGTTTTGACAATTTTTCACTTAAAATTGATTAAGTGCTGGAAGTTTCAAGAAAGAAAGGCCTAACAAAATGATCACAGATATGAATCATGTTAAAACTAAAAACATGCTGTGCAGTTGAATGGTATATGAAGTATCATCTAGAAGAATTTGTATGTTAGTTCTCTTGCAAATTGGATACATTACCAGCTAGGAATTTGGCTTTGATAATCAATTTTTAATCATATTGCTATATTAGGAATACTGAAGCTGAATCTGAAGTATAAATGAATTTATTTAATTCTCTATCTTGTGTTTTACAGATTCGGTCAAATTCACTTCTTTACGAACAGTTGGAGAAATACAGAGGAAAGGTATGGAGTTATTGCTTTTCTCTTTGTTTAAATCTCACCACTTGGTTTACGATTTCTCAATTTTGGTTTTTACACATCTGACAAATGGTAATAATTGGTATTGACATTGGTTTTTACCTTGAAAAACGGATATAGTGCAATTTCCTTCTGCCATCTAAAAGGCTCAAAGGATCCTACAAATGAAAACAGAAGCATATATGCTATTGTGATGATAGTGTCCTGTGAAGTACGTATGTTTGTAGCAAATTGGGTTATGAGGTTGAAAAGGTAGCTTCTCAAAGTAATAAATATATTTTCCTGGTATCTCGGTATTGCTTATATGCAGCAATACAATATCAGATAACAAGTTTTAGCAAATTGGCTATGTCATGCATGATCTCAATTTGTCTTTCCTTGAAAGCATAACTGAGACATACTGTAGGCCTACATATATGTACTTTTCTGAATGCGACGTTTTGAAATTTTCATTGTGATTTTTTTTTAAATAGGTTCAAAGTGTATTGACCCAATTTATGAGTATCAGCAATCATGGGTAGTATTTTAGGTCACTGGGTCAAGGTCAATTAAGTGATGAAAATTTGTATTCCATAAAAATTATCTTTTATAAAACCCATTCATGCTCATATATTTTTGAGCTTGTAAATATTGAACAGACTTATATATTACATACATGTATATATATATCATCACTGTTTTCATGAAGTACAGTATTCCTATTGCATATTGGAATGAAGATGATTTGATTTGGGGGTCACAAATTCAATATCAAATGTCACATGGGTCATTATGTGAAAATTGAAGAAGTGTATAATAATCTAGTCGTGGTGCAGGTATAACTGTCAATTGCTTTGAGGCGAGAATCCATCAGTTCAAAATGTTATTCTCTTTGGTACCTGTCTTTTTTACATTTAGTACTCCAATATCAAGTTCAATCTTGAGCACGTTGGCAAGGTTATCCGAGATCTGATGTTTGACACTTACCAGCCGCTCTACCTGCGGGATCCAGGGGTATACGTCCTATCGGAAGATGACATCAGGCAAGACAAGTCCAAACGAAATGAAGCATTTGATGACACCAGTGATGACGAGTCATCAACCGATGAGGAAGATGATGAGAACGAAACCGGTGCCACACCCAGGGTCGATCCATTCTCTGTGGAAGAAGGGCTAGCCAGTTTTGGAAATGCCATGATGCCAGCAAGTGAGTTCAGTTCCTGTTCAGTTTGATACTCCTTGTCATGCTTACAGCACTATTTCAGTGAATGAAACTATAAATAGATTACTTTTGTGTCAATTACATGTTATTTAGTCGTTTTATATCTATATCAATGCATCCTTTTAATCCAGCTTTTGTTGTTAATACTTGGTGAAAATCCCCAATTTATTGATTCTGGGGTGACAGACCTTGTAGCGCAAAAGAGTTGAATGATTGGAAGGGGGAAAGAAAACATTGTTCCATAACACTGTATCCAATGGGATTTCTGTAGTATCTAGTGGCTTCATCATTTAAATGAAAAGATGGTCTACAGATAGGACATCACTTGACGAAGTCATATACTATATATATTCATTTAAAAATAATATGTATTTGCCCCAGATTGGAAACATTAACACAAGGTCTGGTACCCCAGGGATGATATGCCTTCATGGTTCTTTATCTTTCACAATTCAGTATTTCTTTAATGAAAACTTTATGCCTGTTTGTATTTAGATGGCAGTTTAATAGAGATTCCCTTGTGCATGAAGTGTGAAACCATTTGTGTCTAAAACTGTTTTTTACGTGTTTGCTGTTCTTAATCCTGCTTTATTCTACCTGCAAGTGCCTTTGGCCACAATCCAAGAACACATAGAGATGAAATTCCTTCCCGAAGATGAACCTATAGATATTGATACAGGTTTCCGTGTAGATGGTAATATCTTGTAGATGGTAATATCTCTGATAACTTGGGGTTCATACATTCATTCTAGCCTTCTCGTGGTTATCAAGGTTTGAGTCATTTATTCAGTTGGATGATACAGGTTTTTCATTGCTTGGATATTGGTTTATTTGGTTTGTATCAAAGGCAGTGGTCTACAGTAGATATGAAAGAAAGCAGCTATTTAGGGCTTTGTTTTAGTGACCAAGGTTGCAATTTGTTTTTGAAAAAGGAGCAAATAAAAGCACCCCAAGTGACAAGGCTTGAAATGATATACATGTAGATATATCATTTTATATTTAGGTTTATCTTTTGTTTATGAAATAACTATTTTGGGATGTTAAAAGAAAAAAAAAGATAATGGTTGATATTGTTACGGTTTTACATTCCTTTTGCGTACATTATGTTTGCCCATTTCATTGTTTTGTCATAAGTGACCGTCAACCTCACAATCCACAAGAAGTTATCCAAAATGAATTTAGATAATGGTTGATCTTGTTACGGTTTTACATTTCTTTTGTGTACATTATGTTTGCCCATTTCATTGTTTGGTCATAAGTGACCGTCCACTTCACAATCCACAATAAGTTATCCAGAATGAATTTTAGGATTTGTTTAACTCTACAGCTTATAAGCTACATTTCTGAATTTGGGGTTCATTTTAAGCACAAAGTACTATTTTTGTGTGGGACATGCATGTACTATGTAAAAATTGGAAGACAGGGACCATAAATTGTTTTACTTGAGATTCATGCTTATAAATTAGATTGAAATTTCCTCATGATGACATCCAATTTCCTGGAATATTTAATTTTTCAGTACCATGTATTATTAGAGGTACATGTAAATCCAGAGGTAATGTTGTCATCCATAATGAATATAACTCACATGTGTAGTTAGTTCATCAGGGGTGTATGTAATCCATCAAAACACATTTACCAAATGTAAATTTAGCTAAAGAATTTATAGTTCACAGGTTCAAAAGTGGCGACTATGAAATATTGATAAGTTTGTGTATATCTTTGCATAGAATAGTAATGGGCCATGCATGTATTTTCATAATGCACTTGAATTTTCGAAAATGTAATATTGCATATACTTAGTTGGGATGATTAGCAGGCCACAAAGAAAGGGTGAATTACATGTAGTTCTTTTACGGGATAAAACAAGTCTGTATCTCACCAATAACAGTTTATGATATTAGTCTCATTTCTGAGCTTACACTGTAGGTTTCACTTTATAAGCCATGGTTTACCTTTAAATCTGGTTAAGTGTGGGTAGCCTAAGTGTAAAAACTTTGGTTTGCTGATATTTTTCTGATGTTTAATTGTCTTTGAAAAAGCCTTATTCATGATTCCTAGCCTGTAAGAGCTGAATGCCAGATCTGATGAGAGCATAATTTATGTTTGGCTATCCAAAAGTTCACTTTGCTATTTTTCTCAATAGCTTATATTGTCTTTTAGAGAAACAATTGGCTAATTTCTTAAAACAATATCAAATGTTTTCATTAAAAATTACTTGTGTCATATTTTCTCAAGGTTTAGCCGGGTGCCGACGCTCAGTCCTTGCGCGTGTTGGAAATGTGACAAACCCTTTAAAAGGTTGAATGATTGGCATGAGTATTTTTTTCCAGTATCAATGAAAGGAATGCTACTGCAACTGCATCATGTTTTTAAGCATCTTTTGTTTTAGTTTACATTTTGAAATCTAAATAATACATCATTATAATTATAATGTTGGCTGTCCTCATAAGTATATCACATGCTCAGGACCATCTTGTCATAAGTATCATTTATGATTTTATTGTTTAATTTGGAAACTTTTCTCTTATTTTAGTTTACAACCAGCTTATATTTTATGCATCATAATAAAAGCATTTAAAATGCCACCTTTGAGGAAAAGAAGATTGATATAAGAATATGCTTTATTTATTTTTCTGTTGTCATCATTATTGTTTATATGTACTAACAACTTTTTATTACTAATTAATGATCATAAAAGCACTTTGCCACATTGGATGGATTTGTTCTTATTTGCATGCTACGATCACTATTACCCTATTACTTTCACATGTAGAGTCATTAAATTTGAATGTGTTACATATTAGTTGTCCTGCATTCTATAATTTGCTTTGAGAGTAATATCTACATTCAAATCCAGTCGGATCATTTTTTGATGGTGCAAAAAAAAATGCATTTTTAATATCTATATAATTTGTTTCAATGAAGTTTAGCTGCAGTTAATTGAAAAGAATAAAGTCATGATTATTAGTAAGGAAAAATACTTGAATCAAGTGCACGTATGCAAACATTGTCTATATTATTCAATTAGTTGTCACGAGGATAGTAACATATTCAATTACCTTTCAACATGAATATTTTCACACTGCATGAACTGTATGCCATTTTCATAGTTTAGTAACATATTGAAATGTCTTTACCACATTCATTATGATTTTTAAACATTGTTTTTAGTACTCAGAATGTTGCAATTTTCTTTATTTTTTTTGCTTTCTCATTCTACATGTATATCAGAATAAGAGTTTCTTTATTATTTTGAATTTTAATAGAAACTTACTAATATATGTAAAGATATAAAAGTTATTTTTCTTATTGTGTTATGAAAATGTAGTCTCGAACAGCATTATAAAGAAAGGCCACTCCAAATTATGTATTTTTTCCATCATTTATATTATCTGCTTTGAGCTGTTTCTATTTCTATATGTATGAAAATAAAATGAAAATAAGGGCTCTATAATGAAAGAAACAAAGAATGCAAACCCTGTGCATAGAATTCAGTGAGTTTTATAATAATTATAATAATCAGTTTTATCTGGATTAATGTCATCAATCACTATATTAATCTAAGCTCTATCTGTTTTGCTTTCAGACATGAATAGGAATGTGCAGACCAACCAGTTTGAGTATCCTCTCCGTGAACTCTTCATCTATGCCATCCTGCAGAATTGGCATGATATGGCCAAGCTGTTCTGGGAGGAAGGCAGGGAATCCATAGCATCCGCACTAGCAGCAAGCAAGATGCTCAAGGGAATGGCCGACAAGGAAGACGACTCGGACCAGATCGATAACATGATAGCACACGCAGAGTAAGTGGAGTTGCAGTGACTTGTAATTTAGTGATAGTGATGATGAGGATGATAATGTTGTTGGTGATGATGATAATGATGATTGAATTGAATGTATTTATTGTGCTGAGTAGGAAATTCCTTTCACATCGGGTTTACAAAATTACAAATACATATGCACATACACAGAATGAATAGACTTACAATACCGTGAGATTACATACACATACAAAATGCTGTATATGGAAATTTCAAATATGATAGAATAAGTACAATTGCAAATATATTAATTGGTTTGTGATTCCATCTCAAGCCCGAATACGGAGGGGAGGGGGGGGGTGTTATGAGTATTGCAAGAAGGTAAATTAAAGGTTAAGGAGTATTAAAAGGGGTGGGGTTCATAGTAAGCTAAGTGCAATTCCCCATTCTATCTGATAACTGTACTATTAAACACATCTTGAGAATTGGGGACGAATGACTGCCTAAAATGTACTCTGTTGGTACGGGAGACACAGAGGCAAACACCGGACCTATTGATGGTGCTGGTATGATGATGGTGAGGGTGATGGTTGTGGTGGTGGTGTTGGTGGTTTGATGATGTTTATGCATGATAGTGATGAAAAATGTAAAGAAAAAATAAAAAACAGTGATGATAATCATAATAAATTTGTGTAGATCCATTTGAATACAAATGCTCAAGGAGTAGTATGGGGATGAGTAACAATATTATATTAAAAGTGATATGAAGCAATGAAAAATTGTTGTTATGCTGAATTTAAACAGAATTGCTGCTTATGAATTTATGAAAAAAAGTATTCACTGTTATTTGAATTCTATGTAGCGAGTCTAGAAATACTTCATTGCCATTCTGATATCAACCTGCATTCATCTTGTATTCCTCTTAGAACCTATGAAGAGTTAGCCATAGGCGTTCTGAATGAGTGCTATGTGGAGGATGAAGAACGTTCAGCCTTGCTTCTGGTCTGTGAGCTTCCATTCTGGGGTAATTCTACCTGCCTTAACATGGCTGTGGAGGCATTGGACAAGAACTTCATTGCACACTCGGGAGTACAGAATCTTCTCACTCAAATCTGGATGGGTAAAATATCGGATGAGACCAGTCCATTTCAGGTAATTTCCATGATATATTCTTATTTTTATTTCTTGGGACCAGAGAAAGCTGTCCGACTCAAGATAAATTTGATTTATGATGCGTATATGACACATGTTTTGCATAATCTGTTCTTACAGATTATTTCGATTTAAGTTTAATATCAGACCTATGAAAGTTTGACAAATCGATGGTTGTTCAAGGCAAGCACTGAAATATATTGTGTATGAGTGAGCTAAGGTTAAAACGTAATCATGTCTTCGTTTTGATCATCTTGTCAAGCAAATAAATTTTTTATTTGACCTATTTTGTCAAAATTGTAAATGTCTGATAAATATTGTTGGCCAGGCTTTGGTATATATGCTGTTTTGGTTTTTCTCACTATATTAGAGAATAATAATCATATATACTCCACTGATTTGTTTGTATTTCCTTAGTGTAGCTGTAGATGTGTATATCATTCCAGCCATTGATATATTTTGTTTTGTTTCTATCTCATTGGTGTAGCTATGGATGTGTACCTTGTTCCCGCCATTGATATATTTTTTGGTGAAATTCCGTGAAGATGAGGGTGATGAAGAACAAGCAGAGCTTGAGAAGAGACTAAGCAGCAAGAAGGAGAAGCTGGCTGCTAAATCAGTTGTAAGTAGAATAAACATTGTCCATTTTTGTATTTTCATTAGAATAAAATCTGTCCCTTTGTGTAGTATGTAGTTTTTTACACATGTATAAAGCTCTTGTGCTACTCTTAGAGTAATTGTTTCAATTCTTTATGTAGCATATAGATCTTCATTATCATTTATGTCAACTAGCATTTATTTTTCATATCTGAATGATAATTAAAAATTCATGTTTACTTCAAAAGGTAAATTGTGGATTTATTTCCACAAATTAAGTCTTAACACGAACAATGCAATAATTTGAACTATGATTACAATTTCAATCATAGCTTCACATTTATTGCATTGTGAATGTTTATGCATATAAAAAAAGTTCAGTTTTGATATAGTAAGCTGAATTTCCCTATTTTGCCAAAGAAGGATTTGATTGAATTAAAATGTATGTTTTACAACTGAGAGAAAACAGTTCTGAGAACCAAGGACAAAATAAATAAGTTTTGCAAAAGAAAAAATGTTGGTACTTAGAGATATTTTCTTACAGATATAGAGATATTTTCTTTTCTTTTGTTATTGCGAGAGGTAACCTTGTTGTGAATACACACCATACCTTACAACCAAAAAGAAGATTGCTTTTTCCCCCTTGAAATAAAAAACATGGATATAATTTAAACAATCATATTTGTTCATTACCCCATTTCCATCATTCAACCACCAATCAGGTAACCCAATATTTCATTTTCTGAGAGTAATGTCTGCATATTTCAGTTCACTCTTCTCATTCATTTTGTTTGCCTTGTTCAGGATGATGTCTTTGTACCTGAAGGTGATCCAAGGAATAAGAGTATTGAGATGGGAGTTGTTGTCCAACCTCCTTCTGAGAGCGGTGACAGTGGAATGGCAAGCCAGACCAGGTCAGTATCATACCATGTTACCAGATCAGTGATGGAATATTCTGGAAACTGATTCAAAGTGTATCTGAGTTTGTCAAAGTGAATTCCTTTTCTTCTGCTCCCAATTGTACTTTTTTCATGTTTGTAAAAAAAAAAAATCGCTATCACCATCGTCATCATAACAGTATCCTTGTGTCAATCATTAATAAACAATTCATTATTACTATTACCATGGCCATCAGCAGCATCAAACTCGTCTTCTTCCTCCTCCTCCTCATCATCATTGCTGTCCTCATCATCATTGCCTAATCCAATACCATCATCAAACTCCTCCTCATCTTCATCATCATCATCAATTATCATCATCGCCATAGTCATAAATCATTATCATCATCTTCGTCATTTTCATCGCCATCGTTGTCATCATAGTTATCGTCGTTGTCATCATTATCATCATCAAAATCATCATCTTCATTATCCCCCTGCACTACTACCATCATTATCATCACCTTCATATTAATATTCACCAACACCTTCATTATTATCATTTTTGTTACCATTATCGTTGTCATTGTAAGTCTTTCATAATGTCTTTTTATTCAGGCTACTTGAGAACAAGAATGGCCACGCTGCTAAGCCAAAGTCAGAGGAGGAAAAAGATGAAGATACATTCAGCCTTATGAATGCTCGTCTTGACATCAGAGACAGTGGCAAAGAACTCTCGTGGTGGCAAAGATTCAAGTTCTTCTATGATGCACCCATGATCACTTTCAGACATAATGTGGTATGTATTCAGGCATTGGTTGTACTGTAATCTATGACATTACAAGTATGTGGGAGGTCAGTTTTTTCTTACTCAACATGAAACACCTGCGAATTGGATTAATTGATATGTATTATATGAAAGATGAGTATTACTCTTATTTCTCAGTATTCTATTTCTGGTTTTACCAATGTTTAAATGTGTATTTTAATGAAAGTATTCATTGTGACAGTCTCTTGTAACTTCAAATGTAATTTATTTTGCTTTTTTCCTTTCCCCTTTCTTTTGGTCTCCTTTCTCCCTCTCATTCCACTCAATGTTTCCTCCAATACTTTTTCCATTACAGTTGTCCTACATTGTCTTCTTGGTGCTGTACAGCTATGTCATCCTTGGCAAATTTGAGAAGGAAATCTTTGAGTACGTCCTTATCGTCTGGGTTATATCTTTATTCACTGAGGAGTTTAGACAGGTAAAAGCAACTTGAAAGTAATAAAAAAAAGAAATAAATTGAGCTATATATCTGTAAGTCGGATGCATTTAAGTCTGCTAACATTTCTTATTCGCAATGTCCTAATCGGTTTGCTTGTAGCTTCTTGCTCTTTTGACTAATAACATGCTTTTGTTTTATTTTTTTTTAAAATACAAATTGTACCTTTAGTGTTAATGACATCATACTGATATCATATTTTCATATTTAAGTGGATATAATGAATGAGATGCATTATGAAATCATTAAGATCTGACAGATTTCCAAAGGCTTTCATCATTCCATCAAAGAAAAAACAGAAAAACCAACAGGAAAAAAAATGAACTTCGAAAAGAATATTTAACGTTTTTATTTTATTTTGCTATTGGTACACTTGAGTGTAGGTCAAAGTAGCAATGGTGTCATTCTTCTGACGGCAAATAATCTTTTTTTCTTTCACACAGATTGCTCAAGGTGAAAGCAGCACTTGGAAGAGCCGTCTCATTGCATGGATCACTGACTACTGGAACTTACTTGATCTTGCGACCCTGACATCCTTTGCAGTTGGGGAGATCTTACGGTTTAGTGGCTTCTCTGAAGCAGGTCACGTTGTTCTTTCGTTGAACCTCATCCTCTTCTGTATTCGACTGCTTCACATCTTTTCCATCAGCAAGCAACTGGGACCAAAACTCATCATGATCCAAAGGATGGTTAGTTAAACATAGAGATGCTCTTCAGACATGCTGTGGCAATGCCCACCAACAAAACTTTGCAACAAATCTAGCAACAAAGCATGGCAACATTTTGTGGACAAAGTTAATGGGATATGGGATGTGACAAACTATATTGTAAGAGACACAAGAAATATGCTATGTAGCCTGGCTACAAATAGCTGTTTTCCATGGAAGTGAATTATGTTTAAAGTGATTATATTTCAGTACAATACACACCCCAAATTGAGTTATCTTGGGGTTAGGGTTCAGTGGAAAACAAAGTTGACACAAATTTGGGTAGAAAAAGTCAGAACATCATATGAAAAAAAATAGGGCATCATCCTAATTTCATTTGTCTGTGAATTGCTATTTTGTTAGAACCTAAATTCAATTATGATGTCATGAGTTTGTAAAACTTTTGACATGCTGTGTTTACCATGAAATGCAGAGCTTTATGATTAACAAAGTAAATGTTGCTCAACTTTGTCACATCAAGTTTGGACAAGGTTGTACCACATTCATTTATTGAATACAGGAATGTTGTGATCTGTGTTTTTAAAACCTTGTAAAAATTAGAGAATTTATTAGTCAAAGACTTTTAGGAAACATGTAACTACCGGGATTGTTGTTTCATAATTCAATTGTTCTGAATTGAGAATGGAGTCATTGCTAATATTCATGCCATTTTCAGTTCAGTTTATTTTATTCCACATCTCTTTAGAAATATAAAAAAACCGATGTGAAAAACATAGCTAGTAGCTGTCTTTTGGTTGATGTGTCAAGGTTGGTTCTCTTAATGTATTAGAGAAACAAGATACAGCAAATAAAACATTTTTGTTTGTCTACCTACAGTTATGAAAACAGACGATGAATCTGCAATCAAACTCGCTAAATCCGCTGCCTTATACTAATTTCTTAAAGTGGCTTACATAAATTATTTAGCGTTTTAGTACTATTTGATGACAGATGTATTTATTTTTTTAGCCTCCCACTCTAGTATCTAAATCTGATTTTACTTTTGCCCTTTTAGATGGTTGATTTGATCTTCTTCATCGCCATCTTAGCTGTGTTTCTCATCGGTTACGGGATCGCATCCCAGGCCATTCTCTTCCCTGATGAGACCAATATCAGTGTTATCATGAGAGGAATCCTCATGAGGTCATACTTTCAGATCTTTGGAGAACTCTTCCTGGAGGTCATTGAAGGTAAGCTGATACCGATATTCAATTCAATTCAAATAGGTTTTAGTAAAATGCATGTATGAAGATACATATTGCACATTTACGTTGGGAATGGTATACAATTGAAAATGAATAATTTTTGACAAATCACATTTGTTATCTTTTTTAGGTTTGATAACTATGATATGCTGATACATTGTGTTCTCTTGAATTTATAGAGAATAATTATACTGCCCTCTTTTCTTACAGTTGTTTCGATGTGATTACATGTATTTGCTTTCTTAATGCAGTTAAAAGAAGGAAGGGGTGGAGTATGAAGACTGATTATCTGTTAAAAGTTTAGTGTTTTTAGAAAGGAACTGAACTAAGTTAATGAATACAGTGGAACTCCTTAGATTATTTTGTTTTATACAGGTATTTTTATTCTTGATTTTTTCCTAAGAAATGTAATTTCACCTAGTAAGAAGGCACTGAGTTAATGATGAAAAATAAAACATTTGAATTACACTGTCATTTCAAAATGTCAGTCTGGTAGAATTAATGTATAATGACCTCACCTGTTTTTGATTTGTTTTTCTCTATAGGCTCTGACTGCACAGACAATGCAACCTTGGTTGATGGTGTGGACTTCAATCCATGTCCCCAACATTCTTGGATTGGTATCATTCTGTTAGCTGGTTATATGATGATCAGTAATGTCCTACTCCTTAATCTACTCATTGCCATGTTCAGGTCAGTATCGTCTAGAAAGAAAACAGTTTTTTTTTTGGAGATACAAGATTTTGACAGCTCAGCAATGATATGTGAAGAGGTTAAGACGTAATGATGAGAAAGAGCTTTTGTGGGGATGAGCATGATACCGTACTTTGGGAGTCTCACACATAATATGTGTGACTTGACCAGTCTGGCAAATACACACCTCTTCAATATGCATGTTACCTTCATCTCTTTTCCATTTCATTTTCACTCTTTCCAAAATCATATCAACAAAATCAATATTCTCCCATTTTCTTGTGCAGTTATACTTTCTCGGCCATCCAAGACAACACCGACACCTTCTGGAAGTTTCAGCGCTACGATCTTATCAAGGAATACTTCAACCGTCCACCTCTCATACCGCCGTTCATCATCATCTCTCATTTCTTCTATACGATACGCTTTATCCTCCGATGCTGCTGCCATACATGTACCAGTTGGCAGATACCTGAGCTCAGTAAGCTTGTTTATTGAACTTTACTTGAGATTGATTGTAGTATATTGGTATGAAACGTTCAGTTGCAATACATCCTAACTGGATGAGAATTGAGTGATCCATATCGGACTGTCTTTCATTGTTGGAGCTGTCTTAGAACAAAGTGTACTTTCCAGTTTTTGGTGGCACCCTTGTGAAAATGCACGTTCTTTTATGTGTAAATATGCCTTTACAAATATGTAAAGGAATGTGGTTTTTATGCAAATAAATGATGAATTTATCTTCACATTAATATTTAAAGACTTGTTAAGAAGCATATTAAATTGTAAAACAATGCCATTTTGAGGGTACTACAAACAATGAGTGACTGAATCTAAGGAAATTAGGAATTATTGGAATTGAAAGATACTATTTTTAGTGAGAAAATAAATTAAACAACAATAATCTTGCAAATGGTAAGCTTTTGAGTTTGTAATTATTATTAGAATCAACAACATAATTATCATCATCACAACATGCCATCTGTTCCCGTATACAGTATTTATTTTGTTTTATCATGGAAATACTCCTTGGTTTATGAAAATACCTTTCAAAATGTAATACACATATTATTGCATAAAAGTTGAAAATAGTGCATTTTCACCAACAATGCCATATTATCCCTCAAATACTGCATCTTTTAAAAATAAAAGATTGGTTTCCCTCCCATCAGAATCATCTTTAGCTTGATCATCATCATTACCATCATCATTATCATCATCGTCATCGTCATTATCATCATCATCACTAATTCTTTTCACATGTAACAGAGTGAGACCGTCAATATACCTCCTTTCACATTTGATTTTCCCTCATTAACCCCTCTTTCTAGAGCAATCATTGACGGATCAAGAAAAGAAGACTCTTGTTCTGTGGGAAGGCATCAATTCAGATAACTACACAGCTAAGCAAAGAGTATTGGTTCAACAGGATCTCAATGAAAGGGTCAAAGTAGCTGGTGATAGGTTAGTTATACACTCCCCTTATACATGCCCTTTTATGACAAAAAAATTATATATAGCTTTTTTAGATCAGCCTTGTTATTGTAATTATGTTATTACCGAATTTATCATTTTATAAGTCCCAACTATATACACTTTCTCTGTTTTCCCTCTCTCTCTTTACTTTTTTTTTGCTTTACAGTGTTAGATCATATTAAAGGACATGTATGTATTTGAAAAAGGGCTATTAAATTGTTTAGAAGATAAAATTTACCCATATGACTAAAAAATAAGATATTTTAAACTGTTCATTGCATTGGCAATTTGAGGAATTTAGTGATAATTTCTGTGTAAAAAGGCAATAAACCTTCAAACAAAGGATAATGATGCGATTTAAATGAGAAAAATATATGTACAAGTATTTTGCCCTTTCTGTTATAATGCTAACATACCTGTTTGTGGTAGGATTATTACGGCTATAGCAATAATGATATACAGTAGTCTGTCCTAAAGAGCCATGAAATAGCAATTACGAGCTTTTACTAAATATATTTATAGTATTGCAATGACATTTCTGTTCAGTGTTTGATATTTACAGTGTGTTTTGTTTATCATTTTCGGGTGTCATGTTTTTCAATGTGTTTGTTTTCACAGAGTTGAAGGCAATGGCATTTCTGTTCAGTGTTTGATATTTACAGTGTGTTTTGTTTCTCATTTTTCGGGTGTTTTTTTTTTTTCGATGTTTTTGTTTTTCACAGAGTTGAAGACATGACAATGAAACTAGACCAGGTGTTTGATGATGCTGAGACTCAAAAGGGTAAATCAGGACATCTTGGAGGAAAAGCCTTTGAAGATAGACTAACCAGACTTGAAGACAGGGTAAATAATTTGTATACCTTTATATTGAAAGATTTGTCATTTATTAAAGGGAAATCCAGCCTTTGTCATAAAATGTTGTGTTGGAAAGGAGAAAAATAAGTAAAAGAGCTCTGCAGTCCAATGATTTTTCCAATCAGCTGTCAAAAGCTACTGAAAAAAAAAAAAAATTTAATTCTCTTTCAAGAATGATGCCTTGTGGCATAGGATCCTTTACGTTAACACTATAACTTTTTATATAAGAACCACTCAGTGTGACAAGTGGTCTTTGTGAGCAGGTTGTCTTCATGTTGTCATCTGAATGTGGTCACTGAATCAGGTTTCACAGAAGTATATTCAGCAGAGTATTTCTGCATCATCAACTATGTATTTATTTTTGTGGTTTTCCCAGTAACTACTACTACTGCTGCCCTTTCCTTATTTTTCCATTTTAGATGGAACGTACCAATGATGCCCTTGATTGGATCATCAGTGCTCTTTCACGTGGTGGTAACGTGGAGGGCAAATTGACACCACCAAAACTCAAAGAGATTAAAAGCAGAGAAGGTAAACACAAAGATTTTAAGACATCCTTATTCAAGGCATGCATATCCAAGAAACTGTTGAACAATTCATCAAGTTCTAAGGACATTGTTTTTGTGAGAGCACTTCATGTTGAGAAAATTGTGTAATATTCACTCTTTTTTTAAAGTTCCTAATAGGACTTTTCTAGGTAAAAATGCACCCAAGTGTTTAAATCCATTCCACTCCAGCCGCTTAGTTCATCCTCTCTTTTCGTGTTTGCAGAATCCCTAGACATTGCTGAGGAAGAACGTAGATTTGAAGTGCCCGTCTCCATCGAAGCTCTGGGAATCATGATCCATAAAAAGTCTCGAGCCAGTCCGTACCCTGGGACCGCTCTTCGAAGATTTCCTGTCCCAGATAACAAAGTTCCTTGGGAAGTAAGTCTTTTAGTAGTATCAATTTGCATGTAAACGTAGGTCACTAAAATCCTTGCAATCAGTTGCAAATTTGAAATTGGTCACTGGTCTTGTTGCTATAGTTTATTAATTGCTAATTTGCTGTTTAACATTGTGATTTATTACATAGCTTAACAACACAGTGTTACAAGAAACTCAAAATCAATATCCAATCAATTTTAGCAATATCTTGGTCAGTCAAATGATCAAAGCCCCCTAAAATTGTGAAAATAGTTAACAAATAACATCCATGTTTATAATTGGAGGTATTAAAGATGCTTCTACATTTTCCTCCACTCACCAGACGGATTTTCCACTCTACACACCTGTAATATACACTCATAAGAGTGTGAAGGAAGGACCACACTGGGCAGACATTGACCTGATGAGTATGGTCAAGAACGCACGTCCACCACTTCTATACAATCAGATGGATGAGAAATGTAAATACAACCGCAGGAGTCACATGAAGGCTTACCAAATCAAAGATGGGCTTCCACTGTAAGTTGGATATCTTTTCATTGAAAAAAGTGCAAACTTATGCTTTTGATGTACATATGATGGAATATGACGTATATATATGAACAAAAAACAGTGTAACAAATGGGAAGTACATTGGGTGGGGAAAAAGTGTCAAGTGCTAATTGGCTTGTAGGATACCATGAATGGAAAAATATTATTTCATTATGACAAATCATACCTACCTGGACAATTTCATACTTATTTCCTGCATAAACAGTACTTGAATGTCAAAACAATGCTAAATGATGTTATTCAAGATGTCATTTTCCGTAATTGTTGAACTGTTCTGAATTCCTTTCGTTGCACTGACTTAGAAAAATGTATCCCAATGTAATTTGTTTCTTCCTTAGTTTTACATTTGTTGCATTATAATTACTATTTCCGATAATTTTTTCCCATCTTTATTAATTACCCAATCTCTTTAACTTTGTTCCTGTCTCCCTCTCTTCCTCTTATTTAATTTTGTCTTGCATTCAAACATGTTCTCACTAAATGTACTTTATTCTACCTCTGAGGCTTTCTTATCATTCTGGGTATTTCAATTACTTTCATATCTATGTATAATTATTTTGTAGAATAATTTCATTTTGATATGTGCCTATTTTATTCCAAGTTGTATATCTTTTCTGTCTGTATATACCATTTGTAAACTGAATGTAATTCAGCCTTTGGCTGCTATTTTCAGTGAATATTTGAAGTAAATAAACCATTCAATCAATTAATAGTCACCTGTCTGATTCATCAATCTTCTTTGAAAAAAAGAACAAACAAACATTTTGTATCATTCAATCCAATATGTTGTTGAATTCTGTTGTATTGATTATATTCATGATGCAGAAATCCCAAAGGACGTACAGGACTCTCTGGTAGGGGTCTACTAGGAAGATGGGGTCCTAACCATGCAGCTGACCCAATAGCAACAAGGTAAATACATTAACAAACTACAAATAGCTGTTGAAAAGCTTGGTAACAAGAAGAACTGATATCAACATAACAACTTTGCCTGATTTCAAATTTAGCACCGAATTACATGTTCTTATCATTTGCAAAGTCATGTGCAACTTATGAACAGATTTTTTGGAAACATCGCAAGGATTTCCCCCTGCTACAATTAGGAAAGTATACCTGTACGTACTACCCTCAATTGATTGGACTATTGTTAAGCTTTTATTAAACAACCTTCCAGATATTTTTTTTCAAGACTAAGTTCCAATATCATAATTCGTAATTGCTAATTTCTATCATGTTTGAAAGGCTCCTAAAATCTAAGTTTTATGTCTTGTTAAGACTCTTAATTGAAATCATTCTTGTAAATATCACTCCGGTAGGTTATACTATTTTGGACATGTATGACAATGACCTTTGAGAATCACCATTATTTAATTATTTCCCATCTTTTCCTATTTCCAATGAAGCAATTTGTTTCAATGTAAATGCAAAGAAAGTGATCCATACTTGTGTGTAAATTCATATGTTAAAGAATGAGGGATTTTTTTCAGTCTAATATCATCTAATTATATGATATTGGAATCTTTACTGATTGAGATGAAAATTGTATATTTGTTTTTAGATGGAAGAGGAAGTCAGATGGAACCATCTTGATGGATGAAGAGAAACCAGTCTTAGAATTCATTGCAATACAGAGAGTAGATAACCAACAATGGGCAATACCAGGGGTAAGTAGACATTTTTATTGATTCACAAATATTTTATTAAGATCTGGGGAATGTTTCGCAAAGATTGAAGTATGACTTAAAGTCGCACTTAAATGCCTACAGTGTAGTTGCGTGCGGTATAAAAGGCATGACTTCATTGGTCAGATCATGCCAAGTGGATGTGCTCTACTGCGTATTGATCAGGCTACCATCTTACATTCATATTGCCAAGTCTGTGAATCAGTTCAAAACCCTACTCAAAACCTACTTGTTTAATAGATGATTCAAAGCACAGTTGTGGGTTGGTCAGTTGGAGGTTTACACCAGTTTTGATTATTAGTATTAGTTGCATTAGCTGTGTCATTTCCCCTTCCACATTTTTTTTCTTATTTTATCTTTTAATCCCAAGTATAAACCATAGAAACACCCGTAGTAAGCACCATGTAAATGTTGTGTATATGATGAACATTGGAAATGATATTCTAGTGGGAAATGATATGTATATGGAGAATCTTATGCATGAATGGGATATACAAATAAGAGAAACAATGCACATTTGGTTGGAAATATTTTATGCATTTGCAAGTTCATCAGGCATTTGTGAAATCATGTGCATAGCTATCAATGCCTTTATTACAAATCTTACATTAGTCCTTCATATTCATGTAAGTGTTAACTTCAAAGTATTGTGAATGAATTCTCTGCCTCATTTTATCAATGATGGGCCTTAGGCCACAAGTCATTTATATAGTTACTAAAAAAATTGATTCTCTTCATATTTTCAGCCAAAATAATCTTATTTGTTGTCCTGAACACTCAATTTTGTTGATTACACATTGCTTTAATACAAACAGGAATTGTGCCATGGTTGATGTTATGGGTGTAAGCATGTTTGATTTAATTTAATTTTGTGAAAATGGTTTCAGTTTTCTGGTAATTTTATTGAGCATATCAGATAGTGATATAACATTTTGAGGACTCAAACAAGTTTTGGTTACAAAATGCACACATTTTTGGTAGTACTCAATGATTAAAATGAAAGCAAGTTGTAAAGCCAGCAAAAGTCTTAATTGTCTATGTGGATTTGCCCATTTAATATTACTCCAGGGTATGGTAGAGCCTGGTGCTCTGGTCAGTGAGACGCTGAGGAGAGAGTTTGGAGAAGAAGCTTTGGGTGCTCTCAACAAGACAGAAGAAGAGGCTGCTGACATCAGAGAACATGTTGAGAAACTCTTCTTAAATGGGGTTGAGGTAAGACAAGCCTTCCAGTAGAAGTGACTGAGATACATTCAGATTGTATTTAATTACTTATCAAGCGAAAGAAAAAAAGCAAAACAAAATATAAACAAATATTCTGCCAATCTCTTGTGTCTATAATTATCAAGGGGACTTCCCTAAAAGGGAGTTATGTTTTAACATTAAAAAATTCTGGTCTTCAGTAGACCCTGATACAATCTTGACTGGAATATGTGTAATTGAGAAAGAGTTCCCATATTGCTCACTTTAATAATTCTCCTTCAAAGGTGAATATATAGATTAGAAACTCTAATTTCACTACTTTTTTTATTATATAGGTATACAAGGGTTATGTGGATGATCCAAGGAACACAGATAATGCTTGGATGGAAACTGTTGCTATGAACTTCCATGATGAAGACGGCTCTGCCTTTGGGTCTTTCAATCTTGAGGTGAGATACCATTGTGTATGAAATCAAAGATGTCTTTATACGGAGTACTATATCATGCAGTATTTGTTGTTTGATGCTGTTAGGTGCCAATCTAAGCGAAATCTGTCAATAATTTGGATTGGTTTCAGGAAGCCGCAGACTTGCGCAACAAAATTATTTCATTGTACTGACAGAGATTATAATCGTATGGTTCTATTTAATGATTTACCAACGCTTCTTATTACACTGGTTCCAATATTTGGCATATCCATGAGTTTTTGTCTTGTACGCTTTGGCTGTCATCAATGGCCACTCATCAAGGATGACCCAACGTGTTCTGTAAAAATGCTCCTGGTTTATAAGGCAGTCACGTTAAGTGTGTAGATATTTCATGAGAGCAGTTGTCACTAATTTCTTTTTATCCAAACAAGAGATAACCATTCCATTTACTATGACCCCTATATGTGGGACCTTCCTGAAACAATTCATTCATTCATTTTCTGTTTGGTTTGATTTGTTTATGTTAATTCAAATTAATAGTGAGAATGCTCTCATGTTATAGCTCTAGAAGTTCATGTGAAGTAAAATTGATAAAATAAATGAATGAATAAAAGAATATGATTATTTTATTGGATTTCTCATAAGATTTAAAGTGAGGAGAGTTCCTTCTCTGATACTTCTACCAGAGGTTCCTCCTTTAAGTAATGTCTAATTTTGTTTTGATCGACAGGCCAGTGATGATGCTCAGAGTGTAAGGTGGCAACGAGTTAGCTCTAAGATCCCTCTCTTCGCCAGTCACACAGCCATGTTAAGGAAGGTTGCGGAATTACATAATGCTGCATTCTAAACGACAAAAATATCGGGTAACGTCTTTCAGCAAGGTGCCTTTTAAGTTTGTTCGTGATCCAATCTTTTTGTCTGAATAAAATTTGAATTTGGATCGACTGGATGTTGGAATGAAACCTATGAATTGTGACCACTTGAGGGAGAATTATATGACTTCATAGGCAATTGTTTTTTTTTTTACACTTCCTATTGATCTCACAGTACATTGACCTGGAAATGTGGTCATCAGTTCAAAATCACCAGGGTGTTTTTCATGCCAATTGGCAAATTTCTCATTTCTAGACACATTTTCATTGATATCCTTATGTTCCTGATACCTAACTTTCAATTCAACATTTATTTCCAAGGTAAACACATAAGTACATTTCTAAAGCTTGTGACTAGTGCACTGTGACATATAGACAATAAAGACATAATGCATGAAAAAAAACCTTATCAATACAAAGTACAAAATGCAGCAGTGAATGATAAAGCTGATGGAAAAAATTCAAATAATTTACATAATGAGAAAACATTCAAGGGAAATGATATGTGTCATTTATAGATGGATGATCTACATAGATAAGTGGTCTATTAACACTTTGCTAGCTCCTGATGCCCATTGGTACAATGTGGTTTGAATGCCTTGTCAACATGTTACAGGTTATGAAGTGTAGAATGTGAAATACCAATTGTAGAACTATATATGTATATTTTTGTAGGACACGATTGCTCAGTAGATATAGTAGAAATAATAAGTTGGGAGAGATGTGCAATTTCTTTCATAGACTGACTAAATCATAGTACTTGCCTTAGCTAGTACCAAATCAAGATTTTTTATGTTGTGTATAGATCTACAATGTGTTTTAAAATGATTTTCTTTGATAATCAAATGTTATTTTAAACAGAAAGTGCACATGTCACCATGTTGGCCTTTTTAAGCAGGAAAAATGATAGAAAGGTATTAAAGGTCAAAACCATCCTAACTCAAAGAAATAAAAAAAAATCAAACAAGCATATGCAGAAAATTTCATTCAAATTTGACATGAGAAAGTAATGAGCGAAAATGTAATGTTTTGCTTATTTTTCATAAAACAGTTTAATATAAGTACATTACAGAGATATTCAAATAAGGCACTCACTATTTCTTTTGTATTTTTATTATATGAATTATACAATATTTCAGTGTTTGCAAGTTTGACAATAAGGGGACTCTTCATCAGATCACGATACCAAAATATTCAGGTTCTTTGATGGATTTTCGCTAAATCATTAATATCTTTTTGTCATTTTTCTGATTTTATCGAACCAATTTAAGGGTGGACTTATTCTTCAATCAAAATTATATGACTGGATATTTATCATACACTAATGCTTTGACATATAGAAGAATATTCACCTTTTGTGTTTTTTTTTAATATAAATCAATATCTGTCTGAATATGGTGTGATATTCATTATGCTGTATTGATATTCATTATATTATATATTGATTTGAATGATAATATTTAATCTAACATGAAGATTTATTTTGTAAAACCTTTTAGGGCCTTTGAAATATCACAGCAGTGCCCAAATGTGCCATACACTGCATGCTTACAATAAGCATTTATTTTGTGTGTTTTTTAATGTAGACTTTTTAAGAGGACTATGACTCATAGATTATTGCTTTGATTGTATTGTCCTAGGCAGGAAACAGGAACAGCCAATAATGAGTATAGTATGGGTAGCTGATACAAGTTAATTGTGATCAGTGCAGTCAGTTTTTCCTGGTACCATTATACTTGACACCTCGGGATGTATCTATTATCCCCCATCCTCAACGCTGAACAACAAAAATACCACACACAAATTTTTTACAAATGGGTAAAGTAAAAATGATATGTTCACATTTGTTTGGCACAGTATGAAGGTGCAGATTAACAGCACATTATTTGATTATAAACACTAGTATTTATTTCATTAATTAGACAGACAAAGTCATCAGTAGGACAGGATTAATGTAGATTCAACAAGATCAGACCAGACAGGGAGATACTATTCATTCATTCTTTAGATATTCACAACCAAAATTGACATAACAAAAGATATGCAATTTGTGTTACATTTTACTTAATCCTCACATACCTCATATGAAATTTGTTTTTACATGTATATATTGCCGAGATACTCCTTTCTTTTGTAAGAAAATTTACCTGTGTTTTTATGTTTTTCTCTCCGTTTAGTAATAATGCACTAGTTAATGGATGCACTCAGTGGGTAATTGTGACACATTATTATTATTTGACAAGACATATCAAAATCAATCACAAACATGTTCATCAAGATCACTGAGCTTTACAATAAAATATTTATAAAACTTGTAATGTAATATGTGTAGAGCTAACAGGTGGTGAGCTGCATAATATATATTTTTTTCAAATTTATCATGAATTATTATGTCATTGTTAATATCGATCATGTAGATACTTTCCGTTGACCGTATGTAGAGGCTGAATTATGAATTATTATTGTGTATAACCTATTGTTTGAGATTAAATTGACACCTAAAGAAACACATTTTATACTAATTTTGAATGTATATGTGAATCTGGAACAGAATATCTACACCATAAATGAACAGTTTCTGAGAATTTGCTTGATGAATTATTGTATAAATTAGCAAATCTTTTAAGGAATGAACTGTAGAATTTGTGGGATATGCTATGAAATGTTTTCTGATTTTCCATTTGGAAATGTGATTGCTCAATCCTCATTTAGAATGCTTCAATTTTAGAAAGTGATTCAATATGAAGATGATGTGCAATTCTCGGGTGAAATTGATGCACCAATTGTGGCTTTGAATTTGAGTGGTACCTTTATACTGCATCTACTGGAAAATACAGTTGTTTCTGCAGTCAAGTTTCCAGGGGCCTGAAAGGACTTGCAACTGTTGTAACTTTGCCATAATGGCAACTAACATGGTAACAGGGCTCAGCAGCCAATCAGAATCAAGGTTTCCGTGGTAGTTGCCATTATGGCAAAGTTACAACAGTTGTAAATGCTTTATGAAACGGGCCCCATGTCTATCTTGTACTATGCAAGTGATAACGTATAAGCTTGAATTGTGAAAATCAGCCTTTAAGCAGACTTTATTCTACATCAATATCTTTGCCTTTTCACTATCATTATAAAATAAAGTTATGTTAGCTTATAGTGTGCTTTATAGATGTACATGTATGTTAATATTTATCTTTATTGTACTTCTATGTATTACTATGTTTGGATAGTAAAATGACTGTATAGATCATGGTCTGCCTTCGGTTTGGCATTTCCTTAGAACAACACTTCAATTTTATTAAGTAGCTTTAAACATTTCCCTTAAAATCATTTTAAGTTTATGAAATGAGATTCTACAACTCCAATTTATTTTTATGCAAATATTAATGTTTTACCAGATTGATTCAATTTTTTTGTGTCTTTTGTTCTGAAATATGTGATTTAATTTGAAGATATCATATATTTATTTTAACACAGGTTTATGTAAATACAAATATGGTGTAAGTTTGTTTGGTCGTGTTTTGTTGGATTTCATGCAAGAAATAGAATTTAAATGTTCATGTCAATGTACTGTATGAAAGAATATTGCAAGAGATATTGAAAAACTGATGATAGTGCTACTCGGTAATTTTTCAAAGATTCAGAAAGAGTTATGAGATTATGATCCCTCTGATTTCTTACAATGATAAATCTAATGAATATGAATCTTTAACTTATGAGACTGATAAATGTAGATTCTGTATTTTATTACAAATGTGGAACTATCACTAATCATGCAAGTTTAAATGAAATATGTTTCATTTAAAGAAGAATTTATAAAACAGAAAGTTAATTGAACTATTATGAATATCAAAAATTATTTGTGTTTATGTCATCATAAGGCTGGTATACATTTTTATTACTGATATTACTGTCAAGAAGATATCAGTTGATAATGTGAAGTTACTTTGATGGCCATGTTGTTGTTCATACAGGGAAATGAGAGAAAATTAGAAAATTTTCTTTTCTGATTACCAATGATGCATCAAAAGAATATTACAGTATCTTTGTAATCATGATTATTCTAAAAAGAAATCTGTTGTGATGATGTTTTATTTGATTGGAAATACCAATTAGAATCATGATATTATCATAGAAGAATAGCATGTAAGGTTGAAATAGAATATTTGAATGAAAAACAATGTGTTAACAAAAGCAGAAAATAAAAATGGGTCAGTGAATTGAAAAAAAAATATTGAAATTCAAACCTCCAAATTGATATGAGTCATTTATGAAAAACCAATATTCTGAAGGCTCTTGCTATGATCAAGATGCTATAATGCAGCAGTTGCCCGATGTTCTTTATGTCTCTTGGGGAAAATACGACATCTGTATTGCAAGTCAACTAATTTTGCTGAATTTATTACACATATTATATTGCAAGCAGGATGGGGATCTTCAAGATGTGTGAAAAACAAATGTGTCCATATGTCCATGTGTTATATTTTCCCAAAGTGAAATATTTTACATACATGATTTTTGTTTTTGACATGACATTTTTTAAAGATAATTTTTTGTCCAAGTATTTCTAACTTTCCATGTTTACTGATATCTGCTTCTTTGGAATTGCATCCGATTTAGGGTTTAATTTATTCTTCAATAGAAAACCATGCAGATATTCTAGGAGTATCCTATATTTACAGTACTCAATGGACCTACAAGTGATTGGAAATGATGAAGAATATTTGTTTCTTGTTATAGACAAAAAAGAGACATCAAATTTGTATATTGTAAGCAATTTGTAATAGAAATGAGTAAAGATAAGGTATTTTTATATATATATTGTACATGTACAAGTTATACTTATCAATGTTATATAGAGATATTAGCAAACAGTTTTTTTTTAGAGTGTGGTATTATCAATTTCTTTATGGAAAGTCTTTCAAAAGCAAACCCCTATGGATTGACAAAGTGCATTAGAAAATGTAAATACCTTAAATCAGTACAATCATGGTTTGATTTTCAGATTGAATTTTATTAAAGAAGGAATTGTTTTTTGTATACTGAGATTATGGTTAATCCATCCAATTTATAGAAGATTTAGCCTTAGCATCAAGTGCATTAATTGAGTCTTTCGCTAAGCAATCAAATCTTGATGTGCAAAGTAGACTGCTGTTTCCATTCAGTGCTTATTTGATTTACACTATATATCATGTTTTTGAGATTTTTTCTTAATAATTATAAATAGAATCATAGACAACCTGGTATTTCATTTGCCAATTTTGTTCCACTAACGTAATTCTAATTGCCTTATGAGAGATATGTATATGTATTAATTGTACTATTTTATTCATTCCTGCATGTAAGAGAACAATATTTTCAATAGAAAATGTTCATGGTAGGATTTTATGTTTGTTTTTCACCCTTAAAAACCTGCTGAAAATTGTAACAAACAGTCATGTTTATACCTGTAATATCATTATTTTCTAATGAATTACAGGGAATTTTGTATACAAGTGTGTATGTAATGTAAATTAAAATGATTAAAACAAAGGTTTTGCTATGTTTGAATATCCTTTGTCTTGTTTCTATATTTTACATGAAATTTTAAGGTCGTATAGAATATATCCCTTTGTTGTACATTTTAATGTCTCTTGGACTCTAATAGACAGGTTGTTGATGAAATAAGTGCCAGTCATGTTGATTTTGGTGCTAACATAGTATTTCCAAATTTTCTCGATATACTATTATTTGTGGTTGCGGAATGGATGAAAGGGAAAATTCACCCTAGCTTGAAATTTGGTTTTTATAAAAATAAACGAGTTTGTGAAGATTAACCAGTTTGAATTGTCACATGAGAGCAGCTTTCCCATCGGTCCTGTGATAAAAATTTCCTAAAATGAAAATTTTCTCAAAAAAATTGAAACTAATTTATATTATATTCATTATACATGTATATTATACCCACTTTGGTAAGAATTTTTTTGTTATGAACCATTACAAACTGGGAACTAGAACTGCAATCGTTTCAGAACGATGTGCATGCATTGACGCCTCTGATTTAATAGAGGGCAAGAAACAGGAGGAGATCAAGAGAAAACTCTAGATGATATACATTCTCAAAATATTACAGGGCGCTATTTCTTAAAGGAATGATCACTGATGCGTAAAACACAGTTGGAGTATGTGAAATGATACAATTGGCAAACCCTGAAAACATGAGACAAAAAATAAATTCAAACAAGGAAGTTATGGCAATTTAACTATTTCAAGACTTTGCAATAGAAGGCGCTATTTCTAAAGGTTATGGTCCCTAATTATGGATAGTATGTCTACCAAATCAGAATGAATTTGGATGAGAAACGGAGGTAGGAGAGGACTAACAAAAATTACATGTTAATCAAATTGGATTTTGGCAGATTTTGCTTTTCATAGGAAATTACATTCTCGAGTCAAACAAATTTCGCCCATTTTTAGACCATGTGGCCGCTGAAGAAAGAGAGAGAGAGAAAGACGCAGAGAGAGTAATGGAAATAAGCATACAAATTCGCTGACAATTCATCAACGTAACCCAGTGTTAAGTACATATCAGAACGATGTGCATGCATAAACTAAGTGTATCGCCTTATTGGACAAATGGCGTGCCATAGTACGTTCAGTTCGTTTTTGCACGAAACCGATGCAATAGACACTGTACAATTCTGTTGTTGATAATGTGTACATAGTGAGCAGTATACCATGTGTTCAGATTGACTTATCTTGAAATTTTCTGTTGTAACCTATGTCGTATTTGGTATCAATGGCACGGTATTCCAATGCGGTGACATTGATACCACTTTTATTTGTGCGCAGGCAATAGACCGGAAGTAAATGCCATATAAAGAAAGACATTAAAAATGAAGGTTTTGCACAATAATTTGAAGCTGACGTCAGATTTTTGTCAGTTTCTGTTACAAAAGGTTGACGAACGGTTGAAGTATATATCAATACTCATATCAGCCAAGTTAGAAAGAATAAGCTTCAATAATAAGGAAATAAGAGCAAGTTGAAGTTGTGCTGGCAGTAAAGTGCATTTTTGGGTATTTTGCTGATTTTCGGGAGCATTTTTGAGATATTTCGTCAGTTGTAAGGTATATATTTTTTTAAATGGCATGAAAGATCATATCTTGAAGACCCTAAATTCAAAAAGGGTACGGGTTTGGCCACGCATGACGCAATGAGGAGCATTCAAAGGTAAGCGTTTTTGAAACTTTAGAGGGCGCTATTTCGATGACGGAAGGTCAATGATGCGTGAAAATTCAGTAACTTGTATTTTATGATACCGTTATCAATTCCTGAAAGAATGAGCTCAAAATGAATAAAAACAAGAAAGTTATGGCCATTTTACGATTTTTTTTACTTTACATTTCAATAAATATGACGTTTTTGAAGGAAGGCTATTTCGGATTTGAATTTAGGACATAAAGATGGCATTTTGAAGGTCAGGTTATACGTCGCAGATGATGGAGCAACTCTTTGACTATCTATAGCAATTTGTTAGAAGTCTGTAGCATGCAGGATAATTGAGATATGAAAGAATGAAGAATGGTATGCAAATGGACTTGAAATGGACAAAATGGCGCCTGGATGGTCATGCATGAGTGATTTTGGAAAATGGAAGACGAGAGGCACAACTAGGGATGCTGGACAACATGTCTACCAAATTTGGATGAATTTGGATGAGGGACGGAGTCAGGGTAGAGCTAACAAAACCATGTGTTAAACAAATGGGATTTTGGTGGAAGAAGAAGATTACGGAATAGGAATATGGAACAAGAACAATGCATTGTCGCCCACTTCATAGCATAGCATAGCTTGCAAATGACATCACATTTCATATTACATTCTAATTTATATCTTCATCAAATTTTCAGTTTTTTTTATGGTGAACTCTCCCTTCAAAGAAACAACAAGATGACATATCGATAGAAAGCAAGGATTCCACCCTGAAAATACTCCTTGTATTATGTAAGTGCCCTCAACACTATTTTACAAATAGGATTCTTTTCCCCCCTGCTCATCTCTGGACTCGATACTTGTCATCTTCATTTCATCTTTAATTTCTTCAATACCTTCCCTCTCTCGTTTTCTTAAACTTTATAATCATCTTTATCTCTCAATCATTTTCTTTAATCCCCTCCATTTATTTTCTTTATCGTATTCATTTCAAAATTCAACCTCATCGTCAACACCACCATCAACATCATCATCAGCACCACTATCATCAACCTCATCATCATCAGCACCATCAACACCACTACCATCCTATCATCTTCAGTAGCTTGGTATTTCTATTTTCTAATATTGCCAATGGTTCGCATTTGGAAGAAAGCACATGGTTGCAGGTTACTTTCAAGAGTATATGAAAATACTGAGCAGTGATGTCACAAAATATATGTATACAAAGAGCATCTCTGAAAAAAACTGAAAATAATTTTGGATGCTCTATCATAACATTATCACAAACATAATAGAAAAAAAGGATATTGTTGGGCAGCTTAGAACTAAAGTTCCTTTATCTGCTGTAAAAATGTCAATACTTCATGCACGAATGGGTAAAACTTCGAAGGAAATTGCAATAAAATTTTAAGCATAATTTACTATAGAATTTTTTGGAACAATTTCCTTTTTGAAATTAAGATATTGACTGCCAAATTACTTTTAGGGATCCTGTTTTTTTTTCCAAACAGTTTCACTCGCTTGAGCACGTCATACAAGTTTATCAAATGAATTGAGACTTGAGCTTGAAAAGGCTCATTTTTTTGGTGAGGGGGGGCTGTATACACAGATATGATTCAAACAAAATAAAATGAAGTCCTGTTTGGTTACAGACATGGATCATAACAGACATTTAATGTAGCCAAGTATGATATCAAGTGTAGATTCTGCTGGTATTTTGGTAACATATTTATGTAGATCTTACTTGTGAAACAGATACATGGATGTATTCCATTTTGATAACTTTATTTATTCACGAGAAACAGTAAGGAATGACACAATCAGTCATCATAAATATTCAGAAAAGGGCAAATAATACCTTGAAACCACAGGAAAAATAATGAAGTCAGGATTGTCTTACATTAATGATTGTACAGAACATACTTGATACACACATTTAAAACAAAATAAATACCGACAAGAAATTGATACATACATGTAACTTACAGCTTTTGAAATAGGCAACATGATTTGTGTAGACAAGGCATTGTATACCAAAGAACCATATTACATCACACACTTTGATAGGAATGGGCAAAAAACCCTTATAAATAAGCAGTAATACCATTCAATGTTTCCTAGATAGAAAGTCATATTGTATATCAATGTACACAAAAAATAAATCACACATTCTAATATTGGAATGAGGCGAATCTGAAGACTTCCATTAGAGGCATTTCTCCAAAATATTTTGTAAATACATGCACAGGCAGTTATTTGCATAAATATCTTAATGTATACAAACATTTGACCTCACTTTTTGCTCCTGTTAGGAATAATCACGGTAGACAAAATAGAATAAACATACCCTGAGAAAAAAGCACAACCATCTCCAACACTCTTTTTTAAATGAAAGAGTCCCATATAAACACGAGGTATTCAGCTGTCATACAAAACAATATCTGAGAAGTTTTTATGGATCATGGTGCTGTTTCGAAATAGAAAAGATTTTGTGATTCTTGAAATCTTTCACCCCCAAAATCTTCTCTTTTTTAATGTTAAGTACTTGGGAGTATTTGATATTAATAATCTAATTGATAAAAGCAATGAAAGACAGTACACACAATGACACTTCTCTTGTAATGAATCCCACTGTTTGATAGTTGAGCTAACTTTTATGAATTTGGATCATCCCACTGTTTACTGAACAAACTTAGATGTATTTGGATCATTTTTGAAAACTCACAAGGTGATAGAACTAGGGAATGAAATCTGAATTGTGCTTCCACTGTTCACTAATACCAAAAGCCTTAAAATAATTAGTCTTTGATTTCATATATTAGTAATTTGTCCTTGATTTCATGTATTACTAGTAATTGAACTTGTGTCCATCAGGTGATTAGACATATTCATCGAACACCAATAAAGCACAATACAAATGTGAATATATTTTGCCATTTTATGATGGGAAAGTCGCATGCCTGTTCTGTTTTTCTGGCCGTGTATTTAATCAACCTCCTCAATGGTGGGGCCACCACCGGTACCACTGTCTCCACCGGGCATACCACCAGGCATACCGCCGGGCATACCGCCAGGCATACCACCAGGCATGCCACCTGGCATACCACCAGGAGCACCGCCTGCAGCTTGGTACATCTTGGTGATAATTGGTGTACAGACACCTTCTAGTTCCTTTTGTTGGTGCTCAAACTCATCCTTCTCGGCAGTCTGTGATTAAAAAATAAAATAAGAGATGGTTGGTGTACTGCTTTTTTTCTAAGACCACTGCATAACTTTTGTTATTCTAGGACCACTATTTCTAGAATGACTCCTACAACTTAAACACCATTCTCACTACCTTCCTAAAACTTGTTTACTGGAAACTAGTTTAATGTGTAATGAGAACGGTCAAAGCAATCCTCCAAACCTGTTCAGAACAGCACCTTGCGGTGTAGTTTCCAAGATAGCTTTGCCTCGTTAAACTGGTTTTAGCGTGAGGAGGCAACTGTTCTTTGGGAAGCAATCTTCGCATATTTTTAGCACACTATCCCACAGTGTGTGTCGGATGCCTACACTGCGATTTCAAATTTCACGCAAAACGTGTCGCCCTGCTGAGAGCATTCCCAGAGCAGCAAGATCGCTTTACATTAAGTGATTTTGAAAACCACTTTCGTGTGATCAAGTGGGAATGCTAGCGAAGCAATCTTCCAGACTGGTTTCCTGAACTGGTTTCCAGTAAACTAGTTTTAGAAAGCGTAATGAGAATGGTCGCTAGGCATACAAGAACCAAGTTTGAAGTTGATCCGTCAAAAAATTGTGACACTAGAAAGAGCCATTTCATGAATTTGTATATAACATCTATACCTCCCCAAATCTACTAAATCTCGAACTACGCATGTATGAACCACATTTCAGGTTGATCTGTCACTAAGAGTTATTACATGACCTTGTCACCCATGCATCTACTCAGCTCATCATTGCTTCCCTATGCATACATGGACCAAATGTGAAGGTGATCCTTCCAACAGTCTTTGAATTATAACAAGAACTTATCCTTTCATTTTTGTTCTCGATACCCTTAAAAAAATATAATTCCTCCCGCTTGCATAAATGAGCCAAGTATGAAGTTGATCCTTTAACAGTTCTTGGAATATTGTGAAAACAAAAACAAATGGATTACCTCAATACATAAAGGGTGTAGTAATACAACAACACACTAACCTGGTTGGAGTCCAGCCAATCCAATACTTCCTTGCACTTGTCAAGGATCTTAGTCTTGTCTTCTTCTGGAACCTTGTCCTTGATCTTCTCATCTTCCATGGTGCTCTTCATGTTGTAAGCATAGCTCTCAAGGGCATTCTTTGCTGCAATCTTTTCTTTCACCTTCTCGTCATCTTCCTTGTACTTCTCAGCCTCTGCAACCATCCTCTCAACCTCTTCTTTCGAAAGACGATCTAAAGAATGAATAGGAAGAGATGTATAAGATACCTGAGATGTGGCAGAATTACCTTTCGAGCCCATTTCAAGGTTAGGCACTTTTTTCTCTTTTTCCCCCATTCTTTGGTCCGCTGCACTATCCGGAGTAACTAGATGAAATGTTTTGGTATGCACATAACAGACCCTTGCAGGGTCCACCTCCCATAGTATAACACAAGTCCAACTCAAAAGTGTCTAAGCACAATAGCACAAGATGATTCCAAACTGGAAATAGCTTATCTCAACCTGGGAAACATGCCATTCTTCTCATCTCTGCCATACCTTAACTAATCTAGATATTGACCAAATAAACAGTAATTCTTAGATCATGGGCAGTGGAAAGAAACCATAAGACTTAAAAAAATAAGATTAATTCTTAAAAATCATTCTGCATGACATTCAAAAGTTTTATTTCACAATATGTGGTGTACGTTCACACATGTCACATCTACATGCCCAATTTCTGAGAAACAGATTATAGTCTGCATCTCTGCGAACATGAAGCCTTAAGATATTTATAATTTCAGCCTCTGGGATTGACTTGCAAATAAAATTTGTAACCTTAACTTTATTCTTAAAAATATTCAATTAAGCTTGAAATGTCTCTGCGGATGTGACGTGTATAGATGTGAACGGAGACAATTTGATTTCAATCTACCCCCCCAAAAAAAAAAAATCTTAGCATAACAACCAATTTATAATGACATGAATAGTACAATTGCTTAGACTAGTATAAAACAGAAACCGAACAGACTATTACATTCAAACCTTATTCTTGTGGTGAAGGGGAAAAGGGTTGAAATACGATCTGCACATTTGGGTCTCTTACTCAATATGAATTCGCAAAGCGTAATATACAGTTCAGTTCTTTTTACTGGTTTTAATCACAGGGATTGACATGAAAAAATATTCATTTTTTCCCTTAAAATTAATGCATTAGAATAGAAAGATTTTGGATGATAGTTGCATTATCAAAATTACAGGTATTCATCTCCAGGGGAGTTCATCAGGGGGCACTCTCTTTTCATCCGAACATGTGATCTTCTTTAATGAGGGCAAACATAAGTGTTGTTATATTGACCCAATACCAACTTAAGAGGGGGGGGGAGGTAATTCAACCCTTTCTCTGAATGTGATTTGTGATTGCCTGACAATCTATATCACCCAGTATCACAATATGACAAAGGAATTTTCTCAGTATCTTCAAGTGACAACTTCTGTAATCTTCTTAATCCTTGGGACGGCATGTCAGAAGATCGTAATAATGTACATACCTCTATCATTGGTGATGGTGATTTTGTTCTCTTTGCCAGTACTCTTATCCACTGCAGATACATTCAGGATACCATTGGCATCAATGTCAAAGGATACATCGATCTGGGGGACTCCCCTAGGTGCTGGTGGGATTCCAGCCAGCTCAAACTTCCCAAGTATATTCTGACAGGAGAAAAAGTCAAGACATAATGCATTAATTCTTGTGTTATCATGGGAGACCTCTGGCCCCATAATACCAGTGAGGTCTCAAAAGGGCCTTGTATCCCATCATGTTCCAGTCAACCACCAGAAGTTGATTGCCATACTTATGACTATTTCTCGCTTGTGGTGAGTCTCACTGGACCAATGCGAAATGAATTGTTACTTAAACTATAACTTCTTAAACCCTGGCGCCAACCCGAAAATTAGCAATGAAACCTTGGCACAGAAATACCAGAAATCCAAGAGGCTTAGAGGACAAAGAAATGACAAAAAAAGTGCAACCAGAATCTTGGTATGGTTGGCCAAGCCATTAAAAGTACTAAATTTGCAACTGTATAACAATTTTCATTCAAGTAGGATAAACTTACATTGTCTTTGGTCATTACACGCTCGCCTTCGTAGACTTGGATGAGCACACCTGGCTGGTTATCAGCATAGGTTGTGAATGTTTGTGTCTGCTTCGTTGGGATGGTTGAATTCCTCTTGATCAGAGAGGTCATGACCCCACCAGCTGTCTCGATACCCATGGATAGTGGGGCAACATCAAGAAGTAGAAGACCTGAAACTTCTTCAGACTTGTCACCAGAGAGGATAGCAGCTTGGACAGCTGTAATCAATGTGAAATAAGATTTGAATAATGAAACTAAAAGGATTATCACTCTTCACAATCAAAATTCCTGCCTCCAAGGGTGTATGGTTAAAAGATTTTATTAAATGAATTATTAAAATTTCACAATGAAGTTTAAGGACCGAGCAATCGCCAACTTTTAGTTTCAAGTCTAGCTAAATTTTTTAGACTAAATTTGTGACACTAGAGTATGCAGTTACAAAGAAATGCATTATGAAAATTCATGTCAGATAAAAAATTGCTGAAAAATGTGACTTCTTATACAAAGTCAATAGAAAACCGTTTTCAGCTAAAATGTATAAATGAGCAATCATTTTTACAATTACAGACGAAAGTCATCTAAATAATTGCTATTCATGGCTGAAATAATATCGCCAATGAGTGTTGTTGAAAAAAAAAAGATTAAAAAGTTGATAAAAAAACAAAGAACCAAAAATATACATAAGAAACTGAAGTAAAGAAATCAGAAGTGGTTTATCCCGGTGTTGTAGTGGTGTGCCCTCACACTAAAGGCATGGTATATGCTACATCATTATGTACAGAAACACACCTGCACCATAGGCTACAGCCTCGTCTGGGTTGATGCTCTTGTTGAGTTCCTTTCCATTGAAGAAATCTTGCAAGAGCTTCTGGATTTTGGGGATCCTGGTTGAGCCACCAACAAGAACAATGTCATGAATTTGATTTTTGTCAAACTTTGAGTCACGGAGAGCTTTCTCGACGGGTTCCAGAGTTCCGCGGAAGAGGTCACCGTTCATCTCCTCAAATCTTGCACGTGTGATGGAGGTATAGAAGTCTATGCCTTCAAAAAGCGAGTCAATCTCGATGCTTCAGAGAAAAGGAAACAAACATGGCATTAATTTACTATCAGCAATCTCATAGTAACAGTAGCAAAGGTGATGCCCAACTCCATTTAATTAGTAGGAAATTAACCGTAACACTATGATGATTGAAAATCCATCAAGATTATATATGCAGACACTTATGTCATGTGAAATTATCCACAAATTACCATTGTTCGAATGGTTGCTGGCAATTGAATAAATTTTTTTTTGATACACACATTTAGGCACAGGTGAATGTAATGTAAAATTTTCTGGGAAAACATGGAAATCGTGAGACAAGAAATATGAGAAAGCATCATTATCACCATCATGTGACATAAGATGGGTTCAAGTAATAATTTTTAGAACGAAGCACCTACTTAGCTTGTGTAGTAGATGAGAGTGTTCTCTTGGCCCTTTCACAAGCCGTTCTCAGTCTCCTAACAGCCCTCTTGTTTGAAGTGATATCTTTCTTCTGCTTCCTCTTGAACTCTTCAATGAAAAACTTGACCATGCGGTTATCAAAATCCTCTCCTCCTAAGTGAGTGTCTCCAGATGTTGCCTTGACTTCAAAGATGCCCTCATCTATCGACAGCACAGAGACATCAAAGGTGCCACCTCCCAGGTCAAAAATCAAGACATTACGCTCCGGCTCTTCAGCAGTCTAGAAACAAAACAAATGGACATGAAATGACCTTGCTCAGATGTTTACAGTGCTTATTTTAACTGGATATAGCTATAACATCCACAAACATGAGCATGCATTGTATGATCGCATTAGCATTGCATAAATTTGCACAATGTTATAGTAGATTTTTGTTGGAAATGTAAAAATCTATATTTTCAAAATTTAGCACTCTACTAGCTATATAAAGTGAGGTAACTCAAAGGCAAAAATTATCCAGTAATTGCAGTCTCTTTAAAGTATAACTATGAATAAAATATAACAATATCTTCATGAATAAGATGACAAACTTCATTTGCATCGACTCTCTACAAACACTTACAAAAGGTGGTAGTGGAAAATGTGGGGGAGGGGGGTTGCATCAAATCAAACACCCCCCGCCCCCTCATAGAAAATGGGTCTCTTATCCAAAAAGGTTACAATTTTGTATGTTGATGTTACTGCAATCAAAAGAAAAGATTAGACTTTGCCATGCAGAAGACACAAAAATAGGTTATTCCAAGTCTGGTGATTACCTTCTTGTCCAGTCCATAAGCAATAGCAGCAGCAGTAGGTTCATTGATGATACGTAAGACGTTAAGACCAGCAATCACACCAGCATCCTTGGTTGCGTGTCTCTGAGAATCATTGAAGTATGCTGGTACTGTGACAACAGCATCTGTTACTTTCTATAAAGAAAAAAAAAAATATTTTGGAATTTGATCAGATTTACAACAATGAAAATAAATGATGAATCATACAAATCAGGGAGTTATTTTCCAGCAATTTGCTCCACTTTTTGAAGACTGTTACACAAACAGATATTTACATAGGACTTTAATACTTGAAAGCTTTTTTCTTATGACCAAAAATCTTTTAAATTTGGTGGGCAAAATTATTCACCGTTTTTCAAGAACAAATGCATGGAAAACTTTAATCAATGTGGTAATTTCAAGAAATTCTAATTTTTCAATCACTTATTCAAGAAAACAATCATACAGATCAAGCTTTGCTCAGGTTTCGAATCTTTCTTTTGAATGCTTTAATATTGAGCATGCGTACCTTTCCTAGGTATGCTTCTGCAGTCTCTTTCATCTTTACGAGGACCATGGAACTGATCTCCTCAGCATTGAAGGTCTTGGTCTCTGCTTTAAACTCCACTTGAATCTTCGGTCTTTTGCCATCCTTAACAACTGTGAAAGGCCAATGTTTCATATCTAGTTGGACATTGGTATCTGTGAAGTCCCGACCAATGAGACGCTTTGCATCTGTTGAGGTATGCAGGGGGAAAAACCATTCATTTACATGTACACCAACATTTAGGCTTAAAAAATATGCTTTCTATCAGGCCCTTCCAACAGTTTTCATGATCAGGGCCCTGTTGAATATCATGGTTAATTTTGCCATGCAATGCTTGATTTTGATAGGCTGTTGAATTTTGGTCAGTATTACCAATCGTAGTTATCATAATAGTAACTCTTTATGCAATGGGGCCTAGAAGTCAATTTGGACATTACAATTTTACATAGAGTCTTAAGAAAATTTTCAATTCATGTTATTCGAACATGTCTTGTGAATTCAAAATTGAATTAAGGTATGATGAAAAATGTTAGCAAAGATATGATTTTGTCATTTTACTTGTCACATTAAAAATTAAAATTCAAGCTCCATACTGGAATCAATTAAAGAATTCCAGCAAAGTTTTAGTACCTCCAATCTCCATGTAAATGTTGTACAAATTCCTGGTCGACATTCAATTGATCTGGTTTACTTCATAAGAATGTCAAAATCTAATACCACATGGGCTAAACCCATTGCCAATTGGTCAACACAACAGTTAGTCTCATACATGTCCAGTTGGTATAATTTCCCACTTCTACTCATTACCTTTAGTTTTGTCTCCTGATCTTGTTTCAAATCTAACTATGTAAACCAAGTGGTGTTAGAAATAGTGGAAATGGGTAATAGCCCAAATGAAAATTAGATAAAATGGCAAATGGGCTTAATGGCAATTAAACCAAATGGATAGTAGTCTTGGTATACAAACTGGTTAAAGACAAACTAGCATTAGATCATGTGAGATGAGGGAAAACAGAAAGTACAGTGGCAGTCAGCATTCTTTGAGTGTACTTAACACTCAAATTTACACTCGGGTCCAGAACAATAGAGTGACCAAGCCAGAACAATAGATTCACTAGACCATTTCCTTTGTTCTTGCTCGAGTGTAACATCTGAGTGTAAACTATGCTCAAAGATTGCTGACTGGGTCTGTAGATGAATTGGGTGTAGACTAATCAGCAGATTACCAAAATCAGCAGATTTTGCCACTCTATCACGTATGTTCACGGCCTCAAATCAGTGGAGCGCGCCATTGAAAGGTCTTCTCGCTTAGCCGTATTGTTAGAGACGTTCGTGAGCATCCCTTTTTTCACTCTCTAAAATGTCTGCGACATTAAAATCATAAAAACAGTGGAATCGTTAAATTTTAGTGAGGCTATGAATGTTTATCATTTACGTTAACTATCAGTTTACCAACATATACCAAATTTACAAGCACTGTGTGGGTAGACTTCGAATTATCAGTCATTTCGATGCAATCCCAAAATTGATGAAAATATAACAGAAATTTGATATAACATTGAAAAATCCTTATTTTCGAATCCCCTTAAATTTTCATTTTCTTTAAAAGCATCTTAGTACATTTTTTAGAATTTTTCATAAATGATAACGGCAGTGGATTTTGTGCTCCAGTTTTTTTAAGGAAAAGACAGGCATTTGAAATCAGGTAATTTTTTTTATATTTTCAAAAGAAAATAGTTAGATTCGAACAACTTACTAATAGTTCTCCAAAAGAAGGGTTATATTCTATTTTTTGTGTGTAAATGATACATGACGCTAAATTTTACGAGTATATCAATGCATGGGGGATAACCTTTTCCACAATGAGTTTCGTAATTGAGAGAAAAATCCAGTTATTTCCTAGCACGCGAGCCGCAGAATGATAAATTTTAGCGTGCGCACACTGGCTGATCGCCGTGTCTGCGGGGACGGATATCTAGTCCCATACTGGTGTAAGGTCATATTTTCTACGTACCTTTTCCCTTGTAATGATCACTTTGCACTTTAATGCTTAATTTTGTCACTTAATCTGTGAAAATTGATGGCTAAACGATTTTCGAAAATGCTCGGAATAAACCTGACACATGAATGATTTCATTTTCGAGAATTATTATTTCTTTCCTGAATTACTAAAAGGCAAATTTATGTCAAGATTGCATTATGTAACATACTCACATTGGACTGTATACATAGCGCATATGTGTGCGTGGGGTGTCTATAATCATCTAAATTGTGATGTAAATATAATCATATTGTAAGCAAAAATCATGATGGGTGTCATAGCAGGGGTGGATCCAGCTTTTTATAAAGGGTGGTTGGGGTGGTATGCGAGGGAGCGAAGCGACCGAGTCCAAGCGAGCGGACCGAGCGAGGGGAGAGGGTGTGGGAGGGGTGTCCCCCCCCCCTCCCACAGGAGAGAAATTTTTTGAAAATCTGTGTGTGAATATGGCGTTTTCTTGCATCTAAAACTCCACTAATTTTTGGTATAGAGGTTAAATGAATACATAGAAATAGAATAAAATTAAATTAAAAAATGGTCCGCGGATTTTTTTTTTTTTTTTTTGGGGGGGGGTTGCAACCCCCCCTCTAGATCCGCTTCTGCATAGTCTGAGTTTTCTTTGTGTAAAAGAAACAAAATACTGCATGTATGTCATTGTATGCAATGCATGGCAATTTCAATCAGTTTATATTTTTCTTTTGTTTAGTCAGCGTTTAGTCTTCAATGTACATAATTGGTTTTTTCAAGCGGTGTTAATACCAAAGAGCTCGATTCCGGCACTTCGACTAAAATTGGATATGATACAAACTATTTATTTACTGCAGCCAACGAGTTCCTGACACAATTTACTTCTTTGAATATAAATTACATTATGAATATCACCGGAACGGTTTTAAGATAAAAAAGAATTACCTTTTTTTCGCAAATGAATATACTTTACTACAGTTGTAGCTGTAAAATTACTTTGTCGTAATCCCTTCCTCTTATATATTAAGTCGCGCATCATAATTGCAAAAGTGTTTTTAATGTCCAGTTTTCAAGCCATAATACTAAAAGATTTTCACGGGCTCATTAGGCTTATTACATTAATAGATAAGATGTCAATTTAATAATTACTATGTCATTTTTAAAAATGGAATATTGACAAGTTCTATTTCGCGCTTTGGAAGAGAAATATGAACATAGTCATCATTTTCATTTGATGGCATAATGTTCTAAGGATGTCCGGGTGCTATATGTCAAAGCTCAAAGGAATATATTGAAACATATCAGCTTATTTCAAACTGTGATCCATATCCACCTATAACAATTTTCCCACAAAGTGCTTGAAATACAGAGCCTAAATTGTCCCTTTTACAGATCGGAATATCAAATATTTTAATCCCTTTTTGATAAGATAAATTGTCTGTTCGCGCTTCGCGCTGGCGGTAATTATTTAGTTGGTGGATACACATTGAGGATCACAAACATTGCCCAGAATATTTAAATTTTAGGACAAATACTTGGAAAAAAAAGCTCGCTCTTTGGTGGTACCCTTAAATATTTTTGTTGAATTTTTAACTCAATATATTGCTTTGACCGCCACCCCCTTCACACACGATTTATATATCCCCGTCTACTAACAGCTCTTTATGGAGGGGGGGGACATTTTTTTTTAATTGCAGCTCGATACTTTTATATTGCTCTCACCCCCCCCCCCCCCCGATCAGATGATAACGCCACTTGACATACGTGATTTCAATTGCCATATGCCCCAAGATCCACTGACTATTCATCTAGCTTACACATTAAAAAAAACCGGAGAGTTGTCAAACTCAACAGAAATATACAAAGAAATAACAACAAAATGACATACTATAGAAAGAAAGAATAAAAAAAATTGAGAACTTGGTAGAATAGAATGTTGAAATTTTTTACCCCCACCCCCACACCCGATCTATTACGTATTAGACAATGATATGAAATTAGGCTGATCTGCCTTTATTTGTGCACGATATTCTGAACTAAAGTCTTGATATGACCATTGACATATGGGTTATAAATTTTCATAGTTTGATCACACCATATCCATTTTAAATTCCTGGAAATTCCAGCAACAATACATGTTGTCATGGGTACGACACACATTTTCTTTATTAAAAAGTATCACGACACCAACGTTGAAACTGTGCAAAGGCCTTTAATGGCGAACTCCACTGGGTTGATACATAACCTATGGGTGATGAACATACGTGCTATGGGCTGAACAGAATGATTCATAAACAAGGATATCGTAATGCTATTTTCAATATAAATGTACATACCAAAGATTGTGTTAGTGGGATTCATGGCTGTCTGGTTCTTTGCTGCATCTCCAATCAGACGCTCAGTATCTGTGAAGGCTACATAGCTTGGAGTTGTTCTGTTTCCTTGGTCATTGGCAATGATTTCTACTTTTCCATGCTGGAATACTCCAACACATGAGTATGTTGTTCCAAGATCAATACCAACTGCTGGTCCCTTAGACATGTTTGGTTTTATTTATCTGTAATGACACGAACAATGAACATATAGGTCTACATAATACAGTGGATTGCCTCGGCAGTCTCGACTGAATTATGTGATTCAATATAGCAATGGTGCTCACTTTGAAATATAGGGGAAGGCAGGGTAAATTGAGCATAGGAGAAAGTTGAGCAACCACCCCTACGCCAAAAATGAATGAGTCAGACATTGTGGTGGTGTCATGTATTGATGACCCATTACATAACCCTTTACCCCACACATTATTTTCAACTTTGAAATAAAAAGTACTATTTTAGTGGGAAAAATAAAGATTTCAGCCATAAAAGTAAAAAAGGGTGTAAAATGGATCAGTGCTTTTAACCCACACACGTCTTTAAAAATAAATTCCAGTTTTGGTAACTATCTCAAAATGACTTTTTACAGAATCTAATATGACCACCCAAGTGTCTGTTTGTATGAATAAAAAATATGTGCCAAAGGATTCTGGGAGAAACTGTAATTGCTGAGAAGCAAAATAAGCGCAGATTCGGTCACGTCCGTCGGGTCTTTATTCCAGCAATAATAATACACTGTCCGACATGTGACTATCTGTGTTGGTGAGCTTCAGTGTGAACGTTTTTCAGCGTAGATTTCAAGATTTCACAAAGTTCAGTTTATGTAACTGTACCAGATCTAGATCCTCGATATTCTGACAATTGAGCCTGGTTTTACAGACTTTCTCATTAAATCAGTGTTTACTGCAACTACTGGCATTTCTCTTTAAATATAATAAAGAAATAAGAACAATATTGTTAGTCCAGGTATGGATCTTCATTCTTGTCATAGTCTTTCACATGATGGATGCATAAGAAATGTGTGGATGTGAAAATATCACATTAAGATCGGACTGGGGTACTTTGAGCCAGCCAACATGGGGCAAGTTGAGCCATGGCAATTTGTAAAGTATAATAAAAAAAAAAGAAACAAACCTTGAAAAGCAATTGATATGCAGGCAGAAAGGTGCAAAGTCACATGACAGTTCTTTTACTTTTAGAGGATGTTAGTATTTATAGAGAATTAGCAAGTGAAAAAGACTTGAAATAAAAAAATTGACATGCTGGTTCTTCCCGCATACAGTTGTCCTCAAAATTATTCATACCCTTGTTAATTTTTATGATTTTTTATTTTTGTGATGAAATGAATGCATTTTGTCAAGTGTGTATATCAGTTATATGTGACCAACATGTGAAAGAATAACAATACACAATTCAAGAAATTCATCATTTCAGGGTATTTTATTCATGGATTTTCAAAAAATGCCATGTTCAAAATTATTCATACCCTAGGTTTACTGAGTCCAATGTCTTTCTTTAATAGTCAATAGCATAGCCTTTGTTTCTTATGACTGCTTCTAGACGGTTCTTGTACGTGTCCACAAGCTTCCTGCATGTCTTCTGGGGGATGTTGGCCCACTCTTCCTTGGCAAAAGCCTCAAGCTGGGACAGGTTGGTCGGTTTCCTAGCCAACACTCTGGTCTTCAAGTCTCGCCACAAGTTCTCAATTGGATTCAGGTCAGGACTCTGACTTGGCCATTCGAGGACGTTGACATCATTGTCCTTGAACCATTTCTTCACTACCTTGGCGGTATGTTTTGGATCATTGTCCTGCTGGTACTTCCAATTAGGGCCAAGCTGGAGTTTCTCAGCGGATTCCTTCACGTTTTCATCAAGGATCGTGATGTAATCCTCCTTTCTCATGATTCCTTGGACCTTGACGAGGTTGCCTGTGCCACTGGAAGAGAAGCATCCCCATAGCATTATGTTTCCACCACCATGCTTGACGGTGGGCACAGTGTTCTTTGGAGTGTATGCTTCTCCTTTTTTCCTCCAGACGTATTCAACATCCATATGGCCAAATAACTCCAACTTTGTCTCATCAGACCACAGGATGGTTGACCAAAAGCTGGAATCTTGCTTTAGATGACCTTTAGCAAAGGTAGGGACAGTGATTTTCCGTTTAAAAAAATGGCCTTTTCCGTTTCAGAAAATCACAAATTCCGTTTCAGCACGTCAGAAAACGGAAATTCCGTTTCCCCATAGACGTTGTACACACGGAAAAGTGACAATTCCGTTTACACATTGAATAGCAAAATCAAAGCGCATACACTCGCACTGGCCAAAATTTGTATCTGCTACTGTACCAACAACACAATAGAATCCGTTCTAATCGGATCTATGCTGGTGTATTTAATGATTTTTCAAACTGATTTAGCATGCATACATCCTCACCTTTCACATAATTAGCATTATTTTACGGTGAAATTGAATTTCATCGATAATTTTGGGGTTTTTTGGACATCGTTATCATCAGTCAACGACTTTCGCCAATCCGCCATCTTGGATTTTAAGACCACGATATCGTGCTGTTACATCTTCAAACGTAGAGGGCAGCAACACACGACCGTGCAGTTGAGCGATCTGAAGCGATGTGAAGCTCAACCCGGCTGGCTGGCCGGGTACGATCGCGGGGTACTATCGAGTGGTACTATCGAGTGTGCTGATGTCGAGAGCAATCACGATGTGTGAATTGTCATGATTGTAGCGAAGTGAGATCGTGTTTTCTGGGGTTTTGTGGCCATTTAATATTCTCATTTTGTTGTTATTTTGGAGTAATTTCTGTTGCTATTCTGTGTATTTTGAGGGAAAATACGTTTTCCGTGATTTTCCGTTTGAAATGCCACTTTCCGTTTCAAAAGGCATTTTCCGTGAATTCCGTCCGTTTTCCGCGATCGCGGAAAATCACTGTCCCTACAAAGGCTAGGCGAGCCTCCAGATGCTTCTTCCTGAGCAGCGGGGTCTTCCGAGGCCTACGTCCATGGAGACCTCCTCTGTGCAAGACTCGCTCAATAGTGGACCGTGACACCTTCGTCCCTGCCTGGTCAAGCGTTCGAAGTAGGGCCTTGGTTGTGGTCCGGGGGTTGTTGTTGACCTCTCGGCAGATTTTCCTGGCAAGTTTGGGGGACACCTTTCTCTTCCTGCCACGCCCACAGAGGTTTTTAACAGTATTGAACTTCTTGTGCTTGTTGATAATGCTCTGCACGGTTGCCACAGGGACATCATATTGCTTCGAAATGGCCTTATAACCCTTTCCTTCAATGTGGGCACGCACAAGACGTTGCCGTAGGTCCTCACTGAGCTCCTTCTTGGCCATGATGATCAGAAACTGAGAATGACCAGAACACGTTTCCTCTATTTATAGTCTTATGGAAAGATGCTATGTGTTTGACAATAGTTTAACATTTGGTCAACAAAAAAGGTATTTAATCCATTGGAACATCTTGAAATAACTATAGGACAAAGATTAACACATTCTCAGGAAAGGAAAACAATGGATACTATGAAGAAAGAACATTTTTGTTGAGGTATTGTCAGGGGTATGAATAATTCTGAACATGAGGGAAAAATAACTTTTGGACTTATCTATTATTATGCAAATGAAGTTTAGCCAACTCATATGTGGATTTGTGCATAGCAACAAGTAGACAAAAGATACACAGGAAGTACCAACATAATAGCTTTTACAAAGGAAGAATCTAACAAAGACTGTTATTTTCAATGGGGTATGAATAATTTTGAGGACAACTGTACATTTGTAGTTTTTGTGGCATGCATGGGCATGATGGGTATTCGAATTCTTCCCAATACTGCTCTTTATTTCTTTTATCTTGCCTGGCATTGTCATAGGCCTAGGGCCTACATGATTTTAATGTTTGTTGAATATCTTTTATTTGAATTTTAATATTGTGTAATTTTATATACCAGAATGTGCAATAGATATTCTCTCAATGCCAATGGTTTTCTATGATTTCTTTCTCCCCTCTTTTCCTTTCCCCCTTTTTTTTTGAGCTACAACCATGCCAACAGAGCTCCCCATCCCCCCCCCCCGGATCCATACCGTATAACGTAAGGGCACTAGTATTCAACCCGGCATAATTCAAAGATTTTGACATATTTCCAAAAATATTTAGAAATATGGAAACTATCTTAATTTCATACCTTTGTTATCAGTAGAGGCGCTGGTCCAAAAATTGGGATTGTCCCAGAAAACAAGGATATCCTTATAAACCAATACAAATCATGTCTTGATGAATTGAGACTGTCCTTGTTTATGGGGACGTTTCTTTTTCACTTCCCCCTATGAGACAAAAACAGCAATTACGGAAAATGAGTGCTAAAAATAGATGCAGCGACCTCAATTCCCCCCAGTTCACCGTCTATTTTTCATGACTCACCATCTTCCAATAATCTTGTTATGAAACCTGATATGTTTACATTGACTAGCACACTTGATTGGTGTCGGCACTTGACAGGTCAATGAACATTCCTAGATTTCTTGTGTGAAGAAATCCTTATATTTATAAACTGTGAGACAGTCCCTGTAAACTGGGACGATCCCAATTTTCTGACCAGCGCCTCTACTGGTTATTTCCAGGGTAATCTGTTGTCGGCATTTTCTTTACAGTCGACAGATTGATAAAATTTATCAATCTGTCGACTGTATGCGCGTAGGATCGAATTATGCGCCGATGGCCTTTTGCACTGAATTGCACTAGTATTCAACCTAGTGAGGATAGATAGCAAATCTCAAAAGGGTTTATATTGGTAAATTAGATCTATGTAAGTCTCTGGCTTTGATTAATTCCCTGTTTGGTCTCATCTCAAATGGTTGAAGAAAAAAATAGGCAGTGTATACAGCCACACGCGTGTGTCTTTACCATCCAGCCACACGCGTGTGGTTATATCCAGAACACCTATCTGTGGATACCGCCACACGCCGCCAGTAATAACAGTAAAACACGTACCGCGGTATAGGTCTGACCGTCTATATCACGATCAAAATAACCTCATTTCTTCATTAAATTCTTACATTCTAAACCCCTTTGATTTCTTTAAATTGTTTCAATTTCATTCTCACCGTCTTCTTTCCTTGCTTTTCTTGTCTTGTTACAAAAGGCCGCCTGTTAAATAGCAAATTTCCACACTTTTTCTACTTGTGTCGATTCTCTACTGAATCTAGGCTATGTGCGCGTACGTACGAAACCCAAACTGTGTATGTCTACTATACTGCGCTGCGCTAACGCTGTATGGGTCTGCCACCGCGAAGGAAGCCAGAATCGACACAAGTAGAAAAAGAGAATTTGCTGTTAAACAGACGACCGTTTGTAACAAGACAAGAAAAGCAAGGAGAGAAGACGGTGAGAATGAAATTGAAACGATCTAAGGATATCAAAGGGGTTTAGAATGTAAGAATTTAATGAAGAAATGAGGTTATTTTGATCGTGATATAGACGGTCAGACATACGTGTTTTACTGTTATTACTGGCGGCGTGTGGCGGTATCCACAGATATGTGTTCTGGATATAACCACACGCGTGTGGCTGGATGGTAAAGACACACGCGTGTGGCTGTATACACTGCCAAAAAAATAATGGAAAAATAACCAGCATTTGCTCTTATGAAGTTAGAAATAAGACGGGTCTGAAATTCAGGTAAATTCTATGTTTCTATAATTTGAGGAAACTCTCCAAACGGCATGAACGGGTTGAATACTAGCTACTAGTGCCCTTACGGTATGCTTATCACGATTGTGGAATTATTACGAAGTCATATTGTGACTCTGCATTCAGTTCCGAATTCCTTCTCCTCTTTTTCGTGGGTGAGACAGTCCGGCCTCGTCATGAAGAAAATAAAATCAGATTTTACAGTTATTAGACATTGTTAGAAAGTTAGTTTAAATCTACTCGACTTAGTTAAGTTTCTCCGGCTTACAACAGATTTAAAAGTTTAAACTCCACTTGCCTTCGATTCAATGACTGAAAAACTCAAAAAGAAGAAGACTTCTCTGCTCCCAGTTGGTCCAGCGTGTTCCTTTCTTCCTGCTGCTGCCAAAAATGCTAACCCGCGTACGTGCACGTGTATCGCTGTACTACTATAATCTGTATACGGACGTGGCACATAAAATACCGGCAGCAGTTTAGAAAGATCTAGAAAGACCATTATGTAAGATCCGAGACCATCACGTGACCATAGCACGTGACTAAGTAAAGTGCCGCACGCGGTAAATTACCAATCGTTGTATACTGTTATCTTTGGTATTTTGCATTTGAGATCTATCGAGGACCGGGGGGGGGGGGGGGTGCATGATGGCCCCCCTTCTGATCTCGGCCGCCGCCATTCGCGCCGAAATTATTATATACATATATATATATATAAATATATATATATATATATATACATATATATATATATATACAGTGCGTATCAAAAAAAAGTTTACACTTTGAAAAAGCCATGGGAATTAACAAATGTACAACATGTGGGCAATTTTTTCACATATAATTATGGGTTTGGGTCTCATCTATCCAATGAAAGTAAAAATTTTGACAGAATGTTACACTTGAGTGAGCACTGTCCATTTTTGTAAAGCTCGCAGAAATCTGTTTGCGCAGAAATGCTTGTTTTCACGCTGTGTCAAGGGGAAAGGGCGAAATCAAACTTACCCTGCGAAGCATTTCTCATAAATTTTCCTAGCACTTTTAGCCAATTGACATAAAACGGATGCATTCAAGCATTTTGTAACAATTTTGCCGCCCAAATTTGAAATTTCAACACTTAGTAAGCACAACCTTTACCCTTTTTGTGCCAGCTGGATCTGAGGACATAACTGAATCTGAACAAAAGTTTATATCAGACATCTCCAGCATTTTTCACTAAGTTTTTATCATTTAAAGTTGGTTTACATTTCATTTTTCATTTAATACTTGTTTCTCCACACTTTTCCCAAGCTTGGCAATGATTAACAAAATGAAAATCAAGCCTAAGCCTTTTAAGTAAATCACAGCTCAGTGCATGTAAAGCAAATATCGTCACCATGGACTGGGTATGTGGGGGAGTGGGATGGGGCGCAATGCACTCTTCGAAGTGTTTGGACAAGGAAACAAGTTTAAAAGGTAAAAGATATCTTCAAATCAATTTTACTAACTAATTTCCACGTGTTCTTCATGATTAAGGTCTACTTTTATTCGCATAACTATTTCAAAGTTCTGCGCAAATCATTTTTCACCAACTTTTCAAAAGTAAGTGGTGCTCACTCAAGCGGAAATATTTTTCGACAGTTATATCGTCATTTGCTTAAATGGATCTGTACCAATGCTAAAATGAGGAAAAATCTTTAGGATATTACAAATATATAATTTTACAGGATTTTTTCGAAGTGTAAACTTTTTTTTGATACGCACTGTATATATATATATATATATATATACACATATATCGGACAAATTGTCACTTGATAAAGAGTTGCAGCGGCACTCGAAAGCTCGTGAACTTGTAAGCTGGTGAACACTTTTTGCGAGAGTGATCACAAATTTCCTAGAAAGCCAGTGAACCCTTTTTGCGAGAGTGATCACGAATTTCCTTGTTGACCATAGTAGATTGCGAGACAAATGAATACCCTCTAGCGATTATTTCAATCCGCAATAATGAACCTATTTAGTATACACATATATGTGAAGAGATTAGTTGCAAAAGGGGTTAGGTCCACTTTGGACCATTCCGAGAAAAACATGTTTTTTATTCTCACTTATTGCAATGTTCTTATGAGAAACCAATTTGTCGATGTACTCTATCATGTGAACATAAGATTGGGTATGAAAGAAATCTACCTTTCTTCATTTTTTTCTGTGTGTTTTTGTTAATTATCATTGTGGACCTAACCCCTTTTGCGAGCAAACTGAAATGAATACAGAAAACAATACGATTTATGAAAAATTGACCTAACTCCTTTTGACAAATGAGTTTTTCAGAAGAGTTTGGTTTCAAAAGGGGCTAGGTCCACTCCAAGAAAATCATTTTTTAATTCTCCCATATTCATGATATTGCAATATTCCTATGCGAAACTAAATTGTCATGATACCCTACCACAAGAACCTAAAATTGGGTATAAAAGAAATCTCACTGTCTTCATATTTTTTAAGATATTCTTTTCCAAAAAATTCTGTGTGGACCTAACCCCTTTTGCAACTAAACTGAAATGAACCTAACCCTTTTGAAAAAAAAGTGATTCTTCTTTGCTATTTTAGTCTTTTTAATGGGAATTTCAACTTTTCTTTGTTATCATCTTACAGAGCTACTAGACGAAATCTATACATTAATTGAGACATAAAAATCCGTACCCACCCCCAAAAATCGGATGTGAAATAAATAAGTTATGCCATTTTAAAATTTCGATTATTATTCACAAAACAATTATATGCACAAATTAAATTTGATGAAAAATTGACCTAACCCCTTTTGCAAGTTTGCAAGTGAGCTCTTATATATATATATTTACAGCCTGCTATGTGCAGTATCTTTTAATCTGTTATAATGATAATAATGAGACTTGGAAAGCGCCAAATCCACTCTGTATAGTGCTCAAAGCGCATAAAGAGCTAAGAGTTAAATAGCAAAGTTTTTAGATTTTTGAAAGTTTCGACAGAGGTACATTTTTTTATGTCTTCAGGAAGGCTATTCCACAAAGTGGGGCATGCAGAAAGAACTTAGATTTTTTCCTCTGCCATATTTACACTGAACCGTTTTATAACCTTGCTTCAGGATTTCAAATTTCCATTTTTATTATTAACTTCGCTCCTTTCACCCACGCACTATTTATTTTTTTTTAGCAAAGCAAAGAACAAAAAGTAAATATTACAGGATAATATACATAATACATGCACTACTTTTTATAAATATAAATGTAAGTAACACCCATGAGAATAGATGGAAATGAAACGTGGTGACCTACTAAAAAGCTTAGCTTGTAGACCATAGGCCACCAGAATATTAAAAAACTTACATTAGCAATCATTTAAAACATAGAACAAGCAAACAAAAAATTGTAGTAACCAAGGTAAATATATATATATATATATTTACAAAAGATACACTAAAAAGTAACAAAAGTGAAATGCAGAATGCAAACAAATCCTATTAGACCTAAACTATAAGAATCTAAAATTCAAAAAGAAGAAAGAAAATAAGAAAAAAGGCAGAGATAATTGTGGAAAGAATATATTTAATATTTAATAGAATATTTTGTCAATTATTTCTGTTATCATTAAACATCATTAAAACATGTTGTTTTCTTGTAACAACTGCTATAAATTTTTTTCCTCAAAAAAAGAATGTAACATGTATACTTCCCACTTTGTATTTGTATGGGTGTGTTTCTTTGTTGTGTTTTTGTGGCAGTGTGTGGGGTGTGGGATGGGGGAGAATCACGGAAATGAAGTTTATTTCCGGTGTGGAGAACAAATACATCCCAAAGTACATGCAGGAATCTGCAGTGGCGGACCGTGACCACGAGGAGACAAAGCATTGGGGGGGGGGGGCACGGCATTGTTCACAAACAATGCAGGCCCCCCCCCCAATGCTTTGTCTCCACCGGGTCACGGTCCGCTACTGGGAATTATACTCGACGTGTCGGCTAGCTCAGCCACCGGAGAATTCTATTGTTAATAGATAATCCTAGCTCAATACTCTTTTTATTGGCTGTTACTGATTTCTACCTATAGACAATACGTATCAAACCCGGGGGGGGGGGGCACTTCCATTCACGAGTGGATACTATGCGCGACCATGGGGTATCGAAAAGCACCCTAAACACGTAATTTCCATATTCTGAAAATGCACCCCTTAACAATGATTGGCGTGTGAAACCCTACCCTTAACAAGTATTGGAAATAAAACGATACTCTTGGCAAGTATTCCCTGAAATGATCCCCTAAACAAGTACAGCGGTTTTACCTTTACACACCATTTGGCTTAGTACGGCCCCACCTTCTACACCTCGCGCAATTGGACTCTAAACACGTAGTGTTGGGGGGAAAGGACATCCTTTATAAAACATTTTAATTTTGTTTTATCATTTGACCCTAAATACGTAGCTTTCCTAGCGAAATAGATACCCTTTTAAAATTATTTTTTGTGTTTTTGACACCCTTATCATGTTACGTACGTAACGTGCCCTATCGTGAAAAGGACATCCTTTTTACGTGTTTTTTTTTGGTCGCGCATGGTATCCACTCGATACTCTTGGCAAATATTCCCTGAAATGAACCCCTAAACAAGTACAGGAATGTTTTATTGTTACGGGTCCTTCGGTCGTCGGCTTTACCTTGTTTGGTCAAGTACGACCCCATCTACACCTCGCGCAAAAAGGACTCTAAACACGTAGTGTTGGGGCAAAAGGACATCCATTATAAAACATTCTACATGTAATTTTGTTTTATCATCCCCGCAAATTCGACCCTAAACACGTAATTTTCCTAGCGAAATAGATACCCTATTTTCATTATTTTTGTGTTTTTGACACCCTTATCACGTTACGTACGTAACGTGCCCTATCGTGAAAAGGACATCCTTTTTACGTGTTTTTTTGGTCGCGCATGGTATCCACTCGTCAATGTAAGTGGCCCCCCGGGGTATCAAAGCAATATACGGGTCATGTCCTCTGAAAAGGAGAAATAACAAATCTACAAAAAAGGCCCACACAAAATAAATCCTATCGACGAACATGCAGGGGCCCTGACCAGGCCGGGGCCACAAAAAAAAGGCCCTAAGAGATTAAAGATAAATCTACATGTTTGAGATTTCAATATCACATGTATGTCGCACATGATGTTCATTGATCATAAAAGCAACTTGAAAAGTAAAGAGATTTTTTAGTTTCGAGATCTTTCTCCGGGGCTGTCCATGCACTAGTACAGTATATGAACGTGAGACCCCATCACTCACTCACTAGTTCGCTCACTCACTCCCGCTATTTCTTTTGTATTTTATTACATGAAATGTGAAATATTCCCATTTCCCCCATTGTCCTGTGAAACATAGTTTTATTTCGCCTTGAACATGTGGAATTATCATTGTTTAGCGTTTTATGGTTCAGTCCGAAGCTGATCTTTCTTGTCAAATTTGTAAAAATTGAAACATTGAAAAACAAACAATTAAAAGAAATATAGAGTGAGGGACATTATCGATTCTCTCATTGTGCATAACTATTTTGTGAAAAATAAGCGAAACTTTAAAATGTCATAATTTTTTTATTTTACATCTGATTTTGATGAAATTTTCAGCACTATGCTCGTCTTATTTTCTCTATTGATTCAAGTCAACATTTCTGAGCCGGTGGACTTGCTTTTATCAGGGATATCCCTGCTTTTATCGTCACACTCGATCGTCACCCGATGCGCGTCTCCGATCTTGTCAGCATGTTTGTAATGTTGCATGCATATCCCGGGCCATACATAGAGGGCGCGCGCATCAACTCTGATCTGCATTATAATGCCACATAAACAAGATAGGCTATTGCGACGAGGGCGATATAATCGGCTGGTAAATATCAAAGAATTTTGCCATATTCATAATATTTGGAATAGCTTTTAAAGCACTGAAATAAAGGTGTCCATCAATATGATATAGTAACATACCCTTATGTCGAGAATGAGAAAAGAGAGGATGCTGAGCCAGGCTAAGCGGTCGTTGACTTGGTACCGTCAGGCTGAATTCGAGCTAACCCAGCATGCCCAGGCCCAGGGCCGGAGCTCCCGCGACCGGGCCGGGAAGCTTCCCCGTCATAATAATGGTCGAAGCAGCGAAGCTCAGCCGCTCGTTGCCGTTGGCGTAGCTTAGTGGGAGTATCAATCTCAGGTGAAATAGCATTTCTACCTTTCTGAAATGCTTTAAATTAATAGCTTGGGTCTCCAATGAGGCTTTATTTTTTTTAGATTTTAGAATCCATTGTAAAGATTAGTTAAGACTAAGACTAGAGAATTAACACTGATAAGAGAATTACACTGGCTGAATTCCTGAAAGTAAAAAATTGAATTGATTGAGCCATATTAACTTATAAGCTAGATTATAGATTCACCATGGGAGACCATCCTCGCACTTGTAGTGTCACTGATATGCTACGACAGCTACAGTGGCCCATTCTTGAAGAGAGAAGAGCCCAAGTCAAGGTGGTGATGGTTTATCACTTGGTAAACACAATTGTAGACAGCTGGCAGCCAGCCGTCTGTTTCGAGGAGTTTTTTTAACATTTTTTTTTATTTCTCCTCGTACACAGATGGCTCGCTATCGTGCAGCCACCATTAGGGGACTTGCAATGCAAAATCCCCCCGTCGGGGCTTTTCAATTTTTGTCTTTAATGAATAAAAATTTCGAAAATTATAGTGACCAGAGTGCAAATTTATATTCCCTCTTGGCATCAATTGCCAAAAAATGGAGAAAAATGAAGTTAAAAGGAACAAAAACAGTGACTTACCTCGGCTGTCGCACAAATTCACTTCCCCGTTTTATCCGATCTTAAGTACATAAACATATGGCCATTGAGTCCCCTGTACAGATCGCGCTAGAACTTCGGTCTATGTATTTGGTGAGTGAAGCCAACGAAGTTCAGATGAACAACCAACAAAACAGAGACCGAAGCTTTTGGTCTAACACAATTGTTGATGTACCAAAGGTACAGTACTTCAACCAGGCTGCTACTTCCACCTCACTTAGTGGTCATAATTCATATCAGATGAGGTTACACGTCCCACATGCTCACTCTGTTTTGTTACTTGTCAGAAAACTTATTCATGAAGCCATTAGACTGGAATATTCTCCCTGCCATTACAGTTAACTGCACTTCAGTAGCCAGCTTCAACTTCAAGGCTGAGGTGCAGAAAATCCAATTGCGCTAAGACTGCGCTGATTCTTTTTAACCGCACGTAGAATAGATCTTCCACAGCACTGTACATACTCCTGCACAATTCTACAAGTACGATGATACAATAACCTGGTGGACTGTACTTTTAACGGATGATGATGATGTGATCGTTTTCAAATTATCAGTGTCCAAAGACTTGCGAGTTGGCTTGAAACAGCCCAAAATATGCCGAAAACAAGCAAGAGCCTGTTAATACCCTCTAAATGTGTGTGTGTGCATTTGAGTTTTGTCAGAAGTGTTTCAATCAGATAAAGACGTGATCAGGTCTTGAACCTCTGCATCAATTTGTAACTTCCCCACATAGCTTGGATTACAGGCGCACGTCACAACGCCCCAAATATTCTAAAATGCGAATGGTTCCATATTCTTGCTCACAAACATTGAAAATCCATGTCATTTTCATCATACTTTGCACATAGATACTTTAGCACCTAAATGTTCCGAATATGCAAAAATTAAGATGGGTCCATGTGCTTGGATTTTTGCTATAGAGCTTCAAAATAAATCAAATTTAAGCCAAATGGATGTTCTTAAACATTGCACATTAACAAAAATTTGGCATTTTTAAAACCTCACGAGATCACAACAATAAGTTTAAAGCTCTATTTATACTCGGTCAAAAATTTTGACTCAAAATCCATGAAAATCTCATCAAATTTTGCAATATGATAAATAATTGTATCCTTAAGATGGATAATTTATTTATATTGCTTTCAATCGTTTGCTCATTTAAGTCTCAAAACACCCTCAGTTCTTAGAAATTGCGGGAAAGATAACAAATACTCAACCTAAAAAAAATCAAATTTCAATAACAAACTTCAGAAGTAAAAGAAATGCTGCACTTTATTCAAAACCGATGTAATTTCCACCAAACTTTGCAAAGTTGTAGAGGAATATATAAGAGGTGCAAACATTAAAACATACATGTATGGGTTCATGTGCTTGTTTTCAAACTATCAGCACTCTTATTAGAGCAAATGTGCTTCTTAAAACGCCCAAAAATGCACCAAAAGCTTTGAATCTATGTGTGGAAAAATTCTGACCCACTTTACCATTTATTCAAACTCGGGTTCATATTCATCATACTTTGCAGCACTACAGAGAAAAATATATTGAAATTGTAGAGGCTTTTTAAAAAAATGGTCCTTAGAATAATTCCAGTTTATTAGCTTCATAAAATAACACATCAGATCTGCAGTTAGTGCAGATAAGGAGAAAAATCAGCTCACAATACCTACAGGTGATTAATAACCAGTTCATTTATTGTGACAGCGCGCAGAGTGTAAATTATACGCAGATCATGATGACTACAAACAACTGTGGAATATCCTTAAGCGTTGCCCCTGTCCGTCCCCCCACTTCGTTTCCATGCAATAAATCAAAAAACATTTTTTTGGATTTAAAAATTTTGGGTGTGTAGGAAGTTGACACCAAAATACAGGGTAAGTTCCAAATCGGAGTCCGCAGGTCACAGCTCATTAAATATGTGAATTGGTTTCTGCGTAATAACTCGAAAAATATTCAACGGATTTTTAAAAATTTTGTTGTGTAGGTAGATGACACCAAAATACAGGCGAAGTTTGAAATTGGAGTCCGCAGATCAAAGGTCACAGCTCATTAAATCTGCGAATTGGTTTCCATGCACTAACTCAAAAAATATTTAATGGATTTTAAACATTTTTGGTGTGTAGGTAGATGACACCAAAATACAGGCTAAGTTTGAATCGGAGTCTGCAGGTCAAAGGTAACAGCTCGTTAAACATGCAAATTGGTTTCCGTGCACTAACTTGAAAAATATTTGATGGATTTTAAACATTTTGGTGTGTAGGTAGATGACACCAAAATACAGGCTAAGTTCGAATAGGAGTCTGCAGGTCAAAGGTCACAGCTCATAAAATATGCAAATTTGTTTCCGTGCACTAACTCAAAATATATTTGATGGATTTGAAACATTTTTGGTGTGTAAGTAGATGACACCAAAATACAGGCTAAGTTCAAATTCGAAGTCCGCAGGTCAAAGGTCACAGCTTACTATATATGCACATTGGTTTCAAAGGTCTAAAATTTGTTCATATGCATATTGGTTTCTGCAAGATATCAAGTTCAGTCATATTGAATGAATTTCTGATCGCGTTAAACGGGTGCATCTGTGTCCTTGGGACACGTCAAATTTCTAGTCTGTGTTTAATAGGTGACAGCCCGCTAGACCGAGGGTCCGCGAGACCGAGGGTCCGCGAGACCGAAGGCCCGCGAGGCCGAAGGTCCGCGAGACCGACTTTTTTTCCCTTCATCGGTTGCCGGTTGAAAGCTTGATATTCCAAGCATTTTGGTAACAATGATTGAGATGGGTAACTAAAAGAACAATTGACGCAAGCGCGCGAGCTGAAAATTTTGATATTTCGATCTGAAAAAATTGACAGTTTAATGGACTTTTTAATAAAGAACAAGATGTATATCCAACCAAATATTGCAAATCGAAGCGGGAGTTCTTTTTTAGGCTTACCTGAAAACGGGACATTCTATTCACCTATTTAATCATGAAAAGTATGGGTTTATTGCTAAAGAAGTGATGTGAGCGCGAAACGCGAGCTGAAAATTTTTTTATATTCCACTGTGAAAAACGGATATTTTGAGCACGATTTTGAATACAGAACGAGTTGTGCATATCAATTTCGCTTGCCGATTTCTGTCTAACATTACAATCTTATTTTATTTTTACACATCCGGAATTATTGGGGGGGGTGGTAAAACGATATGTTTGCCCCCCCCCCATCCCCCAGGATCGACGCCTCTGATCGTAAGTTTATACTGTAAGTTGCAGAAACACCCCCTCCCTGCACCGGCACCACATCCCCCTACAGAGACGTTTCGCGCGCGCAGTACGTGTTTCGCACCACCGCTAAGGCGGTGGTGAGCAGGCGCGTGCTCGCATTATAATTTGTTGGTGAGATATGTGTCTCTTTCTCATGAGTCATGAAATCCTAGCAACGCCAATGATTCTATATAGTTACCGGGAATTATTTGGCACCCCCCCCGTTAACAGGCATCTGTTACGCCACTGCAACGAAGCGTCTTAAACCACTCGACCGCGCTGAAGGGAAAAAAGTCGGTCTCGCGAATCCTCGGCCTCGCGGACCTTCGGTCAATTGGTCGGACCCCGTTTAATATCATCAGAATTGTTGGTTTTGAGCTAAGATTTCATGAATTCATAAAAGTTAAGTTTACTTTGATGTACAAGATCTAGATCAATGATAATATGGTGACAACCTAATTTTAGATGCATTCTCATGAAATATTTTTTCCTGCAACTACCGGTACTTTCTTTTACCTGTATGGTAAATGTCTACAAGTGTCACAAGAAATGAAAAAAATTGAATACATTACTAAATTACACAATCATTGAAGTGGAAGTAGGATTAGCTTGTTGCACCTCCTTACTTTCCCCTCCTAAATTGTGGATTTATGTACATAATGTCTAGCTGAATCTAGTTTTACACAAATAAAATTTTTTATCATTTTGGCAATTGGTTTTTCCACTCACTGAGTGCGAATGAAATGTGAGGGGAGAATAATTTCATTGGTTGCTATCTTGTTCTTTCTCATCTCTCTCTTTTTTCTTTATGTTTTGGGCTCTCTCAGTCTAGTCCAGACGAGTCATAATTTTGATCAGGATTTATTTGAAGATGTATCATACCAGCACTCAACTGAGAGCATGGACATTCTCATCCCAGGAAGAACTGAACGAGAAACGGTCGGCTTCCAACCAAAGGTACAGGGAGGAACATCAATCCAAATCTCAGGTGAGACTTGTCCCCGGGTGGGCCACCTACATTGACGAGTGGATACCATGCGCGTTAAAAAAACATGTGAAAAGGATGTCTCTTTCAAGATAGGGCACGTTACGTACGTAACATGATAAGGGTGTCAAAAACACAAAAAATAATTTTAAAAGGGTATCTATTTCGCTAGGAAAGCCACGTATTTAGGGTCAAATGATAAAACAAAATTAATATGTTTTATAAAGGATGTCCTTTCCCCCCAACACTACGTGTTTAGAGTCCAATTGCGCGAGGTGTAGAAGGTGGGGCCGTACTAAGCCAAATGGTGTGTAAAGGTAAAACCGCTGTACTTGTTTAGGGGATCATTTCAGGGAATACTTGCCAAGAGTATCGTTTTATTTCCAATACTTGTGAAGGGTAGGGTTTCAGATGCCAATACTCGTTAAGGGGTGCATTTTCAGAATATGGAAAATACGTGTTTAGGGTGCTTTTCGAGACTCCATGGTCGCGCATGGTATCCACTCTTCAATGGAAGTGGCCCCCCCCCCCCCCCCGGGACTTGTCACAAATACATCACAAGGTGAAATGAATTTAACACACATGGAGTTGGGGTGAATTACATAGTACAGACCAACCTCTCTTATCTGGACACGTTCGGACTTGGGACCAGCATCAATCCAAATAAGAGATTTATCCGGATCTGGGAAACTGAATATTAAATACACTGAACAGCCTTCCTTATGGTAGCTACACGTTATCTATTGTAGTGGGCATACTGAGACAGTATTCCCTGCAGTGTCATTGCAAATTACATACCTAGAAAGAAAGGCAATGACTCGATGAAACTAAGTTATAAAATTTGATCATCGTGGCGAGCATCGCAGCTTCGTAAAGCCAGCCATTGTTATGACTGTAGGCTCAAACATAATAGATTGGGCTGTCTGTATGGAGGCCTATAGCGCTAGCTAGTGAGACGGGTTGTTTTTTCCGAAAAATAAAAGAATGATAAAATGGTTGTGCTGGCCCTGATTTACTGGAAATTTATCATGTTTTAGTGCTTTCAGTGATTTGGGTAAGATATTTTCATAAAAAATAATGTGGTTGTAGGTAGGCTATATTGGAAAATTTATGTAATCAAAGTGAGTTTTGAGTTTAGATTGAAAGCTCATTTCCCCACATACAAGATTGAAAAAAATAGAAGAAGAAATCTCAGCAAGTGTACGTTTGGATAATAGATTCGGATAAGGCAGGGGTTCTCAAACTTTTTCTCTGAAGGGCCAGATGAGACTCCAAGTAAACCTGAAAGGGCCAGGGTGAAGTGGATACTTAGAAGAAAAAAAATGTGCGCAAAGTGCAAAGACCCTTGCGGTCGGGTTCCTAGATGCTCTTTTGTGCAATCTTGCCCTTATTTTGGGAGCATTTAATCCAACAAATTTATAATAGTTTCATATGTTTTGACTGTCATTACTTTTATTACGGTTAGGTCTAAACATAATATGTAATCATATTGAGCTATTTTTCATATTGTGACTTAAAAATGATTAAAAAAACCCAGCAGAGTCTGGCAGGCCGGATCGAGAAGTTCCAAGGGCCGGATCCGGCCCGCGGGCCGTAGTTTGAGAACCCCTGGGATAAAAGGAGGCTGGATAAGAGAGGTCGGACTGTAGTTCATTATGTAATATTGTTTTCTTGGGCGTTAATGACAGTCGGCAGATCTAGTTGGGGGGGGGGCACATCCAGCCTATGACTCCCCTTTTGAGAGTTGTAGCCAATATTTTTAATGTAATATGTGTTCATACACAAATGTGACCCCCTCCCCCCTCTTAAAGAGTCACAGAAAATATTTTGAATGGGAATATCATTCATTCACAAGTGAGGACCTTTTTTTATTGGGGGGGGGGTATCAAATTTTATGTGGGAAAAGTGACCTTCATATTTTTGTGAAAGTCTGGGTTTTTTGTTTGCCTGCTTGTCAAATTTTCCAAGGAAAAATGTGCCCCCCTTTGGAAAATCCTGCATCTGCCCCTTATGACAATCCTTGATGTTTTTTTTTTACTGCATCAAAGCTCGTGTAAACCTTTAGGGGACTATTGTGAATTGTATTATATAACATTCCAATCTAAGTAAACTGCAGGAACTATTATTTTCATTCATTGGATGTTTCTTTGTGAAAATTGGAATTTAACATTTGAGAATGTATAGTTCCCTCTGTGACCTTCCGGGTCACAGTCCTGTGTGCGCGCCCTTGTAGGCGACCCAGATTGGCTGGCTCCTCCAATGCCCCTTTGAATGTCTATGACAGATATATGGCGCAATACAAATGATGTGCATCATCATCATCATCATTTTTATGTATTTCTGATTCAACAGGTCCTTTGGATGCTAACAAACAAACTCAAGAAACAATGATATGAATTTATACATTTTCAGACCATTCTGTGCCTAAAAAGTGGATGAAAAAATAAGCAGTTATAATTATCTTTACAAAATCTTTGCAGGGTAAAGATCCAACCACTTTCTTCTTGAGTGAAGGAGAGGAGAGGACACTTTGTGAATCATATGAGTTTCTTCTACGAGATTTTTGTAAGAAGTTTCAACCCCCTGTGCCTCCTGCTGTGGTGGTAAGCAATATTAAGTGTTTTATGAAACATTTCAATTAAGATATACTTCTGCTTTTAAAGGCCAAGTCCATTCCAGAAAATGTTGATTTGAATTGATAGGGAAAAGTCAGATTATGCTGAAAATTTCATCAAAATCGGATGTAAAATAAGAAAGTTGTGACATTTAAAGTTTCGCTTATTTATATTTATATGCACAATTTAGTCACATGTGAATGAGAGAATCAATGATGTGTGTCACTCACTATTTCTTTTTTTTTATTGTTTGAATTATACAATATTTCAATTTTACAGATTTGACAATAAGGACCAACTTGACTGAATCATAAAATGTTGAACAATGGTAATTCCACATGTTCAGGGAGAAATACATCTTTGTTTCACTGGACATTGAGAAAATTAGAATATTTTATATAATGAAATACAAAAGAAATAGTGAGTGAGAGATGTCATCAGTTCCCTCACTTGCCTACCAACCAGAATGTACATATAACTATTTTTGAAATTAAGCAAAACTTTGAAATGTCATAACTTTCTTATTTTAAATCCAATTTTGATGAAATTTCCAGTGTTATGCTTGTTTGATTTTTCTCTTTTTATTCAAATTAACTTTACGTTGGGGTGGACTTGTCCTTTAACCCTAGATAAAAGCCGCTTATCTGTAAAAAGCCAACAATGTGGTTTTGATGTATGAACAATCATTTAGTTTTAGCTTTTCAGGACTATTTCATTTTCTTGTCATAGTTTATGCATGACTTTATAGTATAAATGACAGGAACTAGATCGTATTGGTAGAAAGGGTATTTTGTGCATAATAAACTTTGAACATGAGAAGCTTGTGAATACTCTTCTTCTTCTGCAAACAGTACAGGCCACTGTCTGGTGAATTGTACTGATGAAGTTCAGAGTGCAAGTGTATGTGTATGTACATCATCCGATAAAAAATTGCTTACAGCGTGCAAGTAAAAACAAGTAGGCCTACTCTCTGCTTTGCCCTTCACCGCATGGAGTCTGTGAAGTGTGTACTTCAACAGTGCCTTAATAAATGCTGGTAGTGTAGTAAACAATTATATTAGTAGACGGCGAGGGACATTGGATTGGAATAGCAGGGATTCGATTTTAAGGCACGCGAGAGCGATCGCGCGCTACATGCGCGCCTTAATCCATTTTTGGTAGCGCAATTAATAGCGCTCCTCGCGATCGTTGACCTGCGCGGAAATGCCTAAAGTCACCCTCGAAATCACCCAAAATCATGCTTATTGCCGAGTGAATAACAACTCAATATGCTCGAGCTCCGCTAACCATTTAAAAATCATCTAAAATCCAACACTCAAAGTCATGAATAATCCTTAAAAATAGCGAGTAGCGCAGTTTCAAATTCCGACGTTGCATTATTTTTTCTGTACCACGTATTTCCATACACATTGTACCAAGTACGGAAAAAAAAATCAAAATGCAACGGTCGGGAAACAGTTGCATGTATAGGGGTCCATTATGACTACCACCATGTGCAATTTCGAATGCACATGTTTCCCCTACAGATATCACGATTCTGTGATTGAATAATTTGAATTACACAGGAAATAAATCCCTGAGACTTGTAACCTAGCATTGGTGAGTTGTCATTCGGCTTTGCTTTTCAAAACGGCTTATTACTTCCAAAATAAGTTACCTTATTTATTAATTATAATTAAAACTCATTTATTTTCTTTTTCTAGGGGATGAGGTATTATATCAGAAAATAAATCATAAAACAAAGCTCCATCTATTTTACAAGGCTGGCGGCAGGCTCACGCATTGGCGCTTTTACTAGCTAGCCAGTTAGCTCTGTCTCTGCCAGAGCTCTGGGGGACTATTCACTCAGTAAAGGCCTCAATGATGGTGATTTTCTGTTTCAGACAGAGTTTACATTTCATGAATATTATTCAAAACTGCCAATAAAGTTTGATGATTTCTTCATTGTCATGTATATTTAAGTTCTTATTGAATACATTTTCAACGAATTTAGACTCCCCAATAGAGAAATGAAATTTTCATGGAGATCTGCGTTTTCAAAGAACTTCAGGAAAAGTTAGGGGATGTGGGCCTTTATTACATGAACATGGCTGAGTACAGGGTATTGTACTGGAATAGATGGAGTAGAAATTAGATATTGAATTCATTTATATCCAAGTCCAACTCACAGTCACACACACACGCACTCACCCACACACACCCACATCCACCCACATCCAAGATTCTAAGCATGAAAAATAACTTTAAAAATCATACAATATTGAACAAAAAGTAATAATTCATTAATAAGTGAACATGTATATCCAAGTCACACGCACTCACCCACACACACCCACATCCAAGATTCTAAGCATGAAAAATAACTTTAAAAATCATACAATATTGAACAAAAAGTAATAATTCATTAATAAGTGAACAGGTATATCCAAGTCCAACTCACAGTCACACACACACGCACTCACCCACACACACCCACATCCAAGATTCTAAGCATGAAAAATAACTTTAAAAATCATACAATATTGAACAAAAAGTAATAATTCATTAATAAGTGAACAGGTATTCCTCAAAATACAAAAAAGTAGCATTTAAAAAGAGCCCCCGAAATGCAAAAAGTAGCCCCCGAAATTTGCCAAAAAAATTTTAAATGGAGCCCCTGAAAAAAAAATTGTTAGTGACTTAACTTTAAGCCAAAGTCAAAACCTAACTCAAACAGGTTTTGATAACACACAATCTAATTACAAAACATTGTAAAACGATTACAAATACTTCCTTTGGTTGTTGATTGTAACTTTATAGTACATACATTTCCTCCATCTGTTTTGTTAATTGGACAAAAAGCTCCCCTTGTATGTTGAAGAAGAGCTTTTTGCAGTGCTCCTCTACCGCTCTCCTTAAAAGATCTAGGAGAGCTATTTATTGCTCCCCTCATAATTATAAAACTGAGTCCCTGGAATAGATTTTGATCCAACAATTTCTTTTCCAAATGTTATTGGTAAAAACAACAAATAAAAACAAGTGCTAAATGATTGTAGAAAAATGATGCTCAGTAATTATAAAAATTTGTAATTTATCTTTTCCCAGACATCAAATTTATTATTATGTAAATATTTCTGAAATACTGAATTTTTGTTTGTATGCCTATATGTCTCTTTTCATGTAAATTTTTATATTCCAAATGTATTAAATTGTTATATTTGTAATTTCAATATATTTTAAACTTGGTTGTATTTGTAATTTGACTTGTATTATATATTTTATTTTGAGTTACCAATGTGATTTAATCTTGCAATTCCGTTGTATTTGTTATTGTATTTTTAAATGTGTATATTCTATTCATTTTGGCTATATACTCTTGTCTATTTGCCATCTGTGTGCATTTTCCATAGTCAAAAGTTCCCAGATATAGATTTATGATAATGTGATGAAGATTTATGATAATATGCTAAAAATAATATGATGTAGATTGAATGGAAATATGATCTTATGAAATCACTGATCATCGTGACTACTTGAGTTTGGAAAAAAAAAGATTCTATATTTTGCTGTTTGATATTGACAAAGTCTTGAAGGGCATGTAGCATTTCACCTAATCTATAATTTGCCTCACATGCCTGATAAATGATAACAATTGGATAGATTTTCTTTCATGGTTGTAATTAGCTTCAAATATACAGACTGTCTGAGTACAGTACTTTTTTTTACATAGATAGTATTTGTCTCTCACTTTTGTACAGGGGACATCATGTGCCTACTTTAAGAGGTTCTACATTTATAATACAGCTATGGACTACCATCCCAAATACATTATGTAAGTGTTGATAAATTATTTGAAAACAAAGACTGTTGCTTCATTTATATAAGTCAATGGAGAGAGGAGCTCTGGAAAATTGAATATGAGACAGAAATTGATTGAGGTCCCTTGAATTGTTATGAAACAAGAAGTTAATGACAGCCTGGACAGTTTTTTTTTCTAATGCAGTTTTAAATGAGCAGTGTTTCTTTTGTGTTGTATTACAATCATGCCTTTTCTTCTTTATTTCTTTGTTGTAACATAATCACAATTTCAACATCTGCCTCAATTTCTGGACTTTGGTTATTATCAGGTTTCTGGAATATAGCTTTTTTTCAGAAGTGCAAAGAATAGTTTAAAAGGCAATGTTGCTTTGAATTGCCAGGGTTTTTTGTCTCACCTGCGAAGCAAAGTGAGACTATAGGCGCCGCTTTTCCGACGGCGGCGGCGGCGTCAACATCAAATCTTAACCTGAGGTTAAAGTTTTGAAATGACGTCATAACTTAGAAAGTATATGGACCTGGTTAATAAAACTTGGCCATAAGGTTAATCAAGTATTACTGAACATCCTATTAGAGTTTCATGTCACATGACCAAGGTCAAAGGTCATTTAGGGTCAATAAACTTAGACCATGTTGGAGGAATCAACATCGAAATCTTAACCCGAGGTTAAGTTTTTGAAATGTCATCATAACTTAGAAAATATATGGACCTAGTTCATGAAACTTGGACATAAGGTTAATCAAGTATCACTGAACATCCTACATGAGGTTCATGTCACATGACCAAGGTCAAAGGTCATTTAGGGTCAATGAACTTTGGCCAAATTGGGGATATCTGTTGATTTCCCCTCATAACTTTGAAAGTTTATGGATCTGATTCATGAAACTTGGACATAATAGTAATCAAGCATCACTGAAAATTTTGTGCAAGTTTGAGGTCTCATGATTAAGGTCAAAGGTCATTTAGGGTCAATGAACTTTGGCCGAATCAGGGTATCTGTTGAATTACCATCATAACTTTGATTGTTTATTGGTCTAGTTCATTAGACTTGGACATTAGAGTAATCAAGTATCACTGAACATCCTGTGCGCGTTTCAGGTCACATGGCCAAGGTCAAAGGTCAATGAACTTTGGCCGAATTGGGTGTATCTGTTGAATTACCATCATAACTTTGAAAGTTTATGGATCTGATTCATGAAACTTGTACATAAGAGTAATCAAGTATCACTGAACATCCTGTTCGAGTTTCAGGTCACATGATCAAGGTCAAAGGTCATGTAAGGTCAATGAACTTTGGCCATGTTGGGGTTTTTTGTTGAATAACCATCATATCTCTGTAAGTTTATTGGTCTAGTTCATAAAAAGTGGACATAAGAGTAACCATGTATCACTGAACATCTTGTGCGAGTGAGAGTAGTATTCAAAGTCAGCACTGCTGCTATATTGAACCGCGTGATGCAGGTGAGACGGCCAGAGGCATTCCACTTGTTTTTGGATAGACTTCTCAGATGTTTAATATCCCCTTGGCCTGGGTCATTATGTTTAACTTGGAAAACATTTAAATGCTGTTAATAAATGGCCTGATACAGTTACCCAGGTGGGGTTTAAACCAAAAGAAAAAAAACACTTCCCAAATGTTGCTTGAATTTCACATGTAACATCTCTAAAAGTTGCTTAAATTTCATATTTGACATCTTTACCTTCATGCAATGCCCATATGTTTTCTATATTTCCTTGAAGTTGTTTTGATTTAGTTAGACACTGTCAAGAAAATAGAAGCTCCCTTCTTTTTTTTTCTTGACCTCTTTCTTGACTCTGATAGATCATTTTCAGTTGATGTCACACTTAGTCTACATGTCATGTGGGACCACAATAAGTGCGATAATATGCAAAAGCATGTCTCTCCTATCATTATCTTTATTTGGCCTTTCAACGAAGATCAATGTACAAATAAATTTACATGAGTACAATGACAGAATGAAGAGCGATGTCTTTGGTACAAGTCCAGGTTGCCTATGAAAGGAAAAAGTAAAATTAATACATAGACTATAGTCCACAGGCTTCCCTCCCTGACCTGAACTTGTGTCGTAACATCCACAAGATTGAAAAGACATAGTGTACATAAACTTTATATTAAATGATAATAATTAAATGGAAATAAATCAAATAATATTTTTAAAATAATTTATCTCAGAACAACAAATATAGTACGATAAGACAAAAATAATTTGGTATTGGTATTGGTGGTGATTTTTACCTGATTGCTAAGAAAGTATGGATGCTGGTAAGTAAGCAACCAGAGGACCGAAGGCTTAAGGTCCTCTCTGAAGAACCTGGTACTGAGGATTAATGCCTTACCAAAGGGCACTAGCGCACCAAGAAGGAATCGAACTCAGGTCACCGGAATACAAATCCCCCGCTCTACCGACTGAGCTATTGCTCATAATGGTCAATTTGAAAGAAAAATAAAATTTAGGCTTATTTATTTCAATTTCAGGCTGCAGTCTTCAATGTAGATTTCCATTGTGTTACAGGTTGACCTGTGTGTACCTTGCCTGTAAGGTGGAGGAGTTTAATGTCTCCATCTCACAGTTCTGTGGTAACCTTCGACCCGAGGAGCAGGAGAAAATGGCTGAATTGATCCTGAGTCATGAGCTTCTTGTCATGCAGCAGCTGAACTTTCAGTTGACTGTTCACAACCCATACAGACCCATGGAGGGTCTCTTCATAGATATCAAGGTGCGTACAGGGTTGATATGGCCATTGAGTGTTCTAGCAAACTATAATGAATAAAAAAATTCCCTTTACATCTAGTCTGAAATGCCTCTGTATATCTTGCCTGGGATTTCGAATTGAAATTTATGCTCAAAATGTTGAATTTAACATCCACTTTAAATGATCTAAGGACCTGGGGACCGTTTCAGGAAAGTTATCAGCACTGACAAGTTGTCTTTCTCTGACAGTTTCCATAGAAACAGTCAGAGGCCAGTGCCTTTCAGCCGATCAAAACCAAGGATTTCACTGAAATTGTCAGTACTGACAATTCAGTCAATGCTGAAACTCTCATGAAACACCCACCTGGAGAGAATAATTAATGTATGGTTTTTAAAACACTGCCTGACGAAGACTAGCAGGTCGCATTTTAAATGTCGCAATTCCAGTTTACTCAGTCTGTTGACAACAGACTGAATTCTCTGCTGTTTCTATTAACCAGATGATCAGCATCTTCAACAATACATTATATTGTAAAGCGCTTAGAGCATGTTTTGAATGGAAATGCGTCGTCTAAATGCAAACAAATATTTGTATAATCTTGTACCATTAATTAAGTAATTAAGACACCTTGAATGTAAGAGCTTTGTCTTTCACTCAGGAATCCCATAGTCTGCTGTCCGTTGCTAATCCATAAATTCTCAATCAGCAAAAAAGTTATGGGTTATGTAAGAATGCTGCTGGACAGACTTATAACATCTTTATAGCTGGATCTAAAGGCACATTTTTTTTTACAAATACCTTCTTGCATTTCCCATTAAAGTGAGAATAGCCTAATTGAAAAGCCCCTCTCAGGATTCCTGCATAAAAGACATGGCTCTGATTTTTGGTATGAAATGTGCCTAGTAGCCTACTGTTACCTTTTTCTTGTTTATGTGCCACAGACAAGGTTTCCAAGCTTGAAGCAGCCTGAGCTACTGAGGAAAGGTGCGGAAGAGTTCATCAATCGCTCTTTAGCTACTGATGCATGCTTACTCTGTTCTCCATCACAGGTAAGAACTATCACGCAAGTATTAGAGAGAAAGCTTAGCTTTATACCTCAAAGCAAATACATACCAGCAGCCTTGGTTACATGTATAGCGCCACCTCTAGTCCATATCTACTTAAATCTGGCCAGTTTCTTAACCCATTAAAGCAGTGTACTCTTGTTATGTAGTCCCACTTGGAGTTTAACACATCAATATTTGATTATTTTTTTGTTTGCTAGCTAAAAGATGAAAGTTTGATTATCTTGGTATTGGTACCTACTGGTATTAAATATTATGCTGTTTATGAGTGTGCAACAGCAGAGCTGCCAAGTAGTACGATTTTCCAGTATTTCATACGGAAATCAATTTAAAATACAGCAGTACACTTTTTCATGATAAAATACGGGAAAAAACAAATAGAGAAGAAAAGGTATTGTTCACCCACATAAGCATCCGAGAGCCTTCGGGTGGAGATGAAAAAATGGCTGCCGTGTATTGCTGCCCTCTACGTTCAATGAGTTGTGCTTTCATCAAGGCCTTCCGATAAGAATTTTCGATATCCTGGCGAATCAATGCGGGTGACAAGTTCCGAGTGCACGCAATTAGATTACAAGTGCAAAGCAGCGGCTCAAATACGTCTGTAAGGATGATGACGTCATCCAAGATGGCAACTTCCGTTGACCAACGAAAGGATCCAAGATGACGATGTTTAGATCATCATTTGAAAGGAATTAGCAGTAACTGCGGTCTAAGGTACGATATTTTTGAATTTCATACATTTTCCTGTAAATATGGATGCAATTTCTTTTTCATAATGTGACATTTTATGTACAAAATAACGATCCGAAAGTCAGGTTTCTGCTGAATGTTAGATCTAACGTTACTGCTAATACGTTGTCTGTACGTACAGGCCTCCAAGCTCTTCAGTCTATGTATTGGTGAGTGAGCCAACGCAATTCAGCGGAACAACCAAAATACAGAGACCAAAGCTTTTGGTCTCGTGTGGGGCGCATGTGTAAGAAGTGATTGAACTTTGCCATTATGCATGTATATTTATCTCACTCTGTAAAAATACAGATTTTTTGTCAAAATGCTGATTTTGGGGGATAAGAATACCGAAAATGTAAAATACAACTTGGCAGCTCTGCAACAGTGTCACCAACAGTATTATATTCGGGGAAAATATTAAACTACAAGGATACATAAGAATAGTTTCAAATAAATGAATCTGTATTTGAATCTACCTAAAGAAACAAAGGCTTTTGTCTTGCATGATTTATTATTTGGCCTTGGCCTTTATTTATTTTTTTGGGGGGTTCCTTTTGAATTTTCACGTAGTGCCTTGTGTGCACTATAGAAAATGGCTTTGCCCTAAAGATATTGATATCTGAATCCTACAAGAAAGGTAAATGATACCAGTTTTGTTATAAATATGATATAATTCCCCCACTGATTATCTAGATCAATCAATAATTTTTAGAGCTTTTCATTAAGATAAGAGGGCTAATTAAAGTCCTCAGGACCAATAATAATGTAACAAACTGTGTGAAAGTTTTATTTATTTTCCCCTGAATGTTTTCTCCTACAGATTGCTCTTGCAGCCCTAGTATCAAGTTCATCTAGACAAGACACAAACATTGATAAGTAAGTCAATGTTAGTTTCTAAGCCTGTCTCTATCTGCCCACTGGGTTTTCAAGATATCCTGCTATTTCTGATCCAGCAAAGTATCTTCCTTGAACTGGTTAATCTTTACACAGTTTAGTAAACCAGTTTAGAAGATTGCCTCACTAGCATCTCATCACCATCTCCTGAACTGGTTTTCATAATCACTTTGCATAAAATGGTCTTGTTGCTATGGGAAAGCCCTGGGTGGGCTCACATGTTTAGAAAAAGATTTGAAACCGCAGCGTTGGCATTCTGCACACATCGGTTAATGAGTGGTGCACCCAACATGCACACACTCTTATACTTCTCTGCAATGATTCCCAAAGAATGGTTGTGTTCCACCTATGCATAGACCAGTTTAACAAGGCAAAATGGTTTTGAAAACCTTGTTGCAAGGTAGTTTTCCAAACTGGGATGGGAGACCATTTACTATCGTTTCCAAGACCTCTTTGATCATCACCATTACATTTACATAGTTTCCACTAGACTAGTTTAAGAATAAAGATGAGAGCAGAGTTGCTTTAGGTCGTGCACAAGGTTATGAATTATTAGTAACTTGCTCACAATTGAGATTCTCAATAACTTTGATTCTCATGCGTTAGAGGTAAGATCCACACTTTGAAGATTAAGAATAATACTAAATTAAATTTGTCTTTTTTCTCATGGCTATTGTCTACTCTTTAAAGATGAGACCTAAATTGCGCATTTTCTGAAGCCCAAGGTCATGTTCTTTTCTTGAGTGAAAAACTGACCCCACTCAGGCTGATGTAGATAAGATCAGGGTAGCTAATGATAAGGTAGAATCTCAAGATAAGAGGGGAATCCAACCATGGGCATGAAATGTTGTGTGAGAGAAGATAAAAAATTTAGAAAAGCAGAATGGTGAAAGTTTTTGAAACAAATCCAACAGGCAATAAGAAATTCATGCCTGTTTTCAGACCCTAAAGACCCTAATAGATGTAACTTTCAAATTGGCAACAGTGTAATTGTGACAAATGGTGGAGACTTTCCCATAGGCCATGAAAAAAAATCAGGGATTTGTGGGTTTTTCCTAAGTATCTATTCCACTTGGGCAGTAATCAAAATATATTAACACAGGCAGCATATATTTATTTATGTCTACATGAAAGGAAATATAATATGGGCTAAAACACAAGAAAATGACATTTTAGTCTTAATATGTACTGGATTATTAATTGCAGTCCTTGCCATACATCACTATGACATCACCAATGCAGACAATTTGAAGTCTCCATATGTATAGTGATTACTGATTACATATTTTTTCAACTTTTAAATATTCATGATTTTTTTTACCCTGTCTAATTATGTTAAAACTTTCACATGTTACTTGACTGATGTTTCGTTTTCCTCTAAAAATAACATTTTATTTTGGTTGAATTCCCCTTCAGGTAAACTTAGGCATCTGGTAAAATGTCATAGGTATTGAATCAAAATAGTACATAAAGCTTTAATGACCCAATCAAAATTATACTATTTTCTGGTTTTGCAGGAACTGGAACACTACTTTCATCCGGTGCCAATAAAATGTATTTTAGTATAACACAGAATTTATGTGTGAAAGAACAATAACAAAAAAGAAAATCTTCAGGATATTATCGTAGTATAAATTCTGATATCCAATCACTAATATTAGGTGAAACTTAAATATAATTCACATTATTGACCCTTGAACTATACTTCAGACATGCTTTGAAAATGTCATAAACTGTTATTGATTATCAGATATTGTCTTGATTAATTTTTTAATGTTTTCTTTGATTGATTTTACTTGCTTTAAGAGATTAAATCATAATCAGCTTGGACAACCCCTGAATATAATTCTATACCATGATTTTTTTTTGTGATTTTTTTTTGGAAGGTATGTTACTGATTTTCTAATGAGTGGAAGAGATGACCCAAAGGATCTTCCTGATGTAGTCAACACAATCAAATGTAAGTTTGGAAGGCTTTTAGGAGAAGAGCATAGGGGATTGATTCTTACAGAGGATTTTGTGCAATGTATTTAATTGTAGATCACTTCATGAAAGACTTTAAATATCGACAATAATGAGATTTCATTTACATTTTCTGTCTACATATATGTGACCTTGATAATCATGTGTAAAGTCCAAGCTACATTTCAGTCTAGAACCTTTTAACATGAAGCTTTAGTGACTGATTATGTGATTGATTTATGTTTGATTGATCACACACAATAATCAGTGCTGGAATCAATTGCTGGACTCGGTCCACAATCAATGGCTAAAGCCCCTGTCACATGTAAACAGATCCTCAAGGATCTACCAGCATTGATCTGAGTAGGTCCGGGATAGTATTGCCCCGGATTGAGCATTGATGAGCATTGATGACTGTACACATGGTATGAACAGGGCATCTACTCACAGATCTATAAGAACCATGCTGGCAGAGCATGACATCTACGTGGATTATCAGGGCGTCAATATGGGCCAACACGTCAGCTACACAGACCATCCCAGATTGCTCTGCCAGTATGGCAGTCCAAAGATGATGCTGGATGTTTTTGACAGCCTCAAAACTGCTATGTTGACCTCTTAGATATCCACAGACCTGATGATGATGTGTTCTTGTAATGCACCGGTATCCACCTCAGCTGGGCACTCATGGCACTGGCTCAAAAATAGGAAATATCTCACAAATTTCAATGTCTTCAAACAGTGCTTAGGATATCATTCAGTTCAATTACTGCCCTAGTAATGCTACAATTGAGTTATTCTTGCGATAATGTTGGAGTGGGGAACTGAAAGGTCTTCAGGTGAGACTCAAAGGTTGATTGGGTCTCTGCTCTCTGATAAATTGGCAAAGGCTTTTTCACAGCTTTGGTCCAGAGATGTAGAAGGCTCTGTCACCCCAGGTTGTGTGGCTGAGAGATTCAGTCAGCAATGCTTGATCTGCTGATCTGAGACTGCGTGTTGGTCTATCCTGAGACCTACACAGACCTCCATGGTGGACCAAGGCATCTCTCCTCTGGATCACCCTAGATCTGTTCTGGGATATTCTGGGGCCCGCTGCATAAAACTTTTGCGATAAAAAAACTGGCAAATAAACAAAATTATGCCATCAAAAATTGCACTTCAAAAAAACTCTGGTAAAAAAATTTTTCCAGAGTTTTTTTTTTGGCAAAACTTTTATGCAACGGTCCCCTGTGTTTATGATATGTGACTGGGGCTTTAGCTTTATGGTATGTTTATCTAATGTATAAAAGATGCAATATTAATTTCTTTAGTCAAATTTTGCCCAGTTTAAACAGAATTAGACTGTGACTTCAAGATATCTGACTTTGGCTGACTCATCTGCAGTTGCATTATATTTGCCCTCTGAAGCTAAAATTGAATGTTGTACATGTAGGCTACATCATTACTATCTTCATCATCTTTGTTGCCTTCAATCTTGTTATGGACAAAAAATGCACAGCTTTAGGAAATGTCCCGTCTCTATTCTGAGAATGCTTATGCTACTTATCAAATTACAATCATTTTCTGAGCTGCTATTTTTTCCCTTACCTGTTGTTTGCAGTGATACGACAGATGGTGAGAAAAATGCCTCAGCTTAACCCAGAGGTTGCCAAGCAACTAGAAAGGAAACTTGAAAAATGCCGTAATGAGGAACTTAATCCAGAGAGTCTAATGTAAGTAATACATCAAACTTATTCCATTACATACAAAACACTCATGTGCCATCAATAGTCGGGAAATACTGAATTTCTTTCGTGTGGTATTCTTAAGTTTTGAAGAAGATCAAAATGCATGCCCAAATAAAATAAAGACCCACTTGAGACAAAAATAAAGATCAGTGAGTCGTTACAAGTGTTATTTCAGACATCACAAATTGATATGACATTGACAGTTGTACACATGTATAAAATTTTGCTCTCTTCTGCTCTCTTTATATTTCCCACTCTTTTTCTATCTCCAAATTTCCCTTTCCCATGAAAATATTTCCTTCTATTTCTCTCCCAACACTCATTTGCTCTCTTTCTCTCTCTCCTCATTTCTTACATTTCCCATTTTATTACAACCAATACTAGTATAGTGATGATGGGGTTGGTAGTGGTGGTTCTAGTAGTGGTAGTGATGATGGTGGCTGTGGTAAGAAAGTTACCCATGTACACACTTGGCCAGCCACACGATTGCTGTGAATGGATGGTTGATAAACTTGTTTTGGAAAATAAATCAAAGGTCTTTAATGTGACGTGATAATTGTTTTGCATTCTGTGCAGGTGGACCGACAGACTTGAAATGAAAAACAGCAATAAATGTATGCAAATTCTATCATGAACTGAAACATAAATCTAACCATAGTAAACCGCAGAAGAGGCAGTTGATGTTGCAGACCCTCATTGGTTGTTTTTGGGAGGAAAGTGCGTGTGTGTGTGTATTTGAGTTATGTCAGACGTGTATCAATCACATATGATTATTTACGTCTGGGACCGACCTTTAACGTCACCATCCGAAAGACGTGACCAGGGCTCGAACCTCGAACCTCTGCATCAATTTGTAACTTCCCCACAGCTTGGATTACAGGTGCACGCCACAACACCCAGTGCAAGACACTTGTTTTCATATAAACTATCTGTTTCTTTTCTAGATACAAGAAGAGGTTGCAGGATCAATTGAATACAGAGGATGAAGAAATCTATATCAAGCATCAACAAGATGCAGAGGTAAAAGACCATTCTTTTGTCTTTCAACCTCAAAGGCCCGAATTCACAAAGGTGGTTTTGAAAACCCACGATTGAGTCCATGGTTTATGCAGATTTCCGAAATAAATTACGCTTAATTTATCACGTATCGGGCGCGTGTATAAAAAATGTCAAATGCTGATGCTCACTTTGGTCACAGTGCCCCAAATTGACGCCTGTTGCCGTGGTTGTCCACGCTATTTTATTCATGAGTCCACTGTTTTTATTCATGAGTCCACTCTTCAAACAGTGGACTCATGAATAAAATAGTGTATCTAACCATGGTAACAGGCGTCAATTTGGCGCATTGTGACAAAACATGCATCAGCATTGGACATTTTTATACATGCACCTGATACGCACTAAATTAAGCATAATATATACATGATATCTGCATAAACCATGGACTCAACTGTGGGTTTTCAAAACCACCTTTGTGAATTCGTGCCTTATTGTTTGTCTTCCCTTCTCATTTGTCGTGCTTTATTTAATGCAGTCTTCTCCTTCAATTGGGGATACATAAATCACTAAAAAAACATCACTTAAAAAGGGTTTTCTGGAATGAAAACAAAAATGTCTCTAATATTCTCTAATAATCTTTTATATTGCAAAACTTGGCAATTATTGCTGCAGTGGGTACCAAACTTGGGTCATAGATGCACTAGGGACACCTTCATGTAATGGTGCTGCTGTTGGAGGTGGTCACATGACAAGACCAAATGTCAATATAGGTCAAAGGTAAATAAAGTTCACCTGCAAGACTCTCGTGACAGATAAATTTGCAAGGGTAATTTACCTTTGTGTTTTCTGTTGCTAATGCATAAATTTGAATTTGCATGAAGGTTCAGTGGTCTGTTTTGCATTTACTTTGTCATGGAAGCACATAACAAAATATGATACACTGCTTGTTGACCTTACTCTTGTGGTTGTATGCATATGGTTGTACACTTCTTTTGGATCCAGTTATTTTCTGGGGTTCTCCTGGACTAATACTGAAATTGATGTAATGGTTTGAAAAAAAAACAAATCAATGATTCATATTTGAACACATGGACATAAGACAGGAATGTTCCTGGCTAAATTTGCATTGGAGATAGAGGCAATAGTTGATCCTTGTTGGATTACATACCTGGTGGGTGTTTCATAAAGCTGTTCGTAAGTTAAGAGCGACTTTAAGAACGACTGGTGATCCGTTCTTGTGGTAAATGGTATATTCATTGGAGATGGTTTAGCGCGTAAGAAGGGTTCACCAGTCGTTCTTAAAGTCGCTCTTATCTTACGAACAGCTTTATGAAACGGCCCTCAGGCCCATGACAGTTGATCACCAGCCCTAGACACATTATCACCATTGTTCCTGTCACTAATGCTGGGGGTGGGGGGGGGAGTAATCAGGGTTGCTGCCCCCTGCCAAGTAAAAAATGGTCGAAACATCTCTTCAGACTCTGATGAATATTCTATACACTTCCAACAGATAAAAGTTTGTCAGGAATCATGATTATAAACACTTTTTGCACATTATGTAGGGCAAATATCATGTTAAAGGCATGAGCATATGGAGAATGAATTATGGAGGATATGTGACCTGATAATGACTTTTCTGTATAGATAAATAGTGCCATCTGGTGATCAGTTGAGTGGACTCCATTTTATAGTGGTTTCACGGGCCTAATCAGTAGTGGCAGGCCATAAATATTTATTCGAGCCAACCCATTGCTATTTTTTTTATTTTGATATGGCTGATTGACAAAGTGTATGCATATGATTGTCCATCTAACACTGATTCTATTTTTGGTAATTACTTCCTTTTCCCAAATTGGGAAGAAATATCACCAATTTTGGACTGTATTTTGACTGGCGGAAGGATTAGGGCTATTTTGCTATTTGAGGTGATGAATCTGCTCCCCCCGAAGGTGTCTTCAAACACGCCAATTTATTTTTAAAATGAGCAGGTCGAGGGACCCTTTTCTGGTCAGATATGGATTGCCAGATATATATCCTATCCACTGGTAGTAAACATTCGACCCCCGAATTTCATCCTTATTTTTTATGAATTTTTTAAAGTGCCAATTTAACACATGAGTCTATGGGGAATGAATTAGGCCTGTGAAACCTAGTTTTGTCTATATTTTGTGCAAGTAGACCTCCATCCTATTGGTGATCTAACTAATTTGGGTATTAGTACTAATACCACGGTCACATTTGCTCTTCGACGGCCGTACAGCGAGTCTAAAACAGCAGTTTTATTCATTTTTACTAAAACCACCTATATGTAGCTGATACAAACAAATGTTAAAACGGCTGTTTTCGACTCGCCGTACGGTATTACTAACTAATTTGGGTAGTAGTACCAAAAGATATCAAGTCATGATCTATCAATTTGAACATGCCTTAAAGGGATCGTTTAACTTTGTGAGCAGCTGATTTAAAAAATTCTCGAACTGAGACGAAACATGTGTATGAGTGCCTGTATTTGTCCTCAAAAACCCTGAAACAGACCACAATATAGGATGAAAAACTCTAATTTAGATACAAGTTGGAATTTATTAGCTTGATTTTGAGAACCGTCTAGTAGATGGGTTCCAGCTTATGACCAGTTTTCTCCAATTCAAAAAGACCGTTGGCTATGTTGTTGACTGCCTTCTGCTGTGTGTATCTCCTATACACATGCTATTATTAGCTGCACTGTACATTCAGTGTATACCTTATACACACTGTATTTAGGTCATGCTCTGTTCATCTAGAGTTAATGTGTTGTGTTGCACAGATTCGCTCTATACACATAGTAATTGAAACCAACTCCCAATTATTTTCAAACTTTGGTTTACATCTCCAATGTTTTAAAATTGATCCTGTAGATATAATACTTTGAAACTTTTGGGATGGTATTTTTACACTATAAGCCTAATGTTTAGCCCATTTTCAAGAACCAAAATGAGATTTTTTTAAAATCAGAACAAAGTGAAATGATCACTTTAACTTTAGTCTTGCCATACAGTACTATCTGAAAATCAATGCATACCGGTATAAGTCTTGTAGTAAGGGATTCTGTGTCAATTTCTGAAGGACAATTGCTCCAATGAAAAATCAGCACATTAAAAACTAAATCCCAGTTAATTAATTTGATAGTCTGAATAAATCCCATTCAAACTCAAATGCAAGCTTGCTAACCCAATAGCTTTAGAGAATGACAGGTAAGAACAGTTATTGCTTTGGCAAATGTCTGGTCACCATTTATGTGTACTAGCAGCAATTACCCGTGGCAGCACAGGGTGTAGGAGTCATTTTTCTTTATCAAAGTGTGTGGGGGGGGGGGGGGAGGGGAGGGGGTGACATTCTTGTATGTACAGCTAGACTGCCTATTTACACTGAAAGCCGAGCAGTTTATTGATGAAATATATTTAGACAACTGATTTATAGCAGACTTCTCTTTCAATATAGATAGGAGGTTCAATTAAGTTAAGCATCTTGGGTTGAACTGGAGGAAGAACTTCAATAATCATTACAGAGTGAAATCCAAATCTAACTATAAAATGGAAAAATGTATTAGAACACGGTGTATTCAGTAAGCAGTCAAGAGGCAATTATTGTGATATAGAAATGTTATGATTACATGTATTGGGTCGGAAATAAATATGTAAGTACATTGCACATGTACCTTACAATGCACATTAGACTGCAGTTGTTTGTAATTTTTAAATTAAAGGTTGCTCAATCATATATAAGTATGGCAGGATGTCGAAAAGAAGTGAGAGTGAGAGAAAGGGGGGGGGGGTGATAAAATGAGTGAGACAGAAACAGTGGTGGGAAAAATGAGTCAGACAGACAGTGAGGAAAATGAGAGACAGAGAATGGGAATAAATGAGAGACAGAGGGGAAAATGAAAGAGACCCACACGGGGAAAATGAATGAGAGAGAGAGATAGTGGGGAAAATGAGAGAGACAGTGGGAAAATCAGAGAGAGATGAAGAGAGAGATAGAGAAATTAAAGAATACAAAAGAGCGAGATAGAGAGAGAGAGAAAAGATTTTAGATGTTAATTGTGATAAAAAGATAAGATTTGTATGGCTTACATGGGCATTTTAATTTTTTTTTAGAGGTTTTAGATATCTTTTTTTTACTGGTGGATCAAATAGTTATGCATTGAAATAATTGATAAAAATCTTAGAAAGTACACTGTAAATGTAGTATGGAATTATTGTGTCTTTTTAAAAGGTATATGGGCATCTTCACTGATTATAATTTCATTCAAATAAATAACAATATTGATAAGTGTATGTTAGATTATGTCTTTTTTCATAAAAATATCATGTTAATTAAAGGCAAGATATGCTACAACAGTATACAGATGAAAAGATCATAATATTTGAGATGGCATAATGCATAAGGTCCCATATGTCTGTTATACACGGTATTGGCTGTTGAAGCGATAAACCATTTTTACACTGTATTATTCATATCTACATTTTTAATAAACATCTACATATGTACAACAGAGTTTTGTAGAATACATGTCAAACAAAATATGTGTAGCAAAAAAAATGCCAGTGTTGCCAATTTGCAGAAGAAAATCTGATCAAATTTGCCTTTAAATAAAAGGGTTAATAGCAAATCTATTTAAGACAATTTTAATTTTGGGTTTTGGAACTTAGCACTGAGTTGATTATCTGACTCAACCAAACAACTTCATCATATGTTGGAATTTAGATTTACTGCGGCATCAATCATTCAATATAAATATTACATTTTACGTCAAAATACTAACCATGCACTGTTCAACTGTGTACAACAGAGCACTGGCACAGTTTGATTTTGGAGCGTTGAGTAGCAGGTAGCCCAATCTGTTAAAATATAGGATTCATGAAACTGGGCAGAAACATTAGATGTAGACCCTCACCCCCAGCAAACCCCCAGTCAACACTTGTTTTCAAAAAGCCAAGTCAGAATAGGGTTAACCTCTTTGTGACAACTGCTCACATTTTGTACGGTAACCACTGAGGACATCGGCCGATTACGGTATGTTGTTTACGTTTCAGCAGCGCTACACATGCATATATACATGCAGCCAGCGCATGAGTGTAAGTACGTACCGTATACCGTGCTTTGTATTTCGCTGACCCGAGAGAGGTAAAAGGGACGGGAATTTCGAAGCTATACTCAGGGCGGCGAAAAGGAATGCCAAAAAGTTACGAATTGTAAAAAAACTTTAAATAATGCGACCAAAATACCACAAACAACCCCCGTCATGACAATCTGTGAACAATTTAACCATGTTTAGAAAAAATTCCAGCTCCATTGAGTGGAAAACCACGGAGAAAACGTGCTTCAAACAAACGGAAGGACACACAAGATTAGCCAAATTATAGTAAGGATGCTGTACATTGATCTGTGTTACCAATAAAGTATGCTTAATACATAATAGACTACAAATGATCTAATTTCTTTTTATTTTTAATTTTTAACACACCAAGATCATTTTGTAAAATATTTTTATTGGAAAAAGAACTCTGACGGCTAAGCTTCCCTTTTTGAAGTACACAATAAAATGGGTTTCATCACAATTTGTCCATGACCAAATAAACCTGGAACTGTGGAATGCTCCGGGCATTGCATTGGGTATCCATTGATTGCAAGGTCACTCATGGACAAAAAAAGCATTGTATGACCTATTGAACCAATAGGCTGACCTCTTCTCCATTTGAAATTTGAAAAATAGATTTTGAAGTCTTATGCCAGCCTGACACTTGCACGATTTTGTGTCACGCATTGGCACGACTCAAGTCGTGCCAGTGCGCAAACTAGTCGTGAGCTGGCGTGAAGTGTGCGTAAACACGTTGTGACATGTCATGACTGCGTGCCATGTCGGGACGAGAATTTTGAAATGTTCAAAATTTAGCCACTGGGTCGTGAACTATGCGCAAACTGTTTGTGAACTCGTCGGGACGATGAGGGAGGATGCGTGCCAATGCATGGCAGTGCGCGCCATGCCACGAATGGTTCACGAACAGCTCACGTCGTGTTCAGGAATAGTTCAGCACGACACCGTCCGAATTGCGCAAACTCGTCGTGCCAATGCAGGAAGTGCGTAAACTATGCGTGAACTCGTCGTGCTAGTTCGTGTCAATGTGAAAACTGACGGGCACGCATTCGTGAACTATTCGTGAACTCGTCGTGAACTATGTGTGAACAAGTCGTAAAACAGTGCGGGAGCCTCACAGTTCGTGCCCCAAAATGCCACGACAAATTTGGGGTCAAAAGTCGTGCAAGTGTCAGCCTGGCTTTATTCCCTTATTTTGGGAAGGGGGCTATTGTGGGGCTTACAATTAGAATGGATTGAGGATGAAAATATGAAATTGAATGGTGAAAATTAAAGGAAATAAGAATATTTCCCAAATGAAAATTTCAGTTCAAACTTCTATATGGAGTCTCTATGTAATTAGATAGCATAAATAAAATGATTATTAACCAAAAGTTTGAAACTATATCAGTTCATTAATAAATACCCTATATGCATATAATCAATAATTTCATAAAAATTCAAATTAATGGCATATATTAAATAAATAGAGAAAGTAATGGTAATATTATTAGGCCTTGGAATGAACACCAACTTTACTATTATAATGTTCATGGAAAACTATGCGAATATGTGAATATGAATATCTGCTATTTTTGCCTGTAACTCAAAGGCAATATTTAGTTTATTGGCTACATAGACCATTACCAGTCTGTTCCACACCTGTCTATCTTTAGAGCCTGGTGTTGACACTGGACTATAGTGGTATCAATCACTACGTGTATATGATTCTTTCATTGAATATCAACTTTTCCAAGCATTGTTAGCAAAGTGAAAATCTGTGTTTACTCTTTGCCTATTTGTAAATACGGTAGAATGTTGATCATTAGCCATCTTTCCTTTCATTATTTGTTTCAACTGACTTTTTTAAGGTCACAGCACACCTCATGGTTGGTTGCAATCCGATTTATTTTTCAATGTTTTGACATTTCATATGAATATTGGAGCATAATATACATCATACTATAGTTCTCAATTGTCATATGAATACTCAAGGTCATGTCTTTTGCAATCATCCTTACATGTACATGTATCCAATCATAATAATGTCATGTCAATTGTATAATCAACTGCATGATCTAAACCCAATTTTGCCCCAACTCCAAACCTACTGCAAGATCTGTTATTACCCAAAATGTTGATATAAGTATGCTTTCAGTTATTCCAGACCTTAAAGTAAAATAGATAATCTTTTTTATTTTGATTTTCCGATTTAAGTTCAGTTTACATTCTCATGTTTTGTGTTTATGAGGGTCCCTTTGAACACTTTCAAAGGAAAATTATAGCAAACTGTTCTACTCATCACTATTGTTTACAGAATAATTTGGAAATTTGAATGTTAAATAAGCTTTTGAATTATATATCTACAATTTAAGATTTTTGACACACTTGGCTATCCATAGTAACTAAAAATTAAATCAGACTTCCGGAAATAACTGCTATATTTGTACCTTCTCAATGTAAGTTGCCCTAAAAGGTACTTAATATCAATTAAGCACACAAAATGTGCTAATGGCCTGTACATTAAATGAAGTTTTAATTGAATGTAACTTGGAAAAAATAATGGCAAGTATTTCAAAATAGTCACATTAAATGTACATGTACTTGCATCAGGAAACCATAAGAAAAGTTCAAACAGTATACAGGAAAGACAGATGCTCGGGGTGGGGGGGGGGGGGGGAAGGGGTCAATAATTTTTTTTTTAGAGAGAGTAGCCCTGTACTGATTGTCAGATTGCGATAACTTTCCTGTTCTTGTTTGACATGTGGAAATGCATTATTATCTATTGTGTATCAAGCTTTGTGGGAAAGGTGGCACTACAAGATGTTCATAATAAAGCTGGCCGTCTGAGCCATCGACAGTGAAATGTACTTTTAAAGCATTCCTAAAGCTTTGGTAGAGGCTCGATAATATGACTTGAATCTGAATTGGGCTATCTAATATTCTACAGTCTTTTAGTTTCAACTGTCATTTTCAATGATTGATTTATTAAAACAAATGTTCATATTGAACCCCAAAATTTTTTTGTCAAAACCCCCAAAATGTTTACTCTTTTGATTTTAAAGTTTACTCAGGCATATTAAATTGCCTTTTTAAATACCGTACTCCTTTCATACATGTGTTTTACATGTATGATATGGTATAATCTTCAATTTCTATCAGTCTATTCAAACTTGTAAATGATTAATTTGTAGATTTTGTAGTTTTTTTCTAGTAATAGCGATATGATGTAATTTTTGCTATCTTGACCTGTATGACCATGTGTTTTCAATTTGGCTGGTATATTGGTGGATTTGTTGACATCTGCGTGCCAAGTTTTGATACATTCCTTTGAGTTTGATTTATTGTAAAATTATTACAGAGGTCAAATTAATCTTGTGTCATCCATTGTCATGACTGGGTTTCCTTGTTACTTCCCTCAATGCCCATTTCAATGGACTTGGAAGTTTGTTGTCCTCTCTTTGTCCTGTAATGATTGAATGCTCTCTGTACAAATTTGCCTTGCCCCCCCCTAAAAATATGAGAATCTAAGCCTGTTTTGGTTTATAGGTCACTGTCAATGATGATTCTGAATGTGTGATGTCCATATCCTAGTACATGTAACCAGGGCCCTGGGAACAATTTCTTAAGAGGGCTGCTGGTTTAGACAAAAAAAAAAACAACCAAAAAATTAAGGTGATTTTGGTCAGAAATAAAAATTGACCTGTAGCAAAAAATATATATAATAGGTTTTCACTCCAAAATGAAGGTGATTTGGAGTAAATTTAAACTTTTTAGCATACCAACCTGATTTCCGCTTCCCAGGGCCATGGCTGTTTCCACTGACAATGAGGAGAAAATTATAATATTTCATATCAGAAATAAACCCATTCTTATACGTCTTGATACCAACCAAAAGTTTTTCCATTTCAAATATTTGCTGATTGTATTAACACCTATTCATTCCAAGGTCAAGAACGTTACCCAAAGGTCAGTCACGTGTTTGATATCACTCAGAAAATATCACAGACTTGATTGTTTTCAAACCTACATTTTATGTGTTTCCTGTAGAAAATGAATTTTCACTCTTGTTATATGATGGAATTAGTCCAAAGTTCATAATGAGATAAAGGCTTTTTCCATAAATTAGTCATTATTTTCCGTGAGAATCAAACAGACTGATCATGTGCTGTTCTTCATTTGTTTTTATAAATGAATTGGTTAGGAAATAAATAAATCAAACTGATTTGTATCTGGGTTTAATAATCAAAGTTAATAAAGTTGCATGGGTGACCATGAGATCTTTTTCTTGTACTCTGACTGTTTGACTCTAATCCCTCTCTCTCTTTGCTTCTTTTTTTTTTGTCTGTCTTTTTCTTTCCCCCTCTATATTTTATCCTCCCTTCCTGTCATTCTTTTTCTTGCTCTGCTCAAATTTAAATTTTAATCTCATTCTGATTATTAAAAGGTCAAGTGCTATTAGTAAGTACAGGCTTTATATTTTTGGTTATTAAAGTTTTGAAAGAGTTTGCACGTGTTCCATGATGTAACTTCTAACCTCTTTCAATGATTATGTTTAAATTGAGGAGAAGAACATTGTCACATCAGAAAACAGATCTGTCTAAAGGAATTCAAATATCCGGATTAATATGTTTTAAAGAGTCAAAATATATTTCAGTTAAGTGCTCTCTGAAGTGATCCCCTTGATCAGATGACAAGTAGCTCTGTTTATCAGTGTCCATATATTGTGCACACTATATAAACAGTGTGAAGTCATTCATAGGATTAGCAATGGTTTAATAAGCATTTCTTAGTTCGCTTTTAAACATTCTCGATGACCCCCCTTTTTTACACCTATGTCTTGTAATGTGAATATTATGTTATGTCACAGTTGTATAGATCTGCTGTTTTTTTCCTCCCCTTTTAAAGTAAAAAGCAGCGGCGGATCCAGGGGGGGGGACATCTGGCCGTGCCCCCCTTTAGAGAGCAATGAACAAAATGTAGATAATGTAAATATGCCGTTTTTACACAAGTGTGCCCCCCCCCATTTTGAAAGTAAGAGCATATATTTTAATGGGAATATGTCTTTCATACACAAGTGGGGACTTTTTTTTCCTTGTCAAATTTGCCGTGGACAAAATGACCTTCATTTTTTCGTGAAACCTTTTTTTTTTTTGGGGGGGGGGCTTGTCAAATTTGCTGTGGACGAAATGACCTTCAATTTTTGGTGAAACCCTTTTTTTGGGGGGGGGGGGCTTGTCAAATTTTTCTTGGGAAAATGTGCCCTCCCCCTCAAGAAAATCCTAGATCCGCCCCTGGTTAAAAGCTTGATCTTTCAGGTTTGTCAATTTAAATGGTACTTTTCATGATTTCAGCCATCAACATGTACAAGTATCTCTATTGTTATTGTGTGAAGTTATTAGATTTTAAAATGGCTTGATGTAAATCTGACAAGGCTGTATGGAGTTTTCATGTAAATATAACCATTATCATTTAGTGTAGTTACTTTGGGCGGAGAAATCGATACTCCTTTTTGTGTGATTTAGCATGCATTTTGTGTCAATCTTTTGTGATTGTATGCTATTCACAAGATAGCCTTACTTGTGTAATAATAAGCTTTGTCCTGTCAAATTCCTTTTGAGATTAAATGCAGTTTACAATGTTCCACATGATCATGGAAACATTCCACAAAATGCCTTGTCATTGGTTTTCTCTGACAAGGTTTTATAATGTATGTTACTAAATATCCATACATCTGATTAGCTGAGGGCAAATTCTTCAGAGGAAATATCAAATAGAACGATTTATGAAATGCACTCTTTCAGAGTTCACTGATTTTCAGTATCCTAAGGCCAGTGCAGTCCTTTCTTTTTAATGAGATTAGAATTAGGAATAGGATTAACTAGTACAAGCTATTGTCACAAAGAATTTGACATCCATAGGATTCTAATGCCTCAAGGAGATGCCAATTATCATTTGAAAGGGGTGTGAGTTAATATGTGTAGAATCTACAGCTTATTAAGTTATGTGAGACTCTGTAGATGAAACCACTTGAAAATGGCATGCACAATGGTACCACTTCTGGTGTACCCTTGTACTGTAAAAGTTTGTCTTGAAATTAATCTCAAATAGTCTACAAATATAGTTTGTAGTCTCCTCATTCTAACCTGGCTAGTTCATGTATTACATTACACATGATTTTTAAAGGTCAAGTCCACCTCAGAAAAATGTTGATTTGAATCAATAGAGAAAAATCAGACAAGCACAATGCTGAAAATTTCATCAAAATCGGATGTAAAATAAGAAAGTTATGACATTTCAAAGTTTCGCTTATTTTCAACAAAATAGTTATATGAACGAGCCAGTTACATCCAAATGAGAGAGTCGATGATGTCACTCACTCACTATTTCTTTTGTTTTTTATTGTTTGAATTATACAATATTTCAATTTTTACAAATTTGACGATTAGGACCTCCTTGCCTGAAGCACAAAATGTTAAAATAATGGAATTCCACATGTTCAGGGAGGAAAGAAACTTCATTTCACATGACAATTACGAGAAAATAAAAATATTTCATATTTCATATAATAAAATACAAAAGAAATAGTGAGTGAGTGATGTCATCAACTCTCTCATTTGGATGTAACTGGCTCGTTCATATAACTATTTTGTTGAAAATAAGCGAAACTTTAAAATGCCATAACTTTCTTATTTTACATCCGATTTTGATGAAATTTTCAGTGTTGTGCTTGTTGAATTTTTCTCTCCTTATTCAAATCAAGTTTTTGTTGGGGTGGACTTGTCCTTTAATGACTTTTTAGCCCAACTGAAATACCTACAAGGCTCGACATTAGCGGTGGCCCGGTGGCCCGGGGCCACCAAAAATTCATCTCGGGCAACCATTATTGAAAAAATGTTAAGTTTTGGTGGCCCGAATCGGGCAACCAATAATTTTCAAAGTAGCGCAATTTTTCTCCCGATTTTGCATGCATTTATCAACTTTCTACAGTTCAAATTGCAATCCAATCCGTCTTGCGCCTTTTTTGTTAATCTACACACAAATACACACACACAAAGATTGCATAGTCATGACAGTATGTAGGCCTACCGCTGGCATACAGTAACTATTATTCAGCCGGCTGTCTGGCTGAGCTTTGCATGCGTGAAACCACTGCAGCTGGCTGTGCGCTAGCAGACTATTCAGACTCAGGGAGCTGCGATACGAAATGTTACTGCCAAGAAATCTTCCCCAGAACTTTGAAAATCTACGTCAAAGTCACATTTTACACCAATGAAATGCCCTTCTACAGTCCATATTACTGAAACCTGATTATTTAAAAGCATTAAAAGGAGGAATTATGACCTCTCTTTTGACTCAAAAAGACCGATTTCCAAATGCATTAATACACATAAAACACAGAGGTGAGTACATCACAGTCCCACATGTGCATTTGTATGTATGTTGATATTTGGTTTATTTCGAAGCTGTGTCTCTTCTAGCCAAAAATAAATAGACAGCTTCTTTCTTTCTTGTTTATAAATGACTTCTTAAACCACTCTTAAGGAAGTAAATACTTTGGAAAGGCATTACATTGATATGAAATGTGAATTTTTTTCCATCATTTTGTCAAATATAAGGAAGGAATTTTCTCTTTTTTTTCCAGATAACTTTTGCCGTTTTCTCATTCCCCCCCCTTTTTTTTACAGTGATTAAACCATTTATACCCCTTCCCATTGAATATGCCTGATTAAAGAACATGTTTCTACTGAATAATATTAATAATAAATTTTTCCCCCACTTTTTGATAATTTTGTCCTATTCATTTTTCTTACATTTTCTTTTTTTTTCTCAATTTTTTCCTGTTCTTTGTTTTTTCTTTCATCATTTTTTCTTTTGTTTTATTTCACTTAGATCTATTCATTTTTACAATTTTTGTTTTCTTTTTTCAGTACATTGTATACTATTCTAAAAATTATTTTTGTTTATTTCCCCCTTTTACAAATTGTTCTAATTCTGCAGCATATTTTTCTGTGATTTTCTCCTGCTATAATATGCTGGAAAAGAGAAAATAAACTGGATTTGGGGCCTGCATAATCTAGGTTTTACGATCAAAAAGGAGGAAAGGAAAAATCATTGTTTTGTAATCTATCTGAGTTTGCTACATGCACTATTTATTTACTTTACCATTATGAGTGTGTGTCTATACGGAGATTAAAAGTCCACACAACCTGGGAACAATACAATTCTTTTATTCTCTTTCAATCATTTTTCATATTTACAATGATGGAACAATTTATATATAACAGCAAGCACGATTTACATACAAGATAAAGAATAGTGGTACGTGGTAGTGACTGCAAAATATTTCAGTTTGTTTTATTCATTTTTAATTATTTTTCTTTATATTTTTCGGGCCACCAAACTTTACTAATGGGCCACCAAAAAAAAATATTTGAAGGTTTTGGTGGCCCGAATGGGCCACCACCAAAAAAAGTTAATGTGGAGCCTTGAATACCTATATCAGGAAAACTCTGCTTCTTAAAATTCAAATCTCCTATTCAGTGTTAAAAGGATTGTAAGGGCTGAAAGTATGAATAGCTTAATAAATAGAGTAGAATTCACTGAGCAAAATGCCAAACATTTCATCAAAATCGGATAATAAATAACAAAGTTATTGAATTTAAAGTTTAGCAATATTTTGTGAAAACAGTCATCATGAATATTCATTATGTGGGCTGATGATGTCACATTTCCACTTGTTCTTTTGTATTTTATTGTATGAAATTAGGTTCATTCAAATTTTTTCCTCCAAGAACTAGAAAAATTGAATTGACAACTGATAGTGCATTAGATATTTATTGCTGCAACTTATTTCATTAGAAGGGAGGCATATTATTCACACAAGTATGAAATAATGAAAAATTATGGTTTTATGTAATAGCATAAGAAAACGGAAAGTGGAGATGTGATGTCATCAGCCCACCTAATAAACATTCATGACGACTGTTTAAAAAAGATATTGCTTAACTTTAATCTTTAATAACTTTATTATTTGTTATCCGATTTTGATGAAATTTTTGGCATTTTGCTCAGTGAATTCTACTCTTTGCATTAAGATATTATTTTCAGCCCGGACCATCCCTTTAATACTTCCGATTTATTATAGTCTGTTCACAAGGAAGTGAATTTCCTTTGTACTTCTGTCATAAAAATAGATCACAAAAATCTTTAGAATTTTAATCACCTCATTATTAATATGATATGGAAGACATACAAAAGAAATGATTAAGAATAAAGTGTATCATAACAGGAATTGTGCATGAGTTGTGAAACAGAAAAAGAGAATCCTGTTTAATGTGGTTGCCAATGAAATATTGTATTTTAATAAATTTTGTTCAAGCTTATCAACAGTGTTAATTTGTAATGGTGATGTATGTAAGCATTGTCTTTATTCACAAGAGCCCGAAGCATCTGTTATTGAAACAAAAATCTTGGTTATCAGTGGTTTCTGTCCCTATCCACATGTAAGATGTACCATCTATTTCCATTTTTATATTTTTGTTAACATAATAATGTGTCCTTTTTCTATTTAATCTCTAGGAAACAAGAAGGAAAGAAAAGGAACTATTGATGAGTGTATGATCCACGTTCCCTTTGAGCTTTGCTTTCCAAACTAGAGAAAAAATTTGTGAAGTTCAAGAGAGGTTTACTTTGGATCAGGACCTTGAACTTGGTGGCACTGATTTGCAATCAACAAGTCCATTTTTCCTGTTTCCTGTGTTGAATTGGATCAGGAATGACCATGCTAGATGAACAAACACCAGATGAAATATATCAGGAATAAAGACCTAATAGAATGGTTTAGGAAGCAATCATTGGTCCAAGAACAGAGTGAAGGTTGTCAACCAGTAGCGGCCGTGATGTTACTTCCAAGTACTTGTGTCCTGTAGTGAGAACTCATTCTGCATTGATACAGCAAGTGGAATTAGTGGACATCTTGAACATTTCCTGCTCCATTCTAGACTACATGTAGATATCGCAGGTTGTGATAAGCATACCCCTGGGTGTAAAGATAGTGCACATCAGTATGGCATGAACTTCAAAATGATACCCCAAAAAGTGCCAATCTGTGTCTGAGTGGATGAGTTATCTCTGAAAACAGTACTTAGAAACAACACTTAACAGTTGGTCCGCAGTCCACCAGTGGGCCATGGAATCAGCCAAAAGTATCTTAGAAACTCAAAGAATAACAGGAGAAAAAAAATCTCTTTACTCTGATCCCCAGTGCAATATGAACGCATAAAAGAATAAGGAAGGCTGTGGTACAAATGATTACCACATTAAATTGTTTTTTTTTTCCTCAAAGATTTTGTAACATGGGCAAAAGTATATGAAGTTGGGTCTTGAAAGATTGATTTATTATTGAGCTATGATGTAAAAATTGTTGATAAGCATTGTCATAGGAGATTAAAGATCTGTGCAAAATGAGAACTGTTCCTCCCAGAACCTAACAACTGACTGCTCTTGGGTATGAGGATTGAATGAAACTAATAATCATCTCGTTGGTTAAATTGTCCTTATTACTGGAAAATTCCTCACACTAAGCTCACCTACTCACTCTCTCACACCATCATGGTGTGACTGATAAATGGTATTAAAAGGGACAAGCCTATAGTGTACTGTAAGAGATTTATACTTGACATGATGATGGAAATAAAATGTCTCTGCAAGCATCATAAACACCATTACAGTTGAAAACCTTCACTGGGAGACAAATGGATATTATGTACATATGTATGATATTTATCAGTGTGATAATATCTATGGGGAAAATTTACACCTTTTGAACGACTTAGAACTATTTCTTACCACATACATATATGTCATAGACACTAGTACATGTAGGTCTTGAGCTCTGTTAATTCTATTTTAAGCATGTGCTCGGTGAACAGACCCAATTCTTATGATTAGTGCACAGGGGGCTCATATTTATACATTGATTTATATTTCTCATATTGTATTGAATGGGATTTAATTTTCACCCATGATGTAGTGAAGATGGCATGTTGAAATCGTTCACATTAGATTTCTATGAATTTACAGTGGTTTTGAATCATTATATGAAATCCTTATTTATATAGACCTATAGACCTTTACAATATTAATTATGCTTTATTTGATGCGTACAAAATTGGTTATATACCAGCTTGGCGTTTACCAGCAAAATGCTGTCCTGCCGAGTTCTTACGGGAGTTACCACAAACAGAAACAGAAACAAATTACAAAAATTTTAAAAAGGAATGCACTTTTTGTCATAGGATGGCAAGTTTATGCTTGTTCTTTTGTTTTGAGTGAATGTTTTTTTAGTTAAAGTTACACTAACAATGGACTTATCAATTAAAAATTGCACATGGGCTCATTAATTCTCAAGCATGAATTCAGGGGAGTGTCCTGTGACAAACCTTACAATCAGACTTAATAGGAATGTACATCATTCGTAATTAATGGCCAGATATTGCAATAATTACATTCAAACAACCTATTCAAAACTGACTTTTTGAGACCTGTTGTTTATGATTGATTTGACCAAATCAGAATATTAGATGGTACAGAAGGAAAGAGGACAAGACAGAGAGAGAAGGAGGAGGGGGGGGGGGGGGGTACATTTGAAAAGACATGTATGTTGCTTTATTATTAAAGATTGGACTGTACTATGAAATGAAAATAACTTTAAAACTTTGTTTGGATAGACACAATGGAAATTTGAAGATTTTTGTATAAGATAACATCTCCTGACATTTATGAGAACCTTTATAAGTGTTTTAGCAGGAAATGTACATCCTTCCATTGATTATCATTAGGTTCCTGATGGTGGGAAATTCTGGAAGCAATTCAAACTCTGAAGAACATTATTTTTAATGAACATTCATTGTATATTCAACTATAGCAAAGATTTGATAAATTTCTTTATCAGTAGTGAATGACTTAAACAAAAAGTTTATTCCAATTGAAGTAGATAAGTATGTTATTATTGCTGCTAGAAGATAAGATCATGATATTTGGCTGTTATTTGGCATTTTATGAGCCATTCTTAATAAGAGTGTTTTGTAGGAATGAGCATTGTTGTAAGGTAAAGGAAAGTAGTTACAGCAAGCAATTATTTCATGAGGAAAGTCTGTAAGATCAAGGTTAAATCCCATGATTAATCTAGATCTGGTACATTGATATAAACCTATTGCTGTGAAATCGTTAAATCTTAGCTGAAAACTGATAATTCTGATCATCAATAACACAAAAAGGCATATGTGGGACAGCGTATTAATATTGTTTGGAAAAATACCAGACCTTTATGGAATCCCATGCTTATTTTGCTCATTTTTCAGCAATTACAGTTTTTTTTACCAGAGCGATGTGGCACATATTTTTTGTTTATACATATAAACACTTTGGTTGTCATTTTTTTGGGATTCTGTTCGAACTCATTATGTGATCATTACCATAACTGGTATTTATCTTCAATGTTATCAGTTTGTATGGTGGGAAATTCTGGAAGCAAATCAAAATTGAAGAATGTAAAAGTTGAATTTTGTGGAAAAATTTTCCGAATATATTATTAGGATATTTTTTGGTGCTAATGCTGAACTCCTGATATATATTTCTATCTGCAAATGTAACACTATTAATGCTCTTAATGTTGATATTATTTTTACATGTGAAATAAATAAAACAAACAAGTCAATATATTTTGGAACACAGTTCAATTTGATTCTTTTATTTCATTTCCACTCAAATGCAAACCAATATAAATCAAATACAGATTCAACTAAGTTATCAAATGGCTGCAGTTTGTGATTTCAAGTTCTGTATTTGCTATTAATAGGACAACACTGTAAGGTCAGGGGCCTGTTTCATGAAGACTTGTTATTAGAAATGAACAATTACTATAAGTTAAAGGACAAGTCCACCCCAACAATAACTTGATTTGAATACAAAGAGAAAAATTCAACAAGCATAACACTGAAAATTTCAATAAAATCGGATGTAAAATAAGAAGGTTATGGCATTTTAAAGTTTCGCTTATTTTCAACAAAATAGTTATATGAACGAGCCAGTTACATCCAAATGAGAGAGTTGATGACATCACTCACTCCCTATTTCTTTTGTATTTTATTATATGAAATGTGAAATATTTTTATTTTCTCGTCATTGTCATGTGAAATGAAGTTTGATTCCTCCCTGAACACATGGAATTCCATTATTTTAACATTTTGTGCTTCAGGCAATGAGGTCCTAATCATCAAATTTGTAAAAATTGAAATATTGTATAATTCAAACAAAAAACAAAAGAAATAGTGAGTGAGTGACGTCATCGACTCTCTCATTTGGATGTAACTGGCTCGTTCATATAACTGTTTTGTTGAAAATAAGCGAAACTTTGAAATGTCATAACTTTCTTATTTTACATCCGATTTTGATGAAATTTTCAGCATTGTGCTTGTCTGATTTTTCTCTATTGATTTAAATCAACATTTTTCTAAGGTGGACTTGACCTTTAAATTTCAGTAGCCTTAAAGTGTTATTGCAAATTTGAATCTAAAAGATTTATGAAACGGGGCCTTGCTCCAGGACCAGCTTTCTTATAAGATTGGTGCAGTAATGATGTAAAAAAAAAGCACACCACTAACAACAAAAAGTCAACAGCAAACCTGGGGCCCGTTGCATAAAACTTTTTACCCGAGAAAACTCAGGTTGTTTTTACCTGAGTTTTTGCTCTGTGTTAAAGTCAATGGCAGAAATCAGACTAACCTTAGTTTTCAGTTTTTACCAGAGTTTTCTCAGGTGAAAAGTTTAATGCAACGGGCCCCAGAAATCATCTAATGCATTTCACAAATTGTCAAACAAAATCACAAAATGCTGCATTAGAATAAAGGGTTCTTGTACACCACACAGTCCATCAGTAATCCAATTTCAGAAAACAATTTGAAGTTTCTAAGAATCTCCTGACATTCCCTAATCATTGTGATGCTATGGCAATTGTGCCATCCAGTACATTCCAAACAAATTTTCATTCTAGTTGAGCATAAGGGTTGTAAAATTGAATCACTACTCCTGTGTGATTCATACATGTACCTCACTTTTGATGATTTAAATTGTTTTCGATTTTTTAGTTGATGAAAAATGCATAATCTGGTTATACAGGTGAATCGTGTATTGTGTTGCACATGTTAGTGGCATGAATGTGCTGTTGATAAGACTATATTGTCGTTTTCAAATAAAGAAGGGAGATTTCGATAAAGTGTTAGTACTTCATTGTTAATGACAATATTGTGTCGAGTAATGATACATGTATGATTCTCAGGCAATGCCCTGTGCTAGTACACGGATTGCCCAATGTCTACCTCTGCCAAATTTCTGTCAAGTTGGCAAGGGCTTGCATTTTGGGAGAAACTTTTAAACCAACTTGGGGGAAATCCCAACTCAGTAAATAGCATTTCCTTCCTTATATGATTCTTGATTTTCCCGCTGGTCAGCCCACAGTGTTTAGCCTGCTGATCAACTGCAGGAGACCTAGTGAATTAAAAACCTTTTTACTGACAATGATGGCTGATCATGGCACCAAGTAGAGCTACACCTGACCATGCATGTCAAACATGATCAGATTTCTCTCCAAATGTAGACGCCTGGGTTTACACACTCGAACTGTATGTTTTAAAGGGATGATCCAGGCTGGAGGTATTTATGTCTCAATAAATAAAGTAAAATTCACAGATCAAAATGCTGAAAATTTGATCACTATCGAATTACAAATAAAGTTATTGAATTATAAAGATTTGCATTAGTCAGGTGAAACGGTTCTTGGCATGTCTTTATGAATATTCATTAGGTGGGCTGATGATGTCATATCCCCACTTGTTCTTCTGTATTTTTTTTATATGAAATTAGGTTTATTCAATTTTTTACCAAGAACTAAAACAACTGGATTGACAACTGATTTATTGCCACAACTTATTCCATCAAAATGGAGACACATCATTTACACATGTATGAAAAAAAGGAAACAATTATGATTTCATGTAATAACATGAGAAAAAGGAAAGTGGGGATGTGACATCATCAGCCCACCTAGTGAGTATTCATGACTGTGTGCATATAACTGTTTTCACAAAATATTGATAAACTTTAAAATTCAATAACTTCAATATATGTTATCTGATTTTGATGAAATTTTCAGCATTTTTCTTTGCGAATTTTACTCTATTTAGATATAGGTATTTTCAGCCTGGACCATCCCTTTGGTTACCTACTTGAATTGGAATGGTACCTACTATTCAATCTCTCAGGGATTTTCATAGGCTTGCTCTGCTTATATCTGAATTGAACTTTTAGATTTAACATGATAAGATCATAATTATTCTTGGATAAAATGATGAAAAAATATGTGGAAAGAATTCCATGAAATGACAAACCATTTTTAGATCTAAATTATCATGGAACTTATTAATTGGAGTTTGAAGTAATCACGACAAACTTTGGTTATTTAATATGGCATATGCTTATGATATTCCTAACACTTAACTCACATCAGTTGCATAGCTGTGAAACATATTTTGACAGTCTCTTCAATTAGTAAAAAAATCAAGATATCATTTAAAACTTCTATTTTTTTCAGTAAGGTGTATTGTCTGGAATAGTTAACAAAGTTTTGAAACTTGTCTTTGTCTTTATTAGACCATTTCATGTGGCATATATTTTGATGTACTTTAATGATAATGTGGATATACCTCACAATATAATGTGTGCCATTAAAACTGAAGTCAAAGTGCATCAGTCTGCAATAGTCAAAAGTCCCCTTTTCTTTCTGCAGACCGCAACATTTTGATTATGTACATTCTTGCAATAGATTCCCAAAGATTTTGTTTGACATATCAACATTCATATCATAATATTTGCCAAGGAACAATAGTTTTACAGTTGGAAGGTCTTTGATTTTTTTCATGATGGAACAATACTAAATAGTTTTATTGTATGCCACCGTGATAGTCCTGAAAAGAACTTTTGGTAATCTTTTGTCAGAAATTGTTAGTAATAAAAAGGAACTGCAGTCTACAGAGCACACTGTAAAAATGCTGTTTAACATTTCAGACACGTTGCTTAAGCCCATCACTCATGAACTGTTTAAACTCTTTAATATTTTTTTTATTTTTTGAGCAATCAGTTAAAATTTAACAGCTTGTTTAAAGTTTAAGTAATTGTTGAGAGTGACAGGCTTAAACAGTATGCTTAAAAAATTTAAACGATACTTTTACAGTTTCTATTTGCTTCCCAATATTCTCATCTTTCAATACTTGATGTCAAATTGCTATCATTAGTTTCTACCAGGGCCCCATTTGATAAAAAGTTGCTATTATAGCAGCTCTTTCTGGAATGCCAACTTTCAATGGATGGGCCAATCAGGAAGCAGAATGCCCCTGGGCCCCGTTTCAAGGACTTGTAACTTTGCCATTATGACAACTACCATGGTAACCTTTATTCTGATTGGCTGCTGAGCCCTGTTACCATGGCAGTTGCCATTATGGCAAAGTTACAACAGTTGCAAGTCCTTTATGAAACGGGCCCCTGTTGTCATGGTAGTTGACATTCCAGCAAGAGTTGCAATCACAAAAACTTGTTATGAAATGGGGCCCAGAAGTCGCATAAATGCTAATGTAAATTTTATTTCTGAAAGGTAGGCTATATGTATGGGGACTGTCAATAAAACATGCAGGACACTATATCTGTGTGATTATCATCCTTCCAGGACATTCCTCTTTAGATTTAAATTTGAGGAGAATGTTATTTGAATGTTCCACCTGGGCCCTGTTGCATGAAAGTTACTATAATGGTAGCATTGCCATCCAATGGTAACTACCATGGTAACACTGATCAATAGCCAATCAAAATCCAGAATTCCATGCCAGTTACTATTGCGTGACAAAGTTACCCTAATGCCAACTTTTATGCAACGGGGCACTGATTGAGCGTAATGCATGTAGGAAAGTTAGAATTCACTGATACATGTATAAAAGTCAGTTTCCTTCCTATTCCTGTTTTATGACTTACATGTAATTTAACAAACATGTGTATTAGAGTTCTTGTTTTGACAGCTATCGGAGAGAAACTCTACCTGGTAATTTATTTCAAAATGAGCTGTAAATCACATCAAATGAGACATGAAAACGTGATTCATTATTTCTACTGGTAGATGTATGCAGAGATGTGCCTCCCCGGCGCTCTCACAGATTTCTTAATCTACGAGAGAAAGGCTCATGCTATTATGAAAAATGTCCTGAAATATGACTGAATCAGTGGTGGATCTAGGCATGGGCGCGTGGAGTGCATGCCCCTTTAATTTGTTTGATAAATATGTATCCACTCGTGTTAAAAAAAAAATGAAAATGCCGAATTTGCACAGCATCATAATTACTTATGTTGTCACTCACACTGCAAAAACACCAGCCCGGAATCTATATGTCCACACCAGAGAAGTGTTAAACAACACCAGTTTGGTTTTGGTTTAACACCAGATATGTGTTTATACAACACCAATTAGTATTAAAACAGCATCGGTGTGATTCCAAACTGGTGTTATTTCAATACTTTTCTGATGTGGACAGATATAGATTCCGGACTGGTATTAAATCAACACCGGATTTTTTGCATTGCAAAATAAGAGGTAGGTAATGCAAGTAAAAAGGGAAGTCAATCCTGGCCTTTAATGGGTTTTCCATCTAAAAGTGTCCTCCAAAATACAAGTTTTTAATACAATTTTTTCAAAAAGTCCTCATCATGGGAGGGGTAATACCCTTTTCCACCCCCCGACTTGGTCATTTTGCTCCCTCGCCGCTTGCACCCCCTTCCATTTCAAAATCCGGAATTGACCATTACATGAATGAATACAATATTCATTTGTGAATATTATTGTATCAAGTTGTGTGTATACCAGGGTCCTAGGAACATTTTTTTTTACAGTGGGTGCTAATGTAAATTTGACTAGCTAAAAAAAATCGCTACAAAAAATGAAGGTCATTGGTCCCTAGAAAAAAAATTGCAGTACTAAATGAAGGTTATTTTGATTACATTACATTATCCATTTGTCACACCTACCAGAATTCCAAGGGATGCTGCCTATTGAAAATAATGCACACAGCACCCCCCCCCCCCGGAAAATCATGGGGGTGGTTCAGCTTCCCCGGTTCTCAGGGCCATTCTGAATACCATGCTTTGTGTATTATGATTGCGAATTTGCTTCAATAGTAAACAAATGCAATAATGTTATTTCATGCTCAATCGAACTTGAATATGGGACTGTAAAATCAGATTTATTGTAGTTGATGCAGCAAGGTAGTCTTTTTCTTTTTTCGATATTTTCTGTGGTACAAAATGTCATATGAGTGATCAGAAACTTCTCCATGACAATTTTATACGTCTGAACATAAAAATATTGTGTATCATTTATTTGTTCCATGAATGATTGAAGAATTGTCTCACTGGGCATCTGGGCAAGTCACAAAAGGAAGTACTGTCAGTTAACCACCCCAATAGATTTTATATGTCTTGTTTTAAGATAAATGAAATTGAAAGTCCATTTAAGCATTAAATAGAACCATGCTAAGTCTACGTCAAGTCCACTCTAACAAAACGTTGACTTGAATGAAAAGAGAGGAAAATTTAACAAGAATGATATTGAATGTGACCTCCTTAATCACGTTAATCAATGAAATATTTGAATTCTTTCTCAATACAATTTAAAAACAGGTTTGATTCCTCCATGAACACATGGAATATTTGTAATTTATTCAATTCAGATTTTTTGTAAATAATTAAGAGTGCGGTGACACCCCCTTCCATCTGCCCCGACCCTCCATTGCTTTTATAGCAGAACAAGTTTTTCGATGTTCACATAAGGAGATGGGAGGATATTCCAAATGGCGCCAGCCTCGAAAAAAACTACAATATCACGCACTCTAGCGTCGACGCGTGGGTGCCTGATATTGGACCTTTTGTTTAGAAAGGCGACAAGGGTTTCAGAACTTATTTGCCAAAAATCACCCAAGGTATAGCCATTTCTTACTTGTCACGCCATTTCAGGTTGCGAATTTGGTAATCCCAATTATTTATCATGCATTTCAAAGTTGTTTGACACGGATGGGAAGCAGGCCATGTGGAGGGGGGGGGGGGTGTTTCATGTTCGAAATTTGACCCAGAAGGGCGTGGCCATCCACGGCCAGATGTCCTTCCAGGGACCCATTGCAGAAAGAGTTGCAATCAACGCAACTCTAAAAATCATGCGCAACTTGATATTCAACCAATCAACAGCGCGCATTTGGGACTTGCGATTGATTTTTTTACTCGCGTTTAAACGCAACTCTTTCTGCAACGGACCCCAGAACTCCTAAAGGTCAAGTCCACCCCAGAAAAATGTTGATTTGAATGAATAGAGAAAAATCAAACTAGCATAACGCTGAAAATTTCATCAAAATCGGAAGTGAAACAAGAAAGTTATGACATTTTAGATTTTTGCTTATTTTTCACCGTACTGTGATGGTGATTTTTTACCTGGTTGCTAAGAAAGCATGAATGCTTGTAAGCAAGCAACCAGAGGACCGACGGCTTAAGGTCCTCTCCGAAGGACCTGGTACTGAGGATTAATGCCTTACCAAAGGGCTCTAGCGCACCAAGTGGGAATCGAACCCGGGTCACCGGAATACGAATCCCCCGCTCTACCGACTGTGAGATGTACACAGGTGACATGAAAATGAGGCAGTCGTATGATATCCCTCACTCACTATTTCTTTTGTTTTTTTATTGTTTGAATTATTTCATGTTTTGACAATAAGGACAAACTTGGCTGAACCATATAGTATTAAACAATGCTAATTCCAAATGTTCAGGGAGGAATTAATCGTTGTTTCACTTGACAATGAGGAGAAAATAAGAATATTTTCATATAATCAAATACAAAAATAGTGAGTGGATGGCATCATCAGTCTCCTAATTTGCATACCGACCAGGATGTGCATAGAACTGTTTTGTGAAATTAAGCAAAATTTTAAAAAGTCATAACTTTCTTACTTTACATCCGATTTTGATGAATTTTTTTCAGTGTTATGCTCGTTGTATTCTTGTCTTTCTATTCAAATCAACTTTTTGTTGGGGTGGACTTGTCCCTTGAGAAAACAGGATATGTTTCAATATTTCTCGAAAGGCTGCATGAGCTAGAGTTATTTTTTTCACTTCTTTATCTCTATCAATCGTCTGAAACCATTTAAAAGTCGCAGTATTTTCAAACTATTATGGCCAAGTCACAAATTGTCATGACAACTGTAGATCTTTATTTGACCTTCCCTATACAGCCAAGGTCTTGGGGCAGCTGAATTCCACAAACACACATAAAATATCGCATGGATGGACTTGTTTACGGAGAAAGCGAATCCGTAGATAGACTGACGAAAGATGAAAGCTAAGGGCGATCTCATATCACCCTTCTAAACAAAGAGAGAGAGAGAGAGAGAGAGAGAGAAAAGGTGAACCACAATGACATTAATATGTTATTGGATCATAACTATCCCAGAGCATTTTGCTCCCTCGGCTGCTACGCTCTTAATCATTATTATTGTTGCCGAACTGAAATTATTTCAGCAATGGACAAACCTCCCTTTTATGCAAGACCCGATTGTTACACTTATATCTCGTAATGTTATGATAAACAGATGAGAATGAAATAATTTCTCACTTTTTAACTACCCCCCCCTTTTTGAGGGGGGGGGTGTAAGAATAGTTACGATATGAATAATGTACCGCATGAATGATATTTCTCATAACTGAGTGCCCCCTTTCCAGTTAATGACTAGCGGGCATTATAGTCTAGAGGAATTGCCCCAAATGGGAATGCCGGAATATGATTTAAAGGTCACGTCCACCCTATGAAAATGTTGTTTTGAATCAATAGAGAAAAATCAAACAAGTATAACGCTGAGAATTTCATCAAAATCGGATGTAAATTAAGAAATTTATGAAATTTTAAAGTTTTGCTCATTTTTCACAAAACAGTTATATGCGCAACTCAATGACATGCAAATGAGAGAGTCGATGATGTCCCTCACTCACTATATATTTTTTTGTTGACCGGATTCCTTGTTATGAAAAAATAGACACTGACACACGTTACACCCCTTTAATTGTCTTGATTTGGGGAATTATTTTTTCATAGCATCCATCTAAAAGCAGTTTAAAAAAAGTAGTTTTGAAAGACTGGGTCAAACGTATTTAGAGTATTTTTTCTAAGACCAGCCAAACATGTTTAGGTTTTGTTTTCCCAAAGCTTTTACCCCTGTTCCCCGGGGTCATATTCTGGCGACACCATGTTTAGGGGCCAAAATGTGTAAATAAAGCCGGCGAAAAACTTGTTTGGGGTTATTTTGCACACAGACAAAAACTCGTTTAGGGGTGATTGGAAATTACTTGGTCACGCATGTGTACAGCAATACATTTGACTGCCCCCCCCCCCCCTCCGTGTTCAAAAGAATGAAGATACCACCATCAAACATTCAGTGCGTATAGCCATTTAGCGTTGCAACGAGAAGAAAACTTCACAGGTATATATTGTAGCAGAGCTAGACTAGTTGCTGAACACCTTTCGGGGTAATAAAAGTAACTGTCAACCAAAATTTTATTGTTTATCGCCACTTTTCATCATTTAAATCTTATTTGTAACTATTGTGGTTAATTAAAAAACAAATCATCATACTGACGCGAACGAAATATATTGTACAACAATCATCCCCATCAACTGTGATTCACGAATACCTTTGAGTTGAGTTGTTGGTCACGTTTAGGGGAACCCCCGCCCACTCCTTTGAGTCAGTGGTATCAGATGACGTCTGAGGAGAAATGCAAGTCCCGGAGGAGAGTACCCATCATCCCACGTCGGTTTTACCGCTTTTATTGGCTATCATCTTTAATATTGAGATGTGATTGTGACAAAACCCTTTTTTCTGTGTAAACTTAGTGGGAAATTAGCATAGGGGAAGGCGGGGTAAGTTGAGCATAGGGGCAAGTTGAGCCACCAGCCCCAGGCCAATAATGAATGAGTCAGACATTGTGGTGGTGTCATGTATTGATGACCCATAACATAACCCTTAACCCCACCACATTGTTTTCCACTTTGAAAAAAAAGTAGTTAGATGGAAAAGTATGAATTTCAGCCAAAAAAGTAAAAAAGAGTGTGAAATAGATAAGTGCTTTATTCACACACACGTCTTTACATATAGTAAAGACATGATAACAACATTATTAGTCCAGGTATGGATCTTCATACTTGTCATATGATGGATGCATAATAAATGTGTGGATACAAAATTATCGCACTAAGTTCGGACTGGGGTAAGTTGAGCCAAACAGCATGGGGCAAGTTGAGCCATAGTAATTCGTATGGTAATATATCTTAAAAAACAAACAAACAAACCATAAAAATCGATTGAAATGCGGACTGAAAGGAGCAAATTTACATGACTGCTTTTTTCCTTTTAAAGGATGTTAGTATTTATAGAGTATTAGCAAGGGAAAAGACTTTAAACAAAAAATTGACATACTGGTTCTCCCCCGATACATTTTGTACGTAGTTTTTGTGGTTCAACTTACCCCAGACGGTGGCACAACTTACCCCATATATGGGGCAAGTTGAGCCATTTGACATCGGTTTTTTCAAAGGTCACGATGACTTTCAGTGTGGGGTTAGAAAGTTATATGTAGGTGAAAAACATTTCCCAAGAATCAAATTTAAAGGCAAGGTACTTATTTCTACAATAGTATGGTCATATCAATTCTAACATGCAAAATGCAAAAAGTGTCACAACTTACCCCGCCTTCCCCTAATGTTCAAAGTTTCATACATATCAGGTGTGAAATTGAAAAAAAAATAGAGAAGATATGAAGTTTTCAAATTTCACAAAACAGATCAATATGCACATGATGCATGACGGTATGCTAGAAATACTCTACCCTTCAAGAACATTTCTCCCTGTTTTTCCCACCCTGAGCACCATTAAGTTTAACCATGCAAGGTCGGAATCCAAGTTAACTGAAATATTAATTATTGTAAATCCTCGTACTTTATTGGTTTATGATATCATCAGATCTGGGCTGACGTGCGGATGATTGAAGGGTTTCTTAAATCAGGGACGGATCCAGCCTTCGCGAATAGGAAGGGGGGGGGGGCGGAATTTTCATATTTTCCCCGATCGGCCGCTTGAAATTGATTTTTGTTTGTGTCTTTGAAGTGGTTTTACTAAGTTACTTCTTAGCTTTATTCTCATAAATCAAGATAAATGTATTATAATTTTATAAGCCTTATTTAGATATTGCGAAGCGCGAGCGAAACTTCGAGATTTTGACCTTAACACGGGACATTTTATTCATGTTTTGTAAGTCATGAAAAGAATGTGTAATTGGATATATTCCTACATTAATAATGCGAGCACAGAGCGCGAGCAGATTTTTATATATATATTGAATCTGAAAAGGTACAATTTGAATATTAAATCAATATCTTTTTTCTAATAAGCCTAATGAGAGCGCGAAATCTGTTAACATTATAGCCAGAAAACTGGAAATTTCAAACACTTTTGTAATTATGAATATGATGCATGCGTTAATATATTTTTCAACAATAATTAATGCGAGCGCAAATTGCGAGCCGAAATTTTTGAAAAACCGTCATGAACTCACCAATCAAAATAGACCTGAATAGGAATATTTTGAAAACTTTATGGAAAACACGAAAATAATAGGTACCTGAAAAATCAAATTTTGCGAACGCGCAGCGCGAGCATCTCGGGGGGGGGGGGGGCACTTCCATTCACGAGTGGATACCATGCGCGACCATGGGGTCTCGAAAAGCACCCTAAACACGTAATTTCCATATTCTGAAAATGCACCCCTTAACAAGTATTGGCGTGTGAAACCCTACCCTTAACAAGTATTGGAAACAAAACGATACTCTTGGCAAATATTCCCTGAAATGAACCCCTAAACAAGTACAGGAATGTTTAATTGTTACGGGTCCTTTGGTTGTCGGCTTTACCTTTTTGGTTTAGTACGACCCCACCTTCTACACCTCGCGCAAATAGGACTCTAAACACGTAGTGTTGGGGCAAAAAGGACATCCTTTATAAAACATTTTAATTTTGTTTTATCATCCCCGCAAATTCGACCCTAAACACGTAATTTTCCTAGCGAAATAGATACCCTTTTTTCATTATTTTTGTGTTTTTACACCCTTTTCACGTTACGTACGTAACGTGCCCTATCGTGAAAAGGACATCCTTTTTACGTGTTTTTTTGGTCGCGCTTGGTATCCACTCGTCAATGTAAGTGCACCCCCCATAAAATGTTAGTAGGCCTATTCGGACCATAAAACCGACATTTTTACAGAGCACCTTTTAAAAATCAATTTTTAAATCAAACAAAATAATGAAAGTTCGATTTCCGAGCTGAAATACATGTATGTTTTGTATATTGACTTCAAAACTTGATATTTTAAGCTCCATATTGAGCGACATATGTAAATCATCTACCAAGCAATGCGAGCGGGAAGCGTGAAATTTTATGTAGTGACATGAAAGATTTTTAGAATCATGTTCTAAATCTTCCCCCATTTATTTCATTCACTCGTCTTCCTTATTTTCCTCTTCTTTTTTCTCCTCTCTTTTCCCTTTAAAATTTTTCCCCATACTTTTTTTCTTTTCTTTTGCACCACCAAATGGGGGGGGGGGCAGGCCCCTCGCCCGCCTGGATATTGAAATGTTAAAGGGGTAATCCAGGCTAAAAATAATATAAATTGAACAGATAGTATAAAATTTGACAAAAAATTGAAAATTTCATCAAACTCGGACTTTGCATTTCTAGGAACCAGCTTTTATTGAATGGCAATGAATATGCAATGAGCAAGGTGGTTATGTCATATCCCCATATCATATTCATCATTTTTCCACCACCACCACCACAACTACTATACTACTACTACTACTACTACTACTACTACTACTACTACTACTACTACTACTACTACTACTACTTCTACTACTACTTCTACTACTACTACTACTACTACTACTACTACTACTACTACTACTACTACTACTACTACTACTACTACTACTACTACTACTACTACTACTACCACTACTACCACTACTACCACTACTACTACCACTACTACTACTACTACTACTACTACTACTACTACTACTACTACTACTACTACTACTACTACTACTACTACTACTACTACTACTACTACTACTAGTACTACTATACCACCACTACCACTACCACTACTACTACTACTACTACTACTACTACTACTACTACTACTACTACTACTACTACTACTACTACTACTACTACTACTACTACTACTACTACTACTACTACTACTACTACTGCTGCTGCTGCTGCTGCTACTACTACTACTACTACTACTACTACTACTACTACTACTACTACTACTACTACTACTATACTATTACCACTACTGCTACTACTGAATTTTACTCTATTTGTTAAATATGATTATTTTCAGGCCAGAGAATATCCCTGTTTTAGCTAGCTTTAAACTACACCATCCGACTACGAAAACAAATTTCATTTTGCAGATGAATGTTGCAAGAATTAAAATTACTTTATTCAAAGTTCGGTAGAATACTTACAACAGAATTCTGTTTTGCTGCAAGCCTTGTGGTCGAAGTAAATTCCAAATCTCAGTTGATGATGACGTCAATACCATTTTGAATAGATTTTCCTATTATACCTATTCAAATGATCATTCGAGTGACGCAAAATGCGAGCATTTGAAACGGCTACCCAGTCACGTATTTCTTTTTAATGTGTTTTATTGAATCAACAATAATCCTAATGTACATAAAATTGAAAACAATTCTACACAAACAATCAAAAAAAAGAAGAAAAGAAAGAAGAAAACAAATAGATACTAAAAATCCAAACACTGAACTTGAAGCCATCATTTATGAAGTTGAATCTTGGGTTATGTGCGCCCGTGTATTCCGGTGAATGGTACAACAAGTCGCTTTATTTGGTAGAAAGTGGTATGTTCATATCCTTATGAATATTATGGTTAGCCTGTAAAAGTAAGAACATACATTATGGAGCAAAAATAAAGTTTTTCAAGTCATCGCCGAATTAAGCCCTAACCTTGAATTACGATTACTAAAGGAATGTTTTATGCTTCTCTTAGCACGTCATCATTGAAAATTAACTTTCTTATAAGTTATGGGAAAATTCAAAGACATAGCAGATAAAAAAAGGGCATCTCCCCCCCGACAAACCAGTTTAAAAGCATAAACAGTCAGTGAATCCAATTGAAGTTTATTGATTCATATTTAAAGTTGAGTTTGCATTAAAGAAAGCGATGAGGATAACAAGAGTTTAGTTGATATTCATGTTGGCATTCCCAACCAGTTTGGTCATCAGAATTCTTACACCACATCAACCACAAATAATATGCCGAAGGGGGATATCCTTCTATTCTGAGATGACTAACGTCGTGTCGAATGTCCTTGTATAATTTCAAGTAATTATTTTGCCGAAAATGGGCATGTTGGGATAAGAGAGACTGAGAGAGTGTATTGTGGAGTGCGTATTTGACTCTTGACTTTGACTGAGATAGACTGGGAAAATGAGAGAAAGAGATAGAGATAGAAAGAGAATCCGAAGGGGGTGGTACAGCTAGTGAGTGTATTCAGATCATTCATAAGCCAGGTTCATAAGTTATGTCAAAAAATAAAATTGTCAGCTCAAATAACTATTCAATACAAACCTTCCAGTTCCCATATGCCAAATACTGGAAATTAGCGCAAGAGGCAGGGAATTCGTTGAAAACAATATTCTTGAACGCAAATATATTTTTCTTTTTTTTCTTCAAATATGTCTAGGAGTTTTGTATTGGGGGTGGGTTTTAGGGTGAGTCGCTCATTTTAAGTCCTAATACAAACAAAGCACATGAACGCCAGGAGCGACAAGAATTTCCTGAACTCTTTTGGAAGACAAATGTTTTGATTCCGATTACATATTTGAAACCTCAGAAGTGGTTTGTCGAGACTTATGTCAGAAGTTCAGAATGTATGCCCCAAATTCCGTATACCGCTACCCCACCACTGAACTACTGGCATGGGCAATAAACAGAAAAGTTTATTCGGCGTCGCGCGTGGGTGTACACGTACAGGTCGAACTTTGTATAAGGGTTGCTCTACAACAAAAACATTTATTAGTGGAGAGTCACCCAAGTTGAACACGAGTTGGCCCTTGCTTTCGGAATAATATAAGCGTGGTGCATTTGAAAGATCAACAATAACAGCCTAAAACCGGTATTCAAGAGTACTTTAGCTTCTATTGTGGACGAATACATGCGCTTCGATGGTGTATGTTTGGTTTCTGGATGAGGAACATTATTAGCGACCATAATTATGGTCAAACATGAGCTTGTACAGCACGCATTGGATGTAAACGAGTTCATCAAATAAAAAGCAGACGACATAGCGAGTTATTTATTGAATGTATGCTCTTTTATGGTTTCTTCCAATTCGTTTCCATTTGTCTGCTAGACTGTGCTACAAACCATTTCTTCGATGGATAGTAATGAGAACAACAAGGTGTCGTTTGCCAAAGCAGATGAAGTCATTCCCCCCACAGCCGACAACTACGATGCCGTCGACCGATACGTTTTCGGCAGTATTCGTCGCTCTGTCCGGCAAAGTTCTTTGTCGCACGCCCGTAAGGTATCGGTAGCCAACTCAAGCCAAGGGCCCGGCAGCGACATCGAGGAGGAAATCGAACTGGACGTCGACGATGAGACTTTCGACGAACACGCCGCCATCGCTAAGCATATAGAAGAAAACGTGGTCGGCAACGAAACGGTGTTCGATGGACCTTATGGAAACAGAGAGAGTGAGTTTGCAGCTATATATTTTTTTTTAGAGATCATGCGGAGTATTTATAGCTCACTATCCAGAGGCCGTATCTCTGTTGTTATTTTTTAGGAGTGGAGTGGAGTGGGGGTAATTAATCGTCATGTCAAGGGTTTTAATTAATGTATTCGAATAAGTATATTTGTATGTATTTTTGCTTTATGTTATAATATGCATTATTCAAAGCATGATGTGTTTTTTAAGGACCCGGTAAGGACCCCATGGAAGAACAGTCGCAGTTTTGTTTGGCACAGGAGATTCTTTATTCCAACACATTTTTATTGAATTTGTATGATTTGAGTGTATTTTAGTATGGGATAATGGGAATAAATACAAACAAACATTATTTGATTTCTGCATGGCAAAAGTTATCAAGATGATATTGAAAATAATTCCGACCATTTCATTATCAGGGGCGGATCCAGCCTTCGCCAATAGGGGGGGCCCGGAATTTTTTTCAGCCATATTTTCCCCGATCGGCCGCTCGAATATGATTTTTGCCGGGATTTTTTGTTTCTTTGAAGGGGTAGTCCTAATAGTCACTTTTTAGCTTTATTCTTATGAAACATAAATGTATAATACCATAGCCCTTATTTATATAATGCGAGCGCGAAGCGCGAGCTAAATTTTTTGGAAACTTATGTACTTTTTCCTAAAATTTTGAACATTCTGGGAAATGTTAGTTTTCCTGAAAAAAAAATGTGTATGCAAGTTAATAATTACTACGAACGTAAAGAGTGAGCAGAAATGAAGTGATGGAAAAGGTACTGTTAAATATACTTGCTTGCAATTAGCCATGAAGACGTTACACATTTAACAAAATCAAATAATGCGAGCGCGAAGCGCGAGCCGAAATTTTTTGACATTTTTACCTAAGGAATGGAAATTCTTAGCACGTTTTGTGACTTAACAGAATAGGTATATAATTAAACATGCGAGCACGAAGCGTGAGCAAAAGATTTCGAGATTTAGACCTACTGAACAAGACACTCTATTCAATTAGTTTTTGTATATCATGAAGAGGATGAGTAAGTGGGGATCTTCCTTACATTAATAATGCGAGCGCAGAGCGCGAGCAGAAAATTTTTGTATACATTTTGAACTGCTCGAAATTGTACCTGTTATGGACTGCTTGCATTTAGCCATGAAGTTGTTACATATTTCAACATTCAAATATTGCGAGCGCGAAGCGCGAGCTGAAAATTTTTGACCTGTTTTACCTGAATAATGGAAATGCTAAGCACTTTTTGTAATCTTGGAAGGACTAAACTAAACTTTATTTATAAACTAAACTTTATTGATGCGAGTGCGAAGCGCGAGCGGAAAAATTCTGGACACCCTATTCATGTTTTATCATGAAAAGGATAAGTTATTTATCCGCGAGCAGACACTTTTTGATATTGTGATCTGAAACTGGATAATGATTTAAATAGAGAAAAATCTGCGTATCTGAATTAACGTGTGTTTCAGATTTCGACCTAGAATTTGGGTATTCTAAGTACCTTTCTTATCATGAAAATCAATAAAGCGAGCGCAAAGCGCGAGCTAAAAATATGATTTTCCGATCTAACAAAGGGTCAATTTAAGCTCTGTATTGCAAACACTTTGTGGGAAAATTGTGAACTGTGATGGATCACAGTTAAAAAAGAGCTGATGTATTTTATTATTATTACTTTGAGTTTTTACATAGGACCGGGACATACTATAAGGGCATTATGTCATAATATGAAAATGATGACATATATTTATATATGTAATATTTTCCTTTACTTTGTAACTTTGTTACAATTTTGGAATGAATAAATTTGTTATCAATCAATATCAATATGATGACTATCTTCCTATTTCTCTTCCTAAGCATGAGAGCGCAAAATCTGTTAATATTATGGCCTGAAAACTGGACATTTAAAGCACTTTTGTAATTATGAATAAGATGCATGATATCTATCAATTCGAGCAGAAATCGCGAGCCGAAATTTTTGATAAACTGTCATCAAAGTAATTTGATTTAGAATTAATATTGGGATATACATAACTCACTTATCAAAATGCTTTTTTAAAATCAATTTGTAAATCAAACAAAATAATGAAAGTTCAAAATTTTATATCCTAACAAATAGATTTTTCAAAAAATTATTTTCAAAGTCTTCCCCTCATGTTATTTTATTCAATCACGTTCCTCCTTTTACGTTTGCCTTTCTTCTTTTCTCCTCTCTTTTCCCTTCCTTTTCTTTTTTCCTTTCTTTTTCCTTTTTTTTTCTTTTTTTTGCTCCGCCAATAGGGGGGGCCCGGGCCCCTCGGGCCCCCCCCCCTGGATCCGCCTATGCATTATGTAAGTGCTGGTGGTGAAAATTATACGCCTAATAAAAGTATATCGATCACGATATCTCCAGTTCCGCTCAACGTAAGTCAATCGATTTAACCCCCTATTAAAGAAAATAATACAATGAAATGGAAACAATATTTCAATTATGCCACAAAACATCTGGGAGGAAATTTTATATTTTCATGTGATTACTTGCTTGGATTGTTGGAGATAGCATTGCCGCAGTTTTATATAGATTTGTTAGAAGTATGGATAGAGACGAAGGATTTTCGTTTAAAATCTGAAACATTTAAAGGAAATGAGATATTTTTTAACAATAAATTTGTACGAATTGAAGGGAAATGCATATTTAACCAAAAAATATATGAAAAAAATATTTACAGATTGAAACATATTATGGATTATGATGGAAACTTAAGGCCATTTTCGTACTTCCAAAGACAGGGTTTAAACATAAATGATTTTCATCTGATAGAGTCAATTTATAAAACTTTTCCAGTCAGCTGGAAACGAAATATGAAAACAGATAGCAAAGAGGCTTCTCTTAGGGAAGAAATATCATTTATATCTGGAAAAAGAATTTTGTCAATGGAGGAGTTAGTATCTAAAAACGTTTATGCAAATTTTATGAAATGCAACTTCTCAATACCTGATGTTTTCGAAAGGTTAAAAAACAAATATAGTTTCTCTTATGAAAAGATTGAACACATTTTTATGAGACCAAGACAATGTACTCTGAACAGTAGATTAAGAGAATTTCAGTTTAAAATGTTACACGGTATTGCTTACACAAATCATCACTTGTTCCGTTTTAAAATCTCACAAAATAACCTTTGTTGTTATTGTAAAAAAGAGGAGGAAACATACCGCTATCTTTTTTTGGAATGTGAATATGCTTGTCTGGTTTGGGATAATTGTAAGGAGATGTTTGGTTTTATTTCTACGGGTAATTTAAGCTGGGAGGAAATTCTTGTAGGGGTAGAATTAAAGGACGAAGGAAAAGAACGCTTAATCAATCACTTTTTAATCTTTGTTAAATTTTTAATCTTCAAAGGGAGGGAAAAGGGTGCACATATAACCATGGATGAAATTAAAAGGAAATTTAAAGAAGAAGAATGGGAAGAAAGAAGGCTGGCGCTAGGTAGAGGCAAGATGTCTCTTCATTTAAGGAAATGGGAAAATCTTAATTAAAAGAATAAATAGGGAGAGTGAGGCAAAGGTATATATACGAGAGACAAAGCCACAAAACAAAATAAATATAAACACAGAAAAAACTAATACGGAGAATTGCAGTCCCTTCCATGTAGAGTATAGGCATAAAGGGGAGAATGCTCCTAACCTGGGGACGGAGGGGAGGGAGGGGGGGGGGTGGGAGGTGGAACAACATTTTTATCTTTTTTTTCTCTCTGATCATGTCATATATTTTGTTAATATTTCATTTTGTAATTGCTGAAACGCATTATTATATTAATTTCTAGTATTTTTGAAGTTTGATGTATAAGTTGTATAATTATATTGTAATGGATTTATTGTATAATTTATAATTATGTTTCAAATAGTTTGTACAAATTGTTTATAGAATCTGATTATGTATGTTGATTTGAGAGAATATAATAAAACATCCTTAAAAAAAAAAAAATTATCCCTTCCTGTGCAATGTCACCTAATATTCTGTGACTTTGTACAAAATGTAATATTCAATGAACATGATTGTAATTTTAAAAGTTGGTCATTATGTCCTAATATCACTTCAGTTATTATGGTTTATTCAGATCATTGTTCGCAAACAAATGTATTCGTGTTTGCCTGCACGCCTTGAAGTTAACCTTTTGGTCCACCTCTTCTCCACTCTTCTCCGACTCGCCTTCTCATCTTGATTATCATTCTGAAACAGAATATCTACCCGGGGTTATACATTCTTGACCCCGCTCTCCGAGCTGGTCAGAACAGGCATAGGGATCTAAGCTTAGCATGATATAAATTTATATCTTCCATGGTACGTCCAAGGCTGTATCCATGGAGCGTGAAGTTTTTATGCATACTCCATGTTAGTACCATATAAAGTTCGGTTAAATCTGTTTCGTATTAAATTCAGTGGTGGTACCATTATTCATGGCTGTATACAGTGAAAATATTTTTAACGATTACTTTCTTTACGCGCTCCCTCTCTTCACATTTCTCTTTCCCACTGCCTCCCTAGCTATTTTCTCTTTCACATTGCTCTCTTAAATTATCGTCTCCCATTCTTTACAATTCATCTGCTTCTGGCTCTAATTGCAATCCGGTTTATACGAATTTCCGTTCATTACCCCGCCCCCATTTGTCAAACTGATAATAACCTCGTCAACGTGACAAAAATATAAAACAAATGATCATAGTAGTTCATAAAAGACCTCTTGTCATTGACTTGAGATTGTCAGAATATGCTTGCTTTTCTCTCCCAAGTTCAAATAAACTTGTGGAGTGTAAACTTCCATATTTATTTACATGCGCTTGCATTCCATCTTTGAAGAAAAATATACGTCTTTTGTTATTTTGACAAAGAAAACTAGAACAAGGTAATGTGTGGGCCTGCATGCAGAGTTCGTATTGACACAGTCTTGTTATTATGCACGATGATTATAATAATATGCGAAAAGCGGCGAAAACATAAAGACATTTATTGGGAGTTATACTGACTGATATCATGACAGTTATGTGACCACACCTGACCATAGTTCATTATTTACCCTTATTTTATAACCAGTTGCACTGTCAAGTGAAGTGTGGATGGTTGGGGCGTGTACATCAGTGGCAGATCATTTTGCCCACTTTTTGCCAAAATTGTATATAGAAGCATGAACCTACTATACTCTAGGTCCATGGTGGAAGTAAGAAATTTACCCCTTTTGAATGACAGTGGCCCCGGAACATTTTGAAGGGATGCAAATTATTAAATTTCGCCAAAATCGACCAGAGTGATGAGCCTTTCTCTTTGGATTGTCATCGTACAACTTTCTGTGCCCCTATCATGCCTATGGAAAAAAAAAGAATCCTAGACCCGCCATTGTTCACACCGCCAGCGCTCCATCTCCAACAACCACATATAATTACCTTTTCGCCAATTCTTGAAATATGGCGCGTTCGCTTGATTTTTTTTCACAAACAATGTCATTAAATCGTTGTTTCACTATGATTATTATAATTATTTTTATGTAACTTAATTGTAAGCCTGATGGAAATTTCCTTATCGCTATGCATTTCTGCAAAGTGTATGAATAAATCACTCACATTGAGAGAAACATCAACTCACTCCACAACTTCAATGGATTGATCACTTCCGAAGACCTCCAATTTTTTTTCCGGGGAATATCGATATGAACATGATGAATGTCGTAAGGTCGATGTTATCAATACTTGATGTGAACTCTCGATGCTACAGTCCTACATGAATCTAAGGTGAAAAGGTTAATTTGGGAGTAAAAATGACTAAACGCAATTTATAAGAATAGGCTACCAATCTGAAATTCAGACAATCCACAACTATTTTTTTTAGTATTTACTGAGAGTAAATTTCCATTAGTAAACGATGCACAGACTGGTACTGACATGAAAATTAAATACGGTACGTTTTAATTGTTATTTCCAATGACATCGATCGACATAAATAAGAAAAATTGCTCCTTTATACGAATATATTTGGATATATTTCTTCAAATTGACCAGATCAGATCATATTCGCGTGACTTCGGATCTAAATTAGTGTTTGTATTTAAGGCAGATGTTTCAATGCAAATCTTGTTAATATATGATCAGTGAATGTACATGTAAATTCAAGTGTCAATCTAGATACGGCCACCTTTGCACTACTATTCAAAATTTGACCCATCTTCATGTCCATGTCATGGCTTTCAAATCAGTTCATTCCTGATCCCCTGTCCTTTCGCTATCCATTGGTGATTCCATTCTATTTCCGGATGCTGGTGTATTAGGGGAAGCACTGGCGCACAGATGGGGGTCAAGGGGGCTTGTGGGCAAAGACCCCCAAAATTTCACGACTAATAAAAAAGAGAAAATGGATGAAAAGTAAAGGAAAAGGGGTACATGTGATTATGATTTCCTGACTATTATAAATCTATCACTGTTGACAAAATATTTTTTGTATCAAACTGGTTAACATTTTTGCCAGCTCGCTTCGCTCGCTTGCACCTTTTAAAATATTGTCCAATACGCCACTTCTGACCCCCTTTCAAACTCATTATGCCAATAGGGGAAGGGAAGAGGACATCCGATCCTCCACCAAGAAGTTATTAAAAAATATGTTCTTTAATTGTTTTCTCGCAATGTTTTTTTTGTTAGATCGACAACAAATTCAAATTTTCGCCATATTACTCCTAAACGTGCAAAAAGAATTACATAAAAAATCAAATAAATGATATCATGATAGAATTAAATGACTATATTCTTTTATCAATTACAATTTTAGTATGTGGGCAATTACCAGTCCCTTTGACGTTACTTTTATGATAACGTGAATGTGTGGTAAAGCGCAGAGACGCTTTATCTGTTATACGTAATTATAATCACTTTCCATATTCTTTCTCTTTTCCTCTTCCTCTTAACAGTCGTCTACTGCGATTATACGGCTTCGGGAAGGTATGTACTTTTTTTTCCAATAAAGAAAATATTCTTTTTTCGACCATTATTGATTTATTTTTTTTCCAAGCGGATAAGAATTAGGATATATGCACCCACCCAGAAATCCGCAATGCCTCGTATACACGATCAACACGTCGACTGAGCTGTACATTATATTGGGGAGTTTTCGCAACTGCAGCGGAGACGGATTCAAGAACACAATGGTCCGTATTCTGAAGTCTGGTTTAAAGTTGTGGTTTAAGTATGGAAGGCCAAAAGTATCAAAATTTCATCAAATTGTATGTTTCTTATGTTTACTGTGCTACTTCCTGATTCATCGATGATGAAGACAATCATTTATTTATACTTCCTACACAATTAGTAAATGATTTGAGAACCGAATGAGCTGAAGTATGATATCTTTACTGTTCGTGATTATGTGACAATTGGCTGTCCATACTTAAACCACAACTTTAAACCTGCGTTTAAGTCAAACCCGACTTCAGAATACGGGCCTATAACTCTATTGAAACAGTCCGTCACAATGACAATGAACTGCTGGTATATCTTTGTCGAAAATTGGTGAACAACTACAGCAGTTTCGTCATAAGTTTCGGAGCTGACGAAAAATTGCAAATGTGTTGTTTTTTTTATCAAGGGTCCAGGACGAAACTGTTGTTTTGATTCACCAACAAAGGCTTCTTGTTAGTCCTTTGTCATGAAGGGCAATTGACAGCCCATTTTCCATGTTCTCGAAGACGTCATTCGTTGAAGAAGCGATAACCTCGTATTAATGATATTATTGACAAGGCATATGCAAAGTAAAGACTGTCGAATTATTTCTTTCAAAGAAAGATTTTGTTCAAAACCAATCATTAACAAGAACATAGTTCATTTAAGTTGTTAAAATGTTATTGACAATAATTTATAATGATGATCATAATAATGATAATGATAATAATGATAATTATAATAATGATCATAATAATAATAATGATCATAATAATAATAGTTATAAAAATAATAAAGTAGACGGTGCTCTGAAATTGGAATTTTGAAAAATGTTCCTCTATAAATCTTTGTGAGCGTGACTTGAGACGTAATGCAAGATAAGTGCCTCTAGCTCTTGATTTAATCTAAAACTAAACGTCATGCCTCTACTGTGCATTTAACCAGATTTTATAATCACAAATTCTATATATCATTGTTAAATGATAGCAAGGTGCCGTGTAAAGCACCTTCGAAAATATTATTTCCATATAAAGGAATTAATTTTCTGTATTGAGATCTTTGTAGTTATTTAAAAAATAGTTCAATTTGTAATAAATTCCTACATGTAGTTGATAAATGCTCAACTTACTTTCAAGATCTATGCAATCTGCATGCTGATCGGGTATACATGGTATAGGGCAATGTACACTTTTGTGCTCTTATATGGCCCGCTATTTAAATAGTTACCGGATTAAACCTATTTTACCCCATTACTCAATTCTATTTGTATTTCTCTTTCTTAGTATTGTATATCTTTGTCTAGCAGACGCCCGGTATACTTCACAACACAGTCTACGATGTGGAATTCCTTAAAAATAATCTTTGGTCTTGGGTTAACAGTACATGCTTGGCTAGGTTACCCAGAAACGACCTTATATCCGGCAAATCTATGCTCTGGTTTATCATTTTCAATTGAAAAATAAACATAGGTTGCCAAAGTTCCGCTCGTTTCGACATGAAATCATAAAAATCATCGGAATGAAACGTATAAAAAACAAGTATATACGTTAAAAATAAGACGATCTGATTGTAAGTAACCTTCGTTCTCGCGCAAGTTCAGCCTGATCTACTTTGCAATCTTCCCTTTTTTATTCTCCACTGCATAATGATTATGTTGGAATACGAACCAGCAGTCCCAATAGCACCATCTCAAGTCCTCAACTATCCATAGGTGACCAGATTCATAACCCATAATGCAACACTGACCAGTATAGTCTTGTAATATAGGCCCTATTGAATGACGAAACACTGATTCACTCACTACCTGATGCATTAATATCTCAGAAATAGTTCTTTTCCTCTCCGAATATTTTAGTTTCTCTATTAAAGATTATAGGCTAATTTATTATTTTCTGTATTATTGATGGTCATAGTTCAAAGAGTTATATTCTAAGACTTATATTTCATAACACACGGTCAATGAGAGACCATGCAGAGTGTGTTGGGACAAATCGCTCCCCTTAAGGCGAGTGATCGATATTTAGTTTTCCCATTTACCAGTGAATCCGTTTAAAGAAAAAAAAGGGAGCAGTAAATTAATGACAACTGTTTGCAAACAAAAAAGCAACTTATTTGGGATCGGGGCAAAGTTGTTTTTTTAAAAGAAACATAATAAATAGTAGTGCACATGAAATATGTACCTTTCTCGGTGGACAAGCTGGCAAATTTCATGTGAAATGATTTTCAATTGATATATTTCATGTAACTCACTGTAACATGTTTTTGCTCTATAGGGGTAATGATTTCATGTTATAATTTACTTCTCATAACATTTCTATGATCTGGCGGACTATGAAAATTATCATCTCTAAAATCGACAAACCTATTATCAATAACAGCTATCGGAAAAATTCGGAATGGTTGCTTGGTTATTATAGACCTTTTTTTACTTATTTCTTTTTCAGGGCAGTAAAGTTCATCGAAGACTACATCACGGAACATGTCCAGCCCCTGTATGCCAACACCCACACAACTACTGGCCTAATGGCTAGACAGACAACCAAATTCAGGAAAGAAGCAAGGTAGGGCCTATATACTGGTTCTGTGCTTTGATTGTATAATGGAAAATTGCTTTTTTTTCTTCAAAATTAGTATGTATGGTAATGCGCTACATGTATGTCATCGGTAATGATGTTGAATACAATGTTTTTTAATCTCAATGATCATAATGATAGTTATTGTTGTATAGGCCTACATGTATAGTTCGAGCCCTGCAAACTGTGCCCTTCACAAATCCAGCATATGTATTTGATATTAAAACTACGTATGTTTTAAAAAAAAATAAAAACCGGGGCAATGTGGTCAAGTTGTTAGAGCATTGGACTCATAATCGCAAGGTTGTGAGTTCGAATCCCCACTCTGTCATTGTCTCCAATTTGATGCAAAAAGGCCCGAGGGTAATATCTGTCGTCTATAAGATCAGCCGCTATGACCGATTAACCTACATTTAAATGTTTCCTTTAGGTATTTGGTTATATACCAGCTTAGCGTTTACCAGCAAAAAGCTTTCGTGCTGAGTTCCTACGGGAGTTATCATAAGCAGAAACAGAAACTAAACCCTACACAAATTTGAGTTGAATATACGGATGAAACAGGCATCACAGAATACTAATAAATCGGATGTAAAATCAAATGAAGTTATTATAACATCATTCCGAACTTCCACTTATTTTCACAAAATATTTATATCCTTATTAGTATTATTTGAATTAGGGAAATATCAAGTACTGAATATACTTAAATTTTGCGATCGTGACCAAAATCGTGAAAACAGCAGCCCGGGACACTGCTGATCCGAAATCGTGAGAATATCTGTCCGCGAAAATAATTGGCTTTTACAGATACCAGTAATGTATTATATTGTATCATGTTTATTTTTTGTTTGATATTCCTGCCTTTCCACCGCACTCTCAATCTTGATCAAAGGCACCAGTTCGGCAGATCGTAAACTGCGTGTTGTAAATTAGGGAGTATCAACACAATAAAAGATTAACCGATTGACGATGTGCATTGATTCAGAAATCGCTCGAGCTTTTAAATTTGGAAACTACAGGCCCCATTATTCTGCTTTAATGTAGTATTGTACTGTTCAGGCAGGAGACAAGGATGGATGAACACCCATTTTTAGTGAGTGGTACAAGAGAAGAAAAAAAGAAAGAAAAAAAACCAAACAAGTTAAAGTGGCATTGTAGGTAGATGTTAATGGTACCATGATGCAATTTTTGTGTTTCAAGCCATTGTAATTCATAGAGGTTTATTGAATCACTCCCCCCGGTTCCGCTTAACCTCGATGGAATCTGCTTTGCCTCCATTTTTTAATGTCCATCTTTCATAGTTTAACCTTTTTGACTAAGAATATTTTCTTTTATAGGACAATGAATGTATGCAATGAATAAATGTTCAAAATGGTGACGAGGAGACAACAACAAATTCTTGATGGCAAATAGGGGGTGATCCCTACCACCTGCCACACACAATTAACCCACTGAATTGCCAATTTGAGATTTTTTTAGCAGTCGAAACTTTATTATTTCTTGTCCGATTTATTGGGAAATAATATGCTTTTTATTGTAACATCTAAGTCAGTTTACCTTTTTTTTGCATAAAGTGAACCCTCTTCTTATTAAATCATAATTTGACAATCATATTGCATTTGTTAATCATAACTTATAATATTCAAATTATACTTTACTTTTAAATCGCTCTTTGAAGTATACTCCCCTATTCTGATATTACCAACGAAATTGCCCCAGGCATGCCAAATCACTGGAATTTGATATTGTGCCCCATTATTTTATAGGCACCCCGCTTTACGTTGTAGTTTAGTGATTTTCATCCTATCGTTGTTACTGAAGTCTTTGTAAAATCATTATGTTATTTAGGGTCAGCTAATCGCAAGGCCTGTTCCTTTCTTGCTGTCCCTATCATATTCAATCCATGTTTAGTTGTATATGTTTTTTTATTGTTTTTTATCTTTTTATTTTGTGAATGTGATACTTTGTATATGCATTGTTTTTGTATGGATTTTTATGACCAATTGAACTGAAATTGAAATTTATAATGTTCAAGGGTCGTGGAACGGTTTTGAAAGTAAGAGAGGGGGGGGGGGGGGCTGAGCAAAACGCTGACTATGCAAAAAGCACAATCAGATAGTCATTTTGTACGTTTTTGTACACGGCTTTTGAAAAAAAAGTGTGTGTGTGTGTGTGGGGGGGGGGTGCTGCAGCCCAACCAGCCCCCCCCCCCGTTTCTGCGAACCCAGTTGAGCCGGGATGCTAGGACCGTAGCTCCCGAACATAAAATGGGCTTTGCATAATGGCCAAGAAGATCATTTCATAAATAATAAACGGATTATATAATAAATGACAGAATTGAGGTTGCATGTCTTTCGAAGACTTCGAGACGTTCGAGTACACGTGTAAATTGATCATAGCGAATGCAATGGGAGGTGTCAAAATTTTCTCTTAAAGATTTCCAATGAGTAATTAGAGAGAGATGTTTGCATTGACCAGTCATCATGTTCAGAGACAGTAGGCTTGATCTGCAAACATTGTAAAAAAGATAAATAAATAAAGCCTTTGTATACCATTATCAACTCAAAGGCTCTTTTAAAAAATTTCGATTTGGTATAATGTGTTATCATAATTCCATGGTTTTATTGATCTTGTTCTTTGAATACAGGGATATCATCAAGAAGTGTGTGAACGCCACGGATGATGATGCGCTCATCTTTACTGGAAGCGGGACCACTGGGGCTGTCAATAAGCTGGTATCGGCTCTCTTGCTGAGAGGAGAACGGGCCAAGAAAACAGTGAGATGTCTCATATATCTGTGCAATATCATTCACATGCAGTAGCTCAACGATATGCTTTGTCTGTGTAGATATAATTACAGTGTCAGTTTCCTGGGTGGAAGTGTTCCCTAGACCCCTCCCAATTTCTTTATGAATGCCTCAATGGTGGTATCCTCAGATCGATTTTCCTTATTTTTTATTTGAATTTTCTATACTTAGCAGAGTTTTTTGTACACTACTGCCCCCTCTTTTATCCTCGCGTTGCTGAGTGGTCGAAGCACCCGTTTTGTTTCAGTTGAAACGAGGGGGGGGGGGGGTATAGGATGATTTCTTATGTTGATTATTAAGAATCCCATTTTGATATTTGTTTTTAGGATTCGATTCATGTAATATTATGTTGGAAATCGTTAAAAACAAGAGAAGCTATGAAGTTGAGGGAAACCCATGAAATATTACACTGTAATAAAATGAAGTGCTAATTTATCACTTACAGTGCTTGTATAGGGACTGCACTACTAGTGCTGATTTTCTAGTTCAAATTTAAACTATAAAATCAACACTCGTAGTGCAGTCACCATACAAGCACTGTAAGTGATAAATTAGCACTTCATTTTTACAGTGTATATACACAAGTTATTAGAATTGTAACTTTTATTCCAGCCGGTTCATATCAAAGTTGGTGTATAACTTATACTCACATGCTTCAGTATTATGAGTGATGATCAAACTAAGCTGAATTGTAAAATCAAAACCAAAATGATATTTACATGTCCGTTCTTTTTAGTTTTTTTGTTTTATGATACTTAGAATTATATATAAGATATGTGTGCTCGAAATAAATATATGGATTTCTTTGGTGCTGATGCTGTCATTTCGCTATTCCACACATCTCTACTTTTTCTCCATGATAGGTTGTTTTCGTGGGACCATATGAACATCATTCAAACCTATTGCCTTGGAAGGAAACAGGAGCAAAGGTATTTTCCTGTTTAGTTTTGTTTTTATTTTTCTTCTGTGACTCTCATCATCATCATCATCATCATCACCAGCGTCATTATTATCATCATTGTTATTATTATTACAATAACTATATAGATAATAATGATAATATAATATCTTATCATAAGGAGAGCTAACTGTATGTTATAGGGGGAGGGGGGGGGGTGTCGAACGATGGGCGAGGTCCCTTGTGTTTTTTAATTTTGTTATAATTACTGTATACCTTCGAGGGGGATCGTATAACTGGCTGATCCAGATTGAAACAATTTATTCGCAATGTAGCAAGAGCAATATCCCTTTTATTCGAAAATTATTTTTTGGCTTCAGTAATCAGTTTCCATCCATGCTTACGTTATTAGTCTTTTTTTTTCAAGGTTATAAGAATACGTGACAACAGCAGAGGTCTGATCGATATGGTTGCTCTGGAAGAGAGTTTGGAGGTAAGAGTATGATATTACCTTGTTTTCTAGAGAGTATACAATCAAGAAAATATTCAATCAGTTCCATTTTTCATGCAAGTTCTGAGTAAAAAACGATTGCTGCAAAACAAAGAAAATGTATGAAATTTAAAGATATCATACATTTAGAAATTCTATGTCCCGGCTTCAAATGATCAATCGTTTTTTAATACACTTTAATTCACATTGAACTTCCTTCGAACATAGGTGTGGAAAAATACTTTCTTTCCTTATATATTTTTTTTGTCTACAGAGGTATCAGAAGAAAAATCGCTTTCTCATTGGTTGCTTTTCAGCAGCGTCCAATGTGACAGGTATTATTTCCGATACTCACCAAGTGGCGGCGCTCTTGCACAAGTATGGTGCCTTGTCTTTCTGGGACTATGCTACTGCAGGTAAAGAAAATTCATGATTTGAAAAATAAGGCATAGGTTTTTTTTTCCGAAGGGGAGGGGGCAAACACATAAAGTGCCAAATATTATGTTATAGCGAGTAACTCGTTCAGTTCATGTTATATAGTTTAAAAAAAGTTTCGGCTATGAATTTTTATTTATTTTTATTCATTACAAATGATGAAAACATCAAGTGATTATTATTTATGATGTAGGCTATTGCATAGGCCTATCTAGGGAGGGGCATTGTGAAATAAACTTGTCTAGAAAGGCAATATTAAAGACCAATAAACAAATAAGAACATATACTAGTATAGTGATAAAGTCTGATGTGATGATCAACAAAAGAAGCGCCGAACAAAAGTGGAAGAGGCTAGATTTTTAACGAATCGTCAGACTTCGGAAAGGGGGGGGGGGGGATTTTAGAACTATCCGCTGACGTCATAAAGATTGGATGATCAATTATGTTGGCCTACTTTTTTTGGGGGGGGGGGGTGGTGGTTGTTGCCCTGGGCGCTGTCATTCCTAGATACACCTTATATTGTATTATTTCTTTCTTCCCAGGTCCATATCTTGCCATTGATATGAATCCAAGTTCAAATGGGTAAGACTGATTTCCAATTTGTTTAATTTATACTACATTTAATTTTTGGTAAAATTTGTAAGATTATACCTCCAATCGACTATTTTGTATTCATGTAATTGTACCTCAACAACAATATTTCAATACCCGATTGAGAAGTGCCTAGGTTAACTTCGGCATTCATATTCTATTAAATAGATATTTCACCTTACCTCATTTAAGTGAAAAGGGTCCGGTAACACAAAGGTTAGCGATTGATCGTACGCTTGTTTTTACGGTGATTGTACATTGTAGTCAATGCAATCAATCGCAGAAAAATGTTCTACAACCACTGTTAAGCTTTGTGCTACAGTCCCCTTGTTTAGATGATAAACAAAATGCATACATGATGCAAGTTCTTTGTTTCTTCTTTGTCTTTTTTGTTGTTGGGTGGAGGTTAAAACGGTTGGAATATCAACAATTGTCGCATCTGATGGTCCTTATTAGAATTACTTGTAACTTTTATTTCTTGTGACATATTTATAATAGATCTGATGATGATTTCAGCAAAGATGCCGTGTATCTATCCCCTCATAAGTTTGTTGGCGGTGTTGGAACACCAGGTAACGATGATGGTGATGAAGATAATGACAATGATGATGATATTGGTGATGAATATGATGATGGTGGTGATAATAATTTGGTAGTGATGATGACGGCGGTGGTGGTTGTGGTGACGATGATGATTGTGATGATGATGATGATGGTGATAATGATGATGTCAGTAATGATGATGATGATGGTGATGATAATGATGGTGATGATAATGATGATGATGGCGGTGTTGTCGATAAAGGAATTTACAAGATTTTGTGAATGTCATGAAGTTGGTGATGACGATGATGGTAATAATGATGTTGTTGATGATAGTATTGGTGATATTATTCTGCAATTAAAATTAATCTATTTTTTTGTTCATTTCTTTCATCTCTATCGCAGGAATTCTCATTGCAAAGAAAAAACTCTTCCTAAACAAAGTACCCACTTCTGTGGGCGGTGGAACTGTCCTATATGTGAGTCATATATTTTTTCACAGACAATGTTGGAAATACATTGATGATTTTTTTCGTAGTCAAATATAACAAACACCTCTTGTCTGGTGCACTGATGTATTTTATTTTCCGCATACATGTACAACAATTTTGTCTTTGCTTGTTAAGGCGCTGTCACACCTTGGCGTTTTAGACAGCGTATGCCCGACATATGAGGAATTTGGCGAATACGCTGGCGTACGTCGAATACGTTACGGGTAAGTTTTGCATACGTTAAGAGTACGCTAAAACACGCTGGTATACGTCGTCATACGGCGAGGTCGTCGAAAAATTTTGTGCAAGCACAAAATTTTTCGACGTATGCCAGCGTATGGCTCATACGTCCCGCATACGCGGGTCATAAGTTGTAGGCAAGTTAGGCGATCGTTGATACACGTTGACACACGTTACTCGTAAGTTACTCATAAGTCGATGTACGTCGAGATAATGTCCAGCGTACCCTAAAACTTACTTCTAACCTATGAGTAACGTGCTTTGAACGTATGTGTAACTTAACTCCAACGTATATTGACGTATGAAGACGTGCTCGGACGACCACAAAACTTACTGAACGTGTTTATAACTTACAGCTACCGTATAATGGCGTATTGACAACGTTTATAGGAATTGGTATATAAAGGTGGGGTTCACAGGCGTTTTCTTCGACATGGCGGTGGTGTTGATACGGTGATGTATCGTGCGGTTATGATTTGAATAGTCGAGCGGCAGCCTTTTTATAGGCCACGACACGTGTTCGTCAGCGATACGCTGCCGCGCGCTATGCGTAAGTAAGGCTATCGTAGGGCATAAGTTGTATACGCCAACAATCCGCTAAGCATTCGTTGGAATACGTTACTTATAAGTTAACGAAGCGTTCGATATAAGTTACTAATACGTTATGCATACGTCTAACTCGTTATGAATACACTAAGTATACGCCCAGAGTTGAATAAAAAACAACAAAGTTCAGCGTATGCCGACGTTTTAGAGAAATTTTGATACGTCGGGCATACGCTGTCTAAAAACGCCAAGGTGTGACAGCGCCTTTACGAAACAATGGAGTTTCAGTCAAAGAGTGTGTGTGTGTGTGTGTGTGTGTGAGAGAGAGAGAGGGGGGGGGGGTCATGAAAATGATATCACAACTTTAGAAAATAAAAACTTGCCTATGACTATTTTCCGTACAAAAAGTACAAAAATCAATTGAAAGGCTTTTGATTACATTCGTTCCATTGTAATTGTTTTGATAAGGATCTTTTAAAAGTTTATCATTTTTTTTAACAGGTGACCAATGAAACTCATCATTACATCCACAATATTGAAGAAAGAGAGGAAGGAGGGACGCCCGCTATTGTCGAATCTATTAGAGCTGGACTTACATTCAGACTCAAAGAGGTGAGTGTTTAAAATCCACAAATAATCAGACAGGGTACGCAGACAAAATTGGAATCATTTTGAAATCATAGATACTCGCTAGTAGTTTTTTATCTCCATAAATTTTGCAGCTACATTATATATTGTGAAGTGAACTTGAAACTGCCTTATTTATGGATAACTTTATCTGGATCCTTAAATTTCTAATAACTGAAACCTGAAAGTGTTTTGATCTGCGAATTTGACATTCTCATTTCCATTTGCTATGGACGTGATCAACATGTTAGCCTCTATTTGACCTTCTTTATAATATGTTGATAATGAAACCTAAAATTCATTTTGTTTTGATCATTCTTTGCAGTCAGTGAGCACAGAATACATAGAAAGGAGAGAGGAAGAACTGACCAAGTGAGTAGATTTCACTGCAATGATTGATTCATTAAGACCGTTTCTTCAAAATTTTTGTACATAAGTTATCAGATATGACATTTAGAAAAAAATTTATTGGCCGAGAAGCACAGTTCCTATCAAAATAAACTAAATCGACTAACATTTGTACTAAGACGTCCGTGACATTGATATTTACAATTTGCAGGTACATGCTCCCTTTTGCCTAAATTTGTAAATTTTAGCTTACAATCAAACATCCCCAGTTGTGTCCTCGCTTTCTGTACCCCCAACCCTCATTATGAAGACATTGATCCACCCTTGTATAACTCCTGTGTAACTCCAATCTAATACCGCATGTTGAATACTCACTTTTTGAGTAGTTTACATACTGGTACAAGCTTTGTTTTAGTTGGGCCTAACTCCCGGGCCTCACTATTTCACGAAAAAAAAGTATGGGAATCACAAAGTTCTTATGGTAATATACTTTTTGTATTGATTTCATATTCATAGACCGTTTTATGCGTTTATGTTGGCAACCTATTTGGTCGCAATTGTGACTATCCAATAATGTTTTCATAATAAACCGAAATGTATTGAAATTGATTTACTTGACTGTATTTGCTCGGTTAGGAATGACAAGGAATGACATCAACATGTACAAATAATTGAACAAAACGTTTGGTTCTATATCCCTACTAGGCTAGCCTTTGCCAAATGGAAAAAGAATCCGAACCTGTTGTTCCTGGGTAGTAGTCGGGCCAGTCGTCTTCCGATCTTCTCCTTCATGGTTGTTCATCCCAAGACTGGTAAAATGCTCCATCATAACTTTGTGGCTGTTCTCTTGAATGATCTCTATGGTATCCAGGCGAGAGGTGGCTGTGCGTGTGCTGGTCCCTATGCACAGGTAGGAAATTATCTCCGGAATGAAGTAGGGGTCCTACCATCGGTTAGGGGTTGGGGTGGGAAGGTGGTAGTGATGCGGCGTTAGGGGTGGTAGGATGTTGGTCTTATAGGTGTTTTACTATTTTTGGAGACTGTACCTTCAAGGCACAATGGACATCATGCAATAATCCCTTTTCGCATTCTGGACCATTACTGCATTCCCACCCCCAAATTTTTATATACTATATATTAGTTTTTTAAATTGTCCGAGGGGGGATGATCTTACCCAAACCATAACAAGATGGTATTTTTACGTTTTTTACACTTTTTTGAAAGAAGTGAGTGCCGGACCCGCTGGGTTGATGGGGACACTTTTTCGTGACATGGATAACCTTCAATCGGAAGTAAAGACAGTTTTTCCTGGCAAATTTTAGCTCACCAAAAAGGTTCCCGTTTTAGTAAATCCCGAATCCGCCCCAGATGTCTATTTTGCAGTATTGACTGCATGAGGAGCTAGTAAATGATCTTGGCAGATTTTCATTGTAAACAATCAACTCTATGTCAATTACCCTTATGCTAACAAACAATGTGTTCCCAGTGTTTGTTTCTTTCATGTATATATATTTCATTTATTAGTCCCATAAGTAAACATGTATTTTTTTTATTTCAGGACTTACTTGGAATAAATGAAGACCTCGCAGAGAGATTCGTATTCTTTTTGACAGATGAAAGGTTAGTGATTATAGTCCAGACTATTATCTTAAAAGGCCTGTAATTTCATATAAGTCAATAACGAATATTGTTATCTTTTGACCTTTGTACAAATTTCTACTTGATGTTCGTGGAATAGAATGCCGTTTTTATCTTTTTTTTTTTAGAGAGTAAGCAGTGATGATCCAACATTGAAGGGTATTTGAATTTTCAAAACACAAATAAAAGTGCTACTAAAGTTATGAATAAGAATTATTTTTTTAATGGTTACTTGCACTTATATGTTGATGTAGAGTATGGCTGCGCTTTCATGGCAATATTTATTTATTTGCATGTATGTTTGTTCATTTGTCCGCCGTTTTATTGTGTAAATCAAAGACCTATATTATAAGGTCTTTGATTTACACAATAAAACGGCGGACAAATGAACAAACATACATGCAAATAAACAAAATAACCATAGAAGCATTCAATCGAATAGAAAAGCAGTGTTAACAAAAGATAGAGAGTTCAATAAAAATGTCCATCCCGATGCCGCACTGGGAGCACATTTTAATTGTTTAACTTTGTACATTTGATCTTGGAACACGCTTCTTTAGATCAGGAAGGTGGCAATGCTAAATGTGCTAAGTTGAACTTTTAAGAGTGTTTATGAATTGTGTTATATTTTTCTTTTAAGCTTTGGTAAGTAATATTACAAAAAAGAAGTCAAAAGTGCAAAGAAAGGAATATTGTTTGCCATATTGTATACTCGAAAGTCGTTTACTGAATAATTTGATTTATTTGTGTATTCTTCATTTTAACAGCAAAGAAATGAACGAAAAGAAGGGGCGAAGAAATCAGAAGAGAGACAAAGATACTACAGCTGCATACAAGAAAATGAAGAAGACAAAAGCACCACTAGAAATCATGAAGTAAGAATACACCTTGACCTTATTTTTTTTAAATCCTACTTCCTTGATGTTTTTTCCCATTTATAGTTTACACATTTCATTTATAAATCAAAGTTGGATTTCAAAATCTTGAAAGCCTTTTCTTTATTTGTGTTAATTTAGTTTATTTTGATCAGCTCTGTTCAAGCGTCTGTTCACTTGTGATTATCAACTTGCCTCAGAGTGTAAGCGAATAAACAACTACGATATCAGAACAGAGTAAATGTGTTGCCATCATAAAGGAAATATCGCTACTCGTTATGAATATCGAATTCGGGTAACGGTAAACGTTCTGTATATTGGTAATGATCAGGTCAGTATATACACTTTCTCAATTATTTGCCCTCATATTTATTTTCCTTTCCAAATAGACCTGGATTCGTCAGGCTTAATCTTCCATTCTTCTTTTCTGATAACGTTATCAGTTATGTTCTTGAAGCAGTCGATGACATCGGAACGAATGGCTGGAAAATGCTATCTCAGGTAGGCTTACACAAAGGTATTTTCTTATTGTGTATTACTTTATTCACATTCAATTGAAAGAGTAAATAGGAAAGGAAGGAAGGAAGGAAGGAAGGAAAGAAAAGAAAGAAAGAAGGTGACGGTAAGAAAGAAGAAGAAGAAGAAGCGAAGGAAGAGGAGAAGGAGACGAAGAGGAAGAAAAGGAGAAAGGAGGAAGAGGGAAAGGGGAAGTGGAAAGAGATGGTCGAACTGCTTCTTTTTACTTGTGACTACAGTTTTGAAATTCAAGTTTTGGTGTAAACTATTTTGTTTACAAAGACTGTAAATGCGATAAAAGCGGTACACGAATCAAAGTACTTTAATTAAACCCACCCATTAACTGTTTGACAAGGGAGTCCGACGCTTATCATAAAATTTGATTCTAAGTGCTTTTTGTGTTTTCTTATGTGTTGAGAGCTTCCCTCACTCTGATTTTCTTCACTGTGTAACTTTATTTCTCAGTATAAAGTAGACCCTTTTACATCAGAGTGGCAGTATGTCGGCACTGTGAAAGAAGAATCCAAACCCAGTATACCAGCCGCGGGGGATAGCTTGTTAAAAGCTACCTTTATCGAGGGCAAGTTCAACGCCCCTCCCAGCCCCTATGTGAGCCACAAGATGAAGGAAAATGGGTCACAGTACACGGTGAGTAAATACCAGAAAATGTTTCTTTCAATGGTGATTCGTCAATTCGTTTCCCTGTTATTACAGAAGCTAAATTGTCATTACTTGAAATTTGTTGATTAATTCAACTCTGTTCTGTTGAAAAACCGCATGGATAAATCTATATTTGTGTGAACCCGTTCCATTAATCATTGCAACGGGTACCACCCGCTTCTACTATGTCCTATTCCAGGCAAAGAGGAGACATATCTATAATTTGAAATAAAGTTATAGTTTGTTTATATTCTATTAAAACCAATGTTCGTTCTTGATATACTACATGTAGTTGTATATGTACAGTCCTGGTCGGGAACAGACCAATGATTTCATGATTAGGGCGGTGTGGTACAAAAAGTGTAGCCATTTTGGTTGCAATTTTTACGCAAAAAGAAAGACTATCCCTTGCAAAAAAAAAATATTCTCAATGTCAGTTATGTGTATGCCCCTGAATCTGCACCCGGTCAAATACACTGAGATCCCAGAATATAGCAGTTGATACTATAAAATAGCCATCTGTCCATTTGTCGATTGTTCCCATAATCTTTCAGCCTAATATTTGCATCAGTGGATGAAAAATTGTGAAAAAGAGATATTTTGTAATTACGCATTTTTAAATTAGTAATTATTTTTTAATATATATTAAGTGAAAAGTTTTTATTACAATAGAACTGTGAAATGAGCATTTCAAATCATGTGAAATATTTGTGAAAGTACATGTAGATCAAATTCATATAAAAACATCCCTTTACAAGTGTTTTGAACTAAATAGAACATTATATCAGAATGAAGCCAATTAAACTATCGAAATCCCTTCCCGGTTTCTTTCAGACATACCTTCAGCAAAGTAATAAACTGATGAGAGAGGCAGGCCATCAATGTCAGGTTAGTATACCACAAATATTAATATTCTTAATGATGAGATGCCTTTCTAATAGGTTTAGTAAAAAGTAATGGTAGTAACATCAACATGTAAAGTCTCAGTTTTCGTAGGTTTGCGTGATTCACTCGAATAGTAGACAAAGATATAAATGAAATTATGGGGATCAAATCGCCCGATGAAAACGCTAGATATTGTGCCCGCTTCCATCTCCTCATACCTATCAAAGCATCCAATCTCGTACGAGAATGGCGCTCCTGTACCGTTGATTGATTTTGCATCTCCTGAAAACAGTACCTCAAGGCCCGATCCCACTGCACTTACCGATAAAAAGATGATGTAAAACGTAAAAAAAAAAAAAAAAATTGCCATCAGTCGGAAAACGTTGTGAATCCGTTCATTGTATACGTGTTTCGTACGCCCTTTCCATCGAGCATCCGTCCACTGTGAATTCTTCAGCGCAAAAAGTTTTGAGCTGCACAAAACTTATAACAGAAAGCATGAACTTCCCACCGTGAAAGGTGTAATTCCTCTACGTGCATGAAAAACACACGTTCTGTCAGTTATCATCCGTTACACGTTCGCTTTATCCTATTTGCATCCTCTGGGCATTACAGCCTCGCAACTCACATCCACTGCAGCTGAAAACGTAAAGAGGAAAGAAAGATGAGGTACATGGAACGTTTATACTTCGTTAGTAGCACGGAAATAGAAAGGATGTAAGCGTATGCATCTCGTATATAAAGTATTCAAACCCCCGGTAACCCCACTTCCATTCGCTTTTAACCTCTACAGGCTTCCGATAAACATTCATGTAACATCGCCGCTATACTACCCACATCACTTTTACCGCTCTGTTTTCGCAAATTTTCGCCACTTTTGTCTCTTTCTGGAGAGGATAAAAACGGATGGACTTACCCCCGAATCTATGCATACATTTTGTGTCCATCGGACAGTGGGACCAGCCCCCCCCCCCGGGGGGGGCACTCGACCAAAAAAGTGGTGGGGGTGTGCCGCGGGCGACACAAAAAAAACGGGGGCCTTGGAGCGGGCTTATTGTAAAAAGGTGGGTCCTCGGAACGGGCTTCGGAACGACAAATGTTTGTGAAAACGGGGGTCCTTGGAACGGATCGCCAGCGTGTGAGTGCGTATGCATCCCTATGGAACGGTCATGTGTGCATGATGCAGCTAGCGCCGCCTCCGCCGGGGGAGCTCTGCGGCCGCTTTTCACCAAAATTGCGGCTCATTCAATGCGATCGGAGCGGCGTAACGAAAAATATGCGAAGCTTTTGAGCGGATTTCTCTCTTCTTTTTTTCTCATAAGAAGAAAATGCTATGCCTTGGAGCGGCTTTCTTTGTTCTTTTTCTCAACAAGGCAAAAATGCTATGCCTTGGAACGGAAATTTGAGTGTGAAAATGGGGGTCCCCTCCGCGGCACATACCCACTATGCATTATATACTGAGTGCCCCCCCCCCCGGACCAGCCCTTAATTGGGCTACCAGGCCTTAGACACTGCACTGTTATTGCCTCCCCCTCTCTGAAGTTCATAGAGAATAAGAATATTTCATTTCCAAGATTTGTTTTTAGTGTTTGATTCATTTTTTAAAAGAAAGAATCAAAGTCTGTTTCCCTTTTTTTATGTTTTGACGTTATACCTTTTGAGAAATAAAATGAGATTATATTATTTTGTTTAGATTTATCATGAAAAGTAAACAAAAGATTATTATCTGAAACCATAATTTTTTGTGTCACTTCATATTTTTTTTTACCCAGTTCCCCCCTGAAGTAATGACAGATACCGTTGGACCATGCATAGGTGACCCGGATCTGATCTGGTTTATGCGTCCCTTCGAAGCCGTCTACCATATCCGGTTCCCCGAGGCTGATCCTATGGACCCTATTCCAAACCTTACCGAAGGAGACGGTTCGGCAGGAGCAGCAAATGGAACCATCACTTCTGATCCACGCTCGAAGCTTACGCGTGCTCCATTCAAACCAAAACGTTACACCAAGAGGAGTTTGTCACGACGGTTCTCATTTAAGAAACCTCAACAGAAAGGGAAGCATAAGAAAGATTCCGCTGGCAAATGTTCGATTATGTGAAGTACTTTAGTTACCACTTTCACTTTGACTATACTCTGAACGTATCATTTGGCATGCCTTATCACATGACTATTTGATTTCGAATCCTGATATTAAAATACATATGCAGTTTTTTACGCCATGATACTTTTATTTTTTAACAGACTATTATTTGTCCTTTATCTTAATGATAAAGACAGAGATATTATATGGGGTCTTCACTTGCACATGATTTGCATTTCACCTGACCGAGTCATGCAGTGCCTAGGAGTGTGTTATAAATCATTGAATTATGGGAATTTGGAGCTAAACATATACTATAGTTCTTCTAACCCCAAAATAACCCAAAATACATCATGTTGAATAAATAAAGGATCGATCTTTTGTACATTAAAATGTATTTGTTATCTCATGTATATTGTTATATTTTTTTTCTGAAAGCTTGCCGGATAAAAAGAATATTGGTGATTACCAAATTAATGTAGGCATAATCATTTTTATAGGATGTGATTAAAAGTACTTTCTTGTCTATATAACCAACTTTATGTCTTTCCTTTGCAAGTAGGCCCTACTAATTTTTACTGAAAAAATTGACCTTTTAAAAATATATTCATCGCTGATCTTTTTGATAGGTTCTGTATTTTTTTAACATTCTAAATATCGAATTGGCTCAAGACAGTATAGGTCTATATACGTTGTCAAAGGAGGCGATAAGTCGACGGTAGGCCATAAATAAGTTACAAATGTACAATATATATATTTTATTCTCGAATATGATGAAAATGTGTAATGGTTATTGATATTTCTGTGAATATCCTGTTATTGTTCCTTCACTCATTTTATGCTTTGATTATTTTCATAATGAATGATTGTAAGTTAAATACTTTTAAATGGGTTAGAAAACGTGATCTTGAAGAAAAGTCTTAATCTAACTCTTTACTAAAATTTGCAAAATACAGCTATATTGTGTTCCTGTATATTATTTTTGTTGACGAGATTAGAATTTAATCACAAATCCAGATTTTAACTCTCTTTCAATTGCTTGCCAATGAAAAACTGAGACTTGTGCACCGATCATATATCACCAGACCGCAGGCAGCGACTATTAACGATTGCATAAGCAAACTGCCCTTTCTATATGATTTGAAAGTGTACCGTCAAACAGGGATATGCCAATCTGTAAAGAAATACATAGTTAAGACAATGCAAGCCCGTACATGCGTTTTAGGACGTTCACTTTGTCATGATTATAATTACTAGGTTTTTATATTACAAAAACGCAGACCATTTGAGTTTCGTTGGCAGAATGTTTATATGTAGACGAGTGTGTGTGTATCATTATTATTCTGCAATTATTTACATTACGGGGTTTTTGTTGACATTTTAATCCTGACAAAAATAATTGAATTATTATTGCTGAATGTTCTTTGATCTCTCACATTATTGTAGGCTTATTCAATTTACAACTTATCGATAGAAATTTATGTATGTATTCAATTGAAACCTGAAATAGACTTATTAAATTTAAATAGCTAATGATTATCGATGTCGAATTAACACGGATTGCTTTTAAAGCTTAACCCTAACTAGACAGGGGGCATACCAGGCCCCTCGACACTTCATGCGATCAGTCCATATCGTGAGAAGATTTCGCCTCGACGTTTCCTCTGGTGTTTCCCCGACTTTATTCTTTCATGCCCCGCACAACTACTGATAAAAATCAATTGATTACACGTTTCTTTTGAGTAAATCTTTCATAAAACAAACAAAAAAAGTAGAAAAAAAGAAAAACCATCAGATGCAATAATCACATTTTGATATCGAAAATTTTCGTAGTACGTGCGTTTTCTAAGAGTATAAGGACTCTATACATTGATGTGGAAGAGGTTCATCGTGGTGAAAAATTGTGTAGACGAACTAACCAGTTGTCTCACTACGTTTGATACATCTCGAGACAACTGGTTATTTCTTCTACTCGACTCACTACATTATTATAATTTCCAACATTATGTCCTAATTTAGAGCATTCCAATTTCACCATTTTTTTTAAAGCATACAAAAAAAATGAAATGACTCCATTTATTCTTCTCGAAAAGGAACTTACAGTTCCATAGATTATGCCAAGGGCGACTATAGTGTCAATTTTCGGCGCGATCGCTTGCCAAAATCACACCCCTCTCGTCTGTACGAGAATGCTGTATAAGAGTCTAGGTGCTTAACTAAAATGGACAAACCATTATTTTTAATTGGGTAATTATATTGAAGAAGCAATTATAGATAACATGAGATCTCACGTGCATTATGTACTTCTGATTTCATCCTGGTGGGTGTTTCATAGAGCTGTTCGTAAGATAAGAGCGACTTAAAGAACGACTGGTTATCCTTGTGGTAAATGATATAATTAATTGGCGATGGTTTACCGCGTAAGAAAGGATCACCAGTCGTTTTTAAAGTCGCTCCTAACTTACGAATAGCTTTATGAAACGACCCCCTGGTAGTACTTTACTTTTTAATGAATTACACCAATCAATTGTTTATACTACATAGCACATGCAAAACAAATATTTTTTTATTGTTGTTATATACTCAACCATGAGCGAAATGTTAGTTAACCTAGTTATTTACTTTATTATACCCCATAACAGTTCGTTGCGGAAGGTGCTGCAACGTGGCCTTAGTATACATTATCCCGACTTATATTTTTCTATGAAATTTCATGCTATGGTTTGAATGTATGTCATGTTTATATTTTGTGAAATAATTCAATTTTGATAATAAATGTAAATAATGTTTTGTCTATGGAATGAATATTTTGGTCATGAAATTAAAGGATATGAATTTAGAAGTTTCATGTCAACAACTTCCATTTTGTCATGAGTTTTTAAACGTCAAGTCCACCTCAGAAAAATGTTGATTTGAATCAATAGAGAAAAATCAGACAAGCACAATGCTGAAAATTTCATCAAAATCGGATGTAAAATAAGAAAGTTATGACATTTGAAAGTGTCGCTTATTTTTTAACAAAATAGTTATATGAACGAGTCAGTTACATCCAAATTAGAGAGTCGATGATGTCACTCACTACTTTTTTTGTTTTTTTATTGTTTGAATTATACAATATTTAAAGTTTTACGAATTTGACGATTAGGACCTCCTTGCCTGAAGCACAACATGTTAAAATAATGGCATTCAACGTATTCAGGGAGGAATGAAACTTCATTTCACATGACAATGACGAGTAAATCAAAATGTTCATATTTCATATAATAAAATACAAAAGAAATAGTGAGTGATGTCATCAGTTCCTCATTTGCATACCGACCGAGATGTGCATATAACTGTTTTGTGAAATGAAGCGAAACTTTAAAATGCCATAACTTTCTTATTTTACATCCGATTTTGATGAAATTTTTCAGTGTTATGCTTGTTGAATTTTCTCTTTTTATTCAAATCAAGTTTTTGTTGGGGTGGACTTCTCCTTTATAAGGTATGCACCATATACCCAGGGGGAGGGAGCTGGAAGTTTGGGTTGATGCATTTTTTCCTTACTCCATTCAAACAAGTTTTTTTTTGCACCTTTCAGATGTGGACAAAGTTTTTTTTTTTAATCTGATGGTGAGTCAATTTTTTTTTGCTCAAGTTTTTTTTTGGAAAAAACTTCCAGCCCCCCTGGATATCTAATAGGGAGTCACTAAATCCTCATTGTTTTAATGTTTATTATCAACACTGCGTAATTCAGGTTTTTGTTTAAAAAGCAGTTTAGTCCTATTCGGATATTTCCTGCATTATTCTCGCAGTCTAGTTTAATGTTCTTGTCGTGAGCTAACCCTGAATGTAGAAAATCTTTGAAAGAAAGAGACATATTTTACCTACTATTGTCATGTATATGTGTGTCACATGCGTTGCTGGTGAGTGTCCACTATATGTGTACACTATTGGTTAGGAGATACGTACGTGTGCAAAGTGGCGGCACCTGGATTTTTAAACGGGGGGGGGCGGGGGGGGGGGGAGGGGCAAATGGGGGACAAAATTATATTTTTCAGAGGGCAAAGGTGGTCACAATTTTTTTTTGGCCTTTTGAAAAAAAAAATCGAGCGCGAATTAAATTAAATTTTATATAAACCCTACTGACTCGAAAACGAACCTATTAAAGACTGTTTGCAGCGATCGTGAAGATGACATTTCATTACATGAATAATCCGTGCTATTTTTTTTCAGAACTTTTTCGTAATTATGAACATGCATATGGATGCGTATCTAGGTAAAACGAATACTAGGAATAAAAAGTCGAATCACGAGGAGAATAGTTTGTGCTTTTTGACTTGAACACTGGATTTAAGTCCCATGTTCCCCTATTGAACAGATCATTACTTTATATCAATCAACAGCCACTGCGAACGAAATTTTGAATCTTATTTAATGACCTTAACAATGATATTATTGACTAATATTGTTGGAAACTGACAGTAACTGGATGAGAATATTTCAAAATTTGAAAAGTGAAAAATGCTGTTTTTGAGCATTAACAGCTTGGGGAGGATTCTCATGACAGCATTAACTATACATTTTTTCAGCTTTCTATTTTTTATTTCATTTTTGGGGGGCACGATGTTGAGCAACGATCCAGACTAGGGGTGGGAGCAAATGTCCCTGGCCCTCCTTGGCCGCCACTGCGTGTGCATGTAAACCTTTTCAGCCAATTTCTTAGCCCTCCAAGGCCTTTTATTGAATCAAATAATATCAAAAGCAAACGTTATTACACAATCAATAAATGAACTAAACAATAATAATACTTAAACTCTCTCTTTTTTTCTTTGCATACGTAAACACTTTTTTTTTACTATTTAACTTTTGAAAAAATAAATGCCGTTTGATTATACATACCAAACAATTCAATGTATCATTTCTTTTCTCATCAAAACCATTCATTACATTTTTCAAACTAAACTTAACATGTGCCTGAGAACATTCATTAATCCAATTTTCTTCAAAATTTCTTTAAAAATCCTACTTTGGCAATCAGAAAATATAATGAACCATATGGAAGAAGGAGGTATAGCCTTTGATTTGTACCTGGTTGTAAATTTTGATCAGTCACGCATTTATGATTATGAATGCATATTTTCAGACCTTGTGATCAATGCTTCAATGATCATTACTCATCCCCCACCAAAAAAATGAGATGATTATGCTTTCATCGGATATGCAGCTCTAAAGTATTTAATCGGTATTACGTATTTTGCAAACGATTACAGACGAACCATATCCGACTGCTGTTGCCTTTTGTAATTGAGTGTAAATACATTAATTTTACATATTTCATTTTCTGTCAAAATGAGTAGTAAAATAGAAAAAAAAGAAAGAAGGGCCTATGTTTTGCACCTTGTACAAAAAATTGCAACAGTGCATTTGAAGGCCTTTTATGGTTACTGAAGCGTAGCACGCAACGCTTCACTGATCATGACATCTTTCATGTTTTTCCTCAGAGATGAGATGGTAAATGCTTTCATTTGATATAGGATTCCTAATATTACAGTAGGTATTACGGATTTCGCAAATGATATTAAACAAATGGATGTCTGACTGCTGTTGGCTCATTGACTTTTGTACAGGGGCGTAATCAGATTCATCTTTCATTTCATTTCCTGTCAAAATGGATAAAACAGATGAAAAAGATCTGAATTTTATATGAAATGGAAGCATAATTATCATACTATTTTTCAGAAAAAATAAGAAATAAGTCCTGAGCATTGCACATAAAACGCTAAGACATCATGGACCTGACATTTGGAATGCATTGCCAGATTCACTCAAGCTGACAAGATTTTATTCCTTTAAACGAACTATAAAAGAATTGCAATTAAACCAATACCTAACAAATTAAAAAAAGAAAATCATTACCATTGTTATTATTATTTTAATTAGACATTGACTTTTATCTAAAACATGTATAAATTAAAAATCAAACAACAAAACGTGTTATTTTCTAACATTCCATGCGAAGGACCAAGCATCTCCCATCCCCCCCTCCCAGTCCCTCATGCACCTGCACGTTTAATGACAGTAGACATTAATTATTTTGGCTATTTTCCAGGGCTGTTACGTTTTCAAGCTTTGCTTTTGTGACGACCCTTGCAACCGTCCTATTTATTAATACCACTTAATGATTTTCATTTATGTAAGATATGTTTGAGGATATATATAAAAAAAATTATTGTTCATTATCTTGATGTCAAGTTTCAGATATGTATTTTCTTGTCCAGAATGTTGTTATGAAAAATGTTGCAAAAACCAATAAATGAAATGAAATGAAATAAAAGATGTGCGAGTAATGCTTCAATGATCACAGAAAGGTATATAATATGCACTATCAAACTTGATGAATTGAAATCATTCATGTATGACTGATAACAATTTGCAACTATATAGGTGAAAAACTGAAGAAAAAAAAACAATGGCTGTACTTTCATCATTAGATGTTATGAAAGCCAGGTTTCAAGTTTTTGAATCCCACCATAGTTCATCCATTTTTGTGTTTTTTTAATGTGCAGTGTATAATACTACAAATACTTCCAGTGTACACTATATAAAAATACATAGAGAGAGAGAGAGAGGGGTATTGAAAAGAAAAGAACGGGATACAGATGAGCTCGAAAGAGAGGGTTAGGAGGAGAGGGAGAAGGTGTTGCGATCGAAAAGAGAGATATAAAGAGAGGGTTAGGAGGAGAGGGAGAAGGGGTTACGATCGAAAAAAATTGAGAGATAAAGGGAGGGGGTGGTCGAAGAGAACTTATGAAAAGAAAAAAATCTATGAAGCATTGATAACATTTTATTGTGCCAGCTATGCAGGTTAAATACCTAAGGCATTTATAGACACATTCTGACTGTGTCACAATAGCAAGAGCAAAATAAACATTTTCAAGTGTTTAAGAATCTGCGGAGTATCGGAAATCCCCTTTCTCCAGTTGGATAAAGTCATTTTCTCCTATTAATGTTTAGAATGAGGCAATATACTCAATAGGGCAGGATGTCAATAATTCAGCAATGAAAGTACTTCAGCAGGGGATAAAATGATTAAAGGATTATGAAAAAAATGGCGGATAAAACCAAAACTTTCATACAGAGAGGGACTATTTTGTTTGCTTTGTTTCGATTAGAATGTGCCCAGATCAATTGTTAAAACGTATTATTATACACAGGCCAACATATCGACCAGTGGCGTAGCTAGGATTTTTTCCGGGGGGGGGGGGGCACTGGGGGTCCTTGCTTTTTATGGGGGGAAACCATTTTGTCTCTGTGTGTATGTGTCACAGGGGCGGATTCAGCTTTCGCCAATAGGGGGTGGGCCCCGAAATTATTTCCCTTGATCGGCCGCTCAAAGTTGATTTTTGTTTGTTCACACAGTCACTTCTAAGCTTTATTCTTATAAAACAACATGAATATGAAATAATCTCATAAGCCCTATATAAAATGTGCGAGCGCGAAGCCCGAGCTAATTTTTTCTTTGAACTTTCATGTATTTTGTCCTGAAAATTTAACATTCTGGGCAATGTTTGTGATCCTGAACAAGATGCATAACGAGATAATTACCGCGAACGTCAAGCGCGAGCAGAAATTTCTAGTAAACGTTCTGGTCTGATCGAAAAGGGACCTGTCATCCTGAGCACATTCTGCAATCTTGAAAGAAATAGGTATGTAACAATTGATGCGAGAGCGAAGCGCGAGCGGAAGACATGTTTTGTAAATCATGAATATAATCGGTAATTAGGTATCTTCCTACATTTTTAATGTGATTGTGAAGTGCGAGCAGGAAATTATTGATATTCTGATCTAAAACTGGATGATTGAAGCACGTTTTTGATAAATAACAAGCTGCCCATATCAATAAACATGCGTGTACCTGTTGTAAATTTAGACCTAGAACATGGGCATTCTGTATACATTTTATTTTAATCATGAAGATCAGTAATGCAAGCTCGAAGCGCGAGCTGAAAACATTTATATTCCGATCTGTAAAAAGGGTCAATTTAAGCACTATTTCAAGCAATGTGTAGGAAAATTGTGAAGTGCATGTGGATCAGACTAAGTAACTGATGCGAGCGCGAAGCGGGAGCTGATATTTTATTATTATTATTATTTTGACGTATAGGACCGGGGCATTCTAAGGACATTAGGTTACCATACGAAAATGACGATTATCTTCCTATTATAATTAAGCGCGAGATGAAACTTGTTGATATTTCATTCTGAAAAAAGGCCAATTCGGTTATTAGGAATTCATGAAAATGTTATTTTCTTATTTATTAATCTACTATGCTTAATGAGAGCGTGGAATTTGTTGATATTATTAAGGCTTGAAAGTCGGACATTTTAAGCATTTGGTAATTTTACAGAGCACTTAAAAACAATCTGTAAATAAAAAAAATGAAAGCTCAATTTCCGAGCTGAAATATGTTTCGTATATTGACTTCAAAACTTGAATATTAAGCTCTATATCAGCCTTTTGAGCAAGATATGAATCTCATAGCACAGGCAATGCGAGCGCGAAGCGCAACCGAAAATTTCATTTAGTGACATGAAATATTCTTTCGCAAGTCATCTCCTCACCTTATTTTATTCACTCGTCTTCCTCCTCATATTTTCCTCTTCCTTTTCCCCCTTTTTTCTTTCTTTCTCCTCCCTTTTTTTTGCTCCGGGGGCACCTGGGGGCTCACTAAATCTCAGGGGGCGCGTGCCCCGGCCCCCCGTAGCTAAGCCCCTGATACCGACATAAGGTTGAAACGCTACCTTTATTTCTTGTATGACTCTCTTAACGACGCTTTGCCCCGCCCATGCCTGAAATATTGAACCAATGAAAGGCATCACTGACATGTTCAGATGGGTGGAAGTGCGCTTCAGAGGGCTCCATGGCTATTCATAAAAGGTAAATGAAAAACTCATTCTCGCAAATGGAAACAATTCGATTGCCAATACGAGACGTTCTCTTGTAACAATGGTAGTATTGTTTTTGGACCTGCTTCAGTGAAAATAATCCCAAATTGAAATGGCACAGAAAGAGATAAGTAAGTATGAAATATTCTTTGAAAGATGATCATATAAATGCAGTTTTTTATTGACGACATTCTGGTATGCATCAACTTTAAGTATAGAAAGTTTAACAAGTAAATTGTTTATTCTTTCTCATCATTATTCGTGATTATATTATAAGAATTATATTTATTGAATAGCTTGAGCTGTGTTTCTTTCAAAAGGTAGCATAGATAATATTATAAAATTGTTTAGGTCAAAGAGACAACAACGTATTTCCCAAGTTTGAGAAATATGTATTTTTATGCCCTCATCATTTGGAGTACTAGTTTTCAAAGATTCATTGTTTATTTAGTATTTCGTGATATTTTTCACCCTCAAACGATGTTGAATTTTTTATTAAAGAACAAGAATCGAAACACGAACAGTTGTTTGGTGTTAGTTTACTGTTAGCTCTGGTCTGGGTATTCAATTCCCTTGTATTAAATGAAATAATATAACATGCCATTGTCGTGATTCTAGTGCAACGATAACGGATGCTAATAACCTAATTTTACATCTAAGATAATATTTCATTTTGTAAATACAAAGTTTCATCGGTCTGTGTGTGGGGGGGGGGGGGGGGGGGCTAAAGTAAGAGTCATGTCTAAAAATACAGAAATTTTAGTTGCAATTCCTAAAAGCTGTTTTGAAGAAGCTCATCCAGGAAATAAGCATTTATTTATTTATTGTTTGGTTAATAAATTTGTACATTTTGTTTAAAAGGCAGATGCATGAAAAATGGACGATTGGAAACCAAAAACGGACTTAAAAGAACGAATGCAAAAACTTAACATGTTAGATAACTTTATATAAGAAATACAAATAAGAAAGCAAAGAATTTAATGAATAAGTGCATAAACTAAGCATGTGTGATGGTGAATGATTAAAAAAAATAAATCATAAAGAAAAAATATTTATCTAAAAAAAAGAACATTCCTTTATAGATAAAACTGTATTGCTTATTAAAGATAATAGGGGGCCCATGGCCGTCCCCAGCAGGGCCAGAGCAGTTGCCCCCTCCCCCAGAAAATTCGAAGAACATTTTATTGAAAATTTTCACAAAGTCTCCAAAAGAGAAAAAAAAATCATTTAATTTCACTTATAAAAAAAATGAAAAGCGTAAAATTAACAAGCTCGGTCGCTTCGCTCCTCGCTTTCGAATTTCTTTTTTTTTACGCGTCCTGCCCACCAAGAAAAAAAATCTGCGTACGGCCTTGGGGGAGGGAGCCAAATCAATCAAAATAATGATATCGGACATAGACCTTATCCGTTAAGTCCCGGATTATAGTGTTGTTTTATGAATAATTGATTTTGAAACAGAAGTTTGATAGTACGATGTTAAAAATGAGTTTACCAAATATTCTATGGATTTTTTTCAAAGATCACAAAATTGAAAATATATGATATGCATCAAAACGAAACTTTACATCGAATATTCACAGAATAAAAAAAAAATGTGATCACAACATAACTCCAATAACCAATAACCCCCTTTCGTTTAAAAGCTCTGTTATGTAATCAATATGAGGGCAAACATGCGTCTTATACCGTGAAAGGTAGTCTCTTTCTCTTAGTATCGATTAAATAGAAAATGTTTCCCAACAAAGAGTAATCTATTTATCAACAAGCCTACCTCCATCAACTTTATACAATGCCTGTCTTTCGATATAAACGATATAGTTTGTACTAGAAGATCGATGATAATTTTAAAATCGATCTGTTTGAAGTAACTAAATTCACATCTTAGATGGCTCGATATTACGGATAAGAGATTCAGTAATTTACATTCGATTTGTCAACGAGATAACATCAATGTTTAGGGCTTATTGTTTACATATTGTCCCATTCTACGGTAGTTTGTTTATGATTACCCAGTCAAGTATATATAATGCACATCTTATTGATTGTATGGATCTATTATAGAATGGGGGAGACTATTTACGGTTACATCATTTATTCCTGCCATCGTCATTTTGAATGTCTTAGAAGCTCTCTGGAAATGTTGGTTATTATTTGATCAGATCGAATGGTGTTCCATAAAGATAGTTGCAAGATGAAGGATGCATGGCTCTCCGAACGAGCGCAAAATACGACACCAAAAATAAATCAACAAACTTCATATTTAAATACATGATTACATTTCATTTCATCTTCGTTAATAAAAATAAGCACAGTATGCTTTTTCAGAGGTCCTGGCTCATTCATATTATATGTATTTTTTACTTTATAAATTCGTTATTGTTTTATTTTGGCAAATAATTTGAATTAAATTGAATAAAATCATTTTTTTTAATTGTACCTGCAGATCGACCAAATAACAGTTGAAATGTATTTTGGATGAAAAATTTTTGTTGACAAGAATTAATACTGTAGCCTATGCAAAATAATTTTTTGTCTTCTTTTCGTCGCTTAAAGAATCATCCCAAATATGCATTGATAACGGATAAAAAAATAAAAAAAACATTAGATGAAATGAAATCAAATAAATTATATAAAAACATTCGAATGAAATTAAGAGAAATGAAATGATAAGTGATAAGTATGTTAGGACTATCAAAAATATTTAGTGGAGAATAAGTCAATTGGGAGTGGGACAACATTAAATCCCGAATTACGAGAAACTATTTTAAGTTATACAAGTTTTATGTTGGATGACATCTTTGGATCGTAGGCTCAGTATACCATATAAAAATGGTAAATTGCCAATTCGCTTAATGCCAACTCGTACACTTACCACATGGTCTACCTGCATTTAATCTAATGCCATTCCGTCCATCAACATTTTGGTCTAACATCCATTTTGTCCAATAATCACTTCGTCTAATCACCAATTCGTCTATGACCATTTCGTCTAATAACCAGTTGGCCTAATACCCATCTTCTTTTCATTCAATTTGCTCAATTTAACACTTAGTCCAATTAGACCAAATGGTAAATGGACTAAATGGCTATTAGACCAACTGGTTATTAGACAGAATGGCATTACACTAAATGAAAACAGAACATGTGGTGAGTGGACGAACTGATGGTAGACCAAATGATAGTAGATGAGTTGGCAATTTGACGAATTGGCATTAGACGAATTGGAAATAAACCATAAAAACGGTGGTCAGTGTTAATGAATGCATGACAGAAATAAATAATTTTCTTGTTATGAAAGAAGTACTTTTAGACATTACGTGCGATATATTCGATTTTATAAAAAGTTCACCTAATACTTTCAAATCTTTTATCATTGAGAATAAAATTATTATAGAGTGATCAACTGCACTATAGACTCATATTTATTGACGGTAATTGTTTATATCTTCCTGTCTGACGTATAAGATACAACTATTAATTCATTAAAAAAACGATAGCAACAACAAACAAATCTTTTGAAATGTATACATTTCAATATTTATCTCGTTGATTCCCGAATCCTTAATTTCTTAATTCGTCATTCATTGTCCTATTATCATTTCTGTTGGAATTCGGTAATTTTCTACACTCTTTTAAACGATTTGTTATGTTATGTAATTGTCTTTTCTATTTCGCCGATATTGTTCAAAGATATTAATTGTAATAAATTATATAATTGGTATACAATTCTCCCTGGTAAAAAATACTTTGATTACTGACCAGGGCTATTCCCTGTTTAAATAAAATGAATAAATGAATTTATAAATAAATACATACATAAACAAAACAAAATGATAAACGGCCAAAACTGTCTCAACATCAGGTTAATTTGAATAAGTAGATTTACATGTAAATAATATCAAACACTGACACTTGAAAGTAACATCTGATGTATCTCCTAGATCCTTCCGATTGAGATCCTTAGCTCGTTATGGATGGATTCCCCACTTAGACGGCTTAATGTCACTTTAGATGTATGTGAAGAGATCCCAACTACTTGGGTATAAGACTCCACACCTGTGGAGGAGTTAGATATATTTGAAAACATTCCACTGAGAGTCTTTGTCTGGAATTCAAACCAATTACAAAACTGAGAAGAGTTTTAGCTTTTAAAAATGAAATTTTGACTGCCGTAAAATAAAAGAGCATATTTAAATCGGTATGGGCCATATTCCTCGCCATCCCTAGGGGATTCTATGATTCCCCAGAGACGTTCACTAATGAGGATGGATTATTTTTCAGGTGAAAATTTTATTTCTATTATATATGAGGAAAATGGTCATCTCTAGTATGGTATCAATTTTATTTTGATTATTGGATTAGGACGAACTTTTTTTTTTTTGGGGGGGGGGTGTTCGTTTATTTTGAAACTAATTGATTCATTGTTTAGATTTTGATGTATAGTTTTTGTGTTTTATCACTTATTTTGGGTTCCATATTTTATAAAGATATGTTCGTAAATAAATATTTAATTTGTGCTATTGATTATGTAAATATTACTGATTCAATTATATCAATTATAACAAATTGTATTTTGTGACAGGCCAATTGTGGAAAGCAGTTTTGAAACTGACAATGCCACCCTGTATAAATAAAACTACAAACGTATAAAATAAATATTTTATAACCAATATTCTCATCTGCCCCAAGAAAAAGTCTATACGTATATATTAAGACGTTAAGGCAAATGACTGAGTCCATGGCAGGAAATTTACTGCGCGATAATGAGGATGACATCTCCCTTTGAACGATAAAACAAAGTCATACTTGGCGTTAGATCACAAAATCCGGGTTAGATCTTCAATATTAATTTTTGTTGTTCTTTTATTGTCAGAAACGAAACGTACTTCATTGAATATACATGTTTACACATCAATCAAAGGATGCCCTTTGTTATTTAGTTATTTGTTTTACTCTTGAAGTCTGAGTAATCTAATCATATCCGACCAAACTTGTTCTGTGAGATATTTGTTGATCTTAGGTGGAGAAGAAAAACAAAAAACTAAACTGCATTATCATTCATTGGGGTAATAATCTCCAGAATGATAAAGAAACAATATTAGCCATAAGATGATGCTTACATTTTGTTGAAATTGTGTCTCATTTTTCAACGAACAATTTGAATATTCTGTTCTTCAAAGAATTTAAAACCGGATTTCCTTTATCTTGCATTTTCATTGGGCTCATTGCAAATACTTAATAAAAAAAACCCGCGACAACACGCAAAAAACATTAAGATTGCTTACTAACAGTGCATCAAATAAGAGGTTCATTTCAGATAGACCTTCCATCGATCGCTTTTTGTTTCTTTCTGCATTTAGACTCGAAATCAAATAAAGATTTTTAGAAACTATTATCGTGATTATTGACAAGGAAATTTGCTCCAGGAATAGATATTTTGTTTTTTTGTGTGAAAATTATTTTTGTTTCATGAACCTGTTGTAGTTGATGTTATTGCAGATTCCCCCATGAGGGTGTAATTGATGTTGAACAATTCCTCTTTTCCTATCAGCTTTTCGATGCAATCGATTTTAAATGAAGTACATGGATCACCAGTATAATCGTCATTGAAATCATAAATTGCTGTCGTTGGAAAGGAATACAAAAAATCGGTTTATAGAACATTATAGGAAGGAAAAGAACACTATGTCTAATAAGACAATAACTGATGTTGAGATCCACATCGGGGCCGCTGATGAGCTCCTTCGCGATCTCGATGAGGCAATCGATGGTACAAAGTCCGAACCCCGCTCCGTGGATCGTGATCGACGAGTGAAGAGGAGATCGTTTGGACAACGTAGCGTGGGCGCCTCGGACTCTGGCGTGAGCTCCGGGAGTGAAAGCGTGCACGAAGTCGACTATGAGGAAAGAAAATCACTGCTGAAATATGTGGAGGACCACGTGGTTGGAAGAGATACGTGGGCAGCAGGACCATTCGGTGAAAGACAAAGTAAGTCAAGATGCCTTTAGCATTTTTGTAATTCGTATTGTAATTGACTTTTCTATAATGAATATATCAGGAGATTGTAGAATCATGAAACTAAACAATGAAAGACAGATGGAAATAGAGAAACACGCCAGAAGAAGTATTATAAGACAGAGAAGGATAATGAGTAGAAGGGGGAGGAGTAAAAGAGAAAAATTGAAGAAAGTAGAGAGAATTAGAAGATGAAGAAAAGGAATGATAAGGCGAAAGAGGAGATGAAGGAGAACGAGAAGAAGAATAAAGAGAAGAAGAAATAGAAGAGTAAAAAAAAGACGCAAATCCATTTCAGACAAACATACTCAAACTTATAGTGAGTTCCTACCGTAGTTACTTCATGGGCTAATTTTGATCAAATGACCTTTCATTTCTTTCATTATGATAGGTAGATTTCAAAGCAAAATATGATGTAAGCAGAATTAAGAAATTGAATAGCCAATGTGACTAGAATAGCACACAAATAATGAACGCCCCCCGAAGGTATTTGTTGCATTTCTACTTTTAATGCATCAGCAAGTTGTTATAACAATGTACTTGTTCAATTATGAAATACCAGTCGCTGGTGGACGTACTTTTTTTTTTAAGATTTAATGAAAACACAATTCAAAAGAATATATGAATAATCAAGACATCATTAAAGTTATTGCTTATCTCATAAAATATGAAACCACCGTGTCACTTTTGTACCAATGACCAATCTTCTGATCATACACAGAATGGAACTACGAAACGACTTATTCAGTGATCAACGTGCTTAAGCTTTGAATATTTCTCACTCCCTTTATCATGGGTCTGGGGTTAATATTTTGGGTTATGTCTATATTGGAAACTGGGGGGGGGGGGGGGGGGTGGGGGTCAGTTGAGTACCATGGGTCACGACATTAAAAGGATATATGTATCTCAATGATCAAATAATGCGAGCGCGAAGCGCGGGCTGAAAAATTTCGATGTTTAGACCTTAAAAAAAGGACATGGTAAGCAATTCTTTATAATCATGATACGTTCCTGTCTCACTACACAATGCGAGCGCGAAGCGCGAGCTGAAATTTTGTATATACTGACCCCCAAACGGACATTTTAAGGACTATTTTTTGAAAGAAATTCATGAAGAACATGTCACCATAGTTGTCTAATGCGAGTACAAGCGCGTGTTTTTTTTTAAAGAAGTACACAAAAACACATGTAAAGTACTTTTTGTAGTAATTGTTTTTATGAATATGATACGTATCTCACTAAACAAATATTGTGAGCGCGAAGCGCGAGCTGAAAAGTTTTGATATTCAGACCTGAAGAGTGGCATTCTAAGTTTTTTTTTTATAGGAATTCATTGAGACCATATGTATTTCATTAACCAAAAAGATGCAAGCGCTAAGCGCGAGCTGAAAGTTTTTGATATTCAGACCAGAAAAAGGGAAATTTCAAGGACCGTTTTTTAGGAATTTATCAGGAGCAGATAGATCTCAGCAATCCACTAATGCAAACGTAAGCAAAATGTTTCATATTCAGGGTAATTACTATTAGTAGTCATGAAACAGAAGCATACGACACTACATAAAATGATAACAGCTCAAAAGACGAAGATGTATATTTGGTGTATTATGATCCCCTTGAACAATATTATTTATCTCATTAAACAGACTATGTGAGCACCAGGAGTGTTGAACACAAAGGCCCTAAGCAAATTATATTTTATAAAGTTATGAAATAAATATTTGTTACATAACATGATACATTTAATATATGAAATAATATAATGAAAAATAATGTAATATACAATAATTTCCTCCCCTGTCCTTTTTTTGGGCCAACTGAGGGGGGGGGGGTGATCAAGTACCACGATAGAATTAGAGGACAGAGCCTGGATAGAGATTGACCCCCATTTACTTAACTTTTCTGCTCCAGTTCACAATGGTTGCGCCTTGCTCAAATCAAATCGACATTTCGATTTGACAGGTTTGATGTCTAAATTCAACCCCGTCTGGTATTCTTTTGTTGTGAGATTAACCCAAAGGGACTTACACCTTTTCTTTAAGTTCCCCTCTTGATTTCATTTAAAAGCCATTTTTAGCTTCTTCAAAGATAAGAAGAAATGGAAATCCTCTGTTATCCAATTCGCTGTGTCAATAACCCGGTGGGGTGTCTTTCATCGATTAAACTCTTGAAATGTTTTCTATTGGGAGTCGCTGTGGTTTTTTCCGCCTTTACACATGATTTTCCTACAATCGAATAAAAATTGGTGTCGGATCAAGCATTTCACGGTAAAGTGGAAGTTATTGATCAACATTGTTTTGAAATTGGCTTACCTCCTTTCACATCAGCCCGGTTTATTGATTAGGAATTCGTATCGATTACCAAAAAAAGCCCACCGGTGTCAGGTTGATGTTAAAAATGGAGTTAGGACTAATTCTGGGGAAATAATTCATCGTTTGCCATACATACCATATGTATCAATATCTGAACACGTATCACGTGATTGAAATGTATTAGCGTGGTAGTGCGTTCCAATACACCGTCCCGCCATCTTGACCTCAATCTTAAAACGTCAATTGTATATAGGCCTACAAATAGGCATGAACTCGAAAAGTATTCATAATGAATTCAGATTGCTTTTAGAATCAGAAGTGTCCTTGTAATTTCTTTGAATATCCAACAAGTCATGTTCAATGTGCCTCCAACTATATTTTAGTGCATTTCCGGTTCCAAACTTATGCCCATAAATCTGTTCAAATCAAATTTATGAATGTGTAACTCTGTGCACATATCCCTGCTCGGGTGTGTTTTAAATCGTAAATATTTGCAACATCCAAAGTGCATATCTGTGAAAAATAAACATGCTCAGAATTAGAGGTGAAATGAAGTTGGTTAAGGCGCTGTCACACCTTGGCGTTTTAGACAGCGTATGCCCGACGTATGAGGAATTTGGCGAATACGCTGGCGTACGTCGAATACGTTACGGGTAAGTTTTGCATACGTTAAGAGTACGCTAAAACACGCTGGTATACGTCGTCATACGGCGAGGCCGTCGAAAAATTTTGTGCAAGCACAAAATTTTTCGACGTATGCCAGCGTATGGCTCATACGTCCCGCATACGCGGGCCATAAGTTGTAGGCAAGTTACGCGATCGTTGATACACGTTGACACACGTTACTCGTAAGTTACTCATAAGTCGATGTACGTCGAGGTAATGTCCAGCGTACCCTAAAACTTACTTCTAACCTATGAGTAACGTGCTTTGAACGTATGTGTAACTTAACTCCAACGTATATTGACGTATGAAGACGTGCTCCGGACGACCACAAAACTTACTGAACGTGTTTATAACTTACAGCTACCGTATAATGGCGTATTGACAACGTTTATAGGAATCGGTATATAAAGGTGGGGTTCACAGGAGTTTCTTCGGCATGGCGGTGGTGTTGATACGGTGATGTATCGTGCGGTTATGATTTGAATAGTCGAGCGGCAGCCTTTTTATAGGCTACGACACGTGTTCGTCAGCGATACGCTGCCGCGCGCTATGCGTAAGTTAGGCTATCGTAGTTTTAGAGAAATTTTGATACGTCGGGCATACGCTGTCTAAAACGCCAAGGTGTGACAGCGCCTTTACAATCAAACAGCATTTGAAGTGCATTCTCAAACTGCGACATTGTCAGTGGGTAGCAATCGAAAGATATTCGTCGACTGATTTTTTTTTAAATTTCAATTCTAGTGCTTTCTTAGTATTCTACTAGTAATAATGACAACATTTTTCTGTACAGCTTTCCTACTTTGTCCTTGCTAGCTGCAAGTGGTTCACTATGATCATAATACTAGGAAGAGGAACATGAATAGGCAACTGGAACGGATTTCAGGAGAGCGATTTCTGATTGAAATATCTGTAAAGATGGTTCAAATTTTACGGTACTTATGGCTGATTTCTCGAAAGCAGTATTGTGCATTTCTCTCTACCACAGGCCTTACTAAACCATGATAACCTAAGTGATTTGGAAAGTTTGTAAAAAAGAGTGTGCCAAATAAGGAGATTTTTTTTGAAATAAAGATGATGATGCATTGGTAGTGTTAGGACTATTGTTTTATCCATAAAATAAAAAGAAAACCTGATATTTTTGTCATGTCATTTAAATACGAGACAAAGAGACTGTCTTCTCAAGTCTTCTCAACTATTTTTTGAACATTTTTGTAATGTTTTTAATCTACATATTTCTAGTTTTTTCATTGTTTGTGTTCTGAAACCCTATGAACTTTTCAAGAAACTATCATGAATAGTTTTATCAATGCATTAATATTCATTATTTTTATAAACAATTTTCTGTGTGATTTCATTCGTTCTCCCGTTTACATACCATCTAGATTTTGCATAACTGTAAATGAATATTTTATTGCAATTGTATGTTTATGTTTGAGACTTTTAAAATGCTCATTTCATTCTTTTTTAATGCAAGACAAATCATATTATAAACCATGAATATTTCTTATTTAATTTGTTAAAACGCAAGAATATTGAGTGAGAGACGTCATTCATTCACTCATTTGCACCCAATCCCTATTTGCATAACTTCATCGCGGGGGCGGGGGTGGGTGGGACATTTTTTCAAGTTATTTTTTTGCAGGTAAAAAGCTCAAACCGCCACCAAAAGGGTGTGCCAAAATCATACCGAATTGGATTAAAATTATGCGCACCCCCCCATGTTAATGTCGATACGGACAGCAGTACCTCATACACACACGCACAGCAAACCCACTCACACCGAATCCACTCTGCAGAGGTTTATAGGTGAATGTACTTCTGTGACGTCATCTTCAGATATTGAGACCAAAATGTCTGCGCGCCAATATACAAATAGCGAATAGGCATGAGTGCGATGGTGCGAGATTTCGCATGAGGTGAAAGAAAGATGCTCTATTCAACGAGGCGTTAGCCGAGTTGAATAGAGCGTTTCTTTCTTTCACCGAATGCGAAATCTCGCACCATTGCACGAATAAGAATATTCGCTATTTGTGTTGTACAACGCCTCGGAATCTAGCGAAAATATGAAGAAACACAAGAGTTTTTCCCTCCAGTAATCTATGAAAAGGGAGCAAAAATATTGAAAGCAAAAAGCAAAATCCCACAAGCCGGGCCGCGCCCACAAGCGCACATGATCTTGGACAGCATTGCGCATTCGCTGTACGCGCATTGTTACCTTATTCAATGAAATCGCATTGTGACGTCACCTCCTAAAGCCGTGCAATGGTACATTTTGGACGGTACATTTTGGATGGTACGTCTTGTGTGCAACGGTACGAATGTATGACATTCAGCCTCCCATTTGATCGCGTACAACAAGCTAAGTAGGCGTTGTACAATTGGTATTGTACAACGCCTACTTGCTTGTTGTACGCGATCAAATGGGAGGCTGAATGTCACACATTCGTACCGTTGCACACAAGACGTACCATCCAAAATGTACCATTGCACGTACGGCTTTAGGAGGTGACGTCACAATGCGATTTCATTGAATAAGATGGACAATGCGCGTAAAACCCGCTGGCTAAATGCGCAATGCTGTCCAAGATCATGTGCGCTTACGTGGGCCCAGCTTGTGGGATTTTGCTTTTCGCTTGCAATATTTTTGCTCCTTTTTCATAGATAACTGGAGGGAAAAACTCTTCTTTTTTCATATTTTCGGTAGATTCGAGGCGTTGTACAACACAAATAGCGAATATTCTTATTCGTGCAATGGTGCGAGATTTCGCATTCGGTGAAAGAAAGAAACGCTCTATTCAACTCGGCTAACGCCTCGTTGAATAGAGCAACTTTCTTTCACCTCATGCGAAATCTCGCACCATCGCACTCATGCCTATTCGCTATTTGTATATTAGTGCACAAAGCCAGTTCTTTGTCACATTTTCTCTGAAATCGCATTTGTTCCGATCCCAATTAAATGTGTTATCAACGTTGATGATACTCAATTTCCTATTTCAAAATGATTGATCGCTTTACAAATAACCCCCAAAATGTCAGAGATATGTGATCAAAATATCAATATTGAATGTCGTAATACCTTTGTTACAAGCAAGGTGAATCCATAACATTATAATAATGAATGTTTTGTTAGGTGTTCATGTAGCTCACAAGAATGACAATGGAAAGAGCGTATTGGTAAAAAGAGGGGTTATTATAAATGAAATCATAGTGAATTTTGATGTCCCTAATTAAAATAGGGACATCAATGGTGCTGGGTAATATCAAAAAGTCATATCAATTTGTTGTGTACAAAAAACGCTCCTTTTATAAGGCATAGAAATGGGACGTTTAACGCACAGTCACTAATACGCGCCGCTGTCTTCGCATCGTGCAGGCAGTCTACGTGTATAGTGGCGGGCTGCTACATTGCGGTGCAGGGTGTTCAACTTACATATCGTGAGCGCACTCAGCTGCGTGTTTTCACTTCTTCTCCTTTCTCTCCTTTTCTTGTCATTTTCCTCGCATTACTTGTTTTCATAAATTTCCCTCTCACTTTCCTTGTTTTCTCACTCCCTTCAGTTTTGTAACTCTTCTTGATCACTTGCATTCATTGGCACACCCCCGGTCAAAAATGGTACGGTCCTATCCAACATACACTCAAGTCGTCGCTGTACGAATAAATGAAAACGTGCAAAATTCTTCACGCGCTGCGTTGCCTAGCTATGCGTGTTTACTGTGTACACACAATGCCATCGGCTGAACCCGCCAAACTATAGTGACCAATTATTGCAAAAGCTTTTGCAAATGTAAAAAGTGACAGAGGTTTTTTTTATCCAATCAAAATCATTCTTAGGTATTCGCAATCTACAGCATTTTCTGCAAAATGTCTTTTTTTGATAGGGTCTATTGTGACGTATATATTTTTTTACAACAATGTGAAGTCGCACCAAACGTTTCGTTTCCCGCACTTGCCCATTGGCTCATGTACAAATGGATTTCCAAAATCATCAAGAAAGGTTCCAAAAACCTCAAAAGTGACAGAACTTAATTTGACTAAAATTAAATGAAAATCATATCATGTTCAAGGTGAGAATCTGCTCTATTCTATTCTGTTTTGATAGATCACCTTGTTGACGCGTTTGGGAGATATCTTAGCAAATCCCTCAAAAACGGCGTATTTTCTATTATTCTCCATAGGGAAATAATTTAACACGCTACGCACTGCAAAAAAGGAGCGCAAACAAATTGATATGGTCTGACACTTGGCATCTTTGGAAACTCATGGGGCGTTATGTAAATGTGTTTGGTCTATTTCATAGCTAACTATAGTGTAATATAATTTCATATTCTTTTTTTTCTTACCCTGACAGTTGTGTATTGTGATTACACTGCCTCGGGCAGGTAAGAATGATTTCTATTTTATCATTACTTTTCATTCATGTGGTAAACATGAAATATTCATGCAGATTTTGACTGTTTAACATCCATTGTATTGCCACAATGATGGACTTTAATCCAACTGTACACAATCTCGCAATTCGTAAAGTAACTTAATGTAATGATCTATGAATGCTCATTCAAGCCCCTGGGAGAATAATTTTAAAAGATATGCATTATGATAAAAATACATTTCAACTGTATAAGCGCATTGCACTAATATTTGTCGTTCTTTTTTGTTTTAATTTCAGAAAGTTATCTTTCACAGACATTCAATGTAAGCTTGATTTCATGTTCTTTTTCACTTCAGACCTCTTTCGTTTCTAGAAGATTATATCACGAAACACGTTCAACCACTTTATGCCAATACCCACACTACTACTGGTATCATGGCAAGACAAACCACACGATTCAGGAAAGAAGCAAGGTAGGCAAGGGGTCAGGAAGGTGGGCGGGGCATGTGATTTTTTTCAGATATGCTGGAATTTTGAGAAGTAATTATACATTTCATCCACCAAATATATTTTATTGTTGTAGGCCTATTCTTATAATACTCATGTGAATACAGTAAACTAATCTTATGGCGTAAAAATGGTTCCAAACAAGAGATCCTTGGGCAAGACAGTCGTGGACTGTGCCCTAAAATATCACCATCACACATATATTTTGAATGTCAGTGCCTTAAGCGTTGTTGGGGATAGTTCGTTGAGTTCTCGTACTTCAGCACTCTACATCAAATATGGGATAGAGCAATTTGGGTCGATGTACCAAGCCACCCTAACAGAAGGACGAAATTTTAACGATTTAGGAATTGACTCTAATCCCCCATGCATCCTAGCAATTTTAAAGGATTTAGTTATTTCAGTATGAAAACTAGCTGTATGATTCTAAAAAAGTACCAGGGTGATAGAAATATTTATTTGTTGTAATTTACAAGTGAATATTATTCTAGGAACTACATCTTTTTTTGGTAGGGACATCATCAAGAAGTGTGTGAACGCCACGGATGATGATGCGCTCATCTTTACTGGTAGCGGGACCACTGGGGCTGTCAATAAATTGGTCTCCGCCCTTATGCTTACAGGTGAAAGAGCAAAAAAGGCGGTAAGTCCCCCTATTTCTGAATAAAAATATCCATGACATTTGTAATGAGTGTTTTGGTTACACTAAAGTAGTATAATTATGACCATCAGTAAACTGCTCTGATAATAATGATGGGAGTGTTGTGGTCAGGTTGTGGTCATCAACCGTTTCAATTGGATTTGGGAGGGTTCACCACCTTGAAGCTGGTAAAAGTACGAAAGAGAGTTCATTTCAGAACACCGTTGGGATAGATTTAGCATAACAATACTGACATGACTGAGGGTGGAATCCATCATTGGTGTCGATTTGAGTTGTGAATCTATTGTTTAAGGGGGATGATCTATTGTGTCATCCCCCATCTTGAGTAGTATGACGTCACGGATCGACACCAGTGGTGGAATCTACGTTCGTAGTTTGTTGGTGACCCGTATTCAGCTACCCCCTGTCGCCTTGCCTTTATTGATTTTTTGTTAGTGTGATCATTATTATTTTGGGGGGACTGTTTCACTCCGGGGATTTTGCCATTCTTAGACTGATAATGTTATTTACGAGGTGAACATAGTGAAGGATGTTGATTTCGGCCGTTGTAAGGAATGAAAATAAATTAATGGTTGGTTGGATTATAAGAAGGAGGGCCGAGGGCTGGGGTCATGGGGAGGGCGGGGTGTGGGTAAAGAGTGGTTTATAGAATCAATGTTCATAAAAGGTAGCGTGACAGTGGATGTCAAAATGTATTATTGAACGACTCGGTGAAATGCAGAGAGATTTTCGGATGTTACACGCACAAAGAATGGTCCAATTTTTCAAGTCTAATGATCTGGATCTAATATTGACAATGATTATTCATGTTAACGTGTTTGACAATATTATCATGTGCATCTAGGGCGCTGCGCCACAGGGGGCAACCCTATGGATGTTTAGGTGAATATGAAAGGGATGAAGAGACAAATGAAAAAAAAAATGACGAGGAAACAGAAACGTATGGGAAAGAGTTTGGTTGCTCTTCTATGTATATAAAACCCCTTTTTAACTTACCAATCTTTCGCCTTGCCAGCACCTTTCAAATTTCCCTGGGCCATGGCCCTGGGAAGCGGTGTGTGCTAGGGGTACCGAAGTGAAGAACTCCCAAGATTTTTCTTGGGGGTCAAATTGCTGTACACATGCGTGACCAAAAACGCGTTTAAAGGGGTGTTTTTCCAGTTTTGGACGCGTGCACTCGTATAAAAAAACACCGATTTAAAAAAAAAAGTAGTTTTGAAAGACTGGTCAATGGCCAATCGTGGGGTCTAACATATTTAGGGTACGTTTTTCCCCAAAAGCTTTTTTAAAGACTAGCCAAACGTGTTTAAGGTAGGTTTTCCTGCAAGGTTTTTTTCCGGGGCTTTTTCCTCCTCGTTTCTGAAAAGTGTTCCGGTTCTTCCCGATTGTACACAACGACCCTGGGAACGGGCCCCGGATTTAAGCTTATTGTTATAGTAAGTAGACAAAAATTTTTAGGGGTCATATTCTGGCGACAACTTGTTTAGGGGCAAAAATGTGTAAATGAAGCCCGTGAAAATATTGTTTAGAGGTTTATTTTGCACACAGAGAAAAACTCATTTAGGGGGTGTTTGGAAATAATATGGTCACGCATGTGTACATCAATACATATGACCCCCCCCCCGCCCGGACTGCCCTGGGCCTCGTTCTTGCTGCATGTACACATCTCAAAATAGCTTAATAATACATTTTTGTAATGAGGTCCATATAAGTTATCGAGTATAGGATGAGATGTGGGTATGTTGCATTGTTTCAAAACGATTGAGAAATGGCGAAGCGAGAGAGCCGAACAATCAATCAATCATTTTGATAATGGTTGACTCTGTAATGACTTTGGCGCATAGGGAGGTCATAAGCAAGATATTAAATGGGACTCAGTTGAAATCATGCTTTGAAAATATATTAAAATTATTATCCCCCACAAAAAAGTGACATTTTATTTGGGAGCAATGGACCCAAAAGCCCATGAATAGTCCTACACACATAGGCGGCGGAAGCGGGGGGGGGGGACGGGGGGCCGTGTCCCCCCTAAATTTGTTGTTGAAGACCTTTTTTTTTCAATACACAAATTGGTATGTTAATATAGTCTATTATTTATTTGTACACTGATTGCGATTTTTCCATCTCTTCGCATTTTGATTTGCAGGTAGTGTTTATTGGGCCTTACGAACATCACTCCAACATTTTACCTTGGAAGGAATCTGGTGCCAAGGTGAATATTATAGGTCTGAAGAGAGGTCGAAAAGAGGGGAGGGAGAAGTGAAGAATAAGAAAAAAAGGAATAAAGACAAAGATGACGAGAAGAAGGAAGAGGAGAGGAGGGAGGGGGGGGGGAAGGAAGGGTGAAGAAAAATATAAGAAGTGGAGTTTTGGAGGAATGAGGAGGAGAAGACAGAAGACTATACTTTAGTGGAAAGAAAAGGAGAGCGGCTATAGGGTGACGAGGAAGAGGAGGAATTGTTAAAAGTGGAAAGGTATGATGAGCAGTGAGGAAGAATACGCTTAAGTAGAAGGTTTGGTGGATCTAGAGTACGGTCAATCACACAATATCAGTCGTGAAGTTCGCGACTTTCGTTGCAAACTTTGCAATTTTCACCGTGAACCAATTTACATAGCAACGCACCGTCCGCAGTGAACAACATTGTCAAAACCCACTTTCTTTAAAAGCCTTGTTCCAAATATAGAGATGTATAGTATTCAGAACTTGAATTATTATGATGCCCCCTAGCTCTCTGCCCATAATTCTGCTAATTAATTAATTAATAATAATGGTGATGGTAATAATAATTTTTTTCTTTACGAAGGGTAACCACTTCAGTTAGGAAATAGCCCTCCATAATAATATGATATAAATGCTGAGCGCCTATAGCAAGGAGGCAGAAGGTCCAATTTTAGAAGTCTTTGGTATGAATCCGCCGGGGAGTGAACCCTCGACCTTCCGTATATGAGGCGGGCGCACTACCACTGAGCTACCATGCAATGCAAAACAACGTTGGTCAGATCATCAAACACCATCATGGATAAAGCTACTTGGTCTACTATTAATTTAGTCCAATTGCCAATTGGTCCAACCATCACTTGGTTCAATCATCACGAGGTGCCGTGGCCGAGTGGTCTAAGGCGCCTGACTATACATGGAAAGTTCGGGGTTTGATTCCCGGCCGCGGTACCTATACCCGTGAGCAAGGCATTTAATCGATAATGCTCTTTTATCCAGGCTTTCAAATAAATGAAAATGTTATACGCATTCTTGGTAACTAGGTGTGCACTTGTTTTAAACAAAAAATATATTCACTTTAGCTCACTCTAATTCATTCTTATACACATCAAAGGTCTGATTTCCATTAATTTACTTGTTTTTTCGCACTTTTCGATATGCAAAATTGGTTCAGAAATGATTTATCTCTTTATATAGACATGATAGACCAGGGGAGCATTTCATGAAAGGATTTGTCGGACGTTTTATCCGACAAATCCCATTTTATCCGACAGTTACCGTAGTAACATTGCCTCTCAGCCAATCAAAATCTATCAAAGACGTCAGATTTAACAACTTGTCAGACAAAAATTTTGATGAAACGCTCCCCAGCCTGTATTAGAGACGTGGATATCATACAAAATTGGTACAACCTAAATACCTAACTGAAAACTAGAGCAAAAAAAATGCAAATAGTTGTAGGGGGCAAATTAGACCAAAACTGTTAATAAACGTATTAGGATTTATTTGACACCAAATGAAAAGTATATAGACCAAGAAGCATTTCATCATTTTAAAGGTCAGATGGCTAAAAGCGATACTGAAACAGAACTGAAACACATGAATGTTTACCCCTATATGTTTGCATGCAGATCGTACGAATTCGTGATGACGAGCATGGAATGGTGAATTTGAAGTTACTGGAAGAATCACTGAAAGTGAGTTTTTGTATTACTAAAAAAACTCAAATAAGGATCAAACTAAGTGCTGGTAACTCCTTGATCAAACTTATGCTTGTTTTAAGTATTAAAACGCAATTGATAGTATTTTTTTAATTGATTGGGTTGATTGCTTTTATTTCTGCAATTAATATATCAGATATAAGTTTACAAGGTAATATGTACAAATGTAATATGTAACAAATTTATTACAGTTACAGTATAAGCATTGGATCAATAATATATTTTTGAAAAATGTTTTACTCGTTAAACAAAATGACGAATAAAAATATGCAGAAGACCGCCACCTTAAGACGAGGAGACCGCCTTCGCAATTTTACATCAAATTTGGAATGCAAGCACATATTATTACAGGGTGTCTTAATTGTTCATTGTTTTATTTTGAATTTAGATAAAAAGTCAATGAAACTGCACTGATTGCTTTCTGAAAAGACTCACTGTATGTGGTACTCATTTAATTGCGTTTTTCAAGAATACATCTATAATATATATTTTCTTTGTATGTAAAACAAGTTAAGTATAATATAAGTTATTGACAAAAATGGCCTAGACCTACAACATCCTGGGGGCTTATTGTAATTCATGAAAGATTACTTGCTTAATGTTTGCTTTTTATACCGAGGTGGTGCTCCAGTTTACCAAGTGAAACCCAGCTCTCGCTGAAACGTTCCTGAAAGATTATCAAGTTAAACTTCAAATGATTAGCAAGCATGGGATGACCGGTGCATATTCAAACCAGAAACTACTATATAGAATACCACCCAGTAATACTACGTACGACATGCCATTATCTTACAAATAATATATAAGGGGGGGGGGTATGTTTCGAAAACCATTAAAATCTACCGATTACAGATTATAATATCAATCGTTTTTTTTATAAAGACCCATCAAAGGAAAGGACGGCTTCTGATTGGTTGTTTTTCAGCAGCGTCTAACGTCACAGGGATCATCTGCAAGACTGACCCTGTGGTGGCGCTCTTGCACAAATATGGCGCCTTATCATTTTGGGATTATGCTACAGCTGGTAAGCAATCATTATTTTGATCGCATTCATTTTATTACAAGTTGGTACAGATGTTGAAGTTTAATCCAAATATAAGCCTACGGGCTTGCGGTTATTTCTTATATAGAATAATAAATCACGCTATCCAAAGTAACCACTGCGTTACGAATCACTTATTCGTAGACCTTTCAATCGTGCTGATACTATCAAATGCTTATGCAAGTTTTGCGTCAATCATCGTAGATATCAATGGGGGTAACGCCATTAGCCCTAAAACATCAATCAACAAGCTCCCACACAGAAACCCACACTCACGCACCCCTTAGGCACACACCCACTTTTTTCAACAGGTTTTAATTAAAAATTTCTTTTAAATAAATTCATGATAAATACAACAAAATTTTACATCAACATGAAAATGCAAAAATATTTACAGACCCCCCTGAAGCAAATGAGGATTGAATGAAATACCTTGAAAAAATACATTTTGTACATAAAAAACTGAGCTTAGCCCCGACCCTTAATGATGTAACCTAACAATACATGAAATTGATATTGAAAGATTAAAAAATCATTGTTCCCTAATCCTTTTACGTTTATATTTATATATATATATATATATATATATATATATATATATATATATATATATATTTATATACATACATAACCACGTACTAACCAATACACACACAGCCAAAACACCCACACACATACACAAACATAAATAATATACAATTATGTTCATGAACATTTAATTTTTACAAAGGGTACCGTACAGAAAAAGAAAGAAGTCTGCAAATAAGATTGACACAAGAGAAGGGGGAAATTGAAAAAAAATAGTACAAAATTAATCATCAACAGTTACACCAAATATACACTCGCTCATTAACACACTTCCACACATCCTCTGACACCCTCACAAACACGCATACCCCACCCACCCACATGCTTCCTCATCCTCAAAATCTCCCTTTTGTCTCATTACTGGCCTGCTGTATGGATTTCTTCTAAAATTTTCCTTTAATTCTGTTTACACCCATTCCCCCCCTTTAAGATGACGATCATATTTTGTCGATGTTCGCTTTCAGCGTTATAGACAATTCCTTCGATTATCTAGTATTCATCTTGGTTTAGCATTTATACTTAAAACTAAATTTCATTAATCTAAACTTATGACCATTCTTTCGAATTTAATCCTTTCAGGTCCTTATCTCAAGATTGACATGAATCCATCAAACACAGGGTGAGTAATGGCTTTGATTACCTCTTCAGGCCTAACTCAAGATGTTTATATTTTCAGGTTAGAAATTCATTAAATTGATTAATTAAGTTTCTTTGATCTAATCATTTATGTTGATTTTTAAGTTAATGTCAATATATATTCGATAGAATTCGTATCGGTATCGGGAAAGGAAATCACTCGGCCTAGGGCACCGGACTGCACCGTGAAATTCCGGGGTTCGCTTCCCAGCTAATAATTGATTAATTGAGTCATTAATTTATTTATTTACCATTCTCATCATGATTGATTCGTAAATCTATCATGTAATATCTTTACTAAAATAGGATCACGGGAGACTGCAGAAAAGACGCTGTCTATCTATCTCCTCACAAGTTTGTTGGTGGAGTTGGCACACCAGGTAAAAATCAAACATCCTATATAAATCCATCGAATTATGAAACATTTTCATTTTTTATATTTTTTATCAGACCTCTTTGTTTTCATTTATCAATGCACAAAGCGAAAAAGAAATTTAAAAAAATTATAATTCGTCATTCTGAAAGAAGATTTAATCAATAAATGACTGTTATTAACTTAATTTTGTTAATTTAGGTATGCAACAAATGCAATACATTAAAAAATGATTTGATTTTATACTAAACTCTACCGAAAGTATTCAGTACCCGTATTTCTTAATTTCATAAAAGAGTCACATCACACTGTTGAAATATTTTTTTTTTCTGTATTTTCATAGGCATTCTAATCGCGAAGAAGAAGCTGTTCCTCAATACAGTACCTCATTCAGTCGGCGGTGGCACGGTTTTATATGTAAGAAAAATACCATGGAAATCCGTAAACCAACATTTGTGACGTGTTTTACTTGCTTAACAAAGCAACATTGTTTTATAGTTGTATGATGGCAATGTTATTCTGACAAATTCGATGCTATCTTCATGGCTTTAATTTAAACGTAACATGATGTATACATCATTATCATGAATATATTGAACACCGTGGGTTTTCAGTATAGTATCAAGGCAATTGTGTTACAGGTAAAATAAGACACGCATTACCATCTTGAAAAAAATCAAAGACAGTCATTATAAAGTAGTAGCACCGTTAAGATACAGGTATTAACACGAGAGACGAGACCCCACTATCTTGAAAGTATTAAGGACTGAATATTCAGTAGTGTCACAATAAGTTGCAGGTAGCATGAGACGCATACCACCATCAAGAAAGTATTAACAACTGAATACTGAGTAGTGTCACAATAATTGTTACGTTGCAGGTAACACGAGACACACACCACTATCTTGAAAATATTGAAGATCGTGAAGAAGGAGGAACACCAGCTATTGTAGAGTCCATTCGAGCAGGTTTAACCTTTAAATTAAAGAACAGCATCGGGACGGACATCATAGGAGAAAGAGAAAGAGAACTTACTTCGTAAGTCTTTTTTTTTATTTCATTCATGACAAAGAATCATAGCCTGGCTGGAAAGTCAAGAAATATCATTCCTACTACAAAAGGCTTTCGTGGTCAGTGATGTCATATACTGGAGAGCAAATCATGTAGTGAAAATAATGGTAAATCTTTGCTCTCCGATCTTAAAAAAAACACTAAAAACTAAAAGTTTTCTCATTATGTAATTTCAAAAGTAATAAGATTCCACCTCAACCATACTTCATTTATATTCACTTTTGTATTTATGGCATCCGGACAGGGGGAGTGGTGCCTGGGAATATACTAAATGTGGAACCCGTTTACGATTTAAAATTTAAGTTATTAAGTTCCTTTAACATAAGCCATTTGTCACTAACTCTTGCCAGGGTCATTGGATGAAAGATCTCTGATACCATTTCTTGTAAATGCATAATCGTTATCTCTGACATTTATGATAAATGCGATCACATCAGGATTCGTTCATATCATTTTCGTCTAGAACTGCCTTCTCAAGATGGAAGAGAAATGGAAACATCATCTTTCTTGGAAGCACAAAGACCGATCGACTGCCAATATTCTCCTTCCTCATCATTCATCCAAAGACTGGAAAGATGCTTCATCATAACTTCATCGCTGTCCTCCTCAACGACCTCTACGGCATACAGGCTAGAGGAGGATGCGCATGCGCAGGACCTTATTCCCAGGTAAATTCCCTCATTATTCCAAAAATTCGATGAGAGTAAATGAACTTAAAATTTTAATAACTATAGAAGAAGAATATTTCAACGGGCTCGGATTTCTAACCCACTTTGTTTATGTTTTTAGATGAAAATAACAATGGAATATATTAATGAATTAAAACGAAGAAACAATCTACATGGGAAATGCAGTAATAAACAGTGTTGCCAATTTAAAGAATTAATGCTAATCAAATATTCATTTTTATTAAATAGGTGAAATATCTTCTGTAGAAATCTACATCTAGAGTAGATATGAAATGAAATTTACTCAGGAACGTAGGAACGGGAGGGTTGGATCAACTATAACATCGCTATAATTCAATAAAAAAACACGTTACATTGAGGTTTCTTGGCTCCCTTTAGAATTACCTGTATGAAGTACATGTAAATTGATTTACGACTAGACTCTTTGCCTAGATCATTCCTTTAGATTTGTCCATTACTCTGCCGGCGACGTTTAGTTAATTACTCCCGACTGGAAACCATTTTTTGGTGTTTCAGAACAATTCATTATAAAAAAGTGTTTTTTTCTGCACTCGCCTCCTACGATGAATGAATTCCTGGCTTGGTCACTTTGTAATTACGGATAGAATACGCATTCTTAAAATGTAATATCTTTTGATTGACTCTTATCTCTTTATTTAATCATAAATACTCGGACAGATCCTCGCAGATCTTCATTTCCTCGTTTTTATGTAATTTTCATTCTGGGGTGATTTGAAGACCATGAAAACATCATGTAAGAATTTTTTCAAATATGGCCAAATGTATTTATTTATAGAACATACACAATACTTACTTCCCCAGTATATGTCATTTTCATTACAGGATGTATTTTAATTATTTCATTTTCTTCTTTACAACAGGATCTATTAGGCATCAACGAGGACCTTGCTGCTAAGTTTGTATATTTCTTAAAGGATGATAGGTTAGTATTGCCACCCAAACCTATCTTAAAAAGTTTAAAAGGTATATTTTTCATGATAAGTTTATTGTTAGTTAATCTATTATAACATGCATTTAATTGTTTTTAATTTTGATTTCATAAACTATGCTTGAATGGGATCACAATCATAATCCATAACACCGATCGAATACAGGGCCGTCACCAGCTTTTTTCTAGGGGGGGGGGGTGCTTTTTATGAAAAAAACACAAAAACACAAAAAACAACGTATTAACTCAATTTCATGCAGTTATATAGCCCGCCGGCCAGAATGGATATAGAAAGTACATACTGGTCAACATGCCTATTGTTCCTCAATGCAGTTTCGGTGTCTGTGAAGGATACTGGCTTCGCCTAGATCTTTTTCAAAAGAGCCCTCAAGTATCCCTACCCCCCCCCCTCCCTCCGGGTTTTTTTTTTTGTTTTTTTATAATTTTTTTTTTTTTTATAATTTTTTAATTTTTTTGGTGGTTCTGAAGGGGGGTGCGTTCGCACCCTCCGCACCCCCCCTGGCGACGGCCCTGGAATATATTATTGATAATTTTTCAAACGAAACGCAAGAATGAACAGGATACCAAATCACACAAACAACGGAATGTAGGCTAACCCCCCCCCCTTAGCTCTCAAGTCCAATCATTACAGTAAAGCTAGATTATTATTAGTGTATAACCGCTTGAATGGAATTCTAAAAATGATTTCATCTCGTTCTTACCTACAGTGAGTTGAAGAAGATGGGTTCCAAACAATTCATTGAGAGGCTCAAGAAAACAACAGCACCGCTAGAAATTATGAAGTAAGTGGAATAAAACTTTTGAGTAGTGAAGTAAGTGTTTTATAGATCTGTATAATCTCATTTATCATTAATTCTTTGACTTAGTGGTGGGTGGATTCACAACCTCATCTGGTTTTCAGTCCAAGTCTTAGAAAGAGAGGGAGAGAGAGAGAGGCAAAGAGAACAAGTGTGTAATTCGCTTATTTCCCATCTTGGTAAATTGTTAATGTAATATATAATTCAGAAAAATCAAACAAATTAATGACTCCTCAAAACAGACGGATTTCGGCTGTCTAGAGTAGAAGTTGAAGAAGGATAAGAAGAAGATGAAAAGAGAACAAGAAAAAAAGAAGATGTATGAATATGAGCATAAGTAGAACAGGTATAACACATGAGTAAAATGAATATTAACAATAGTAGTTATCTTCAAGTTGCCGTATAAAATTGATTCATTTTCACTGCAGGCCTGGGTTTATACGTCTCAACCTTCCCTATTTCTTTTCTGAAGACGTTGTGGAATATGTTCTTGAAGCGGTTGATACAATCGGCAAACATGGATGGAAGATGCTCTCTCAGGTCAGTTTAGCAAACAGATTACTATTGGTAGAGTATGAATTATCAACCCTTCTTAATTTATAATTCTACTTGTATGCTATATACTTGCAGTTTTTTATAATACAAGTAATTGCTTGAGATATTACTTGACGCGCTATTCTTGAGCGTTCATCATACCATTTGCAACGAAGATAACCTCTTCGTAAATATTTATGGGTAAAACTCACATTGAGTGACAACGAAATGCAAATTGATTCATGTAGCTTCGATTTCTAAAGAAGTACACAAGAATGCCCAGGTGCGCTGTAGCCTTTGGTGGCGACTTGTGATGCCGCCAATTTCATGGAAAACTGAAAAGTAATTCGGGTTCAGAATAGATAATACCACTTCTTATGTGGATATTAAATACATGACGAAATATGCCTTAAAGCGTTATTATCTCTTGAAATTGGGCGAAATATTATGTGATAACTGTTTCAAAATGTGAAACACCACAGAATTAGACAATTTTTATATCAACATTTACAGATTTCCACACACTTCCTCAAAACTCTAATATCTCAGTGAAAAGTGAAAAGAAAAGTGGTATCAAACGAATCATAAATGATCTTAAAAGTTCTGATTCATTTACAGTTATATCTAAGTATGGATTACACCAATATCATTTTTAGATGAATTCAGTCAACTCTTGTAAATAATTTGAATGCATCAAATTTAGATTGCTTGCCACCCTCTTATTTCAAAGGATGGTTTACAAAAGATATAGACTAATGATAAAAAATTAAAGTGCATAAACTTAGGTAAAAAAAAAGAATGATTGGGAGAAATGGAGACATTTTAATTTGACATCATTCTCTGTCAGGTCTGTGGGGGGATAAAAAAGGTTTCTATCCTCATTCTTCGTTCCTAAGTGTCAAGAGAGGGAGCGTTGTGGCCCAGTGGTTTAGTCTCCAGACTTTGAAACAGAGGGTCGTGGGTTCGGCAAAAAATGTATCCACTTTGTGCCGCACCCGACCCAGGTGAGGTAAATGGATACCTGCAAGGAAGAAATTCCTCGAATGCTCGACCGCCCGATCAAGGTAGCCGTGCTTAAGCCGGGGTAATGATAATAGCAGGGCCCGCTGGGAGAACATTTTTCGGAACTGAAGTGGATACCCTGTGTAAATATGCCGTTATTATTATTATTAAGAGAAATCTAAGTTTCCTAGATATCCTGGGGCCGTTTCATAAAGGTGTTCGTAAGTTAAGTTAACCATCGCCAATTAATATATCATTTACCACAAGAAAGGATCACCAGTCGTTCTTAAAGTCGCTCTTAACTTACGAACAGCTTTATGAAACCGCCCCCAGGATATCTAGGAAACTAGTAAACCATGGCACCCTTATTCTACTAACTATGATCTTACACCTACAGTACACCTGTGATCCTGTGAGTGGTAGTTGGACGTATGTTGGTGCCGAGGAGTCCGGTACGATATCACATCACACGGAGAGCCTTCACGATGCTGTATTCAGCCAAGGGAGTTTTATTGTCCCTCCTTCTCATTTCATTAATGGAAGACAAACCCTTCAAACAGATGCATTCCAGGTAAAAAACCTGAATATTTTTTTTTGTGTGTGAGTGTGTGTGTGTGTGTGTGTGTGTGTGTGTGTGTGCGTGCGTGTACTTAAGTTTTCATTCAGACGTCAATCAGATAGGATTATTTACGTCTGGACCGCCATTTAACGTCACCATCCGAAAGACGCGACCGGAGCTCGAACCTCTGCATCAATTTGGAACTTCATCACGTGGCATGGATTACACACCGCAACGCCCAGATAAATGTTATTGGATAGTAGTGTCATACCTTAGCAATATTAATGCTTTAGTTTACTCTATTGAGTGCCAAATCGCAAAGTTCACTGTATATTAATGTTAATCCTTCGGATAAGTTGTCGTATATTCCTAACCTTTTCATATTTTTTAAGCAGGTATTTCTGCATTGATTAATAATAATAGATCATAAGTACAAATTTATAACAATGAAATAACATCAAACGTACAAAATGATCAAATTACAAAGGTGACAATCGTATAGATATAGACATAATTCATGTAAACAATAACAAATAAATTTGAATGCAGAGGGCAGCTATCGTAAGCTGAAAGCTTGAAATAATAGCAGCCAGGGATATAAATACCTCTTTCCGAGCATAGAATGAATTGAACGTTTAATAATACAATCTTTGTCTGTAACCTTATGGTACCAAATCAAATCACTTTCTCAAAAAAAGTATTGAGTAAAAATGCTCCATGCATGAGGGTAATTATATGTCCAACCAACATTGGGCATTTTTATTTATCCAGTGAAAATTTTGCCCATTCAAAGTAATTGCTGCTTATTTTTTTTACCCTATGCTTCCCGCGTTGGTAAATACTGCCCCAAATTGGTTGGACACATAATTACCCTCGTGCTGGTTAAAGTTTATCCAATATTTTGGACGAAAAAAAAAGCCACTTTCAAATTTTCACAACAAATCTACAGGTAAAAAAAGATTAGAGGGTTACTACTCCAATACGTATGTAGTTCGTCATTAACACTTTACCAAAGTTTGAGACAGGTGTAATGATAATTCTAACAATAATCAATAGCTGTAGTAGTGATCATGATAATAATGACAACATGAAAATTCTTATTTACATAAACATTATTAACATAAACAACATCATTTCTATCAAGCTTTTCTAAAGCTATGGTAAATCAGTAATACCATGAATTGAATGTGATTAATTTATTTCCTAAAGCATACTCCTAATCCATAATATTACCATGAATTATAAATGGTTTGAAGTTGATTTTAGAACAATTTCATCGAATACTGAAGACTGAAGATTATTTATGAAGGCAATTATGAATAAGCTACGGTCTGTCATGAATGATATAAGATCGAATCCTACATATATCACTAGTGAAATAAATGTTATTTTTCTCTAACCCTCTCTGGTTTACTTTTTATTTTCAACAGAATGCTTTAGCAGAAGCTGACAGACTCTTTCAGAAGGTTGGGTATAAAAAGGAGGTAAGACGTCTTGTCATGGTTGTACGCAGTGGGTGGGGAGGGGTTAGTTACCCAACAGAACTTTCAGTGAAAACCTCACCGATTTTTTTTTTCAAATATTCATTTTTCTTGAAGAGGTTAAAAAACTTCCGTAGAAATTTACATATGAAATGTATTGTACTCAAGACGGTACATGTAGGTACAGGGATGGGGGTGGGGGGCAATTTTATGATATTTAATATAATTCGATTAAAAAATCATTACCTTGAGGTTGCCTTTACATAAAGTAATTAAAAATTTTATGCCAATTCGGCCTATTTCTGCAATTGGGGGTTTCATTGTATTTGTTGTCTTCTTTCGCGTATATCTCCACAGTTTTCACCTGTTGCTCTGCGTGATACGGTTGGTGAGGGCGTAGGAGATGCAGATCTTATCTGGTTCTTGAGACCACATGAAGCTGCCTATCACATTCAATTTCCGGACGCGGATTACGCAGTTACACGCCCACCAACAGCAGCTGACCACGTGGACAGTGGAATAAGCCAATCACGACCAACGACGGCACCAGACGCCAGAAGGCTGATGGGCAAAGCACCATTTGTACCCAAGAAATACGCGAGAGGTATTCAGCGTAGGTCAAGAAGTGCCAAGGTACATGATGTTGAAAATTCCAACATGGTTCAGCATACGTGTGCCATACTTTGAATATGAACTTCATTAAAAATAATTATGGCCCGTATTCTGAAGTCTGAGTTAACTTATCCAATGTGTTATGGGAAGGAAAAAAAAACCTCCCAATCGCATTAACATTATTATGTTACCTATCTTTATTAACCCTTTCCCCATGTTATAATAATGAAGATAACTATTTTGGTAATAATGTCCTGTGAGTTTTAAATGATTTGAGTATTAAATGAGCTGACAAACTGAACTTGCATACTGTTATAGATACCAGTCATAAGTGGCTATGCACAGTTAAACCACATTTTATAAACCAGAGTTTGAATAAAACCCAAGTTTGTTACTGCACTGACGAAATTATACCAACAAAAATTGCAATGCAGGTTTTCCTCCGAAGTTTTGTTGACGTTTTCATATTTTTTGTTGATTATTTTCATGGTTTTTTTTTTTTTTTTTTTTTTTTTAATTATGTGTTTTATTGGTATTCAAAATCACATATAATCACAATATATTTTCATGGGGTTTTGGCCAGGCAAGGTCACTGTTCCTGTCGAGATCCGACCTTGTGAGGCTGTGATTGATTCGTTCAAAATAATGCTTGCCAACTGAAATAAGGTACTTCTAGTTTAAAAATATGTTTTTAATGTTTTTTTTTATCTTGCATGCTCACACCAATCATTATTTAACAATACTGTAAATATATATTTGTTTGCATTGTATATTTGTGCATTGTATAATCTGGTTTTCTCTTCCCTATCACTCTAAGAAATATTGGGTGAATGTGCTCCATGAGGAATGAGGGTAATTATGTATCCAACACTGGGCATTTCTTTTGGGCATCTTTATTTATCCAGTATGATGAAAATTTTGCCCATTCCAAATTAATTGCTGCTTATTTATTTAATTTACTGGAAAATATTCTTCTTGCATTGGATAAAATCCTGCCCCACATTGGTTGGACACATAATCACCCTCGTGTTGGTAAAAATTTTACAATGTTCGAGGCTTCCATCAATTTCAATCTCCAAGCTTTACATGGCGATATACGATATTTACGATATACATGTAATGTATTTAATATTTTTGAGGTTGTATACATTTTTCAACATTTTTTAAAGAGAACAAATCCTAAGTATGATTTATATTTGACTCAGAAAAATACTCAGATTGTCATTATTTTGATATATAATGCTTGTATATAGTTTGTATTGAAATGTGTAAATAAAATCGAATCAAATCAAATAAAAATATTTCGTGAAAGGCGAAATATACAATATTAGAGATATTAGAGATAATTTTCATTACTTAAAAAGTAAAGCATAGGACGGCAAATGCTTTAATAATAACAATGTAAATGGTTTCAGTGTGTGGTAGTTAATATAAATTATATATGAATTATATATACATTTATTTTCTATATCTACATAAACAAACAAGATTGTGGTTTTGCTTCTATATCATTTATAAACTAATTAAAACGCCAGTGAAGGAATTCAAATTCTAGAAACATGGTGAACTTGACCTAATTAGTATAGGTCAAGTATGCTATACATGTATGTGTATGTATAATGCATGAACTTACGTTTATACAATAAATACGAATTAAAAATTGTGTTTCTTTCATACCAATACGTCAGTATTTTACCCTAAATCTATTACATTTGGGTTGATTTTCAAAAGAACAAGAAATCCAGGCAAACAACAAGTGGTAAAATCGCTAGTCATGAAATAAACCATTAATAATGTTCATAATTCACAAGACAAGTTAATAATGACAATGTGTGAATAATTCTACCTGAAGGCTCATTATTCATAATTGATTTTGGTTGCTGGTCAGACTCGAATGAGGTGTCCTTAGAGTAATAACAAAAAAAATGAATATCTATTTGAAATTGAATTGAAGTATCGATCTTAATAATGCGATTCCAATGCAAATTCTTTGCATTCAATTTTCCACTCCTTTTTTCTTTCACAATTTTTTTTTAATAAATCATAATACCGTGGTAACAATCAGAACATTGAGGAATCTATATCAATTCAGAAATAAATATTTGCATTAAAAATCATTGTTCAAAACAGGTGGCTCTTCATACACTATTGCGTCTAGATGCACAGAGGGTGTCACAGGCTTAATTCACTTCCCATAGACTCTTGTGTTAAAGTGGCACTTTCAAAAAATTCATAAAAAATAAGGAGGAAATTAAAGGGATGAATGTTTACTACCGGTGGACAGGATATATGTCTGACATTCCATATCTGACCAGAAAAGTGTACCTCGACCGGCTCATTTTAAAAATAAATCGGCATTTATGAAGACTACACCTGACAGGATCAAATTCATCACTTAAAATGGCCCTAATTCTTCCGCCAGTAAAAATAGTTCCAAAGTAGTGATATATCTTTCCAATTTGGAAAAAGGAAGTTCAGTAGGTACCCTCCCTAGAATCAGGGTAAGATTGTCAATCGTATTCATTCATTTTTGTCAATCAGCAATATCAAATTTAAAACATTGAGCTATGGGTTGGCTGGAATGAATATTTTTGGCATGCCAATTGTAGTTAGGCCCGTGTGACCAGAGAAAAAAAAAGAGACTGAGGGAGGTGAAGAACAAGAAAGATCCAAAAGAAGGAGGATGGGGGAAGAGGAACTATTGGTGAAGAGTAGGAAAGGCGTATGGGGGGGGGGGGGTAGGTAAATGAATCACGGCAGGGATGGTGACAGTGGTAGAGGAGAGTAGTAGAGGAGGAGAGAGAGGGGGGAGAGGATAGAAAGAGACTGAAATAGAGAGAAAATGGGAGGGAGAGAGAGGGGAAAAAAGAGAGGGAGAGACAGAGAGAAACGATAAAAAGGTGACGTAAGTACGTTCAGTGGAGAAGGGGTATAATGATAGGCCCGGATGAACGGTATTACCAAAACATATAAGATGGGTAAAATTGCATTGATTCTATATACCAAACAGTGTATTATGGACATTTCCACACACGTTCTACAGACAGCATAGATAATGATTAACGAATGAGGTAAGTAATGAATGTTTACGTAACTCCTTCCAGTTCTTTTAAGAGTAGCAATTATTACGTGTGCTGTTTGAGTAGTCCTTTGTTACGTTTTATCATTTAGTCCCCTCTGGCCTATCAATTTTAAGGTTCAAACATTCATTAAAGTGGATTTCTTTCAGTGTTGCTTTAGGCATTTTCGCTATCGGACCGTCCTTATCCTTTGAGCAGATTCGTTATTTGAAATTACACGGTAAGTCCCACAAATATAATTTTCTTTGTATTCGTACACTGTTGGTAGCCCAAAGGGCGTAGGTTTATTACCCCGGGGCCACTGCTATTGCAAGGTAGCCGCGTTATTACCCCGGGGCCACTGCTATTGCAAGGTAGCCACCATGCTCGTACACAAAAGGGCGTATTATGAGGTTTTCACGGTATTTAGGGTGGGGAAACATGACAAAATACTAGTAGGCATATTTTGATTTGATTTATTTTATTTAAACACGGTAAAAAGCCCTCGATCAGCCAATGGCTGGTTTTCAGAGAGGCCGTGCAATATACAAACAAATACAAAGAATAACAAATCATAACAAAGTAAACTAAGTAAAACAAAAATCTATATACAAAAACAAAGTGGGGGGGATGAAACAAAACAAAAATAAAATCAATACAGAAAAAAGACGCAACTGTAACAAACATAAAAAGAAAGTTTGGTAAAAAAGGATAATCAAGATTTCAGGACTTTTTCAATTTCAGATTCAAATGATTTTAAAATTTGGTAAAGTGCGAATACGTTCTGCCAATGAATTAAAATCAATAATGGCAAGATATAGGCTGCTATTTCGTGCAAAGTCTGTTTTGGGTGTTTTTAGGTTTATTATATTGTTTGAGTTACGGAGTGTGTGAGTAGAATGTTTCTTAAGACTAATCCTATTACATATAAAATGCGGTAAAAGCTTATTGAGTAACATAAATATTAATACAAGTGCTTGTTTTTTCCATCTAAGGAGGATTTGTTTAGCATTCATTTTGGTGTATAATGCTGATGTGCTGAACAGGGAATCTACTCTGAGCACAATTCGAATAATAATGGTATAATGGTAAACTAAAATCGAAGGCTGATTACTGGTTAGGGTCCATATTCAAATATATTATGTGCGAGTATAGTGCCCACCTTATATCCATGTTCCTAGCCCGGGGGGGGGGGGAATCGAGATAAGAACAAATTAAATGTGTGTAAAACAACACTTGCTTAGGCCTAATGTATACATGTTCCTTCCTTTATTAAAAAATTAGGGGGGGGGGTCCAACTGCCCATGCCGAACGCAACAGAGGGGGGGGGGCAGTTGCTTCCCCCATAAATTGTGAAACCTACAATTTTATTTTACTGAAAGTTTCCAAAAAAATTACCAAAAGTGTGCACTAATCTTTCAATTTCATTTTAGAAAATACAAAAAAGCCCATATAACAATATCAGTCACTTTGTTCCCACGTTTTCGAGTTTCTTCGAACAGTTTAATGCGTCTTGCCCACTCCCAAGGAAAAAAAATCTGTGTACGGATATGTTCAGCCCCTCATTTTTGCTGTCTCTATACCCACAGCATAATCACTTCATTGCTGCAAAGTGGATCTCATGATAATAGGTTCCCGCAATCTTCCCTCATATCAGAAGTCAGAACCATTTATTATCATAATTTTTTTATCATAGATATCAAAATTCTAATTTATGATCTTAGTAGCCGGGTGGTGTAATTTGACGCAAAGGCTGGAAGAGTTTTCGCGGTCATTGCACAAAAAGCTTTATTTATTTCATGTACATTATGTATGTTAGCCTATATACACTTACACCAAATATGAAATAATGTGACAAAAATACATATTTGCCAACTTTACCGCTTTTGGCGATATTCTACCATTTAGGCATTTCGGCCACCAATCGATTTTTCTTCAGTCCAAGTGGGTGGTTCATAAAGCTGTTCGTAAGATACGAATGACTTTACGCACGACTGGTGATCCTTTCTTGTGCTATGTGGTATCCATATCTAATTGATTTATGACCCAAGAACATGTTCCAGTTGTGCGTAAAGTCGTGCGTAACTATACGAACAGCTTTATGAAACACCCACCCGATAACAGTTATTGATCTCTACAAATTACTACAAAGCGCCAATCATACTTAAGTAATTGGCGAACTGTAACCCAATTGTGTATCCGATATACAGAGATGCGAGGACAAAACCCCTCTCCTTTCCCGAAAAGATACCAATGGGAAATTGGATCTTACTTTTATAAACTCTAAAAAAATGGATGAAAGAAAGAATGTAGAAAAAAAATGATAAAAAAATTCTTCTCGATTTCAATAATAATAGCCAATAAGATGTCTTCCACGGTACCCAATTCGACTGATTACGCTGATGGCGTGCACGACCAATTAGTTCAACTTTATTTAACACTCTGAAAATACCAAAGCTAACCGGTATTTATTTCTGTCGATGGCCCTTGAATAATGAGATTGAACGTTTCAATGACATTAAGTTTGTTTATTTTGCTCTAATATTGAAGAGCACTCTGTCATGTTTTTATTGAATTGTGGGCACAAGTTAAAGGTTAAGTCCACCTCAGAATGATGTTGATTTGAATCAATATAGAAAAATCAGACAAGCACAATGCTGAAAATTTTATCAAAATCGGATGTGAAATAAGAAAGTTATGACATTTCAAAGTTTTGCTTATATTTTTAACAAAATAGTTATATGAACGAGCCAGTTACATCCAAATGAGAGAGTTGATGATGTCACTCACTATTTCTTTTGTTTTTTATTGTTTGAATTATACAATATTTCAATTTTTACGAGTTTGATGATAAGGACCTCCTTGCCTGAAGCACAAAATGTTAAAGTAATGGAATTCCACGTGTTCAGGGAGGAATGAAACTTCATTTCACATGAAAATGACGAGAAAATAAAAATATTTCATATTTCAAACAATAAAAAACAAAAGAAATAGTAAGTGAATGACATCGACTCTCTCATTTGGATGTAGCTGGCTCGTTCATATAACTGCTTTTGTGAAATGAAGCGAAATTTTGAAATGTCATAACTTTCTTATTTTACATCCGATTTTGATGAAATTTTCAGTGTTATGCTTGTTGAATTTCTCTCTTTTTATTCAAATCAAAATTTTTGTTGGGGTGGACTTGTCCTTTAAACAGTGATACGTTTTCGGAGTACAGCTTTATCAGTAGATATCACTGGGTCGGCAATCCGAGGGGGGGGGGGCACAGTTCCCCTACTTTTTGAGACACTGAAAAGGTGTCCTTTTTACGCAGGACCCCCCCCCCCTCACAAACGTGTACTGTGTCCCCTTCACATGAAAATGACACGTTTTATGTGTTATCAAGTGCCATTTCTCGTTAAGGTACCCTTTTTAATACATTAAAGCCCCTCACGATCGTGTTCTATGTCCCCTTCACCTGAGGAGGACCCATTTATGTATGAGAAAGTGCCCCATTGTCTTCTTGTTAGTGCCCTCTCGAATAATTCCCCCTTTTTACCCAAGAAAAATGCCCCCCCCCCGAGCGTGTTCTGTGCCCCTATCACCGGATGACCCGTTTTATGTGTTAATGAGTGCCCCTTGGCCTTTTTATAGGTGCCTGTTCTTCATATCAAATAATTTTTCCTTACAAAGCACTCTTTTTCGTGCCCGACGAGCGCCCAGTTTCTTTATTTAGCGTCCCTTTCCGTTCGAAAAAGTTTTCATTTTATATGATTCTGGAAAAAAACACATTTTAAATTGATGGATTTCACATATCGAGGAATACGAGGCTGTTGCTATCCGAAGCAAAACGCTGCGCAGAGGAAAACGTAAGCATGTTGAATGCTGCTGATATAATTGAGGAGATCTGTTTACCAATATAAAGTGAATTCCTTCAAATTCTTTAGGCGAATTGGGTAGTTAGTCATTGTTTTCTATCATCAATTTTTTAGAACAAAAGCATAAAAAACAGTACTTCATGAAATAATTGGGAACTACCATATTCAGAAATGATATCATTACTTGCACCTTACATTGATATTTATCATGATAGTTTCCAGGCCCGATGGTGTCTTAACCCTAAAAAGACTGGGGGGGCTGATTCAGCCCCCCCCTCAACATTTTTCGCGAGAAGTCCGCCGCGCGAAATTTTTTGACCGCGTCGCTCTCTGACTTTTTACTTTCAAGTCTTGCGCAACTTTTGAGACCAAAATTGTGACCCCCGGGTACGCAGTTCCGAAATTACTCTACATTTCGTAAGTGCATGCAGACCCAAAATTACTCAAAAACGTGAATTTGTGTACAAATCCAATGCAAATAGTGTTTTTAACCAAATTTCATAAATGTATCATTATTTTTCCTTTTACTGCTTAAAATCAATTGATTTTATCTATTTTATGGTAAAAATAAAGTCCCTGACAATTTCCATTGAAAAAACAATTAAAAAACAAAAAGTAAAAAAACAAAGAAATACATAAGAAATTTAGAAAACAATAGAATACATAAGAAAATAAATGTGATGTTGAAATTTTTTAAAAATAAATTTGATAAGATGCCTATCTAGAGTATGTGAAACAAAAATTAGCATTTCAGGGGCATTATTTAATTAATTAGAGCAAACTATGATTTTACGCATAAATTAGCATAATTAATGAGACATGAGATTTTTTTGCAGAATTTGATGTTATAGTTTTGTAGATAATGCCATGGGTAACGCGTATGCCAATTTTCGTCACGATCGCGCGATCGACGGCCGAGATCATAAGGGGGGGCTGAATCAGCCCCCCCAGTCTTCTTAGGCGTCGAAATAGCCCAGTCTATTTAGGGTTAACTCGTACAATTTTGATAGACCAACATTTAAAAAAGAAACCAAAAAAAGGAAAACAAAATGCAGAGTAAGGTAAATGTGTTTCGATTTCTCATCGCTTTAGCCTAAGCTTAGATAATTACCCGCCCCCATCCGTATTTGTATTAAGTTTCATGAGTCAAGTGAATGGGGTAGATAAGTAATTTTTTCATTGTTTAAAGATAGTGCCCTTTTCAAAAGAAAAGGAGCCCTTTTTTTTCTTTGTGCCCCCATTTCAAAATCGCTCCACCGCCCCTGTATCGCTGAAAGTAAAGTTTGGGGGGTCATCACATTAAATGTCAAAGTATTTTCAGACACGGTTGTTAAATGATAATAGGAAATTAAAAATCATGTAAAAACAGTCTGATTCCGTAATTGGAATTAGGATAATTATTTCATCAAAGAAATTACTATTCCACAACAAACCTAAAATAACATAGGTTTTCATTTCATAGGAGAAACCATGTGCTGGAAAATGAATGCAAACTTGCTATCAAGATGCAACTTATGTATCATGTGATATAGCTTTTACACAAATAAACGCAGTTGCCTACTAAGCCAAATATTTTGAGGGGGCACAAGATAGCACATGTTGGAAAATTGGTAAAAAGTCGAGCGAAGCGGGCCAGAAAAAATGGCCTTTTGATATGAAAATGTAATTTGATTTTTACATTATATTCAGCAAATAACATATCACATTTCATTGTTTTCCAATCATTTCATTTCGTTACCTCCTTTATTTTTTGTTATGTTATTTTTCCCTTGGCTGTGGAACTCCCCCCCCCCCGTACGCCAGTGCTTCAACTTAAAGCTTAATTGCCCTCTGAAGGTTACACATGCAGGGTCTTGGGCAGAGCATCCGCTTTGGAGATTTAGCCAAAGTAAACATTAAGAAGCTTTTTACGGTAACCTTTGCCAGCGTAAAGTTTTATTTGATAAGGACATATAGGGGGAAATGTTTAGCTTTTGGCTATGGATTTTTTGTCCTGATTGCCTGAGCCCGGTCGTGTTATTACTGATCCACAATGTGCTGCACTCAACCCAGGTGAGGCAAATGGGTACCGGTAGGAAGTAATTCCTTAAAAAGCTGTGTGCGCTATGAACGCCTAGCTTAGCCGGGTGATATATAGGAGCGCCTTGAGCACCTAATAAGGTGGATATTTGCGCAATATAAATACCCTATAATTATTATTATTATTGTTATTAAGTTTTCCTTCCCCCTTTCTTCATTTTCCAATTTAGCTTTTGTCTCATTCCATTTTACCTTCATTTCCCGCTTTTGTTTGCCATTTTGTCAGTTCTTTCAATTTATTTCCCTTTCTTACTATTCATGCTAATGTATTAGTATTTCGGGATGAATTGTTCTTTCTCACAAAGTTCCTCTTTCCTTCTTTTTCCCGCTTCAGTTACGTTTTCCCTTTTTATTTTTTTTCTTTTCTTAATAGTCTCTTTTTCACTTTTACCTTTCCATTTCCTCCTTTTCCTCCCTTTCCCTTTCTTTCTTTCTTTCTTTCTTTCTTTCTTTCCCCCTTTATCTTGTTCTGCTATTTTTTTCCCGGTGAAATCCGCCACGAGGGCAGCCTGCCCCCTGCCCTTCGCCAGTTACGCCACTGATATCACACATTGAAAAATGAAATCACTTAAACGCTAGAACCATTTTGTTTGAGTTACTAGTTATATTTGTAGTATTCTTCTTAATTTTATTGACACAGTGACACCCTGGCCAATGGGTGACCACTATATAGCATCCTTAATGTAATACTTCTTCCTCTATAACCATTACTAGAATACTAGTACATTACATAATATGGTGGCGAAAAATAACTTTTTTCATAACGTTTGTGCACTGCATTGAAATTTATTTACATATACTCCTTTCCCTAGACTCAACTTATTGAACAAGTCATCAGCGTCTCCATACTTAGAGCCGTTGATCGTGTTGAGAGAGATCGGCCAACCGGTTTCCTTTGGTTACCAGTATGGTGCATATTGCTTTAGCTTTGTTAGCATGCCTTATTTTTTATTCGAAAGAAATTGTACCATGTTGGGAACCCATTGAAATTGTGTTGGACAAACTCTACTTAATGATGTTTCATGAAAGGACTTGTCGGACGTTTTTTCCGACAAGTCCCATTTTATCCGACAGTTACCATAGGAACAGTGCCTCTCAGCCAATCAAAATCATGGAAAGATGTCAGATCTTGACAACTTGTCGGATGAAAATATTGATGAAACGCTCCCATAGAGATATATACTTAATAATTAGTATACATCTCTCTATGAACGCTCGCGCTCCCATCCCAGTTCAATAAACAGAATGACGAAACCGGAAGTGTGCTCTGATTGGTCAGATATTTCATGGAGCCCCAATTAGTTCCCTCTGGCATATTTTCTGCGCTTGTGATCTTCTACTGGGTGCATACCTCTGGAAATTTCAATAAACTACACGTTTTCTCACATTTAGTGATTAAACACCTCGACACTTTCAACTCATGGATATATTTTCTAGACGCCAATGTGAGTATTTTAACATATAAAGTTGCCTTTTTGTAGATACATCTGTTGTTATTTTGCATAAATCGGCTTCCAAAATAATGTCGAAAAAAGTGTTTGTTAAGAGAGAAATTGCATTTTTTAAGTTTTGTGTAATCATGTTTTGCATAAATTACCTCAACGTGTTAAAAATAGTGTTTTACTATGACTGTCAAGGTTGAATGATCTTTTAACAAGTTGTTTCATGCTATTTTTGGGAAAATCCATTAAATTTCTACCAAAAACAGTTCATAAAAATTAGCATATGGGACTACCCTTCATAAGACCCTAGCCAAAGATAAGGAACTGCGCCGCCGGAGCTTTTGGCGGCGGAAACCTTAGCCCACCCTATACTATAGGCGGTTAATTGCAGGGATGGCGCCACCAATGGGTGGAAGCAGTCTTTAGTCTAGCCTAGGCCTAGCCCTAGCCCTAGTTCTAAGTTACTAGTCTTAATCTTAAATCTACTAATATAAAGATGGAAATATCCCATCAGAGATCACTTTAAGACATCAAATTCGATCTGAGTACAATGCTCCTATTTCCAAATGACTGACAGTGAAAATAGTGTAGCTTGGTTGGAGTTGCCACTCTGGGCTTGACCCCCTGGCCCTAATATAGCCCATATTTTTCAAGGGACTATATTAAATTCTGCCCCATGAATTAAAATAGAATAACTATCACGTCAAATGCTTTTTCTATATATTTTGTAATCACTTTTACTTTGCTTCTTTTCCTCGTACGATACCGGCGTCGTGATTACAAAATTTCAATGTTGCGTGTTAGAAGTAGAAAACTGCCCTGCCCCTCTCCGAGTTTTCCAGTTCATTATGTCTTCAGCATCACCTTGTTAATTTTTCGTGTTCCCATATTTATTAGTTACCTATTTTTTCTATATTTTCAGTCTTATTCATAGACTGAGTAAATCAAACCTTTATAATTCTTTACATTAATTTTCAATAAAAAATGGAATTGATCTTTGATAAATGATAATGCCAGAGAAACCAAAATGTTAAAGGGGATCTATGATCAAGCTCTGCACCAAAGAGGAGAAATTACATAATATTCTCAACAATTGCTGTACAAATTAGACTCGATTATTATTTCTTCCAGACAACGGCTAGTTTGCTGAAAATCAATTAATCAGGAATAATACAGATTGCGATAATTGCCAAATCATTGCATGCGCGGAGAGGGAACTCCATGACTGACCTTTGACCGCGCGTATCCTGTTTTAAGTGCGCATGTCGCCACTGTGCTTGAGCACATGCACAGTGCTTCAGATCAGAGTTATCAATAGATAACTCTGCTTGAGCACAGAGATCATAGAGATATATATTATTGATAATATAATATACATCTCTATGACAGAGATACGATCTTACGTATGCTTGAGATGAAATACTGCCATCTTTATTGGGTGACACGACAATTGTTCCTGCGACAATTTCTCCGGACTTCATTTCGTCTAAGATGTAGGGTTAGGGGTGCAATATGGTTTTATGTCAGGGTTAGGGTAGGGTATAGTGTTAAACCAAGGTTGAATTTAATCATTCAATTGGTGTGTGGAATTTAGAGCGGAGCAATTGTCGCCGGAGCAAATGTCATGGAACCCTTTATTCTATCTTCTTCCCTAGGAAATCACATGATGAGAGTTGTGTTTGTATGCCTACATGTTTGCTATATTTCCTTCTGCATTCAAACTCATACAAAATAAGGCATATTCTGTGATGGGATGTAAACAAAAGCGTATATTTTTGAGAAAACGTAGTAAAATAAAACAAACTGATAAAAAGATTTTCGAAAAAAAAAATAGATGAGGTAAATTAAAATAGTGTTTTATTTTATTTTATTTCTGCATTCATGATGAATATGCAACATAACATATACACAGGTAATAAAGATTTTTTTAAAAGACAGATGAGTCTAAAAAAACACAATTTGCCCAAATGACATTATGTTATATGAGGGAGGACTAACGAATATTGTATAAATAGAATAAAGTTTTATACGGAAGAATTAATTTAACTTGGAAATTATCCCAATAATTTTTGAGACGCACATTGTACATGTGTTGATTCCAAGTCAAAGATTAATCTACATGTATACAGTGTGAGTCAGAAAAAATGTTACACTTTTTAAATTAAGTATTTTTTTCAAGAAAATGTGGGATTCGGAGAGAAATTCTAGCATGTGTGGATAGAGGAGATATTCCGTTGTCACTTGGTAAAATTTGTTTCAGTGTTGTTGTTATGGTTGTTATGGGCACAACAACCATTGTTTGAAAAAGTGTCAAAACCCATTTGCGCCAAGTCAGGTGATTACATGTACATGCTGAAACAGAGACAAAAGCATTCACACAAACAATGAGCGTAAAGTTTATGCGTATGTTTATTAATCAAGAAAAATAAACTAGAGAACCAGTAAATCAATGAATCATCTTCATTTAAAAGTTCCTTTTCATTGTCTTTTCGGCCACAACTTGGACAAAGATTCACACCTTCAATCTTCCACATGCTGTCCATTTCTCTCGATGCACTTCTGAGCTCGATGGAGCATTGCTGCCATGGCCCTGCGAAGTGTCTAAATCAAAATCATTCGACAAATAAAGAAGAAGCATTAAATGTGCTTGAAGTCAAAAGTGTACAGCACCCCACCTGCAGATTTTGATGACTTGCAGCAGCGCATCATCAGAGCAACATGTGGAAGATTGAACATGTTGAAGTGAACATGTTGAAGGCGAGAAGCTTTATCCAAGTTGTGGCCAAAATGACAATGAAAAGGAACTTTTCAGTTATTAAGATAATTTATTGATTTACTGGTTCTCTTGTTTATTTTTCTTGATTAATAAACATACGCAAAAACTTAACGCTTATTGTTTGTGTGAAAGGTTTTGTCTCTGCGGATACAGGTAATCACCTGACTTGGCGAAAATGGGTTATGACACTTTTTTCAAACAATGGCTGTTATGCACTCAACCATAACAACAACAATGAAACAAATTTACCAAGTGATCCCACTGAATCCCACATTTTCTTGAAAAATACTTTATTTAAAAAGTGTAACATTTTTTCTGACTCGCACTGTAATTACACTTAATAATTTAGAATGATTTTTCTTTTCTAGAGGGGGAGGGGGGGGGGGGATCAATGTTAATGTAAATCGGTTTATTAATGTTTTGGGAATGGTGTGTGAAATACATAAAATGTGTCTTTTTGTAATTCGGGAAAGTTTATTGGCTCTAAACCAGTTTCATACTTTATTGATTTCACGATTTACGATATTGTTTAATGAATTAAAGTCTTTATGGGAGTAAAATATATTGGTATAATCGGCAAATAAAACGAAGGACAGAATAGAGGTCCTAATAATGTTGTTAACATATAGCAAAAATAAGAGTGAACCTAAAATGGAAACTTGAGAGACACCAAATCGAACTTAAAGAGAATCAGAGTAGCAAATATCAAAATCGATATATTGCCTTCGATTACTTAAACATTCTTAAAAGCATTAGAGAGATTGACCTCGTATTCCGTAATGGTTGACTTTGGAGAGTAAAATGTCGTGGTTCAGTGTGTCAAATGCTTTACTAAGATTGCAAAAAAATGCATACTACGTGTTAAGTCTGTTGAATAATTTTCTTAAACCATATTGATTAGAATTTAGAATATTGCATTTGTTGATGAATTTAGAAAGTCTTGAGTGAACTATTTTTTCCAGATTTTTAGATATTGTTGGAGGTAAGGAAATTGGACAGTCATTACTTATTTCGTAATGGTTGCCTTTTCAACGATTGGATTGACTTTGGCTATTTTGAATAAATCTTGCAAAACACTTTAGATAAAAAGTTATTAAATATTTCAGTCAGAGGGCTAGCAAGAGTGTGAATTATTTGCTAAATAAGAGACATACTGATGCGATAACAACCAGAAGATCTAGATTGTTAAGGGAACGGACAATATTGATTATTTCAGAGGGGCATGTTAGGGTTAAAAATAATTATTCATGACTTGGATCTGAGAGGTAATAATTATGTGTAATGTGCGTTGGGATAATTAATTTTGTTGCAAGCTCGGGCCAAATATTCGTAAAGAAAGAATTGAATGCGTTTGCATAACTTGTTGGATAAAGTTGTGTTTTGTACCTAAAACTTCTTCGATGATTTTCCAAGTTGCATATGTTTATTTTCACGTTGATTTCAATTATTTTCAAGTTGCATTGAAACAAAGATACTCGTGTTCCTTTTGAAGTGGAGCGGACTTATATACTCGTGTTCTGCTTAAAGAGATTCATCTGATTTTTAATACTCTATGATAAACAGATTTTTCAAATTTTCACAATAATTTAGGATTTAATCTTCTTAATTTTCGCTTACTGGTTTCTGAGGGCTTCTTTACACTAGCACTAACTCGCTGTAGATGGGGATAGATCGAGTATAGGCAGTGTGACACTCTAAGAGTGTGAGTCTATATGTCTCCCCGCCGAAATGTGAAGTTCAACTCTACATAATGTACATGGAAGGAAACATTTCTATTCGCGCTTCACAATTAAATTATTTTTGTGAGATATGTATCCTGTACATTATAACAAGAATGTGTTACAATTTTCTCGTTTCAGGTCTCAATATAGGAAAGAAAGATATGTTCTCGCACATTGTGCGGAAATACATTATGTTTATGACCGGGGGGGGGGGGGGGCACTTCCATTGACGAGTGCATACCATGCGCGACCATGGGGTCTCGAAAAGCGCCTTAAACAAGTATTTTCAATATTCAGAAAAGGCACCCCTTAACAAGTATTGGCAAGTAAAACTCTACCCTTAACAAGTATTGGAAACAAAACGATACCCCTGGCAACTATTCCCTGAATTGAACCCCTAAACAAGTACAGCGATATGTTAAAAGATAATATCACGGACGTCCGTGACGGACGTCGCACAGTGGGCCGGGGTGAAACAAAAGTGCGCCAAAAGTCATTTTGGGCAATTTCAGGTTTTAAATTTTTGTCATGCCCAGCTGAAAGACAACACTTTGAAATATACTTCAGCAAAATATTTCATTCGGGAATTTCCATAAAGGTTGTTTATTTCCAACCTCAAATCGTAAAATGTAACATTTTGCGAAATGCCGCGTATATGACAACCTAGTTGAAAAAACAGGCCATTTCACAAGAGGTTTTTCATGTAGGAATCTTAAATGGCACCCACATAATCCTGATGTGTTCCTTTTTCGTGTGAAAGGGTTCAAAGTAGATAAAAGACACATTTCAGGAGGTTTATAGGATAATTATTCCTGGAAATAGGCGGATAATCCATGTTTTTTGCATTTACATTAAAAAAGTTTAGATTTCCGTTTAAATTCTATCATCATCATTTTGCCAGATATCTAAGCTTTAAGTCGATACCAACTTTAGCTGCCCTTTTTTTGCCCGTTTTCATGTTAGAGCCGATTTTACTTGACACAACACCCCCAAAACCTGTTCAAAAACGGTAATATTTATACCGCGCAGTCATCGCACAAATGAGCGCACCGTGTGGGGTGGACATTGCCGTTCATTTTTGCATGGCGAGGACGATTCCCCTTCCATTCCATGAAAATGACATGAATTCTAGGCATAATGCAAACAAAATAAAGGTTGATAACGCATATAAGGTCTACCCGCCCCTCTTCCGGAGATAAAAGTTACTTGTAGAATAATTTCAGCCCAAAACCCTCCTCATAGTTAAACATTCGTGGTGTTAGATACTCTGCGTTTTACCCAAGTCCACACCACTTGATAAAGCACGGTTAATATTTTTCAGATTTGTAAGTATTTGTTTGATCTCATTATTATTTTTATGCCATAAAATCATTTTCAGGATCTCATACACACTTTTTAGGCATGTGAGAAGCATAAACCAAGATTCACTCTGGTCAAAACACATAACACAAAGTTTATATACTGCACATTGTTTAGCGTAATTTGTCTTTTCAAAAATAGGTTTTAAGAAGCCAATCAAAATTTGGTATCAAAGTGACGTCATATCGGCTTTAGATTATGTTCAGTCGATTCCACGCCCAAAATAACCCTTAATCAACATGTTAAAGTAAAAATATAACCTGGAATATAATTTTGGCGCACTTTCAACTCATTCTGGCCTACTGTGCGTCGGTTTTACCTGTACCTACATCATTGGTTTTAGCTGTACCGTACGGCCCCATGCATATGCACCTCCCACACCTCACGCAAATCGGACTCTAAACACGTAGTGTTGACTGTGGGGGAAAAGTACATTCTTTATATAACATTTTAGTCTTTTTACCCTCTCAAATTTCCTAGCGAAAAAAATAGATCTAGATCTTCCCTTTTTTCATCATTTTAATGTTTTTGACACCCTTATTACGTTACGTACGTAACGTGCCCCATCGTGAAAAAGACATCCTTTTACGTGTTTTTTTTTTTTTTTTTTTGGGGGGGGGTGTCGCGCATTGTATCTACTCGTCAATGTACGTGCCCCCCATTTGGGGCCCCTCCCTATAAAAAGAATCCTGAACTCCCTCCCCCCGTACTGAGAAGAATAAATAAAACCATGAGAGACATTTTTTCACATCTAAGGCTGTTGAGGATACAGGGTCATCGACCAGTGAAAAACTAGAGTTACTTGGAAACGATATGGATGAATAATTAGGAGGTTGCAAATCAAGTTGGGAAGCAATTGATAGATAACGCCATCTGCGACAATATCAGCAAATCGAACCGGAGATTCTTGAGGCGGAGAATAGCACATGAAAAATCATCGATGATATACATACATAATAATATATATAAATGAATGAAGGTCTTGCGTCGGTTGTGGTACTAGTAGTATCAAGCAAAATACAAGGTGAATAAAACAACCAAAAAGTGAAAATTTTGATCAATTTTTTGCCCATAGGACTTCATCAGGAAAATTATTCTCCTGATGAAGCCCTATATATATATATATAAACAGACACGAGCATCAACGCGCTCTTTTGATGCTACCGGAAACAAATAAAGTTAACTCAAAAAGGTCAAGCGCGCACTAATTTCCACGCTTCTTTTCTCTTGCGTGTGCGTGTTGTTTCAATATATATTGTATACTCGAATTCGGGCTGTATTTCCATGGAAGTGACCCTCTACGTGCTCCGCTATTAAGGGGGGGGGGGAGCTTCTCACGGCTTGTTTGTTGCTTTCTTTCTCTAGTAATGGCTATTAACTGTGTCACGGAGTACTTTTCTTGTAGCTTCAAGGTCATGTGTGCAGCAGCATAAAACGACCTCTGTTTTTTTTATATCGATGATGAAAATCATCCTGACCACGAATAATTTGCGCATGCGCAAAGCACATGGAGATACATTACTATGACCAAGCATCATTACGATTTCAGTCATCTTTAAAGTTGTGACAAACCAAAAGCTGCCGGTACACTTCTTTTAATTTGACACTGTCAAACACCATCTAAAAGTGAGTATTACATTTTTTACTGAAATACTGAAATAACAAAAACATAAGTCAATAATTTTTTATTATTTCAATAACCTATGTGTTATAGCGTCGTTTAAATCTTGCACAACTCAGCATTTTACCTTATTCGTGTCATTTGCGTATGTTTTAAATATCTCGTCATTGATCTAGTAAAAAAATGAATAAATACAAAAGAGCTCTTAATATATAATTAAACGATTAAGTATCTTTAAAATTCCGTCTGTGCTCGCTCTACTACTTCATGCATATCCATATGGCATGGTTTTTGACCTCATTTTATTGCAATATCGATTATAAATTCAGAAGTATTTGCCCGTTATCTAAGCAAATTAAGACATGAAGTATATCAATTTTCTCGTTAATATATCTTATTTCGTGTCGAATGCTGATATTTTGCATAAGTTGCTATTTTTTATGTTAAAACAGATAGATGATAACGCACGTGCACATTTTTGACCAAAAGCATGAAAATTTTGGAATCAATTCCCATTTAATAAAAAAATATAATACCCGGACAGTCCAGAAACCGATTGCAATCAATTTGTACTATCAAAATTATAGTCAAAGCATATTATTCACTTAAGATTTTTCCTTGATCTGGGGACAAATATAAAAATGATTTATTTTCATGAAAATTCCAAGATGGCTGCCAAAATTGCAAATTTTGCACCCCATTATGACACGATTTGGCAAAGAGACATCAAGATTCATTAAATAAACACTACAGGTACAACAACAACAACAAATGTTCGCTGTTGGTACACGGGATTTCTGTACAGGTCTGTATTTTTTCCGTGAAACCCATCTGTATGTTTTGAATAAAATGATTGCAACGGCTACTTTGTAATGTTTGAGACTAGGTCAAATGTACATAATGTATATAAGCATTTAATATTGTTATTATTATAATTATCATTTTTAATATATGTTTTATTATATTATATTTTATTTTATTTCATTTCTACATTTCAATAACAAACTATTAACAAGCGTAATCATCTCTCGGCATTTCAGAAAGAGACAAACATAATAACAATAATGATAACATGATTTACATACTAATGTTCTCAGTCAAATATGAATTATAAATTATACTTGGTAAATTTCTCTTAAAAATATGTTGAAATATGTTTATAAACCTCCTTAAAATACATATAACATCGTAAATTGAAATGTTGGAGACCGTCATCTTAAGCTTGGAGCATTAAATAACTGGTGGAGGCCTCAAAGTAGGGAATGAAAACAAACATCTTTTTATGCTCGGCGATTTTAATATTAACTTCTTGCCCTCATCTGACAATAATAATTCATCCAATTTCGTAAAATCGATATACTTGTTTGGCTTTCAATTACTAAACCCACAACGATTAACTTGAATTCATCAACTCAGATTGATAACATATGTTCATAATAACAAGCCATAGGAGGGATTTTATGTTCTGATGTTTCAAACCACCTGCCCATTTTTTAACTTGTGAATGTAAACTCGTTTGCCTTTAATCAATTAAAGAATATAATTATCGCAAAAAAGTCTAACAAAATATAGAATTACTGAAGCAAGACCTAGTTTGGGAAGAATAGGATGATGTTTATAATGAAGTGAATCCCAATATTGCATGCAATAACTTTAATAATACATTAAAACATTATTATGAAAAGAATATCTCTATAGGGAAATGAAAAAAAAAACAACGTAATAAACCCGAAAATCATTGGATAACGTAAGGTTTACTCAAGTCAATACAGACACATAAACGTCTATATAAATCTTACGCAATCCAACTGATGATTCTTTAAAAAACATATAGAATATATCGTAATAAACTAACAAAATTGGTTCGATTCTCTTTTACTTCGGTGTGGTGTCCCTTAAGATTCCATTTTAAGCCCACTTTTATTTTTACTCTACATTAACGACATTATTAAATCTTCCTCTATTTTTTTGTTGTTTTATTCTCATCAAAGAGACCTTAATTCACTAAACAATATCGTAAATTGTGAAATTGATAAAATATCAAACTGGTTCAAAGCCAATAAGCTCTCCCTTGATACAAAGAAGACACATTCTATGTATTTCATACACCATTCCCATAACATTAACACACCGATTTACATTTTTATTGACGGCACCCCCCAAGAACAGAAAAACCAATCTTATTTTTTAGGTGTTATGATGGATGAATCTTTGACTTGGAATCTACATAATACACCATGTTACGATGCCCATTTCCCAAGGTATTGGGGTAATTTCCAAGTTAAAATTCACTCTAATATCCTGACAAAACTTTATTCTTGTTTACAATTCCTTAGTCCTCCCTTATACAGTACGTATCAAAAAAAAGTTTACACTTAGAAAAAATCCTGTAAAATTATATATTTGTAATATTCTGAAGATTTTTCCACATTTTAACATTGGTACAGATCTATTTAGGCAAATGACGACATAACTGTCGAAAAATATTTCCGCTTGAGTGAGCACCACTCACTTTTGAAAAGTTAGTGAAAAATGATTTGCGCAGAACTTTGAAATAGTTATACGAATAAAGGTAGACCTTAATCATGAAGAAAAAGTGGAATTTAGCTCGTAACATTGATTTCAATATATATTTTTTTTTTTAAACATGTTTCCTTGCGCAAAACACTTCGAAGAGTGGATCGCGCCCCACCCCACTTCCCCACACACTGAGGCCATCGTGATGATATTTGAGCTGTGATTTACATGAAATGGCTTAGGCTCGATTTCCATTTTCTTAATCATTGCCAAGCTTCGGAAAAGTGTGGAGATACAACTATCAAATGAAAAATGAAATGTAAACCTACTTTAAATGATAAAACTTTAGTGAAAAATGCTGGAGATGTCTGATATAAACTTTTTTCAGATTCAGTTATGTCCTCAGATCCAGCTGGGACAAAAAGGGTAAAGTTTGTGCTTACTAAGTGTTGAAATTTCAATTTGGGTGGCAAAATTATTACTAAATGCTTGCATGTATCCGTTTTATTTCAATTGACTAAAAGAGCAAAGGAATAGTATGAGAAATGTTGTGCACGATAAGTTTGATTTCGCCCTTTCCCCTTGACACAGCCTGAAAACAAGCATTTCTGCGCAAACAGATTTCTGCGAGCTTTACAAAACTCGACAGTGCTCACTCAAGTGTAACATTCTGTCCAAACTTTTTATTTCATTGGATAGATGAGACCCAAACCCAAGATCATATGTGAAAAAATTACCCACATGCTGTATATTTTTTAATTCCCAGGGCTTTTTCAAAGTGTAAACTTTTTTTTGATACGCACTGTATAACATATTGTAATGTCGTCTGGGCAAATTATGGTTCTTTTAAACTCAATTCTAAACTCAATTCTAACATAAAAGAGCAATTCATATGTGTACAGGGTCACATTACTTGGCTCACTGACCCACTGTTTCATAAACTAAAAACCTTAAAAATCTTTGATATATATAAATACGATTCAAGTAGCTATAATGTTCAAATATTTTAACAATTAACTTCCTCCGTCCTTTAATAATATGTTTACGTTTAACAGGTCTGTTCATTCCTACCCTACCTGAACCTCCATCTCACCAACCCCAAGGTATTAATTACCGGTAACTTACAAATCAATTCGACATTATGGTCCTGATATGTGGATCAACTTTCCAGACAATATTAAGTCATATTCAACAATATACTCATTGAAAGCTACTATCAAAAGAAAAACCATCGAATCATATGCATCCCCCTCATCAAGCAGTACTGCACCTGCACTGCACCCACTTGTTCAATAAACATGATAAAGAAAAACATTTAGGAACCATTTTATGAAGCTGCCATCATTTTCAAGCTTAACCGCTCACGATGGTGGTCTCCTGCATTCGTTTAAACTGACATTTTCTTTTAACTGAATAATGCTTCTTGTTGATATTTATTTTTCATTGCTTTATTATGACTATTGTTTTAATGTTTTGTAAAACTTGAATGTATCACCTTAGTAGATGTTATATTGCATATTTATCCTGAATGCAGAAGTAGGATAAAATCAATCGATCAATAAAAAAAAACTGAAAGGGGAGAGAAAACCAGACTATACAGCGTATCCCACAAAAAATGTTAATGGCATTCTTGATAGGTATAATATTTAAATTGCAACTTTATATTTTCATACACGTAAACTACAATTGATTACAAGTGAACGAAATTTTGTGTGATATGGTACAATTATCACAAAGATATAAACATATTTTTCATTACACATCAGGAAACCTTTGTGTAGTCAGGACAAGAATTGTCTGTCGAGCCCGCATCCACATGGCTGAACGTATACAGACTGCAGACATACGTGCGCCTTGACGGGCATCAAGTTGATGGCAGATCAGCTAGTCCATAATTAAGTACAGAAAAAAGAATTTTTCAACATATAAATTCTTATCAAAAGAATAAATGTATACAATGTAAATGCATGTTTGAATTAAAAGAAAAATGCCCGAACTTAATGCCCGAACTATTGTTTTAATATTTTGTAAAACTTAAATGTATCACCTTTGTAGATGTTATAGTGCATATTTATCCTGAATGCAGAAATAGAATAAAATCAATCGATCAATAAAAAAAATGAAAGGGGAGAGAAAACCAGACTATACAGCGTTTCCCACAAAAAATGTTAATGGCATTCTTGATAGGTATAATATTTAAATTGCAACTTTATATTTTTATACACGTAAACTACAATTGATTACAAGTGAACGAAATTTTGTGTGATATGGTACAATTATCACAAAGATATGAACATATTTTTCATTACACATCAGAAAACCTTTGTGTAGTCAGAACAAGAATTGTCTGTCGAGCCCGCATCCGTGCGCCTTGACGGGCATCAAGTTGATGGCAGATCAGCTAGTCCATAATTAAGTACAGAAAAAAGAATTTTTCGACATATAAATGCTTATCAAAAGAATAAATGTATAAAATGTTAATACATGTTTGAATTAAAAGAAAAAAAACTATTCAAAATGAAATAAGGATTTACATGTTGGCTTGGGACAGGGAAAATGCTTGAGCGGTACTTCGGAAAGCTCTCGAAGTTCAGCAATTTTTTTATGTACACTGGATTTTTCAGTCTTCAGACTGTTTCTCTGTTGTTTTTTCTTGACCTCAATAACTACACTTATAGACGTTTGTACATGATTAATTGATCAACATATTACTTTTTGTGAATTATTTGATTCTTAGATTTTTCTTGGTACATTTTTTTATATTTTGATTTTTTTCTCGATGTTTTATATTTGTATATTGTTCGTATTCATCATCAACATGATTGTATTGTTGTATTTACGTACACTGGATATTCCAGTCTTCAGACGATTTTTATGTTTTTTCCATGACCTCAATAAATGCATTCGCCGCACCAGACTTATCACACAACACATACCTACCAAACCCTTCCTATCCTCCTTCCAAGCCCTGAGAAAAACCGGTTACACGGTCGAAAGCTTTGCATAATAAAGGAGTTGGACAATATTGCTAAGTCTTGCAGCCTCTCTCTTTTGTCAAACTCACACTTAAATATTCATATATATACACAGTGCGTCCCAGAAAAAACGAAACCGAGATTTAGTGATGATTTATCATAACTTATTCATAAATAAAATAGACAAATGACCTACCAACGTAAAGCTTAGAATCTCCTCTTCCATCTGATACTATTTAGATTATTCCTCATTCACGCATGAATGACCAAAAAAAAATCAAAGAAAGGATTCCAAAAACCCATTTGGCGGGGGGTATCTAAATTAAAAAAAAGTCACATGGCTAAAAGTTCAATATCTGCTCTTTTATTTGATACCTTAGTCACAAAAAATGGTCAAGAAATAAAAAAGTTATCCCTCGAAACAATGCTTGTATTTCCATAATTTCATTAAATAAAAGTGTTTTCACCAGTTTCCCACAGAAGCTATCGAACGGTAACAAAAGGTTTAATGCATGGCTGATCGTCAACAAAACGGAGCGTCGAGTGAGTTTGAACGCCTGCCTGTAAAACCTCTTCATTTTATGAATTTACTGAATTTCAAGCCTTATTTCAATAACCAGAACTTTGTTATTCCTTGACCATTTTCTGTAATTGAGGTATCAAATTAAAGAGCAGATATTGAACTTTTTTAAAATGCGGTTTTCTTTTTAAAACCCTGATACGGCCCGCCAAGTGACTTTTTGGAATCCCCTTTTCAAATTGTTTTTGCTCATTCAGGCCTGAATGAGAAATAATCTAAGTAATTTCAGATGAAAGAGGAGATTCTAAGCTTTAAAATGGTAGGTCATTTGTCTATTGTATTTGTGATTAAGTTATGATAAATCTCGGTTTCGTTTTTTGTGGGACGCACTGTATATATAATATATTAATACTCTCTCCGCTCTCCATGACGAACTATATTTTAATATTTTGTAATACGATATTTATCACCCCGGTGCACTCTTTTTTATCAGATATGTTGTACATTTCCGAATATGCTGTTGATGTTTTTAATGTCAACAGTGCCGTGTTATCTCGTATAAAGATGTTGTGATAAATACATAAATGTTTGAACAATATGTTACCAGTTGTATGAAATATTTATTTCATCACGGTTGAGAAGTGATTATAAAGCTTAAGTCTCTTTTCTTCCGTCATCTCATATAACTTAGTAAATTACCAAAACTCACTTGACGAACGGTATTCGAACTTTAAAAAAGGAAAATCGCATGTCTCAAAATGTTCTTTATAATAATACCGGCCTAATCAAAGAAAATGATTAAGGAATAACAAACAGGACAAGGTTCTCTTTCTTAAAGAATGTTGCTAGCATTTCAATCATATAAAGTAAATAAAGACGTTTGAACGGTTAGCATTGCTGTGCATGCTGTGCGAGTTACATGCAATAACGTTCTGGCATAGTGCAGGAGGAGCCTGTCGAATATACCCGCCCCTGTCCGTGCTTTTTTTCATCCCCAATGTGGCAAAATGGCATACTGTATAGTAAAACCACATTTATTTTCTTGAAACCACTTGTAGAGAGTAGGCTTTTTCTATCAGCTATACATCTAAAGAAGTGCTGGCACATCGAAGCCTACCCATCTCTGGGGGCTACCAAAGTCATCCCATCCCCTTTTGCCTATTAATTGGAAAATTCGCCATGTTGGTGTCCAAACTGAGGCAAAAAGGCGTTTCTTTAAACAACTTGAAGAGGAAAGAGTAAGCTTTTTTCCTATCAACTACTTCTAAAGAAGTGCTGGCACATCATTAAAGCCTATCCACCTTTGGGGGCTGCCGGTGTCACCCTACCCCTTTTTACCAGTTTTGCTTATTTATTGGAAAATTCGCCATATTTGAGTACCAATTGAGGCAAAGTGCGTGTTTGTTATATAGTAAAGCCACTTTCAATGTATTCAAACAACTTGGAGAAGAAAGAGGGGGGGGGGGGGTAGGCTACGATTTCCCAGCACTTCCTCTCCAAGTGGTTTTAGAAAAGTAAAAGTGACTTTGCTATATAGCAGAAACGCCTTTTGCCTCAATTGGGGCTCCAAAATGGTGAATTTTCCAATAAATCGGCAAAAAAAGGTGGGGTGACTTCGACAGCCCCAAAATGTGGGTAGGCTTTGAAGTTCCAGCAATTTTTATATGTAGCTGAAAGAGAAAAAAGCCTATTATTTCCTCTATAATATATAAGTGTCCCCCCTATCCAAAATAGTAGGGGGGACACAATATCAAATGTCCCCCTACTATTTTGGGTCTTTGGTGATGCTATGAAATATATCACTCAAAATGGGAATAAAACGTGCGTTTTTGGACGAGATGACCTTTTTTTTTTTACTTGTCAAATATATTTTCGTCGAAATGACCTTAAATTTGGGGTGATAAATTTTATTACTATTTTTATTTTTTTTGCTGTAAAAATTCACAGTCCCTTGTCCCCCCTACCTTTTGGGAGAGATTTCCGCCCCTGGTGTCTTTCATAGTAAAGGGTTACGTGTTCATGCTTATTACTATATACTTACATACTAATCATTGAATGATAATAGAACTCATAATTACTTGTATGAGCGATTGACAGTAAAGGGAGAATTGATCGACATTTGTATCATAGAGAATGAAAAATCTATAGTCAGTCGCTTGAAAGGCCTTGGTTTTACCCTTCTTCCGTAGCCTGCAATGAAGATCATATTAGTTCTCCATGCTGTTCCCAGACCTATAATTCTACGTGCAGGAGTTGATTTTGACTTGTCAGTTCCGTCTCCAGGTGTTTTGACTTGGATCAATCCTGCGCAGCTCCGGGATCTATCATTCAAATCGATTCAATTCATTTATTCAATTCCAATAAAACTTACACATATCATATAATTGCGTAAAAAAACTTGAGCAGTGAAAAATTCAAAATATAGTATTGAAATATGAGATACAATATAGAAAGAACACATCATTATTGGAATAGGGTAGTCATAAAAAACCAAAAGGAATTGTCTGGATAACCACCCTTGATAACATAGTATAGAATTAGATTAATTCAATTTATAAATCATATTTAAGTAAAGAAAATTTATGAATAGGTAATGGGCATATAATTGTATAATGAAAACAAAACAGAAGCGAAAGATCTTTTAGAGTTGATTTGGATAATTGAGTTCCGCTTCCAGGCGTGTTGGCCTGGATCCTGCAGCTACAATGATCTATCGTAACTTCTGCATTAGTTAATTTGGACCTGTTAGTTCCGATTCCAAGTGTTTTGACCTGGATCAATCCTGCAGCTCTGGGATCTATCATGACGTAAATAATCTTGACCGGTTTATTTTGACCTGTCAGTTACATCTTGAGGAATGTTGGCCTGGACCCTGCAGCTATCACGACTCAATCCTGCAGAACTTCATTTGGACCAGTCTGTTCTGTTTCCAGGTGTTTTGACCTGGATTAGGCCTGCAGATCCAGGATTTATCATCACGTCAAAGATCTCACAGTAGTTGATTTGGACCAGTCAGTTCTGTTTAAGGCGTGAGCAGAGGCGTCGATCCGGGGGGGGGGGGGCAGGGGGGGGGCGATCGCCCCACCAATGAAAATATTGGGGGGGGGGGCAAACATATCATTTCCCGCCCCCAATAATTCCGGATATGGCAAAAAAAACACAAGATTGTAAGGTTCAGCAAGCGGCGAAAATGAGATACACAACTCATTCTTTATTTAAAATCGTGCTCAAAATGCCCGCTTTTCTGATTGGAATATAAAAATTTTCAGCTCGCGCTTCGCGCTCGCATCATTTCTGTAGCAAAAACCCATACTTCTCATGATTAAATAGGTGAATGCAAATGTCCCGTTTTCACTTTAAAGCCTCATAAGAACTCCTGCTTTGATTTGATTCATCTTTTCTTGGATATATATCTTGTTCTTTATCAAAAACGTCCATTAAACTGTCATTCTTTTCAAATCTAAAAATCAAAATTTTCAGCTCGCGCTTCGCGCTCGCATCTATTCTTCTTTTAGATACCAATCTTAATCATTGGTACCAAAAATGCTTAGAATATCAAGCTTTCAGGTCAGAATATAAAGAAATTTTAGCTCACTCTCGGTACTCGTACTATCTGTGTAGTGAGATATGTATCCTCCTCATGAGTTATTACAAACAGTTCTAAACAGGCGCGCTTTCCCTGCCAGTATACTAAAAAAAAATCAGCTCGCGCTTCGCGCTCGCATTAATTTGTTGGTGAGATACGTGTCTGTGTCTCATGAGTCATATCTATCTATCTATCTATATATATATATATATATATATATATATATATATATATATATATATGTGTGTGTGTGTGTATGTGGGTGTCTTGTACGATCCAGCGCCTTTCGAACGTTAATGATTTTGCCCCCCCAATCTGAAAAATGGATCGACGCCCCTGGGCGTGAGAGCCGGGATCTTGCAGCTCCATGATCTATCATGACTTGAAAGCTTTCGCAGAAGATGATTTTGACCTGTCAGTTCCGATTGCAGATGTTTTGACTGGGATCCTGCATGTAGCTTCAAGATCTATCATGATTTTATGACTATGCACAGCTTACTTTGTAACATACATGTGAAGCACTTGTAATATCAGTTTGGCTTGACGTGATACATAGCCTGGATAGGCCTACTCGGTAACAGAACAGTAGCATTAGTTTAGTAGCATGATATTCTTCTTCCTTCTATTATGTCTCCGATACATCTTGGCATGTTCAAATCACATAGAAATGATTCGGCAATCGCCGTTAGTGTTAACTGTGTTTAAGCAAATAAAGACTTTAAACTGTCATGAAGCATATAAATGTATTCGTTGATAAAAACTCTATCGTGTCGATCGCTAACATTATGCATCAGTTGCCGATGTTAATAATAGAACAGGTATATAACAATGCACATGCAAAATTTTGAAGAAAAAAACATGGCAATTTGGGCAAAAATTCTCATTTTCACACAAATACTACCACCCGACTGTCCATAAAACGATTGCAATCAAGTTTTACTATCAAAATCATAGTGAAAAGCAAATTCACTTAAGATTTTCCCGTCACCTTGGTAAAAAAATATGAAAATTTTTTATTTGTAATGAAAAAAAAATCCTAGATGGCCTTCAAATTAGCGGATTTGAAACCCATGGGACACGCATTGGCAAAGGGACCATCAAGATTCATTAAATAGGCACTTCAGGCAATACCAAAAAAGTTTATTAAACATTTTTCTCTGATAGTACACAGGAAACCCCATTTCCGACTTGAATACTTAACTTTGCCAGAATGTAAGTCCAGTTGTTCGTGTTTAGCATGTTTAGAGAATGTTTGCCCACGGGTGCCATTTCCATAATTATGACATTATAAATACTAATGAAAGCGTGGCAACAACAACTACAGCTAATTTCCACATTCAAGTATGACGGCGCCACGAAGGCACGTTAATACATCAGTCACTTTTCCCCTACGCCGGCCGCATGGTGAGTCGAAAACAGTCATTCTTTCATTTGTTTGTAGGAGATACAGGTGGTTAGAATAAAAATGAATAAAACGGCTGTTTTCTACTCGCCGTACGGCCGCCGTTGGTGTATTACTTTTGGAAGAGCAAACCAAAATTAAAAGGATAAGTGATGAGAAAAATTACGCATTCAAATAAAACATCACAAAAGAGATTAAAAAAAACGCCCAGAAACACAGAGCAAGGCAAAATACCAGGCAACATATATGGCGGCGCCCTGTATAAATAAATGAATGATTTAATAATTAACATTGAAATAATTATAAATCTTGTTTAGGATTAACAATCGTTAGAGGATCTTTCACAAGACAAAGATCAATTATGAACAAAACATTGAATTGAATTACATTTTATTTTCTCCTCTATGTGTTTTATTTCATGTTAAAGACCCCGACCGGACCCCAAAATACTATATACCATGGAAAAGATTTTAAAAGACAACAACAAACAATGCTAGGCATATACATTTTGGGTCCCGTCTGGGTCTCTCAAATGATTATCATTATCACATCATAATGTTTATTTCGATTTAGGTAATGGCAAAAAAGGATTTTTTTTTCACATGAGTGTCTACATTTTCCGTTCTCAGTTATACAGGCACGCACTGCAATGCACAACGGGGGATATCCCTGAAACCAAGAGGAACATTTCAAGAGGATTAGACTATTAGACTGATAAATATTTGCCAGAATCAGTGAGCGCTGATTGGACTTTGATAATGGCCCAAAAGGTATTTATATACATGATATGCATGGGGCTCCTTCTTACAAAGAGTTGCGATTGATCGGATCAATCGCAACTATGGATGGCCAGCAACGTCAACATGTATTATGCATGTTTGTTCAAAATATTTTCTCGCTATGATGTATATTCATGCATTAATTCTTAAAAAATTACTGTGCTTCTCTTTGTTCAAAAAAGACGTGCAAATTTCCTGTAGAATTTTTTATGACTCTGATGGATTTCCATAGAGTTACAATTGATTGGATCAATTGTAGCTCTTTGTAAGACGGGCCCCGGGTCTGCTACAGATTTTTACTGTCCGCTTATGATCATAGCAGTATGATTTGTTTACTTACCCTTAGAAATATTTATCATGCTGGAAATCTTACATAAGACATGTAAGATGGACATTATACTATTATTTGAAGGTCAAGTTCAAACAAAACTGTGTCCTGAATCAAAGGGGAATTATCAATCAAGAAGGTGTAGATCGCTGAAATATCAAATGGCAAATTATTGTCACAACACATGCTGACAAGGCAGTTATTATGTACATCGTGAGTAGTATGCAAATGAAGGAGCCAAAATTTGTCTCACAATCAATATCTTTTTGTATTTTATAACTTCAAATACAATTAAGGTTTTCTTAAATGATATGAAACTTGGCTTGATTCCTAAATAAACATGACCAATCATGATTATCATAAATCATTGTAAATCAATAAAGAATCAAAACAATAAAAAATATTCACATTTTCATAAATAATGGCTTCCAACAACAAGAGGTGTGGTGGATCCTTAATTTTACTTTGTCTAGAAGCGTGTATTTGGAGCGAGGTACATGGCACGCCATGTATCACCTGGAAGTGAAATTTCAAGGGACTAAAAAAAAACTGAAAAAAAAATGAAATAAAATGTGGGGAAAAGAATAGACTAAAATATGCATCCAATGTTCAACCAAAAATTAATTTGTTTAGAAGGGTACACTTATGACGCTTGCCAAGGAGTCCGATGTTGAGTTGAAATGGGCATTATTTTAGCACTTGTCACAAGTGTCGATTTTCCAAGATAGTTTGTCTTTTTCAATATCGAAATAGTCGGCTTGCCCCGCTGGTTTCAATCCAAATGCTATAAAACGGGAACAGCATTTCATTCTCTACAGACAACGAGTTCCCTGCTGTTTGAACAAATACTGTAGGGGCAATGTGCAAAACATTAATATGTTAAGTTTAATGTGTTTTTCCGAAAAAAAATATATATAATTGGAAAGGAAGCCCATTCTTTTAGTGTCACTCGATTCTGGCATGGATGAACATGATCGTACAGCAAATCAAGAAGCTGAATTAATTAAATGAGTATAATTTTCTTATCCACATAATTTTCACAATCTTTTCATCCGAGTAAAATCTACTTTAGTATTTTGATTTGATGGTTGCATTTTAGAGATTTATTTCAAGGGGCTTTGATTTTCTGTCATTTATTCACATCTTGAAAATGAATACTTTGTACTACATGTCCCATTATTTTCATCTTTATAATCCTTTAAATTCCCCTTAAATCGAAGGATATACATCCCTTCGATGACGGAGGCGATAAGCGTCTTTTCAGGCTTCCTGTGTCAACCAAATGTTATCGTAATCAAATTATTTAAAATTAATAATTTACAAAAGTAGATAACAAAGGAACAGTGAACTGGATAAAGGTGTACCACATATATTTTCGGCATTTTATCAGTACTTCATTACCAACATGCATGTATTTGTATGCTAGGCCTATAAATCTTTTACGTTTTATTTTTATGGGACAGGCCTGAAGATGCCAAGTACTTGCATCACCTTCGTTTATCCTTTTACATTTTCGTAAAGAAAAGACTCCGTGTAAAAAAAATCCGTCAAACGAGATAGTACCATTTTATCTAGACATGATCATAATTATGCCCTACGATAGCAAACCCATAAACCATCTCCTGACGTCTGATATTTGTTCACTAATTTATAGGTGCCAGGTAAAACTGACAAAGGTAAAAATGGCAGAGGTATAAATGGCAGAGGTAAAAATGGCAGAGGTGAAAATGGAGGAGGTAAAAATGGCAGAGGTAAAAATGGCAGAGGTAAAAATGGCAGAGGTAAAAAATGTCAGAGGTAAAAATGGCAGAGGTGAAAATGGAGGAGGTAAAAATGGCAGAGGTGAAAATGGAGGAGGTATAAATGGCAGAGGTAAAAAATGTCAGAGGTAAAAATGGCAGAGGTGAAAATGTCAGAGGTAAAAATGGCAGAGGTGAAAATGGAGGAGGTAAAATTGGCAGAGGTAAAAATGGCAAAGGTAAAAATGGCAGAGGTAATAATGGCAGAGGAAAAATGGCAGAGGTAATAATGGCAGAGGTAAAGATCATGACACGCTACATCAACAAGGAAAAGACAGAGCCTTTCTGGTTAAAATATCACTCATCTTTATTGACCTTGAATGGACTCCTATCGACGAAATGGCCTATTCCCCTAATTTATTCCCCTAAAATTCCACCAATACAGATCATTTACGTAACACTCAACATAACTTTGTATAGGAACTTGGGTCCAAGAACTGTTATGTACAGGATATGTTTTGACATATTTATGATTCAGAAACAATGAGTTCAGCTTATTATTTTATGCTATTTTTACAATAAACTTCGTCCCCTGTAATGAATTAAGTACAATACTTGGGATCCAGAGTGTAATTCAAATTTGAATATTAGAAGAGCGATTTGACATAAAAAGGCCGTGCATGTAAGTCCGGGAAAAATAGAAATACCAACTCAAGTGTTATCAATTTGGTGCAGAAGATTAACAGTATGATTTAAAATCATGTAAAAATTTGACCCATTCCATTAGTCCAACATTATGATCCTTATTTTTCTTATCAAAACTTTTCTTATTAAATCTACTGTACATGGAGGGGCGTTTGGATTTTTGGCATGGGGATTAAGACTGGCCATTTATATCTCAATACCTCGTCAGCCATTTTTATCTCTGCCATTATTACCGCTGCCATTTATACCGCTGCCATTTCTACCTTTTCCATTTTTACTTCTGCCATTTCTACCTTTTGCCATTTTTACCGCTGCCATTTATACCGCTGCCATTTTTACCTTTTGCCATTTTTACCTCTGCCATTTCCCCTAAAATTCCACCAATACAGATCATGTAACACTCAACATAACTTTGTATAGGAACTTGGGTCCAAGAACTGTTATGTACAAGATATGTTTTGACATATTTATGGTTCAGAAATAATTAGTTCAGCTCATTTTCTTGTAAATGTAAACGTTATTTATATAATCATTTACTTCAACTGACATGGCATTATTCACAGAATACCGTGTAACGTAATTAATCGTCTCATTATACCCATTATTACGACATACCACAAATCCCCTAATCCATGCATGTATCACAAACTTTAAAGGAGAATGGGAACCTTGGAAACAAGTTATCCAGTGTGAAAATAGAAAAAAATCCAAGAAACAAATGAATGAAAGTTTGGGGAAAAAAATTAACAAATAAAGTCTAGAACATTGAATGTTTAGATCACTAATTATGTGGACACTCCTCCCATTGGCAATGCGACCAACATGCGTCATGTCACAACTCCCCAAGTAGTGTTCCACATTATAGTGAAGTTGTCACTTTTATTATGGACCTACTTTTATCAAGTCTTTCCATAGAGTATTACTTTTATTTCTTTCGTTTCATGGGAGGGGATGACATTGTAATAGAGGGTATATCATAGCAAAGTGTTTGTACTATTGGTAGGATACGTTAAATAGATGGTTTTGGGAACATATTTTCTGTGTACAAAGGATATAGCGGCAGTTGTGTGACGTCGCGAATCTTTGACTCAATAGAAGGATCTCCATATTAAGTGGTTTCGAAATTAAAATGCTCATAATTTAATTATTTGTCCATTTTTTTCGCAAACTTCTGTTGATTTTCTTCTCCGATTTTCTATATTCATACAGGGTAACTTGCTCTAGGGTCTCTTCTTATTCTCATTATAAAATGTACATCACCCCTATTATACAGAGTGAGTCAGAAAAAATGTCCCACTTTTGTAAAGTTGAATTGTTTAAAATATGAATATTTAATCATTAGTTTCATGATATGTCTTGATAGAGGTATCCTCCAAGTACATTCAGATACCGTTTTCATTTGATCCTTTGCACGCATGACTGAACATCGGGCAATCTTTAGAAGACTGTCAGATCTCACTTGCGCCAAGTTACGTGGTGATGAATAAAACAGTGCTTTAGACAAAGACAGTCAGACAGACAGACTGGCATGCTCTCTCACACACACACACACACACACATCAACACACAAAACACACATGGTAATAACTGGTTCATAATTTTCTCTTTTCTGATTAAGCATTGATTTTTAGCAAGATCATGGCTGAATTTTTAAGTGGCAATTCCCGACAATCTTTCCCCTTAAAACACATTCACTACCACCATCATACCATCATCATCATCCTCATTGTCATCATCTTGATCTTGATCTTCATCATCATCATCGCATAAATCCAATATGCTGCTTATGTCTTTTGTTGGTTAACAATGAAAATTTACAATGGATGTCTGTGCTTTTGTTGCACTTGCAACAAATTTGCCTGATTTGGCAGCAGTCACTTGAGACTCTTTTTACAGTAGCAAAAGTACAAGAATCATGGTTCGTCCTCAATTCACACCACAACATAGGTCATTTATGGTCACCGAGTATGCAAGGACTCAGAGTGTAGCAGTTGTTTTGCAAGGGTTTCGCCGCCGTTACCCAGATGTTCGGTGTCCCAGCAGTTGTTTGTGTTTTTATTCACCGACGTTTGCAGTAATTGTGTGTTTGTTTGTCTGTGTGTGCGTGCGTGTGATGTGAGTGTGTGTGTGCGTGTGGTTGTGTGTGCATGTTTGAGTGGGTCTGCCAGTGCGTGTGCATGTGTGTGTGTGTGTTTGTGTGTGTTTCAGTCTGTCGGACTGTCTTTGTTCAAAAGAGTGTTTTATTCCCCACCCTGTAACTTGGCGCAAGTGAGATCTGACAGTCTTATAAAGATTGTCCGCTGTTCAGTCATGCGTGCACGGGGTCAAATGAAAATGGTACCTGAATGTACTTGGAGGATACCTCTATCAAGACATATCATGAAACTAATGATTAAATATTCATATTTTAAACAATTCAACTTTACCAAAGTGGGACATTTTTTCTGACTCACTCTGTATATGTGTGGGTATGCACCTATGCGTGTGTGCAGGGGCGTCGCTAGGACTTTTCCGGGGGGATGTGGAGGCCCTGATTACCGACAAATATCGGTACCGATTACCGTCATGCTAGAGTTCATCATTCTCCTAGTCACACATATTCAATTTCGTCATACTCAGGTGCAGTTCCAGCTTTGATTAATAGGGGGAGGGGCGAAAATATTTTCATTCACATTTTCCCCGTCGCGGCCGCCCAAATCCTTTTTCCCCCTTTTTTTTAGGGGTTCGTCCTAACGAAATTTTCATTCTTAAAACAAGATAAGGTATTTCATGTGACCTGGATATAAACAAAATACCAAGCGAGCGCAAAGCGCGAAGTTCAAATCTTTGGATATTTCATATGCATGTATTTAGACCTGAAAATTGAACATTTGAAGAGCTTTTGTAATCATGAACCAGATGCGTATCTAACTAGAGGATCCATGCGCGAGCTGAACTTCTTAATATAATGGCATGCAAAAGACATGTTAAAGACAGTTCGCAATGATCCATGACTAAAATATATATCACACCAATCCAAGATTTTTCACATACTGACCAGAAAGGGAGATATTAAGCACTTTCCAATATGAAGGAAAATTGTGGAAAGGATATCGATCCAATTGTGATGTGAGCGCGAAGCGCGAGGTGAAATTTTATTTTTAGATTTAGACCTTAGACTGGGACATTATAATTACTGTCGGTAGAGAAGCTGACAGCTTTTGATACAGCCTAACGCTGAAAATTTCACCGAAATCTCATGAATAATAAGAAAGATGTGATATTTTACGTTTCATGCCTAATTTGCAAAATAGTTATACGAACATTCTTATCGATCAGGGAACCGGTAATGTCATCCGCTCACTTTTTCTTTTGTATTTTAGTATATGAAAAATGAAATATCATTTTCTCCTCGTTATATTGTGAAACAAAATTTGATTCCTCCTTTAACATATGGTATTGTCATTGTGACAACCGCATGGTGGTCCGTTGAAGGGTCTTCTTATTGTTGAATCTGCAAATAACTGAAATATCTTATATTTGTTTATAATGAAATCAAAACGAAATAATGATTGAGTGATATCATCAACTTTCTTATTTGCATGTAACTGTGTTGAGACTATGACCGTGTTGTGAAAAAATAAAAAAATCGAAATTGTTATAACTTTTATATCGCTTTGATAAAATTTTCAGCGTCATGCTTATATCAATCACCGCGTTTCATTCAAATCAAATTCATGTTGGGGTGGATTTATGGAGAGGGCCGTAGCAAGGTCAATACCAGTCTTCATCAAGCTTTCAGGCAAAAGCCCTTCATCAGTACATAAAATACAAAATATAGGCCTACTAATAACAATGATAAATACAATACAATGGAATACATGTATATAGCGGATATTATAGTCCTTTAATAATAACCAGTTATCCATATAATGTAATGGTGAGTCAATTTATTACTATTATCATTTTGATTATCATTTATTCATAACTAGCAGATATTCTTATGTAAAAATCACAGAATTTATCTTGTAAATCATATTTTTTTTAAGGGATACCTGCTTAATCAATTCACAAATATCCTTTTCAAACATTCACTGATGTAATATTATTTTGGTTCATGTAGGAACTCTTGAAAAATACTACAAAGTAAATTGCAAATGACATGGGAGTTTTAATATGTCCAGGCGATAGCAAATGCAACTTTTAATCGATGAATTGATCTGGTGGAGAGGAAAAAGTGTTTCCGGTCGTCGAAGGATCGGCATCCGGTTAGGAATTGTTCGGTTAGCGATTGCACCTGTTTTGAAGTAAACATATGATAATTACATGAAGGACGAATTATATCGCAAAATTAACAAAAAATACATACATGCATATATACATTGCCTTTTAGGTGATTAACATATCTTGCTCAATATGGAGCTTCAAATATCAAATTTTGAAGTCCAGATAAAAAACAAATTTCAGCTCGGACATCGAACTTTCATTATTTTGTTTGATTTACAAATTGATTTTAAAAAGTGCTCTGTAAAAAGTTATGTTTTATGGTCTGAATATTAACATTTTCTGCTCGAGCCAAATTTAGATTTCTCAGGTATGGTATTCCATAAAGTTCTCAAATTATCCCTATTCAGGTCACATTGTAAAAGCGTATATCAGCTAGAGCTGCACGATCGCATTTTGATTAGTGATTTATGTATATCTCAATATTAATTCCAGAACAAACTATTTAAATCCCCGTTTCATGACAGTTCATCAAAAATTTCGGCTCGCGATTTGCGCTCGCATGATTGTTGAAAAGATATTAACTCATACATCTTATTCACAATTTTAAAAGAGCTTTGAATGTCTACTGTCAGGCATAGAAATTGATTTAATGATAAAATTGTCCCCGTTTTTTAATGGAATATCGACAAGTTTAATTTCTCGCGTAGGAAGAGAAATAGGAAGATAGTCATCATTTTCATATGATGACATAATGTGCTTATAGAATGTCCCAGTCCTATGTCAAAACTCAAAGTAATGATAATGAAACATATCAACTCTTTTTTTTTAACTGATAAATATCCACCTCACAATTTTCTTACAAAGTACTTGAAATACAAAACTTATATCGACCATTTTTCAGATCGGAACATCAAATATTTTAAGCTCGCACTTCGCGCTCGCTTTATCCAGAATACCTAAATTCTAGGTCGAGATCAGATACGTAGTTTGTTCTCTATTTAAATCATCCAGTTTCAGATCACAAACTATCAGAAATTTTCTGCTCACGCTTTGCGCTCGCATTATTGAAGTACATGTAGGACGATTTCAAATTGCTCATCATTTTCATGATTTACAAAACATGAATAGAGTGTCACATTTTTAGGTGTAAATCTTTAATTTGTCTGCTCGCGCTCGTTATATATCAATCCTTTTCACGATTACAAAACGTGCTTAGAATTTCCATTCTACAAGTGAAAAAGTCAAAATTTACACCTCGCGCTTCGCGCTCCCATTATTTGATAGTTGAAATATGATCAAGCAGCCGTTAACATATCCTTTTTTGTTCAGATCAAAACGTATATTAAAAATAGTTTCCATTTGCGCTCGCATTATTAATGTAGAAAGCTTGTTCTCTAATTAAATCATTATCCAGTTTCAGATCACAAACTATCCAAAGTTTTCTGCTCGCGCTTTGCGCTCGCATTATTAATGTAGGAAGACTTCAAATTACTCATCATTTTCATGATTAAGAAAAAATGAATAGATTTAATTTAATTGGATACACATCTCGTTTACGATCACAAACATTGTCCAGAATGTTTTAATTCTAGGACAAAATACATGAAATAAAAAAAGAAGGTCGCCTTCGCGCTCACATTATTTAAATAAGGTTTATGAGATTAGTATATATTTGTGTTGAATTATAAGAATAAACAATTAAAGTGACTATTAGGACTAGAAAGAAAGAAACAAAAATCAACTTCAAGTGGCCGATCGGGGAAAATGTGGCTAAAAAAATCCGGTCCTCCCCTATTGGCAAAGGCTGGATCCGCCCCTATATATATATATAGCGGAAGAAATTCGTAGTCACTTTTCAAATCAATGAAATGTTATTTTCTTATAAAATTTAAAATGGTTTTTACTGTACCTTCAGTATATCAATCTACTAATCATTTCACACCCGTTTCTATAGAAAGAAAATAGGAATTTGCACAATGGTAGAAAATGACAATCTAAGAGGTTTCTAAGCTTAATTTCTTAATTCATGCTTTATTTTATTTGAATCAATTGTACCAATTTAAATGCACAAAATACGTATTTGGTTTTAGGTATATATATAAAAGCCTTGAACTGCTTTTATTTTTTTTAATATTCTGATCAACTGCATATTATTTTTAAAAAAATCTATTGAAATTTAAAAAAAAATCTGACATAAAAAACATTTTGAATAATTTTGAAATGTTTTTTTAAATGTTTTTAAATATTTTTTATGTATATATTTTATTTATTTCTATTTTTTTTTAAATAGAAATTATTTTTAACAGATTCCAATCATTAACAAAAAGTAAAAAATGATATTTCACATTGAATTTATACATGAAATCAAGTTTTTATAAATGAATCGCATTTTGCTCATTGTCTGAAAATAGGAATGATAGGTATTTTTTTTTATTTGAGGTTCAAACTAACTGAGAGTATACCATTACAACAAATTTGGATGACTGCAATCCTTTATTTGGAACAAAGGCCAAAGTACGTGTAATTTTAAATCCTAGCCAATCGTACGATTTCTATGACGTCATAACGAGTAAATATCAGATTCGCCTTTATTCTCATAAGGATGATAGCATAGTCACAGATTTGGAATTCGTATAATGATTTAGAATATTACACGGTAAGATATTCCATGTTTCAATACCAGCATAAACTTCTATTAACTTTGGCGAGTTGGAGTTGTTCCAAAATCGTGTCGCAAACCAATCATAAGCTGTGCAGTGGCGCTAATTAGGTTACAAGTGTCGTCAAAAGATGTTCACTTTTTTTTTAATCTAAGCATGTATTAATCCACATTATTGATCTAATGAAATATCTGTTTGTTGATATTATTAGAAGTAGTTTTTTTTAGAAACATGGTAGTTAATTAAATAGTGCTTACAAAATTATCATACAAATAGCCAACAGTAATTTAGCACACATCTATATTGAAATGTGATCAAAGAACGGAAACACATTTCACAAGTGCGCATCAAATAATACTATTAATTTCCATGAAATATAAAATTATCGTTCATCACCCTGTGAAAGCAGGGTGAGTGTTTGTCAAGAGGGTGGAACGAGTATGTAATTTTTGTTGTACAAATACAGACATATAGGGTGACATGGCAACATACAAAACAAAGAACGAAAACATGAACTTCATGAATTATGAGACTTTTCCAATATTATAATTTCGATTTCAGACCTACATGTACAAAATTAGGAAAACATGCAGCACCTCAGCATACACCCGGTAATGTACACAAATTTAACGAATGTATGAACGTTATCATGGTCATGAATAACCTATTACCACGATCCTTTTCCCCCTATAGTATAAACTAAAAATAGTATCAACAGTAATGATTTAATATTGTAATTTGTTTATCGCACTTTATACTGAAACGAGTGTCTACAAAGTGTTTGTAAAATTATGGTGCATGTCTTGGTAACACATAAACATAATCATTGGTAATACGAAAACATGAACTATGTGCAAAAAGAAGAAAAAAGTTAGAGCTGACTTACAAAGTTTTCAGGTGGAATATGTCGTGTTCTAGCTCACCCCAAAGTGATGTCATGAAGTGAAAAAAATATTTGGGTTGTATAATTAATATCAAAAGGGCTTGCCATAGGCCCGCTCATTCCGCTTGATAAAATAAAAATAAAAATGACAGAGGCGTAAATCCGTCCCGACCAGTTGGGGATGATATTGAGATGACAATTAAAACTGTTGGGACATCCCCACATCAAAGTTATGTATGGGCATATGAAAGTACATAAAACGTGTACATAATTACATGATACTACTCTATATCACTTTGGGTGACTTAGAAAAAAAAATATTGAAAACAAAATAAATTGACAAACAATAGTCAATTTATACTTAGTGCAATGTTAGGCATTCTTTTATAATATCTTGCAATAAAATGTCCCTCTCCTAATATAAACAAGTGGAATGCCTCTGGCCGTCTCACCTGCATCACGCGGTTCAATATAGCAGCAGTGCTGACTTTGAATACTACTCTAACTCGCACAAGATGTTCAGTGATACATGGTTACTCTTATGTCCACTTTTTATGAACTAGACCAATAAACTTACAGAGATATGATGGTTATTCAACAAAAAAACCCAACATGGCCAAAGTTCATTGACCTTACATGACCTTTGACCTTGATCATGTGACCTGAAACTCGCACAGGATGTTCAGTGATACTTGATTACTCTTATGTACAAGTTTCATGAATCAGATCCATAAACTTTCAAAGTTATGATGGTAATTCAACAGATACACCCAATTCGGCCAAAGTTCATTGACCTTTGACCTTGGTCATGTGACCTGAAACGCGCACAGGATGTTCAGTGATACTTAATACTCTAATGTCCAAGTTTAATGAACTAGACCAATAAACTTTCAAAGTTATGATGGTAATTCAACAGATACCCCCGATTCGGCCAAAGTTCATTGACCCTAAATGACCTTTGACCTTAATCATGAGACCTGAAACTTGCACAAAATGTTCAGTGATGCTTGATTACTATTATGTCCAAGTTTCATGAATCAGATCCATAAACTTTCAAAGTTACGATGGGAATTCAACAGATATCCCCAATTCGGCCAAAGTTCATTGACCCTAAATGACCTTTGACCTTGGTCATGTGATGTGAAACTCATGCAGGATGTTCAGTGATACTTGATTAACCTTATGTCCAAGTTTCATGAACTAGGTCCATATATTTTCTAAGTTATGATGACATTTCAAAAACTTAACCTCAGGTTAAGATTTCGATGTTGATTCCTCCAACATGGTCTAAGTTCATTGACCCTAAATGACCTTTGACCTTGGTCATGTGACATGAAACTCTGATAGGATGTTCAGTAATACTTGATTAACCTTATGGCCAAGTTTTATTAACTAGGTTCATATACTTTCTAAGTTATGACGTCATTTCAAAAACTTAACCTCAGGTTAAGATTTGATGTTGACGCCGCCGTCGCCGCCGCCACCGCCGCCGCCGCCGCCGTCGCCGTCGGAAAAGCGGCGCCTATAGTCTCACTTTGCTTCGCAGGTGAGACAAAAAGGAAGTAGTATATATATATATATATATACATATATATCATATTAATAGAGCAATGTATAAGACTTGACGGTGAGAACGTAATAAAATATTTTATTTGTTTTCAATTAAGTCCGTTTTTCAAAATTATATTTGAGAGAGATAAATCAAACGTCAATTATTGTAGTACGTTTGACCAATATTCATCATCTAACACGGCAGATCTAACAAATTTTTATGGACTTCACTTGTCTTAGATGAGCTGATGTATGATTGTCACCATGGTAACCCATGGTTACTTAATGATAAAATAGAATTTGTCGCATAAGAATTTTAAATCAAACCAAACAGGTCCCCTGATGAAACATCCCCAGATCTTCTAATCCTTTCGCTCTCTCATTGATTATCTTTTTATTATTCTCATCCCCTCCACAGGCATTTTCGGCACTTTCTTTAATTGGCTTGGTATATATTTGTGTCGTGGTGGATATATACAGACGTGCCATAATTCAGGAAGTGGGAACGACCACAGAACACCGAAGAACTGTTCGACAACCTCAACCCGTTCCTCAAAGAAAGTGCCATCCTGTCAGAAGCGCGGTGTTCATTAAAACACATAAAACAGGGAGCACTACCATCAGCACTGTTTTAAACAGATACGGTGAGAGGCACAACTTATCCTTTCTTGCCAACAAACGGGATCCTACAAGAGGACATTTCCGCACTATTCTGGTCAACAACAAGACGATATTGCCGCCCTTAGGGGTCGCCAATAATGATTTCGTAAACTACAAGAACTACAACTTGATGACATTCCATATATTTTTCTTACCAAATGAGAATAAATTGAAACAGGTAATGAGTCCAGAACCACGATTCTTCACTATTCTTCGGAATCCAGTCAGACAATGGGAGTCAGCATTCTTTTTCTTCAAAGGATATAAGTCAATGAAAGTACCTGGAAAAAATCCATCTCAATATGTCAATAACTTTTTCAAGAAACCAGACACATATTGGAGAAAAAAGTTCAAGAGCATACATCGTAATGGTCAGTGGGTTGATATAATTGGAAGTTCACGGGACATCAACGAAAATATGACTCATGTCGAAGAATTAATCAAAGAACTTGATAAAAAGTTACATTTAGTGCTAATCACCGACTACGTTGATGAGTCGCTGATTCTACTTAAACGTCTCCTCTGTTGGGAGTTTGAGGACTTGTTGTACGTTAAGATGAATCAACGTCCTTCAAATTCAAGTGGATTGATGAGTGAAGACCTGCAAGAGAAGATTAGGCGGTGGAATAAAGCAGATATGATTTTGTATGACCATTTCAATAGAACTCTGTGGAAAAAGATAAATGATATTGGGCCAAACTTTTACAAGGATCTCGTCGTATTCCGGAAGATGTTGGACAATTACAATAAATGGTGCAATATTACTATGACAGCTAACAAAATAAGGAAAGTACCTGTGGCACAAAACTCATCAGCTATTTGCCAAAGACTTGTAGCAACGCACACACATTATTTAAAAATAATGTTGGACCGCCAGAACCAGACAGCATTTTCTATGAACACTTCTCAAACTATATCGTAAACCTCTTTACATAAGCAATGATAACAAGATACTGTTGGACAAAAAAAATTGAGATTAGTTTCCCGAGATTTTTTACTCATGATCCATAGCGCTTGCTTTCGTAATACGCTGTAATGGGGGAGGGGGAATTCTGCTCCAAAGCACAATGTTACCTTTTCAATCGATAGTGCCAAATTACCAAGTACAAAATATGCCAATTAAATTGATGCACAGTGCCCTCTTCATTATGTCGATCTAGGTAGATTTATTTACAACTCTTTTGTTGTCTGGTTGTTGTGTGCCCTACTTCTAAAAAGGTATTACTTTCCCCTCCACTTTCTTTGCTAATTTTTCTTTAATTTTCTTTTTTAATTTCAGTAGAGGTGGGCTATGGGCATGACGGGAGGGGGTGGAAATGGGTGATATTTCAGAATTAAGCTTTGCATATATATGTCCGTCCCGTTTGAGGCTGAGTGTTGTCCTGATCGATATAACTCAGTGTTTCTGAAAAAGGGGGGGGGGAGTAAGGCAGGGGGATCCGCTTAGTCCTTACCTCTTTATTTTGTGTATTGAAGTAATGGCTCATAAATTACGAAAAGATAATCTGATTGAAGGAATTAAATTTGGAGATGAAGAAATTAAATTAGCTCTTTATGCAGATGACATGACAATTTTTGCTCGTAATGTACAATCAGTGGATAAGTGGATAGGCTAAAAGTTCTATTTGCAGATTTTGAAAAACTTTCTGGATTAAAAATCAATAATGACAAAACTAAAGTATTAAAATTAGGTTCATGCCAACATTTGCATTATGACTTCTCCTTCGGCGAGACCGTGGATTTTCTTAAAGTTTTAGGAGTATTTTTCACCTTAGATGAACATAAGAAAGAAGATCTTAATTACAAAGAAATCTTAAGCAAAATTAAAACTCTGTTGAACTTTTGGAAGCTAAGAGATATAACGCTCATGGGGAAAATTCAACTATTGAAGGTGCATATCTATTCTAAAGTCCTCTTCCGAGCGTCTCTTACTCCTGTTCCTAAGTGGGTTTATGAGTCATTGGATAAATTAACTTTTGATTTTTTATGGAAAGGTAAGAAAGACAAAATTAATAGGAATACAATGTTTTTAGACTATAAGCAAGGAGGATTAAAGATGTTAAACTTCCCTGTACAGGTAAAGGCACAGCGAATAATGTGGATTAAAAGACTTTTAAATAAAGATGAAGATATGAAATGGAAACGGTACTTTAATTTTGCCACTAAACATTTGGGTGGAGATTTGTTATTTTCATGTGACTATATACCAGGTTTATTGAAAGTAACAGCTTCCAAATTTTACATGGACTTATTAGAAGAGTGGGTAAATATAAGACATACTAGAAGTACAGAGTTTGGGAAAGTGGTGATCTGTTCGATATAAAGGGAGTTGTATATTTGATAAGATTCTATACGATAAAGGGGTTTATAGACTGCATCATATTTTGGACAATAACGGTAAACTAAAATGTGATACACATTTTCTTAATTTGAATTTAGATGCAAATGATGTTGAAAAGATTAAGCATATTTATGCCTGTTTACCTGTTAGTTGGAAGAACAATAGTGAAATGAATGCAAAGCATAACTCTGGAATCGATTTCAATTTGGGTAAGAAAATGACTAATTTGATGTTTTTAAAATCAAAAGAAATATACGAACAGCTGTTATATAAAAATGAAATTAAACCTTCCATTTTTGACAGAATTAGAACGAATTATGATCTTACCAATAAGGAAGTATATTTTTAAGACTAAGATATTGCACACTGAATAGTCGATTAAGGGAGTTCCAGTATAAACTCTTGCATAATATTTTATACACTAACCACCACCTTTTCCGTTTTGGTCTTATTTCGACCAATTTATGCTCATTTTGTGAAAGGGAAGAAGAAACGTATGAACATCTATTTTATAATCGCTAGAGGGTATTCATTTGTCTCGCAATCTACTATGGTCAACAAGGAAATTCGTGATCACTCTCGCAAAAAGTGTTCACTGGCTTTCTAGGAAATTCGTGATCACTCTCGCAAAAAGTGTTCACTAGCTTACAAGTTAGCTACTTGTTGACCATAGTAGATTGCGAGACAAATGAATACCCTCTAGCGATTATTTCAATCCGCAATAATGAACCTATTTAGTATCTATTTTATACTTGTGAATTTTCAAAATCACTTTGGGATCTATGTGCAAGAAGTCTAAATTTTGAAATAGATAAATTTAGTTGGCAGGAAATTCTTTTCGGGAAGCAGGAGAAAAGTAAAGGTAAATATCAATTAATCAATCATGTCTTGATTTTAGTTAAATATGTTATTTACAACAACCGAGAATTAAAAAAACCTCCTTCATTGATTGAAATAAAAAATAGTATTAGGGGGATCAAAGAGAAGAAAAGAAATTAGCAACAAAGAGGGGGACTCTTACAATCCATTTCTGTAAATGGGAAAACTTAAATATTAGACCATATACTGGAGCCCAGAGCCAGTTCTCCACCGGATAGGGGATGGGGGTGTTCAAGGGAGGGTGGGGGGGGGGGGAATGACAAGGGCTGAGAAAAAAAAATCTTAATCCTTTTTTCTTCCTTTTATCCTTTTTTCTCTCTGATCATGTCATATATTTTGTTAATATTTCATTTTGTAATTGCTGAAACGCATTAGTATATTAATTTCTAGTATTTTTGAAGTTTGATGTATAAGTTGTATAATTATATTGTAATGGATTTATTGTATAATTTATAATTATGTTTCAAATAGTTTGTACAAAGTATGTATGTTGATTTGAGAGAATATAATAAAACATCCTTTAAAAAAAAAAGTTTCTTGAGAGAATCGGGTGCTATGCGCCGGTGGTGCAAGAGGATGGTTGTGATGGGGCATGTATTACGGCCCTAAACTGTATATTGCACCTGAACCGCAAATCGCCGTCTAAAGCCCCTTTTACACCTTCACGGATGCAACACGAATCATCACGGATCTCAGTCCGTGATGATCCGGGGTGCCAAATTTGTATTTTCCTAGCATTCCCGGAGTGAGTACGGAGTTAACTGTTTATTAACACGGATTTGTACGGAAAAGTACGGAGTCTACAAGGATAGGCAAGGTAGCAATAGGGATCCTGTTTGATATGCTCCCGGAGCCAACACGGAATACCCGGATGATCACGGATGTTACTGGGTCTTTACACGGACCTTCACGGTTGCTCACATTTTCCTCCCTTTTTGCAGCATTTGGAGCATGCTCGTGCTTTAGTCCGGCAGCCCAGGAGGTTTATTCAACCGAAAGCCGGACAAGCAAATGACCCCATAGCTGGATGGCATGGACCTTGAAGTTTACAAAAATGCATTGCTGCCGGGTTCTATGCGTGGTCTTCCCTCCGAAATGACGTAATATATGACGTCACTACAAAATGGCCCTATTTCACCATTTTTCAGACATTGTACACATAGCATGAAGTCAAGGGAGAATATCTCAGCCAAATCATGCTTGTTTTGTATGAAACTTTCACAATGTATTGTTCGAGTAGTGCACAAGAGATATGCAAAATTTCACGAACAGAAATTATTGTTTACATATGCAAATTACGTAATGAAATTTGCATATCATTAGTTTTGGAGATTTCTCGCATAAAAAATTGTCAAAAATCGATTTAGAAATTTATTTTCTTTTGTAGTGTACTTTATTTGATATTTTTTCTCTCAAGCATAATATCATTGTCTTCATCTATATCTCTACTTTAAGAAAATATATAACAGTAATTGAAAAAGACATTATAGACTGTGATTTCAGCCCCCTTTCCAATATGGTGCGCACGTAGAAATCGTGCGTTTTTGGCCTATTTTCACCATATGGCTGAGGTGTGCGAACGATATGCCTACTTTCTTGATGTTTCCTGCATTTTGCATGATATTAAATCTTCCAAACAACATATTTTCTTCTTCATTATGTCTCTGGTGAACAATCAATGATTTCAGCAAAAATTGATTGCCCACTGGGCAGTCTATAGGCTACGTTTTCAGCCTAGTTTTCAACAACGAACCTATACCATGTAAGACTGCATCGTTGTAGTCGAGTCGGATAAGAGGTTCCTGTGTACCATCAAAATATTTTTCACTCAATTTTTCAATCAACGTTTTGGTATTTGTCTAAACTGTCTCGTTAATGAATCTTGATGTTCCCTTCCCAAAATCGTGTCCAACGGGGTTCAAAATTGATATCTTTGGCGGCCCTCTTGGACTTTTTAAAAATGAAAATCAATTATTTTCATATTTTATTGCACAGAGTCTGACAATGGGACAATCTTTTAATCAATACGCATTTCTCTATGATTGGGATAGTAGAAATCGATTTAATTCGTTTTCTGATGATATATTTTGAAATAAAATTTATCCCGAAATGTGCATGATTTTGGTCAAAAATGTGCATGTGCATTGATATCTATCTGTTCAATCATTAACATCAACAACTATTTCAAAATATCAGCATTCGACACGAACGAGGATATAATATACCGATAATACTGTAACGCTTCATGACAATATGTATGACTTTATTTGCTTAGTTAAAGGGCAAATACCATTATTACCCATTTATTGGAAAATATGCCACTTTGGAGCCCATATTTAGGCAAAAAACGTTTCTGATATGGAATAAAGCCACTTTCATTCTTTTTAAACTACATGGAGATAAGAAGGGTAGAGTTTCCTCTATCTGCTACTAGCATACTGAAGCATACCCTCTTCAGGGAGCGTCGAAATCACCCACCCTTTTTCATATTTTACCTATTTGTGGGAAAATATGCTTTTTCAAGCCCCCATTGAGGCAAAAAGTGTTGCTGCTATGTAGTACGGCCACTTTCATTGTTTTTAAACTATGTGGAGACAAGAGTAGAGTTTTCTCTATCTGCTACAAAAGAGGTGTGCTGTTACATCAAAGCCTACCCCTTCTGAGGACTGCTAAAGTTACCCGATAATTATACGTATTTTGCCCATTAATGGGAAAATATGCTATTTTCGAGCCCTCATTTGGGCAAAAAGTGCTTCTGCTATTTAGTAAAACCACGTTTATTATTTTCAAACTATATGGAGACGAAAGAGTAGAGTTTCTTCTATCTGCTACATATAAAGAGGTGTTGGCATATTGGAACATACCCCCTTAGGGGGTCTCCGAAATCACTTACCCTTTTTCCATATTTTACCTATTTATGGGGAAATATGCAATTTTCGAGCCCCCATTGAGGCAAAAGTGTTTCTGCTATGTAGTAAGGCCACCTTTATTTTTTTCAAACTATATGGAGACGAAAGAGTAGACTTTCTTCTATCTGCTACATATAAAGAAGTGCTGGTACAGTAAAGCCTACCACCTTTGGGAACTGCCAAAGTTACCCACCCCTTTTACGTAATTTGCAAATTCATGGGAAAATGTGCTATTTTCGAGCCCCCATTGAGGCAAAAGGTGTTTCTGCTATGTAGTCAAACTACTCTTATTGCTTTTAAACTATATGGAGACGAAAGAGTAGAGTTTCCTCTATCTGCTACATATAAAGAGGTGTTGGCATATTGGAACATACCCCCCTTAGGGGGTCACCAAAATCACCTACCCTATTTCATATTTTAATTATTTATGGGAAAATATGCTATTTTCGAGCCCCCATTGAGGCAAAAGGTGTTTTTGCTATGTGGTAAAACTACTCTTATTGCTTTTAAACTATATGGAGACGAAAGAGTAGACTTTCCTCTATCTGCTACATATAAAGAGGTGTTGGCATATTGGAACATACCCCCTTGGGTGGTCGCCAAATTCAACTACCCTATTTCATATTTTAACTATTTAGGGGAAAATATGCTATTTTCGAGCCCCCATTGAGGCAAAAGGGGTTTCTGCTATGTAGTAAAACTACTCTTATTGCTTTTAAACTATATGGAGACGAAAGAGTAGAGTTTCCTCTATCTGCTACATATAAAGAGGTGCTGGTACCATAAAGCCTACTCCCTTTTGGAACTGCTAAAGTTACCCGCCCCTTTTACGTAATTTGCAAAATCATGGGAAAATGTGCTATTTTCGAGCCCCCATTGAGGCAAATGGTGTTTCTGCTATGTAGTAAAACTACTCTTATTGCTTTTAAACTATATGGAGACGAAAGAGTAGACTTTCCTCTATCTGCTACATATAAAGAGGTGTTGGCATATTGGAACATACCCCCTAGGGTGGTCGCCAAATTCAACTACCCTATTTCATATTTTAACTATTTAGGGAAAATATGCTATTTTCGAGCCCCCATTGAGGCAAAAAGTGTTTTTGCTATGTGGTAAAACTACTCTTATTGCTTTTAAACTATATGGAGACGAAAGAGTAGAGTTTCCTCTATCTGCTACATATAAAGAGGTGTTGGCATATTGGAACATACCCCCCTTGGGTGGTCGCCAAATTCAACTACCCTATTTCATATTTTAACTATTTAGGGGAAAATATGCTATTTTCGAGCCCCCATTGAGGCAAAAAGTGTTTTTGCTATGTGGTAAAACTACTCTTATTGCTTTTTAGCTATATGGAAACGAAAGAGTAGAGTTTCCTCTATCTGCTACATATAAAGAAGTGTTGGCATATTGGAACATACCTCCCTTGGGGGTCGCCAAATTCAACTACCCTATTTCATATTTTAACTATTTATGGGAAAATATGCTATTTTCGAGCCCCCATTGAGGCAAAAGGGGTTTCTGCTATGTAGTAAAACTACTCTTATTGCTTTTAAACTATATGGAGACGAAAGAGTAGAGTTTCCTCTATCTGCTACATATAAAGAGGTGCTGGTACCATAAAGCCTACTCCCCTTTGGAACTGCTAAAGTTACCCGCCCCTTTTACGTAATTTGCAAAATCATGGGAAAATGTGCTATTTTCGAGCCCCCATTGAGGCAAATGGTGTTTCTGCTATGTAGTAAAACTACTCTTATTGCTTTTAAACTATATGGAGACGAAAGAGTAGAGTTTCCTCTATCTGCTGCATATAAAGAGGTGTTGGCATATTGGAACATACCCCCTTATGGGGTCGCCGAAATCACCTACCCTTTTTCCATACTTTACCTGTTTATGGGAAAATGTGCTATTTTCGAGCCCCCATTCAGGCAAAAAGCGTTTCTGCTATATGGTGAAGCCAGTTTCATTCTTTTGAAACTACATGGAATTAAAGGAGTAGACTTTCTTCAATCTGCTGCTAATAAGTGGTTGCACAGCAAAGTCTATCCCCTCCGGGGGTTCCGAAAGTCACCCACCCCTTTTCCATATTTTTTCCAATATGGGGAAAATCTGCCAATTTTGGAGCCTCTGAAGAAGGTAGCAGTCGATGTACCGCACTTTTTTTTACATGTAGCTGATAGAAAAAAATGCCTCTTCTTTTATTTCAAAGTGGTTTCCAAAATCAAAGCTAGCTTTACTATATAGCAGAAATGCCCTATTTTCTGCATGTTAGGCACATCAACAAAGGCGATCGGATGCAAGATGAAACAGATAGATGTCAATGCACATGAACATTTTGGTTCAAAATTTTTGATGAATTCTTTTTTAAAATATATTAACCGGACTATTCAGAAAACAATTTCAACCGATTTCTACTATCCAAATCCTAGTGAAATGCGTATTGATTAAAAATTTCCCATTGTCAGACTTTGTGCAATAAAATATGAAAATAATTGATTTTCATTGAAAATGTCCAAGAGGGCCGACAAAGATATCAATTTTGAACTCCGTTGGACACGATTTTGGGAAGGGAACATCAAGATTCATTAACTAGACACTTTAGTTATACCAAAACATTGAGTGAAAAATGTTTTGATGGTACATAGAAACCCCCTTATCCGACTCGACTACAACGATGCAGTCTTACATGGTATAGGTTCGTTGTTGAAAACTAGGCTGAAAACGTAGCCTATAGACTGCCCAGTGGGCAATCAATTTTTGCTGAAATCATTGATTGTTCACCAGAGACATAATGAAGAAGAAAATATGTTGTTTGGAAGATTTAATATCATGCAAAATGCAGGAAACATCAAGAAAGTAGGCATATCGTTCGCACACCTCAGCCATATGGTGAAAATAGGCCAAAAACGCACGATTTCTACGTGCGCACCATATTGGAAAGGGGGCTGAAATCACAGTCTATAATGTCTTTTTCAATTACTGTTATATATTTTCTTAAAGTAGAGATATAGATGAAGACAATGATATTATGCTTGAGAGAAAAAATATCAAATAAAGTACACTACAAAAGAAAATAAATTTCTAAATCGATTTTTGACAATTTTTTATGCGAGAAATCTCCAAAACTAATGATATGCAAATTTCATTACGTAATTTGCATATGTAAACAATAATTTCTGTTCGTGAAATTTTGCATATCTCTTGTGCACTACTCGAACAATACATTGTGAAAGTTTCATACAAAACAAGCATGATTTGGCTGAGATATTCTCCCTTGACTTCATGCTATGTGTACAATGTCTGAAAAATGGTGAAATAGGGCCATTTTGTAGTGACGTCATATATTACGTCATTTCGGAGGGAAGACCACGCATGGAACCCGGCAGCAATGCATTTTTGTAAACTTCAAGGTCCATGCCATCCAGCTATGGGGTCATTTGCTTGTCCGGCTTTCGGTTGAATAAACCTCCTGGGCTGCCGGACTATACTTGGTTATGAATACGGACTATTGTTCATGTACGCAAACAATACAAATATTTGGCCCCGGATAAAGCCGGTATCAACAAGGATCACCAGGTTCTTACAAGGAGCCTCCCGGATGCATTCGGTAGCTACACGGATGTACAAGGAGGCTACAAGGATGAACACGGATGATTATCAGTCCGTGTACTCCGGGATGAAAAATTGAACATGTTCAATTTTTCTCCCGGACATGCCGGTACATCAAGGATGGCGCCGAATGAGTAGCCGGAGTGTACACGGTAGTTCCGGACTGTACACGGATGACCCCGGATTGACAATCCGGGATGATCCGTGTTGCTTCCGTGAAGGTGTAAAAGGGGCTTTTGCTTGTAAAATATCACAAGGACCGTGTGCGCGTGTGGGGCTAAAACCATAGGTGTGAACACAGAGGGCGGCAAACATAAGTCGCAGTAGGATAGAGGTTGAAGTGTGAGCGAATTAGAACATGGGGACGGTTTCATGAGATTTTCGTCCGACAAGATGTCAGATCTGACAAATTTCCTTAATTCTGATTGGGTGCGAGACACTGTTACTATGGTAACTGGGGGATAAAGCAGGACTTGTCGGATAAAACGTCTGATAATCCCCTTCATGATACGCTCCCCATGACGCTGATATCCAAATATTTTACCAGGGTGTCCATTCAACATAAAGTTGGTCTCGCAAGGGGCCCTATTGTTATTGTTTTAGTTTTTTGTTGGTTTTGGACTTTTGGTTATGAAGGGAGTTGGGCAACTTGGGCTGTACAAAGTCTTTTTTTTGGGGGGTGTATCCCTAACACTTCCCTACCAACCTAACTCATTTAGGTATAAGCAAAGGAAAAGGGAAAAAGGAAGAAAATAATGAAAGGGGGGAATTAAAAAAAATCGCTATAAATAATTTTTTGAATTTTCAGTTTATTTTTTAAAAACTGATTACATATCAAAGAAAATGAATTACATATTCTACAACCGTGATAAAGAATGACAGCAAGTTTAATAAATTCTGATCTTAAACAAAAAAAAATCAGAACCAAGTAACTTTCTTGTGTTTTCATTTCACTTTCTATAGTTTTAAGAAAAGTGTTCATTAACGCCCCGTATGATCTAACTGTCGTGATCTCCACATCACATCCCTCTCTCTCTCTTTCCATCTGATTCAAATCACGTTCTCTTTCCCCCTCCCCACTCTCAACATACAGCCCCTTCCTTCTCTCTCTTATTTCGCCTCAAATTATTTCTGTTTGATCGACCCAACACGTACCACTCCAGGTTTCACAGGCCTAAATAATTTCGCATAGACCCGTGTGTTAAAGTGGCACTTTACTACCAGTGGGTAGGATTATCTTACAATCCACATCTGAGCAGAAAAGGGTCCGTCGACAGGCTCGTTTTAAAAATAATACGGCATTTGATTATATAGACATCACCTGATGGAACAAATTTACCACCTGAAACAGTAAAATATCCCATATTCTTCCCAGAGTCAAATATAGTTCCAAAGTTGGTGATAATCTTCCCAATTTGGGAAATGGAAGTTCAGTCATGTCAGTAGTTATTATTAAGAGAATCAGTGTTAGATGGACAGTCATATTTATGACCTTTGCCAATCAGCTACATAAACATAAATAAAAAACAGACTCAACAATATTTTGATCCAATCAAACTACTCGATGCGAACATATAAGTTTGTGGAAACTATTTCCAAACCCTCTTTATATATGGTGTATTTTCTTGAAGTCATACCCAAAGCACGCAAACATAACCAATCTTTATTTAAAATTTTTTAATCACGCGCCTTCATATTTTGTTTCATCATAATTATAAGCTTGTTGGTATGTAGGCCTCCGTCTTTACACCCCCCCCCCCCGTGAAAGTATTCATTCGCATGATTACAAAAAAGAAGAACGTAAATTTGATGAAAAAATATCGCTCACCTGACTGACTCTCTTGGTTTCTGCCGCATGGTCTCCAACGCCGATCTTCATGTTCAATAAGGTGTCCTTTGTGACTTGATGGAATTAATAAAACACTTGTTTCTTTTTATACAGTGATATAAAGAAGCCTTTTTATGTTTGAGGAATATGAATACCTTTCAGATAGTGAAATTTTCTTGTAAGAGACGTCTCCATTCTTGAGTTGGTATTCGTCTTTGTGATTTGAAGCGCACCTTGCAAAAATGATTGTGTCTGGCCATATTCCAGGCTGACAAGTTGTCGGACCTCATTGCCACTCGCTGCATTCCTGAACCATAAGCTACATTTGCATATCACCCGCTTCTGTTCAGATATTCAAAATTCCGCACCAAATACTTCTCACAATACTGACAAACGTCTTTCCTGCCCTTGATGCGATGCATGCCACTGGCTTACATACCCGGCTTCAGCCCCAGCTGCTAAAGGCACTTGGTGCATTCAAGGAATTAATCCTGCTGGGAACCCATTCACCTCACCTGGGTTGAGTGCAGCACAATAATGGGTAAATTTCTTGCTGTAGGAAAACGCGCCAGGTTGTGATTCTAACCCGCGTCCCTCTGATTGATAGATGAGAGTATTAACCACTAGACCACACTCGCATCTCTACAGAACTTTGTTCCATCAGTCATATGTAGCCCCCCCCCCCTTATTTATTTTTTCTTAGTTCACTACGCCACCAGTGCATGCCATACATTATGAATGGTACTTGTAGGCTACTCAAATAGATGCAAGTTTCTTTCAGGGATTAAAAATAGCAAGCGTTCCAGTAACATCTGATACATATAAATAAAACATCACGCACAATACTTGGAATCCGATTGGCACAATTTTATAAAAGACAATCAATTTTACTGGAAAAAGATATGCATTGTATATAAAGTGGAACTTTTTTCTAAAACCCTCATTATTAATTTTTTTTAGGTGATGGAGAGGGAAATTTTAAGATCGGAAATGCCAGTTTGGTCAAGGTATGAAAGGACAGTTCTTAAACCCAATTAATTCTAACTCCCAGCACTATCGACATTATAAAAATCGATATTGCTGACATATTTGGGTCACAAAAGCCAGAAAACATGAAAAAAGAGGGGCACTGCTATTTAAATTTTTTCACCTAGAAAATATTTCCAATAGTTGATATGATAATCTTGAAAATATTATCACTGCAAAATTGTTCAAAAAGGTTTAATACCTGGCTTCATTTAACCATTAAAAAAATCTATGTATTAAGTAATGCACGAAGATTATCCACATACTCAGATGTTACTGTAAAATCCTTGCATGATCTTTTTTATTCATCCGTAAACAGGTGTAACTGCTTCATAGTAAATTATGGGATTTGTACAAAAACTTCCTTGGTGGTAATTCTTTATGGAAACTGAAAATATTCTTTATTTTGACTCTTTAAATCAGATTTCGATATGACTTGCCTCAAAAAAGCTATTCCGCGCCAAAATAAAAGCACGTTATGAAAATACACCTAAGATATATAGATAAATGAATGGAGAGGTGAATTTTCTTCTCAGCCTTTCTTTAATCTTTATCCCTTCACTGTAAAAAGGCTGTTTACAATTTTAAGCACGTTGTTTGCGCCCGTCACTGTAACAACTGTTAAAAAAACCCAATAAATTTACACAATTACAATAAAGATCTTGTGAGAGTGAAATGCTTAAACAACACGCTATTTTAATGTTATTTTTTTACTTTGTAATTCCAATAATCTCTCCCTCCATTTTACTGTACAGTAAAGGGGGGGGGGGGGGCTAATCAAACTTTCGGGGGCTAATATTCAGTGATTAGGCCTATTGCATATTAGAGTGTGAAATAGCACTGCTCCTCAGCTTTTTATCGATACCCTACTGGTAACTCTTAAAACACTCATGACTCTGCGCGACTCTGGGATGAAACTTGCACTGATGCATCAGCTGCATCAGTTCTTTTAGTCAACAGGATCACTTTGGCTAGATCTGCTAATGAATGCAAAGCTGAAAAAAAGTTGCAGTTCCTCCTTGACTGACCAGTTTCCATTTACTTCACTCAAAATTGGGGGGAATGGAATCTGGACAAGATCTGTATAAAAAATCAATTAATTCAATCATGCATGGTCAGTGGTACAAATGAAATATCAATAAGAAAGATGAAGAATTGCCATTTCAAACATCCTTACTTCATATTAGCCGCCAACAGAGCTGTCCAGCATGCTCTCAGACTGCAGCTTATAACTGAATGCCAACTCCAGAGTCTGTCCGCAGTTACGTAATGCCTTTACATGCAGATACAATGAAAGGTGAGTCTGTGGACTGCTTCTCATTCATTCGAAGGCATTTTGTACAAAATAATCACCTCACAAATGTTCGAAACGGCCCAAAGGCCCCAAACAGCCTCAAAACTCGTAGCTGTAAGGTCCATGACCTTATTCTATTCAGAGTCACAGAATGTGGTCATTAATTTTGTGAGTGATTTTTTTTTAGGAAATCGGTAGCAATAAAATCCGTGTACAGATAAACTTTGAGAATGAATAATCTAATCTGGATACCCACCTGGAAGACGCGTTGTTCCGCGATGGTGAAATCACAGACTCATCTGGAAGGAATGGGATTCGAATCACAAAGTCAGAAATGATAAACGCCACCGTCATCATATTGAGCTAATGCTGCTGTCACATTCTTTTTTTTACGGCGGCCGCGCGGCGAGTCAAAAACAGCCGTTTTATTCATTTTCATTCAACCCACCCATACGTAGCTGGTACAAAAAAAATAATAATAAACGGCTGTTTTAGACTGGCAGTACGACCTGCCTTAGGGGAAATGTGACTACGCCATGAATGAGAAACGGAGGGGATTTGAGCTCTGCAATTGGTTGCCCCGGTGGAAAAGGTTGGTATTTTGGCGCTTCGAGTACGTGGATAGCTGCGCAACGCGGATGACATAACAGAATAATAAAGGCCTCGTAGTAGTACCATAGAGCTATCACAGAATAATAGCTCTATGGTATTTCAGTAGTTGATTGTAATTATTTCTTTATTTCAAAGAAAAGCAGAATACAAATAAACGAAGTGAAACAATAAAGAGTAACAAGCGAAACCAGGTCCATGAACCTTTACTGGTTCAAGGCAGGTTAACATGTACATAAAAAGTAAATATTGCAAAGGCATAACATATTGATTGCGAACAAAAATCAATCATAGAATAAAACTAAGTAGGTGAATTTGCATTAATCATTAAAAAATAGCTTTATATCATGTAAATAGAGACTTGCTTACATGAGCAAAGGCACAAAGAAAAAAAATGTAGTAGTAGTAGTAGTGGTAGTAGTAGTGGCAGCAGCAGCAGCAGCAGTAGTAGTAGTAGTAGTAGTAGTGGTGGTAGTAGTAGTAGATGTAGTAGTAGTAGTAAAAGAAGAAGTAGTAGTAGTAGTAGTAGTAGGAGTAGTAGGAATAGCCGAGTAGGAATTGTAGGAGTAGTAGTAGTAGTAGTAGTAGTAGCAGTAGTAGGAGGAGGAGTAGTAGTAGATGTAGTAGTAGAAGTACTAATAAAGGCAGATCCAGTAAGGGTAATGATAATCGGGGGCCGCAGGGGCTGACCATGTAAACATCAAAATCCGATTGTAATATTCTACATTTTTGTAACATGTTTATTGAAAAAGTGGAGGGGGGTGGCTGAATTTGATGATTATTTATTCATGAAATTGTTCCTCTAACATCCATATAGCAAGAAGTGAACAAGAGAATAACATTTAAAATGTCCCTTGATCAACAAAACGTTTATACGCACACACTGGTCTGTATGCAAATGAGGGGACTGGTGACGTCACCCACTCACTATTTTTTCTACTATATGAAATATTCCAATTTTCCTTCCTTGTCATGTGAAAAATCTCCCTGAACGTTTGTCTGCATTGAAAAAAAAAATTATTGTATAATTCAAACAATACAAAAAAAGGAAATAGTGAGTGAGGGACATCGACAATTTCATTTGCATGCTGCTGAATTGTGCATATAACATTAAGCTGTAAAATGTCATATCTTTCTTATTCCACATCAGATTTTGATGAAGTTTTCAGCATTACGCTTTTTAGATTTTTAACTTTTGATTAAATCCAACATTTTTTGTGCGGCGGAGTTGACCTGTAATTTTACCAAGTTTGCAAACTGATTGGCGTAACAGGTAATAATGCCAGCCTTAAATAGCACGAACAGGAAAATTGTTCTGATACTGTGTAATGTGAACAGGGGAATCCGAAATTTAATATCTCCTTTGGCGTCAAATTAATAGAAGTGACTTTTTAATATCCGAGCAAAGGGGTCTTCGAGCTAATCATTGTACACCACAAAAAAACCTAAAAGAGTCCACTAACACTCAAGTCATAAACAGTTTTCCAAAAAGACGTCGACTACGCCTGGCACACGGGACTTTTTTCCGACATTTTTTTTCACACTGGTGTGTATTATACTGCTATAGTAGTCCGTGTTGAGCATGCCCCCTCCCTTCTGCATCAGGGGGGGGGGGCAGTCAAATGCATTGCTGTACACATGCGTGACCAAATTATTTCCAAACACCCCTAAACGAGTTTTTCTCTGTGTGCAAAATAACCCCCTAAACAAGTTTTTAGCGGGCTTCATTTACACATTTTGGCCGGCCCTAAACAAGTAGTCGCTCGATTATGACCCCAAACAAGTTTTGTCTACTTGCGAATAATAAGTTTTAAAGAGGCAAAACTTCATACATGAGTATTGCATGCCCCCCCCCTCGTGCAGTTAGGGTTAAAATACCAAAGTGGGGAAGAACCCGAACACTTCTCAGAAACGAGGAGGAAAAAGCCCCGGTGAAAAAACATACCCGACACCCGTTTGGCTTGTCTTAAAAAAAAAAAGCTTTTGAAAAAAATACCCTAAATACGATTGACCCCGCGGGTTGACCTTTGACCAGTCTTTCAAAACCACCTTTTTTGAAAATCGGTGTATTTGATACCTCTAACGAGTGCACGCGCGGCCCTCGTCCAAAACTGGAAAAAACCCACCTCTTCAAACGCGCTTTTTTGGGGGGGGGCACGCATGTGTACAGCAATATTGCACATCTTCCCTAGGACACACACTGAAAAACATTTTGTCTAAACAGTTGTTTCATGGAGCTATGACAGTAATAGATCTATGGTTGTTTTATTGTTCCCGGTTCGTATGCACATAATAGTCTTCATACGAAAGAATACTTTCTTTAAGTCAACAAACAGCATTATTTTGGTTTCGGTGGCACATGCCTCGATTCTCTTGTAAGCCTCTGACGTAATCATCGCATTATACGCCACTGCATCAACTGCACTGCGACAGCAGCAGACCGAAGGCGACGGACGACGAAACATGGAAAGGCTCTACTCTAGCTTGCACCTGTAGAACATACTGCATCTTCAACCCAGAAATGATTGATGTCTTACAATGTATCATGGACGACTGTTGAAAAAAACTTGAAGATATGTCGAAGGTTTAACATCTTTGATTCGGGGAATATCGGCAAATGATTATACTGTACCAGGCATTAAGGGAAAACGGACAGAACAGAAAGAGCTAGAAATGATGTTATCATCCGAATTGCGGTGAGTTTTTTTTTTACTGGTCGAATTAATTTTTCACCATGATACATTATCATCAGTCTTGAACTTGTAATACTCGAAAATATTATTTAACATTCGTTAATAGATCTATGGGTCGCTGTGCCCTTCCGTCCTTTCTTAGGACAATACAATCCCCAAATGATCATCAAACACATTTGTCTCTAACATCGTATGGTATACTCACAAAGATACATGGCATATGCCCCAATATTTTATTGCTTGCACATACATAATTATATAGCCAATAAACTTAAACTCGGAAAGATGTATGGGTACTTGTTATACAGTGGATAGAACCAGTCACTGAATAATACACTCGCTTTAAATCGATTCACAGAGCGAGCGTAGTTAAAGCAGACGTATTACATAACGACCTTCATTATTTTCGCTTTTAGCGCTCAACATACAGCACAATGGTTCAAGTGTTGGTATTGGATAAAAAAAACCAAACCCGCGTGATGACGCATATGCTATTCTGATAAGCTGCCTTCGGATTAAAATTTAATCTTAATTAAACCGTTGTAGATAATATCAATCAAGGAATAAACGAGACCATATGGATAAACTACACAGCATTCACTGGGATATAATGTTATATGTTACATTTACTCATTCTACCTATCCAATATTAAAGCCATATACGCTACATGTACAAGATGTGAAGTACCAATTATCTTGAGCGTTTCGTGTTAATCCTCGGGAACACACGACATTTGTAAAATGGTTACAGTTGTTTTTCTATTTGTATTAAATATTAAATCCTTATTCAAAGTTTTTTAAACTGTACTTGACATATTGACAATTCTAAACTATTGCGAATGCGCATTCCCTAAAAGGATAATATTTTTTCACAACAAATCAGTCGAAAATGATCATAGTCGCCAGTGACATATTAATTAAAAATCATTAATTTGAATAAAGGATTCAATGTTTAATACAAAGAGAAAAAAAAACAGCCGAACGCTGATAATTTCATCAAAATCTGATGAATAATAAAAAAGACGTGACATTTTAAATTTCACGCTTAATTTTGCAAAATAGTCATATGAACATTCGTATCGATCAGGGAACCGATAATGTCATCCGCTCACTTTTTCTTTTTTATTTTTTTATATAAAACACGCATATATTTTTATGAATTTCAGTATTTTTATATATTCCACATCATAATTGATATAGAGCATACCCGTGTATGTGTTATATTCACTGTAATAGACTCATTAAATACAGTGCGTATAAAAAACTGGACATATTTGAAAAGTATATAAAATTTTTGTTTTAAATCGCAATGTCTATATTTTGGTGTTAATAGGTGCTCTAAGGTCTTATCGTTTAAATGCTATTAAAAAAGTAGTTTCGTTCATGCTTGAGCGAACTAGGAATTTTTTGTCTGGGGTTAAAAGGGAGGCTTGCGCCAAAATGGCCTAAAATTATAAATATGATGATCGGTCTTCTTGCTAATAAGCAGACTTCCTCTTAACATTTTCATTATCTTTGCCATAATTTTCAAATCATGCGGTCAAAATTCGTTTTCAGATCTATTTATTTGCTTGAATTGTTCTGTTGTTGTTTTCTTTTGATATGCTCTCTGTTAGCTTTAAATATTCCTTCTTCAAGCTAAAACAACTTTGTTTCAACCGAAGTATGGGAGAGCGTGATTTTATTTTTCAAATCCTTTCATTGTGTGCCCCAAAGGTTAAGGTGCCTTTTGAATAGTGCCACACAGATTGACGGGGGCTTGGGATGCCCCCTCCCCCCCCCCCGAATTAAAAAAAAATATGACCAAGAAAAAAAGGGAACAGGAAATAAAAGGAAAGATAGAAAGTAAAATATGATATTATTTTCTGAATATTATGTCAAAATCTATCACAAAATTTGGTATTGTAATAAAAAATATTTGCGTGCTCACTTCGCTCGCTCACAACTTTTTAATACATTTTACCTGATCTGCCATATCTAGCTCATTCAAAATTGACTCAATACACCATTGTCATTGAAAGACATGAATCCCTTCCTGTGTTTCCTTTCAAGCAAGTAAACTTGGTCAAGGAATCAACGATCCCTTGAAAAATAGATTCATGTCCTTTAAAGGTACATAATATAATTTGCTTCACATAATAAAAGGATTTGAATAATCACAAGTTTTCCCAATTAATAATGCAAATCTTCTTGCTTGGGTTGACCAAAATCTTCTCTTCTCAGTTACTATTATGAAGGAAAATTAAATGGTAAGTTTAAATTAAAAAAAATTCAAGTAAATAAATAAATTTGTAAATAAAATTTGACAGCATAATTCGAAAATTGTGGCACAGATAATGAATAGGTCAAGAGGAAGTCTCCTGATTATCAAGAAGTCTGATCATCGTATCACTCATATTCTGCAATTCTGGCGCAAGCCTCTTTTTGAACCCCCAACAAAAACGTCCCGTGTTCGCTCAAGCATGAACAAAATTTATGTTTTTTAGGTGCATTTAAAAGATAAGACCTTAGAGCATCTATTTACACCAAAATATAGACATAATGATTTGAAAAAAAAAGACTAGACAATCACTGAAAACCGGCTGTTTTCAAAGGAAATCATAGACTCTCTCTTCTTCTCTCTCTCTATATATTTCTTTTTCTTTACCCTCTCTCATCCGCCTCGCTCCCTCTCCCTCTCTCTCATGGGAGAAAGTATTAGGAATACCTACTTCATCAATTTACAAATATCCTTTGCAAACATCCACTGATGCAATATTATTTTGGTTCATGTAGGAACTCTTTTAAAATACTACAAAATAAATTGCAAATGACATGGGAGTTTTAATATGTCCAGGCGATAGCAAATGCAACTTTCAATCGATGAATTGATCTGGTGGAAAGGAAATAGTGTTTCCGGTCGTCGAAGGATCGGCATCCGGATAGGAATTGTTCGGTTAGCAATCGCACCTGTTTTGGAATAAACGTATGATTATGATTATTATTAAGAAGGACGAATGATGTCGCAAAATTATACAAGTACATACATACATACACCCATACATACTTATATACATATATATATATGCTATATATATATATGTATATGTATGTATGTATATATATATATATATATATATATATATATATATATATATATATATATATATATATATATATATATATATATATATATATATAGCACTTTGCATTTTGTTTGAATAGAAAGTATTGCGTATATAAACGTACACCATGCATCTTCTCCATCGAGGTCGATATAATATATGTAAAAATATCATTCATTATCTTTTCGATTTTTCAACAGGAGCGAGTTCCATGATTTTGATTAAAATGGAATCTACTGTAAACGCGTCTTACTACAGCACCATCTACCTACCAAACAATGAATACTACAAAGTCAGTAAGCTTCAGGTCGTTCTTGTCTCTCATCTTCGTCGTTTGTCTCCTCATCGTTTTGTACATTTTTCTGTTTGAAACAGGTATGGAAAAAACCCTGGTGCATTACTTAATATCGAGTATCAGTTATGAAAATCAATTATAAATTCGGAGGTTTTCTGAGGACTTTCACAGAATCCTGCCGCCACATTCGGTCTCAATGCAGCAAGGGACAACAATAATTTTGTGGATTTTCGAAATGACAAGGGGAGAGGGTGAGCCTCAACCGCTAGATCCGATCGTAACCTTAAGGGACTTTCACAATTGCCCTTGCAATCGTTTGCGATCATTTGGTCACAATATGAACCCCTCAAAAAAAGTTTTGCAACTCAGTTTTGGGGGATAATATCTTTTTGGTTAATGAAGTATAAAAGATGAAACTGGTATTATTAGAAAGCTGAAATGTTCTTCTTTACAATCATGACAATGACATGCTATTTGCTGTGATTATGTAATCATGGAATATGCAATCACCCTGAACGTTGAGAAAAGTCAGAAGTGAAATGTTGCAAAATGCATTAATTTCTAACAAGAGTCTCCATTTCTATAGAATTTCCACCATGCAGGTGACAGTGAATGCACTCGGTCCATCCTCGAAACAATTGGAAATTCGCTATTGGAAACATTTCATTTCTAACATTGCTGCGTATTATCATGTCTGTGTATTTCATGATAACACTATCATTACAAATGACACATGATTGTAAAGAAGAATAATCATGCTTTCTAAAGATATCACTTTTGCACATGATGATGGCACAGTAAGAAATTCATCAGCACTCAAACTTGCAGTTTGAGTTGCAGAACTCAAACATGACATGACAACGAATGTTGCCACATTTCATTTTTTACATTGCTGCATATTTATCATGTCTGTGTATTTCATGAAAACATTAGCATTACAAATGACACATGATCATTTAGAGGAATAATCATACTTTCCAATGATACCACTTTTACATATGATGATGGCACACTAAGAAATTTAATAGCACTCAAACCCGAGTTGCAGAACTTTTTTTGAGGGGTTTATGTTGCACACAATTGCAACGGCTGTAAGCAGTCACACCACCAATTAAATTGTAAAAGAGGCTTTTTGCATAGCCTGTACGAATAGACAATTTCCACCCCTCCTTTTGCATGTTTTGGCATTTGTATATCGCGGGTCAATTCTCCAAACTGACCAGAAGGAAACGTACCTCGATTTGTTTTCATTAGGAATTAAAATTCGTCTTCTTAAACCCGTTTTTACTGCTATTATCTTACTCCAAATAACTCAAAATCTGTTACACAATTCAAGTCTAATATTGATCTTTGAATTCTAATGATAGTTAAATTCAAAATACATGATAAAGTAGTTTCTAAAAATGAAGAGCTGAGTTCCAAAAGGGGTCAGATCCATTTTTCGTCAAAGTTGATGTTTTTTGTCTCAATGTATAGACTTTTAGTAGCTCTACAAGATGATACCAAAGAAAAGTTGAATTGTATATGAATTTTATTGTTTGTCTCAAAACCTATACCAAAGAAAATTTGAAATTCACATTAAAACGTGAGTAAAAGTGGCACAAAATCACTTTTATTATTAAAAAAGGAATTGGATTAATTTCAGTTTGCTTGCAAAAGGTGTTAGATCCACAATGATAATAAGAAAAAAATATGTGTATAAAAAATTGAAGGCAGGTAGATTTCTTTTATACCCACTTTTATATTTACATGATAAGGTAGTACATCATGACAATTAAGTTTCTCATAAGAATATTGCAATATGGGAGAATGAAAAAACATGATTTTTCTCAGAATGGTCCAAAGTGGATCGAGCCCTTTTGCGACCAATTTCTTCAAAGAGAAATGCTGAAATAAACAATTTCTTGTTCCAAATATAAACCGAAACCACGTTTGGAGCCGTGGTCTTTGATATTCAATACTTGTCAAAGTCGAATAGATTACGTTAGAGAGGAACAAATTTTCTAGTCGATTTGACACTTTCCGAACCTAGAAATGTTCTTTCCGATGAAGTTTTTTTTGATTCGTGTTCCTATGGGGTACTAGAACAAATTCAGCTTGGTTGCCAAAAGTTGCCGTTTGGGCAATTTTGCTAATTTGCATAAATCCAAAATGGCCGCCAGATACCATCTTGAAAACCTAACTTTTGAACCCTGTCCACAAAATGACGGGTAATGACTCATTTTAGGGGTTTAGAGATGTGTAGAACCGATTTCTGTAATCATTTTTGCAATATAAGGTCATCTTCAGGTCAAATCCAAGATGGCCGCCAAATGCCATCTTGAAAAATTGACTTTTGTTCCCCTTGCCCCAAAATGACGAGTAATACCTCTATTTAGGGGTTTTGGGGTATGTAGAATCCATTTCTGCTTTCTTTTTTGCAATATAATGTCATCTTCAGGTCAAATCCAAGATGGCCGCCATCTTGAAATATCAATTGTTGAACCCTTTGCCCCAAAATCATGAATAATAACTCTATTCATGAGTCATTTGGTATGTTGATTCAATTCATGCAGTTATTTTGCACAAAGGATAATCTTCAGATCAAATCCAAGATGGCCGCTGACCGCCATCTTGAAAAATTACTTTCCGAGGCTTATACGTGTTAGAACTAATGTAAAGGGATTTCAGTTAGAATACTGAATCTTTTATTAATTCTCAAGTTCAAGGTCAAGGTGAAGTTACATCATAGATGTCAGATTTCAACATTTATTGCTCAACTTAGAATGAATCCTCTTTAGGTTTGGTCTATGATCCATTTCGAGTGTATTTTTATTTTTTTAAGGTCCATCCATACCTTTGTACTGAAGAGGCTTTTAGGGTCTTATTTGAATTTGAAAGTGTTTTATCAATATTTTTTTCTAAATCAATGTGTCCAATGATTGGTAGGCATCAGTTCGCCTTAAAAGACGATGGTGTAGCGCTAGACCTTACATTTTCGAGAGTGACTACAGAGCTCCACTCTAGAGTGGCAGTCTCTAGAGCAAATTTTTACAGATGAAGGAGGATGGCGCTGAGACACGTTTATATAGAGATGCTGTCCTAGCCTTCCTCCTCCTTTGGTCTGCCAATTTAGCATTCCGATTATTTTCTGACGTCTTGACCCCTGTACTTAGTAGCTCTCCATAGAATGGCGACTATCATCTACACCTTCATAAGTGTTAGTGTCTATGCCGGCAATTTTTATGTCACGTTTGCAGGGGTCTTTATAACGGAGGTGTGATCTACCGATGGGGTGAGACCAATCACACAGCTCACCTTACCTTGGCGAATCCAAGAAGGGATTCGCCAAGGTTTCATGCGGCAAACATGCCCCAACCACCTGAGGTGCCTTTGACTAAGGAGCGAGAATAAGCTTTTCAGCAGGTACGCTGAAGGGCCTCTGTGTCTTTCACTTTGTCCTGCCATTTAACGTGCATGATACGTCCGAGGCAGCTGACATGGAAGGTGTTTAGCCAATTTTCTTGGTCGGCGTACGTTTTTCAGGACTTACTTCCGTGCAGGAGCTTGGCCATGACTGTGACAGATTTTACAATCCTGATGCTTATATGCTGGTCCTGTGAAAGGGGGCAAGAGACATATAGTCGGTCCAAGGTAGGTGAGGAATCCACCATAACCAGACAAGTGTGTGCTGTTGATATACACATCTGGAGGACAGTCGGTGTCTTGAGTCTATCAGGATTTCTGACTGTCTCAAAGGCTGATGGATGATCCAAACCCCTTACATGCACAGGACAGGCAGCTGTTATGTATATTCCTCTTGAGAGGCAGGGGCGACATCGTTTCCGTAAAACATTTCACGAATGAGAACAATCCTGACCGTGGAACAGTCTTGGGGGAGCCTATCTTCTGCAGGAGGCTAAAGAGTGCACTCCTGCTGACCAAGTCAATGGCTCTTGTCAGGAGGAAAAGTGCAATAATATTTATAAAGGAAGTTAACTAAATTTTTTGAAAAAATATTAAGGAGAAATCACTTTTTAATTCAAATAATACTTTAAAGTCATTTCACTGGAAAAGTATGGTTGCACAGAAATAAAAAAGGATCAAAACTCCCGAAATCATAGCCCAAACCTTGAATGGTTTCATTCTAAAGTAAGCGGTTGATGACGAAATCTATCAACCATCTGACCATCTTAGACATGACTTGACCTCGAACTAAAAATGGAGTGATTAAAAGAAATGAATCATTCTCACTGAAATCCCCTTACATGAGCTCCAATACATAACAACAACCTTATTGATTAGGGAGAGCACTTCTTCAAGGTTCAATAGTCTCGGAAGTAGTTTTTTTTCTTAATATGGCGTTTAGTGGTCATGTTGGATTATTTTGACCTGGGGCGGTATTCTGAAAACGTTCTTATCTTAATTTTGTTCTTATCTACGTCACTTTCTTAAATTGGTATTCTGAAAACGTTCTTATCTTTTTCTTATCTTTTGTTCTTATCTTTGTTCTTATCTTGCTCTCCACCCAATGCTGAGCGCGTAAATTTACAACTCGCGCATATAATACCAAAGCGCGCTAAAAGATAAGAACAGAATGTAGATAAGTGGTATTCTGAAAACGTTCTTATCTTTTTTCTTTCTTATCTTTCACGATATTTAAGATAATATTTAAGATAGCTAGAGGGTTATCACATCTCACGATGTCCGCGTTTTTTCTTGCTCAAAATCGATGGCCTCTAGTAGTAACAAGTACCCACAAGTATTCCTCCCACCATTTATTTCATTCACCCTTTATTTTGCCCGTCTCTTTTTTCTATCCCTTCTTTCTTTTCCATTTTTTATTCCTTTCTATCTGTCTGTCTTTCTTCCTTTCTATCTGTCTGTCTTTTGTCCTTTCTATCTGTCTGTCTTTCTTCCTTTCTATCTGTCTGTCTTTCTTCCTTTCTATCTGTCTGTCTTTCTCCCTTTCTATCTGTCTGTCTTTCTCCCTTTCTATCTGTCTGTCTTTCTTCTTTTCTTTCATTCTTCATTTATATCTTTACTTTTGTTCTGTTTGAATCTTTTAATTTCTTTTTTTCTTTTGCTTTGTTTCATTTATACTTCATCTTTCTTCCTTTTTTATTTTCCCTTTTCGTTTTATCCCTTTCTTTTTTTTCTTTACTGAGTCTTTTTTCGAGTTCCCCCCGTTTCTCTTCCTTTTCTTTCTTTTTCTTTTTTCTTTCTTTCTTCCTTCACTTGTTTGTAATCTTTATTTTTCTTCCTTATTTTTCTTCCATTCTTTCGTTTTTATACATGCTTTTCCTTTTTTAATCATTCATTTCATTTTCCCCCTTTTTCTTCCTTCCCTTTAATAATTCTTAATTTTTCTTATTTTTTATTTCTGCTTTCTGACACTTTTGTGTCTTTTTTTACTTTCTTTCTTTTTTTTTCTTTATTTTGCTCATTCTTTTTTTCGTTCGTTCTTTATTTACTCTTTTTCTTTACTTTCTTTCTTCTCTCTGTCTTTCTTCTATTAACTTTTTCTTTATTCTTTCCATTGATTTTTTTTCGGTTTTTTTTCCCAACTTTTTATTTTCCCTTTCGTTTTCTTTTTCTTTCTTTCTTTCTTTCTTTCCTTCTTTCTTTCTTTTTTTTCTTTCTTTCTTTCCTTATTTCTTTTTTCTATGAATTTACCTTTCTTTCTTTATCTTTTTGTAGTCTTCATATTTGCGTCAAATTTCCTTTCATTTTTTTCTCTCATCTTTATTTCTTTGTTTAATTTTCTTTTTTTTCTCTCTTCCTTCACTTTTTACATTTTATTCCCTTTTTTCTCTTTCTTTTTATTTCTTTCTAACTTTCTTTCATTCGTTTTTTTAGACTTTTTTTCTTGTTCGGTTCCTTGTTAATTTATTTTATCTTATATTAGTTTGACCTTTTTCTATTTTTGTGTGTATTCCTTTTAGTTAATTTCTTTTTTTTTCATTTTTGTTCCTTCACTTTATCATGGATAATTGTTCTATTTTTTCTTCCTTTTCCTTCTTTTAATCATTCTATTTTCTTTCTTTTTTATTTTTGAATTCTTTTTGCTTGCTTTCTTTCGTTTACTCTTTATTTTTTCATTATTTTCTGCTTTGTCCCTTTCATCTTTTTTTTCTGCTTCATTCTGACCCTATTCTGTCTTCTTTCTTTCATACCTACTTACTTTCTTTCTTCATATTTTGTTCTTTATTCGTACCTGCTTTATTTACTTTTCTTACTTTTTTTGCACGTGGACGTCTCGAAATAATAAAATCAGTCATTGCGTATAAAATGCCTATTTCGCGCAATGCGCCAGAAACGGTGAATGCGCAGCGCCCATGATATTCTCTTCTCATAAGGAACGCTTCTATTGGTTAAACTGCCAATATAAAGCGCATTTTGATTGGTAAAATCTTAAAAATGGGCGTGTTGGAGATAAGAAGGGGGCAGTCCTTACAGAGATAAGAACGCGTTAAGAAGATTTTCAGAATACCGATTTGCAATGATTTTAGCGTCTTCTTATCTCAGTGAGATAAGATAAAAGATAAGAACAAAGATAAGAACGTTTTCAGAATACCACCCCAGGAGATGATCCTATATTGCAAAATTATTAACAGAAATGGAATCAACATACCAAATAACTCACGAAAAGAGGGATTATTCATGATTCTGGGACAAAAACTTGAGAATTAATAAAAGAAATGAGTATGCTTACGGATATCCCTTTACATTAGTTCTAACACGTATAAGCCTCGGAAAGTAATTTTTCAAGATGGCGGTTGGCGGCCATCTTGGATTTGATCTGAAGATTATCCATTATGCAAAATTACAGCATGAATTGAATCAACATACCAAATGACTTACGAATAGAGTTATTATTCATGATTATGGGGCAAAGGGTTCAAAAGTTGATATTTCAAGATGGCGTCATATGGCGGCCATCTTGGATTTGACCTGAAGATAACATTATATTGCAAAATAGAAAGCAGAAAGAGATTCTGCACACCCCAATACCCCTAAACAGAGGTATTACTCGTCATTCCGGGGCAAGGGGATCAATAGTCAATTTTTCAAGATGGCATCTCGCAGCCATCTTGGATTTGACCTGAAGATGACCTTATATTGCAAAAATGATTACAGAAATCGGTTCTACACATCTCTAAACCCCTAAAATGAGTTATTACTCATCATTTTGTGGACAATGGTTCAAAAGTTAGGTTTTCAAGATGGTATCTGGCGGCCATTTTGGATTTATGCAAATAAGCAAAATTGCCCAAACGGCAACTTTTGGCAACCAAGCTGAATTTGTTCTAGGACCCCATAGGAACACGAATCAGGAAAAAAACTTCATCGGAAAGAACATTTCTAGGTTGGTGTATTGAGCCTATGAGACTGTCAAATCGACTATTCCCTCGCTTCTCAATATTGATTTATATTCTTGAGTATGTGTTTCAGCATTAAAGTGTTTATACATTTCATTCACAGGTAAATATCCCGTTCTGCAGAGACACAGGAATACGGAATCTCGAAGACTCCTGAGCATATATGCAACAAATCAATCACAATTGGTTAGTGAGTCTAACATCAATTCATCAGACGATGACTGGCTCAACGAGATATTACAAATTATGTCTGAAAATGAAGATTATTTATCTGAAGGAGCCTGGTTGAAAACCACAGAATTCCCAACTCAAACCACATCTAAACCTGATCAAATTGATCGTCGGCAGTACCACAAACCAATCTTCGTCCCAGCCAGCAAAGCGGAAAAAACGCATGATACATTATCTGGCAACACTTCTCGTGTCCAAGTAGTAATCCTTACCTCTAAACGATCCGGTTCGTCCTTTCTTGGGGAGTTATTCAACGCTAACCCGTATGTGTTTTACGTATACGAACCTCTATATGTGCCGATGGAAGATGTTTATACTCATAACTTGGCTGGTGATTGGTTCACAAAGATTTCGGACAATGTTTGGAACCACACATTGAGGTGCAATTTTTCAACCAAGTATCCTCCCGATCATTCCTGGTTAAAACGCGGAGACGCCTCGTTTGATTCCTGCAAGTCCAATGCAGCGATCAAAAGGTCCAGTTTGCTATGTCCAGTGCCGAGGATACCTCTACAGAAGATAGGACCTGTCGTTTCTGGCCTGTGCCACGATCGCCCTTATACAGTTCTCAAGACAATTCGGGTCCAGAGTATCTTAGAACTGAAGAAATTTATTGAGGACCCGGGCTTAAATATCAAGATTCTCCACCTGGTCAGAGATCCAAGGGCTGTCATGAGCTCAAGATGGAATTTGAAGGAGTCAAATAAAGATCTTTTTCGACGGAAGGGTCCTGGAGCGGACGAGGTCTTAGACTTGTGCGACCACATGCAGCAGAATATAGAACTCGGTTCCAGTACCCCCGACTGGTTGAAAGATAGGTACATACGAGTTCGAATGGAAGACATAGCCCAAGATCCCATTGACGAGACAAAACGACTGTATGATAAGCTTGGAATGCGGTTACACGACGACGTTTTGTCTTGGATAAAAGAGAACACTCACGGATCGACAGATGGTAGTGAAACATTCAATCCCTATTCTAGGACCCGTGACACTAAAAAGGTGGTTAACTCTTGGAAAAGTAAACTGTCTGTACCATCGATTCAACGAATTGAATCATCATGTTGGAAATTGATGAACGCTTTATCCTACGAACGTTTTTCATTAAAAGACAGAACTATATATAAGAAACCAGACGAGAAAGCTAACGGCCTGAACATTCAAAGGTCATCTAATGTCATTCGGAGCAGGAAACAATTTCCATCAGAAAGGCACAAACTTTCAAGATTTCAGAGAAATAAATATGTTGGAAAGCCTAACAATACTCACAGATAGACATAAATGCAATTATCTCGGCAAGATAGGGTTTGATACTGGTACAATTATTGTAGTAAATGTTTGGCAAATAAGTTTTCACTTTCAGAATCCGTAGTTTGTCCATTTTACGTGACCCTCTGGAAGATCCCGGCCATGCGACCGGACCCAAAAAGTGAAATTGACAGATCATATATCAATCGAAAATTTATAAACTTCAAAACACAGTGATGCAAGGTTTATGCATTATCAGCGGTTCCCATTTGAGTATTTTGCTAAAGAATACAGGGGCGGATCCAGCTTTCACCAATGGGGGGGGGGGGCGAAAAATATTTTGATCAACATTTTTCTCGATTGGCCGCTACAATCTGTTTTTTTTGTTGGTTTTTCAGGGGGTAGTCTTAACTAAAGACTGAAGTTTTAAGTATTATGTTAGTTTTTATTGCTATAAACAATAGAAGGTAAATCTTATGTGATCTTGATATATAATGCGAGCGCGAAGCGCGAGCTAAAAATCTTTGATATTTTATGTCCTTAGAACTGAAGATACAGAGCAGTTTTTATAATCATGAACAAAGATAAGTATCCAACTAAAGAATGCGAGCGCGAAGCGCAAGCCAAAATTTTATCACAGTAACATGAAAAGTGACTCAATTAAGACTGTTTTTAGTGATTAATGAAGAAGATACAAGTATCATCAAATAAGTAATTAGAGTGCGAAGCGCGAACTCAAAATTTCTGATCTTCCGACCTGAAAAATGGATAATCTAAGCGCGTTTTTATTCAAATAAACAAGCTGTGTGTCTCAAACAATTAAATGCGAGCACGAAGCATAAGCTCAATTTTTTGATATACTGACATGATAAAGGAGCATTTTGAAAAATTTTGGTAAGAATTTCAAGAGGATAGTTATCTCACACATCAAACAATTCAAGCGCGCAGCGCGAGCGAACATTTTGATATACATTAACAATTTATGTAAATCAAACAAAATAATGAAAGCTTGATGTGCGAGCTGGAAACATTGTGTGCAAATTGATATCAAAACTGGATATATTGGATATATATTAGTGTAATTTAACCGTCTTGAATGGGATTCATTACACAGGCAATGCGAGCGAGAAGCGCGAGCGAAAATTTTTATATAAAGCCTATTTTCCAATTCTTCCCCTCGCCTTTTTCTTGTTTCCTTTCGGGGACGGACGGTCAATACGAGGCTGTAAATTACACATCATGGGTATGATACCTCTTTCTTACTTTTCTTTCTGTTTTTCGTAGTTTCTATCAAGGTAAAGAGTACACTATTTCTGCTGGTTGTCAAAAAATAGGGGGGCCGGGGCCGGCTCGGCCCCCTCCTGGATCCGCGCCTGGAATAGATCCGCGACGTCATTTTGTGTTAAAAACGATGTGGCACCATAATGTTTGTAAACGGAAAAAAACTGATCGATGTTCATAACCTTTGTAAAAAAAACATCGAAAGTACATATTCGTTTAAGCTTGAATGGATGGAATTTATAGCTTTGGACTAGTTTTTGCCATGTTTCATTTACCGTTGCGCAGCTATTCAACTCTGTCTGCATTGAGATTACATTTTCCTGCCATAGCCAATTAGGTCAAGTGAGAGCCAAACAAAGAAATCACACAAAAATAGTGAAGAGTTGTAGGTTTCATTCCATTTGAGCACTGAATGATTGTTTGTACCATTTTCAATGGAAAAATTCGAATTCATAATCTGGAAATTCGAAAAATAATCTTACTGCGTACAAAATGATTTAATCACGTTAACCATTTTGACACATTGTGATGGCATGTAGATCAGGACGTTACTAGATCCTATTGTCAAACCCATTAATTTGAGCTTCTCTTAAGCAAAATACTCAGCTGGCAAGCGGAGAATGTGCACAAAACTTACAGCTTATGTAGATCCCCATAATGTCTATTTCACTTATAGCTCTGATCTGGACCTTTAAATCATAGTTACACTGTAGAGCCCACTTTCAATTTTTACGGGTTTTATTTAGACCATGTGCAATATCGACATCACCTTGAGCAGTTAGACAATCAGTGTTTTTGTGTGTTTGTGATTAATCCTATCGTTTTATTCATTTTTGCATGTATATCATATCTACTTCATAATGTTGCTATCAGTGGCGTACCGTGGGTCACGGCATTGGTGGGGCACCATCAAAAATTTTGAGTCACCTAGTGAGCGCGCTTCGCGCGCTCAGTTGCCAGGTATACTGACCTAAAAGAGACATTTTAAGGACAGTGTCATTAAAGGGGTATGTATCTCACTGACCAAATAATGCGAGCGTGAAGCGCGAGCTGAAAATTTTTGTTATCATGTTACATACCTGTCTCGCTAAACAAACAATACGAGCGCGAAGCACAAGCTGAAATTTTGGTATACATTGACCCCAAACAGGGACATTTTGAGGACTATACTTTAGTAATCAATTAAGAGTATACATATCTCACGGTATTCATCTAATGCTAGTGCCAAGCGCTTGCTGATTTTGTTAGAATTATATCTAAACACAGGAAGCACTTGTAGTCATTGTAATCATGATTAACATATGCATCTCATTAATCAAATATTGCGAGGGCAAAGAGCGAGGTGAAATTTAGGAGATTCAAACCGTAAGAGGGGCATTCTAAGGCTTGTTTGTAGGAATTCACTCAAGCTATACGTACTTCACTGACCAAATGATACGAGCGCGAAGCGCGTGCTGAACATTTTTGATATTCAGATCAGAAAGAGCGATATTTTGAGGACTATTTTTTAAGGAATTCATTATCATATAAGAGTATACATATTTCACTTTAGTCATCTCATGCGAGTGCCGAGCGCTTGCTGATTTGATTAGAATTAGATTTAAACACATGAAGCTCTTTTCGTAGTCATTGTAATCATGATTGTCATACGCATCTCACGAATGAAATATTGCGAGCGCGAAGCGCAAGCTGAAAATAAAGGAATTCAAACCTGAAGAGGGGCATTCTAAGGCTTGTTTGTAGGAATTCACTAAGACCATACGTACTTCGCTAACCAAATGAAGCGAGCGCGAAGCGCGAGCTGAAAATTTTTGATATACAGATCAGAAAAGAGGGACATTTAATGACTGATTTTAGGAATTCATGAAGAGCTGACATATCTCACCAATCCTTTAATGCGAGCGTAAGCACGGACAGTAAATGTTTTATATTAAGACCTTAAAACGGGGCGATCACTTATCCACTACTTTTAAGTAGTCATGAAAAAGAATGTCACTTCATAAAACAATAACTCGAAGTGCGAGGAAACATATTTGGTGTATATTGACTTGATTTGACAACGTCACGTCCCTCAAATATACTTGAAAACTATAGTATTCCGGAAAAAAAATATTTGATCTATTATATCTAGTTAAACAGACAATGCGAGCACCAGGAACAATGAAGATATAGGCCCTGAGCAAATTATGTTTCATAAAGTTATGAAAACAAAAGTTTATTCGTCATATACAGTAATATAACATAGTTATAATATGATATAAAATAATTTCTTCTTTCCCACTATGTTTCTCTTCCTTTCTCCCTATTTTTCTCCTTTTCTCCGTTTTTTTTTTGGCAAGTCGATGGGGGGGGGGGCACATGCCCCCATACCCCCCCCCGTAGTTACACCACTGGTTGCTATTCCTTTAGAATACTTTAAAGTTGAATATCCAATAAAAGACAACCTCTTGCACAAATTTATAATGATAGATTGATGTGTGAATTCCGCAAAGTAATTTCGAATTGTCATTTGTTTTATGAATCTGAGCATGAGTAAAATAAAATGGTTAATAGCTGGCCAATAAAGAATATTTTCTGGTAGATTAAACGCTAAGTCTAGTTGTCGGAAATAGGTGTTCCCGTTTACTGTCGTAAAATACTTTTTAGCTGAGATTTTGTATTGCTTGAAGTGTCTCATTAATAAAAAATCCAAATCGTGTCCAAAGGGTTCGAAATCACAAGGCTGGTGGCCATCTTTAAAGCTTATTAAAACAACAATAACAAAACTAAAAGCCATATTATTTTCATTTTCTGTGAACAAGAAAAAGAATGAATACATTTTTACAGTATGATTTTGATAGTGCAAACTATTATCCGGATAGTCCATGTGGTATTATTTAAAGAAAAATTAGAATTTATGCAACAAATTCGCATTTACTTTCAACATGACAATTTATGCAAGAAATGTCAATGCTTTTGGTAACCCCCCCCCCACTGCATTTGCATTGGTATGATTTACGGACTCAAACTTATTGATGTATGTTATTCAAACTATGTTATTATATTAACTTTGATGAGTTTGATTGGTCTTGTTTCGCCTATGTTAATGTGACTGCCTCTTATAGATGAACTGTGCGTAGCATAGAAAAGTGAACGGTCTACTGCAGGAACTAAATGGAACCACGACTTTCAAAATCTCTTTGCAATGTAATTTATTATCGTAAGAGGATTGAAAAAATACCAGTGGCTTTACTATGTAGCAAAATAGTTTTCCCCGCATTGAAGGCATCGAAAGTCAATATTTTGTCAAATATCTGAAAGTTGTGGAATGCCTTTGACCATGTTGACAGGATTCCGTGGGTGACCTGGGGAGCGTTTCATCAACATTTTCATCCTAGAAGTTGTCAGGTCTGACAACTTTCCTTGATTATGATTGGCTGAGAGGCACTGTTACCATAGTAACTGTCGGATAAAACAGTACTTGTCGGATAAAACGTCTGACAAGTCCTTTCATGAAACGCTCCCCTGAAAGCATCCAACAAAACTAGTAGAAAATCCATTTCATATTTTTACAAAATACATTGTGTTAATCACTTTATCGCTATGGCGCTTCTTCAATGAAAGAGGGGACGTGCAATATTTACTGCAATTTTTATCAAACATGGTGTTCTCTGTTTCTTTTCATGCATGGCTCTTTCTAATTGCAAATAATATTTCATTTACATATAGATGAACTTAATTTGATACGATAATTCAGTTACAAAGTTTAGAATAATGGATGTAAATATCTGTAACATTGAATCGAAATGAATAATGTAATCAATAAACTGATTATCTAGTAAATTAATTCCATCGTGTACATGCTCCGTCTGTAAATCTACTGCGCATGAAGGAGAAATCCCCCAGTCTAACTTATTTCCGTTTGTTTTTACTGCCCATGCATGAGGTTTTTTTTTTAGCTCCCCCTAGGTGATGTCCAGAAAAAAGATATGCACGTGAAATGATTAAACAAAAACAAAATTAAATACAGAAATATATCTGATCAGTGATTTCTAGAGACGCAACTGCATAAAAAAAATCAACTACACGATCAAGCCTTTCACGTGTACTGTGAAGTTAATATTGAACGTTGTGACTGTTTTCTAATCGGCCGTGCAGAATCAGTCGTGTTTTGTTGTTGTTTAGTTTGCATTATTTTTGGACGTGATTTTCGTGCGTAGTGTTGGTATCTGAAACCATATTTTGTGTAATCCTCATAATGTGCGTCCATGGCTATCAAAGCGTTTCTTTCGGTCTTCATGTTCTTTGAAACGTTTAGGGGTGTTTTTCTTCGTTTTTATACTTTGCCATACCTTCAAGGAAAATGTATTCTATTCACAAAAAAAGTGATTAACGAAGTAACACACCGTCTCTCTTTACCCATGTTTTATATTTTTTTCTCAAATAATCCCTTTTTAACCCTTCGTTTTCCATTTTGTAATTCTCACATTCTTGAAAAACAAGACTTTGACATTCATTTCACATTAGATTAATTATATCAAAAAGTACTATACTGTAAACCTGTCAACTGAACATAATGACATTTCACAAGAATATAATCAACTTGATTAAAGTGAGAAATATCAATCACGCATGACACCCAGATGTTAAGAAAATCATCTCGTCATGTCTACAATCCTTGGAAAAGAAGGTGAGATACCAAGATCTCGGATCTCGTCATGTCTATATCCTTTTGGAAACATGATCATCGGATCTTGTAATGTCTATATCCTGTGGGAGATATGATCAGATGACAAGATCTCGGATCTTGTCATGTCTATCATGTGGGAGATATATTCAGATGACAAGATGTCGGATCTTGTCATATCTGCATGTTGTAAAAAAGTGATGATCAGATGACGTGAATTTAAATAGATCTCGCCATGTCTACATCCCGTTGGAGAGATGGTCAGAAGTCAAGATCTTGGATGTCGTCATGTGTACAACCCACGTGAGAGATGGTCAGATGACATGATCTCCAGTCATGACTTAATTTTTAGAAGAGATGATCAGATGACATGATCGTGGATCAAAGATCTGGTTACTAGTATCTGATCATCTCTCCCACGGGATCTAGACATGACGAGATCTTGTCATCCTATCAATGGAGAGGGAGAGATATTGCTCTTTCCATTTTACTCCGTCCGAACTCTTCAATAAATCAGTCACACAGTGTAGATATTCAGATTCTTTCCAAATGCAACACACAGTGCACACAAAGCTATAGGGAAATTACTTTTAATGAATAAAGATAAAATAAGGACTGCCTGGAGAAAACCTCTAAAAATGAAATTGTAAGATACCTTACAGAAGTCTCACATTATAATACGCGTTCATGCCAGAATGGAAAAAAATACATATCATTGTAAACATCTTCCATAAAGATTTGTAATATAGGCCTATTCCACACTTTGCTTTTTAAATGAAAGGAGAGCATTCCTAATAATCAGATAGTAAACTTTCTTTTATTGGATCTCTTCGTCACGAAGACAGCCTCCACGACATTTGAAATTGTGACATTACATCAGGCCAAATCAATGCCCCAAAGGGGGGGGGGGGAACCGATATATGCTTTTCACACTGCACTTTTTTTCCTTAATTGGTGGGGCTAAGGGGGGGGGGGTCTTAGCCCCACCAATTTCCCGGGGTTAAGCATAGCCCACTTCGTTTTCACACTACGTTTTAGCAAAGTGGGCTAGCACGGTAAATAGTTAGGTACTATCTGGCCCTGCAAAAAAGCAGGGTTAGCCGGCTTATTGCGGTGCTAGCACCACAATTGCGGTGCTTAGAGATGCAGTGTGAAAACGAAACAGAGCTAAGGAAAGTAGGGCTAAGCATTAGCCAATCACAGAAGTCGATTTGCACGTTAATCACGCTCTGTATGGTAAAATCATCAATATTCATGAGCTGAGGGATAGTCCGGGGTTAAGGCATTAACCCCGGCTGATCAGATAGTATGGGGTTAAGAAAGGCAGTGTGAATCGAAAAAAAAAGATAGTATGGGGTTAAGGATAGTCCGGGGTTAAGGATAGTATGGGGTTAAGAAAATGCAGTGTGAAAAGCATATTAGTTATGTATAGGCCGCGTACATTATACGAGTTGATCCGTCAAACAAGGGTCCATGGCCAAACGGTTTTTCATCGCAAGAATGAGTCATTTCCATGGATATAATGATATCTGCAACTTTTTTCCCCTTATTAACCCCAAATCTGATAGGGTAGTTGTATTTATCACAGGTCCAAGTTTGTAGTCTAAAAAGGAATCCGGTGGTAAATCTTAAACCCCGTAATATTGAGCTCGAAAGAGAGTAGATGAGAAAACCAGAGAAACTGAATGCTCGATTGCCATGCAAGTCGAATATCGCAATGAATATAAAGTCATGCACAACCCAGTGATATACTTTCTTCATGGAAAATTAAAATATTGTTTTAAGTTAGGGGCTCAGTTCGTATGATACAAATACACCGGATTTGAGAAAGTATAGTGGAAATATTTTATCCGAGGCTGGTTCGGATGCAGTTGTGTGTCTATAAATACGCGGGAATGGTATTCGAAGGTAATTCAATCGGAACCGAAAGCTGTGCATATTCATGCGGGATAATTATGATAATAATTGGCATTTAAATAGCGCTTTGTCAATCTACAACTGTTCAAAGCGCTTCACAATTATTATCACCCGGTCACTAGATTCATAGCATTTCAAGCAGCCCGTTAGGCGTACACTTGCTAAACAAACCACAATGACCATTGTTTCCTACCGGTACCCAATTAGCACCTGGGTGAGAGTGGCAAAGTGTGGATTGACGCCTTGCTATAAGGGCGCTAAGCCATGGTGGGATTCGAACACACGACCCTCTTGATTACAAGGCGAGAGTCACAACCGCTACACACACGGCGCTTCCACGCCGTGGAAAGGATGGACCATTTAACCACCCATAGGAAAATGTGTTGCTGAAAATGAATATCTTTGGACCGTTTGTGGGTCTTTTTTTGTTATGCCTTTAGCATTTGCATTTTTTAAATATAGGAAACACGCATTGTTGTTCAGGGGCATATGTGCCGTGGCCGTAATTGGAATCCCGGATTTTTGTCCGTATAAATTTGAATCCGACATAAAGAATTGTCTTTAGAAATGAAAAAAAGGAAAATCAGGAAAGCTCGCATAGTAATGTTGACATCTATAACTGTATAATGAAGAAGTTGTTAAGTATTTCCAGAAAAAATATTCCCTAATACTTTGGTATAAAACAGTACATAAGGACACGGCACAAATTTGTATCAATGAAGGCAAACAACTATAGAAATGTGAGAAATTACAAATGAAATACTAGTTATTTATAGACAATGAGGTACCTTCTACAATTTACGATATATATTCAACAGTATATACATACAATATATTTAGAATGATAATAAATTCTTAAAAACTCCTTTGCACAATACTCTGTTGGGTTGGCAGTTGTATTGCACAAATTTGACACTTTGTATTGCAAAATTAATGTTTTAGGCAACATTTTTATATTCCGTTGAAATAATATTTACAAGACACTAGTCGCCAGAAACGACGGTATTAATAGTTAGAAAAACAGTATGCATTACTACAAGAGGTACACAATTAGTTTAATGTACTGTATGCTAGAGAGAAGGTGGAATCTGCATATAAATTTATATTGAAAAAGCGTTAAAATGATTTATAAGAGAACATTTTTATATCATAGCAGAACCTATTGTTGTTGTGCTGGGGGTGGGGATCGAGGAAGTGGGAAGGGAACTGTTTCAAAACGATATCTATTTTTCATAATTATACATAAATGATGATATAGACATATCCCTACTATACCGTACATCTGTATAGGTTAACAAAACAGTTGTCATTTATTTTTTCATGACTGTTGTGTATTTTACCATGTTAGCCAATCGGGTCTTTAATTAAAGCATGATAAACTGCAGTATATCTGGCCTAAATCTCTTGTTTCAGTATCTGGTTAATCTTCGTCAAATTCACGTTTGGTTTCTCGGCAACAGCATACAGTTTACATGGTTTATGAAATATATATATAAAACTGATATCAAACCTCGCCTCTCCATAATGACTTTCCACGATTGATTCCAATAGTCTAAACTAAGTCTAAAATATGCGTTCTTGCAACCAACTCTGTGCAGAGGATATAGAATAACGGAAGGAAATACCAGAATATCATTTCATACAGCTCTATAATCATTCGCAATCATTACAGTACTGCACATATCAAGTACAATAAAATTGTGCAATGTTTTCTTGAAGAACAAAAACAAAATTGTTTGTTATGAAAAATGCTTGTCACGTGAAAAGTTGTATGTTTAAATACAAATCACTGCAGCGCCAACTAAAATACTTATCAGGATTGCATGAATACAATTTCAATTGACGTAACTATGACATGATAAATTTGAAGAACTCACTATAACTGAAAGAGGGTTTTTTGCGGATCTCTAAAGTGCTCTCAAAAGATACACTCTTAAAATGTTACACAACAATTGGTTTAAAACTTTATCCAACTCAGTGTAGTTTTCAATCAATATGGCATACTGTGTAGTTCTCACCCAAAGCCCATATTATTAGTTTAAAGCTACCCTGAATTGGATAAAGTTTTAACCAATTGTTGTGTGCATAGTAAGTTGCCCAACATAGTTAAGTGTGTAAAAGCTGCTTGTAAATGGCGTCAAATAGAATTCCCATATCTGACTAAATATTGCACGCTTCCCCACATCTTCTCTGTGCATAATGGGTGACATTATAAAGAGATGCATGTAGCTCTGATGAATTTTATACATAAATACAATCACCCTTTCCAGCGTCAATTTATTCTAATTGGTTACAACGAAATAACAAAAAGATCGAATTGATAGTCGATATAAAGTTTGAGTTATGGGGAATTCATGTCGTATACATAATATAGCTTACACTGAACGTGGGGGACTAGGTGGTTCACACGGTGATTGACAAAATATAGTGACGCAGTGTTAACCCCATTTCTAGAAAATGCAAACATCATGAACCACGGGGCATTATAAAGACGCATTACACATGACAGTGTGATGTAGTATGTATTAACACTAATTGAATAATTAATGCAATGCACTGTGTGCCAGCACTACGATACACACTGTGGTAACACTGGGATGAGTGACGTCATATTGTATATGTAAAACACTATGGTAACATCGAGATGCACACACTTTGCTGTCACTGTCATATTTTCTTATGTAATTTTATTTGCGTTCATCTGGGCAGGCGGGTGGTCTCAGTATGATCTAGCACAGTGGACACAACCCTCTTTGCGATGTCCATCGGTCAAGAAGAACTTGTTCGTTTTTATGAAGAATGGACAGCAAAGTACCCGTCTGTTCCATTTTATGTTTACAGGATATGGACAGCTGTAGCTCTCCTGTATTTGCCATTCATCCATTCAAGTGAATGCCTCATGTATGAGCGTCGATATGGGAATAGGTATGAAGTTGTCCTGATTGTGTCAATGTAATGTCCCAATGATGATTGAAACGTCTGCATGTGACAAATTAGTGACCATCAATCTTTTTTTCATTACAGAAGGCCATGTAGTTGAAGGCTAGGTGAGCTATGTATTGTTATGCATCCATAGAAAGAAGCCAGTAGGTGAGATACGATCCTTTACCCTATAGACAGTAGGGTGGAGAAATACAAATTTATTTGTTAAGATGTTTTGTTGTTTTGCTTTATAAATCCACCTTTGTAAATTATCTAGATCGTGAATACAGGTAAAACCGACCTACTGGTACTACCACACGACTTTTCTCACAGCTCTGTTTCCGGTCTAGTATATAGTATCCTACCGTCTGCAAAACCGCCAACGATGTTTTATAGTAATCAGTTGTCGGATCAGTTTTATGCAGTAGGACTATTCACTACACTATATCATAGAGCTATTACAGATTTTCTATGGCATGTGGTCTGATACCTTGATACCATTATACTCTCGGAACTGTTGTGTAATTGGTCTCAATTCTATACGATCAAGTTGATTCGACAAGACCAGGCCATCGTAACACAAAGGTTAGTGATTGAGTTTAATTTGAAAGAGCAATTATGATTGGTTCCTAGTCAGTCTACTGAGCAAAATGCACATACAAGGATGATCTTGATAGGCTGATTCATCTAGCGATTGATCGCTAACATTATTTTGTGTTGCGGAGCCGAGGGGCCAATTGCAGAAAGATTTGGATCAAGGCAACTTAATTTTCAACCAATAAAACTAGCGTAGGCCTACTAGAGATTTTTTTCTACAGAAACGTTTAACGGACCGCCGGAATTTCAAACTGTGAAAACCCTACGACTGTCCCCGCTATTTTTACATCATGCTTATAGATTCCCTTTACCGAACTGATCGATTAGAACCCATCTAGATCCAGATTCAGTCAGGTCCAGTGGCGGACCGTGACCCGAAGATGACAAATGATTGGAGGGGCACTGTATTGTTTGTGAACAACGCTGTGCCCCTCCAATGCTTTGTCTCTTCTGGGTCTCGGTCCGCCACTGGTCAGGTCAGTAGGACTCCGCAAGATGTTGGGAGTCACTCTCCCAAGATCAGGAGGATCAACAACGCTCTCGCTAGATATTCCAATATTTGTACATAGGTATACATGGCTATTGATCCCGTCTTCCCGGGTTTGACCGTCCCAGCTCCGAAACACCTCGATCATGTTGATCGTACCTGATTAAGTTGATAGATCTGTAGTCAAACCTACCACATACATATATCATGTATATACTCAAGACCAAATACATTTCTAAAGTTACTAATTTGTTAGTATTGTTTGGCCGTTATTTTGGCACGTTATTTGAGGGTGAAACGAGGATGAGGCAAGTAACGAGTCGTTGTTACATGAGAACATTTCGATGTAAATTTTGTCATTGACTTACCTGTTTCAACCTCTTAATTTCTTTCGTTCATTTCACATCTGGAGCCTGTACAGATGTTGAATAATAATTGAAATATATTCAGGTGGTTTTCATTTACCTTGAGTTCGACCTTTCCCCTGAGAGTAGTCTGAAAACACTTGAACTCGTCCAGAATTTGCTTGGTTTCTTCGCTGACGTGGATCTTCATTGCTGTAACAATTGAGAAAAATTAGACAAAAAATAAACAAAAGCAACCTGGAAAGGTAACATTATTGTCATATACCGTACATGTTCGGCTGCGCGCAAATTTTTTTATTCATGCTTTGTTATTTCTATAAACCTGAAATATTCTACTAAAAATATACGAATTATATATTTTGTTTAAAATAAAAATATAATTAAACGCAGACGACCGTTCATTAAGTGTATTTCAACTAGCCTGTTTTAAGAGTGTAATCTCCATGTTAGACAACAGAACTGCAAATCTGGCAGTGCCCCGATATTATATTGTTACCGTAGGCCCCCATTCCACAAAAAGGAGACCATTGAAAGACCACTAAAAGACTTAAAATTGGTGAGGTCTTACAGCGGTCTTCAAGATCACTGAAATTTGTCATCTCTGTGGAATGGCTCAGAAAGACCCCTCAAAGAACCCTGAAAGACTGATGGGTATATCTTGTCTTGCTGTTCTTAGACTAGTCCTATAGAGATCTTTCAATGGTCTTTTAGAGATCTTATATGCAACAAGTGATCTTTTGGAATTCTTTCCATGGACTTTGCCTGGTCTATCAATGATCTCTCATGAGTCTTACAGTGATCTTCGCAAAAATCTTGAGAGACTGCCGAAAGATCATTGAAAGACTATCAAGACCTTTAAAAGTTCATTGAAAGACCGCTGAAAGACTGCTGAAAGACCATTTTCCTGTAAGACCGCTGAAAGATTGTTTTGAACCGTTTCAAAAAGTTTTGGAGCCCATGAAGACCACGAAGAACACTGAAAGATTAGTCAGGACTCGTGTAAGACCTTAAAGAACAACGCAGGTTCATTGAGAGACATCTTGAAGATCAACCAGAATTCATGGTCTTTCAAAGGTCTTTCAGCGGTCTTGTTCTCTGTGGAATGGGGGTTTTAATGTGTATGCGGTCTCAATGCAATTAATGGCGTATTTTCGCATCCACTTCGCGGACGCTTTATGGAACGTTGAAAACCTGTTGAAAATGCCTGTCAAATCACGATGGACAGATTACAAATAGGCCTATGTCGTTTGACCAGAGTCCAGGGGAGCGTTTCATCAAAATTTTTATCCGACAAGTTGTCAGATCTGACATCTTTTCTTGAGTCTGATTGGCTGAGAGGCAATGTTACTATGGAACTGTCGGATAAAATGGTACTTGTCAGATAAAACGTCCGACAAATCCTTTCATAAAACGCTACCCAGAACTACACCGCTGTTTTTATTCACATATTTTCAACAAAAATGTTGCTTTGTTATAAAGGGTTTTTGAGAAAAGATTCTCCGCGTTATAAAAAGCGTATGCAATGTGATTGCGACAATACCCCAGTGCCTTGCCAAACGAGAATGCCGGTGATGAGCAGGGATTATAAAAAGGCAAGATTTTGACTGACAGTCCATTATTAGCCGCATATCTACTGCAAAAGTGAAGATTTGTACTTCGAGTCTCCGAGTATCCCATAACTGCGTCTTGAAAAATGGAACATACTTAACAGTGGATTTGGCAGCATTTTGTAATTATTTTCATAATCATGATAATTGGTTAGCCTATGGATTTACCCCGGTGATTTACTCAATATTACACTTACCTTCTCCTGTAGATTCCATTCGCGAAGCAGTGTTGACGGTATCTCCAAATAGGCAGTACCGAGGCATCTTCAACCCTACAACACCCGCAACACAAGGCCCTGCAATTTGACATATTTTGTATTAAATATATTAAAGATTAGGCCTAACCATTCCGTAATTATCAGAGCTCCTTGATAGAAACTAAGAGATGATTGTTTTAACATATGACCTAAACACCATTTACCATGTACATCCAACCATGTGATCGCGGCAACAGTCAGGGGCGGATCCAGCTTTCGCCAAACAAATTTCACCCAACAGAATGCGGTGCCACTGCGAGTAGGCCTATGGGCGTCGGTCCAGCCGTTACGAGGCCGTAAATATTAAGCATGGGTAAAATACCTCCAATGTTATTTTTCTTTGTTTTTAAGCGTTTCTCTGCAGGTTGCCCCCAAAATACAGCGGGGCCGGCTCCCCACCCCCCTTGGATCCGCGCCTAACAGTGCATGTGGCTACAAGCAGAAATCATTGAGAGGTGAGGATATGGTCCTATCCAACATGTCCAAGTCCAAGAACACTTGAAAGCGAGTGAGCGAGCTGAAATTGAACGATGTACATGATGTAGTGCACACTTTGGGTTCGCGTTCATGTACAATTTTACAATTACTAGCTTTGGACATCGGGACATGCAAATTTATTTGCCACTTCAAATGACTGAAAACAAGTGGACATTGTTACATACGCGCGTTATTGAAGCTATGGACCTACTAATAGTAGACATGAGTAGGTCCATGTTGAAGCAAACACATTTACCCATGGCATGTGAACTTTCTCTGAGCGTGCGACGAACAGAAAATTCAAAAACATTATTAATGTGTACTTTCAAGTGCCCTTAAAATTATTAGGGATACAACGAAATATGTCGAAAATTGGTGAACCATTCAACAATTCTGGTACAGATTCAGAGGAATAATGAACTGTAAATGATTTCGTTTACCTTGAATTCGCAAGCGATTTCATGTTCAATTTTCTGCATTTATTATAGGACTTTATTTTGGACAAGATAAAGGTGCTGATTGTAAATGTTAGAATTTAAATCTAAACGATAATAAGTCTGTTCTTATTTGCTATATTTTTCACCATTACTTAATTGATATCTATTCGTGGACCTGCTATTTTACTTACCTGAGTGAATGCCTACTCTTAGTTTGAGCTTTTCTTCTGGTCTATGGCAAATTCTGAATGTTGAAACCTCTCTAATAAGAGCTAGTGACATGGCAGCTATCTCCCTGGCGTGAAGCTTACCATTACTTATTGGTAGACCAGAGACAACCATGTATGCATCGCCTATAGTTTCTACCTACGATTCACAGAAATGGGAAAACATGCAATGTCATAAAGATTTATTGCAATCACGGTTGTACAAATTGGAAGACTTGGGACATGGACCACCAAATTTTACGAACAAGAAAAGGAAAGAGAAAATGACGAAAAGGAAAGAAGAAAGGGTTGATATATGATATCATTTTTAAATATAATTATGTCAAAATCTATCACAGAATTATTTTTTGTGCTCGCTCGCCATGTCAGGCCCACTTAAGTTTTTTGCTCATTGCGTACTCTACTGATTGAAATAATTTTGACAATAATTCTTCTTTATCAAAAAAATAACCAGCAAAGTGTTAGTATGTATACCTAAAACAAGATGCTGAATGTTAATTGTAGAAAATGAATAACTGCCCTAATATAATTTACAGAAAAACATATGGATTAACCGATGTTACCATTCAGGGATGTCTGATATTTTGGCAATATTTTGCATTCTCATTTTACATCTTGTAATCGTTGTTTTCCTTGTTTCAACTATGTCAATTCTAGATCTATCTATTATCATGATGATATAATAACAATTTATTTTCATTCTAAAAGTAAGGTTCTCTGCGAGTTTCGATGTTGGTTCTAAATGTCGACTAAAATTGGCCAGTGATAAACTTGAAAGCTTGCAAATTAGCAAAGGCAGGAATACATGGGTATATTTTGTAGACAGTCAGACGAGTTAAAAAAAAAGAAACGTTAGTTCAAATGCACGATTCTGACTGATTGATTGTTCATTCGATTCAAACTTTTTGTTTTCTGCAATGGCTCCCTGATCAATGAATATTTCATTTACCTTGTAAACATCGTAATGCCCAATGATTCCATCAAAACATGTATACAAATCGTTGAGAAGGGCTACCACCTGTAAATACACAAAACAGACGTTAAATGCGAGAGTGTGAAAGCCTAATTATTGGCGTAAAAAATAACATGTGATCAACAGAGGTCGCATGATATGTGATGTTTGTTGATCATTTATATTAGGTCATTTTAATAGATTTGAAAATTTTACCCTTTATTCGTTTTTAAACATTCCCATCGAAATTATAACATGGAGTAAGCTTTGAATGTGTTCACGTCGCCTTAATTTGGTTGAATATCATCGCTTACATATAAATAACCAAGTAAAATAATTGATTTGATTTATTTATTTACCAACAATATTCACATGTTTACTGGTTATAAAACAAATTGCATTAACAATCACACATGTATAAAGATACGATGGTAAATGGGACCAGAAAATAGCACAAGTGCTATTCGAGCCTGGCCCCACAAATATTACAAAATACACATTTAAGAAGGAAAAACAAAACAAAACGAAAATTTAAATAACAATATATTCCTTGTAAAGGGTTATCATCAACATCATTTAAGTATCTTAATTGTATTAATTATCTACTGTAGACTTACATGTTGATGGTGTGAATTTATGAAGACAAATAACTTTTTAGAGAATTCCTAAAACTTTTTCTTGATTTCTTCAATTTGATTTCAACTTTGATTGCTGAATTTCTTTGGCTAGTAATAAGAATATTTGAAACATGTACTACATTATGCTTATTGGTACTTGATTTGTTATTCTAGTTTTCTTCATTTGAACTTTGTCTTTTAGGTGCATAAGTCTGCACAATTTATGAATATTTTGTTTGAGTGTTTTGAATCTTGAGTAGGGTAAGCATTATGTCTATTTTTATCATTACCACAATTATGGAGTGGTTTATGCTAATTATTTAATATGAATTTAATTCATATATGTATAGAGGTTTGAAGTATTTGTTTTGGAGAGCCTGGGGAATGAGCGTAAGAGGAAATGGAGCAATGATCAAATGTTTCACTTATCGTTTTCTTTTCTATATTCTTTTTTATTTACCTTATAATGTATATATTTTCTTTTCAATTTCTCTGTATTGACTTTAGTGTATATAGTTCATTGACCCCAGGGTATCTATTCCTCTGATTTTGCTCTCTTTGATATTTTTTTTCCACATGGAGGGGAGCCTCAATGTTCCAAAGAAAGGGGATGTAATGTAGTGATTGCATAAATCACTACATAATATAGTCTAGACATCATAATGTAAATACCCCCTTCTCAGAACCATACCTTTTATGTCCATACCCCTTCTAAGAACCCTTATTCATTAATTTAATCCAAGCCAATAAAACTCTAGTTCAAACAACCCTTAATCAGGGAACAAAAGAACTGTCTTCCCCTTCACAATATTAAGCCCCCCTTTTTTCCTATATACCCAAACCCTTGGATTATAATTAATGTAGAAGTTTTAATATATATTGAGTGCACACCCAAGGGTTGAGGTTAGATAAGATCATCACAGAGTTAAAATCTACATCGACGTACGTTGTGATATGCTTTTCAACTCTACATGTAATATTGCTGAATACTGATTATTAATAAAGTTTCTTGATTGAACTGTACATCGAACGTTCGGCTCTTTGGGATTTATAGAGTGTATGACAGCTATTAGTATTAACTGAACGTTCATAGCAAGCATGGACCTATTCAGTATTTTTATAACCGAATTTGGCGAATGACCCAACAAATAAAAAAATCTTTAAAAATTGTATACAATAGGCAATATCAACAACAATGACACGACTCTTGCTATTCATAGTTTCTCTTATTACGAGTACATTATCACCATCGACTTTTAAGTGATTATGACCAAATTCTACCCCAAAAATCCTACCTGCATCGGGGTACTATCCGCTGAGAGTGTTGTGAAACCCACTATATCACTGAAGTAGATTGTCACACTATCATAAGATGTAGGATTGACCGCCTCCCCTCGCTTTAGTTGCTCTGCTACAGATCTGATAAACATGTAATCGATTGATATACATTTATTTCATATCAAAATTTAATAACAAAGTGAAAAACAACAAAAAAAAATGGAACCAATGAACTTGAGAAAACGGATAATCACACGAATTCGTAAATAATCTAATTTTGTAAAAACGATTAAAAAATATGCTCATACCTTTTATTTCTTCCATTTTCAGACAAAGGTCAGACTGGCGAAAATGTACGCTTGGGCATATTATATTAGCATTCAAAGGATTCATTTATCACTGAATACGAAAGTTTTGCTAAGGACGCGAATGTCGTTAAAATATATCATTCGTAAGTTTGTGAAAGAAAGTATGCCCTATCTATAACCTTACCTAGGTAAAACCTCATAGAGGAGTGTTTCGGATCTTTTCTTTTCTTCTAGGAATGCTGCTGTCCTTTCCTCCACAAGAGCTTCAAGGTTAGTGGCATACTGCTCCATACGATTCAACAGGTTGTCCAATATACTACCTCCAGAAAAATTTCTGGTAAGAGAAAATGTCACATACAATTATCTGGACGCCGTTCAAATATTGGTTATGCATATAATAAGGGAACAGTCCTCAGACAATCATCAAACTGAAGAAATTCTCTAGAAATGATATATCTGCATTCTTCATTGCATTGGTTAAAAATGAATGCAAATGCAACTGCAATAAGAGACCAATCGAATGTCTAGATTTAATTTGGATCTAAAAGATACTTGTAAATTTTGTATGTATTTGCTTTACTTATGCCTTGAATGGTAAATAAATGAAATGAAAAAAAATACCCAGAATTATATTTCATGACGATAGGTTACAATGGATACTATGGAGTTTCCCCCGACATTAATCGCATTTACAACAAAAAAAAATCCTCATTGTCCTTATTATTTGTCACAATCTACCTACCAACCAGTCCATTTCATTGCCGACTTAGTGTTTTATTTTTTTCAGTCAGCCACACCTTTTTATTCATTATCTTTTTATTCCTTGTCCGATTTTTTGGTTTCTTCAATTCCCCCTTTCTTTTTGTTTCAAATCCTACAAAGACGTATTTTCTATAATCTTGCACATATAAAAAATATATATATGAATTTCCGTTAAGTTGGACAATAAAACAATATAAGATCAATTAGTTATTCTGAAGACACGTTAAAGATCAAGTGTGAGTACATTTAAGGAATAAAGGCAATATGGATTTATAAGCCACATTGAGATATATGGAAGCGAAAAACGAAACAAATTTCAATCATTTTTAAAATCTTGTAAGAAAAAAAAGGATTTACTTGTTCAGTTTCTTCATAGTTGATAGAAGCCATGCAGTGGATGGTCTCATCTCAGGCTGTTGTTCCCAACATGACGTCATCACTGCATGTATCTCTGGACGGCATGAGCTTGGCGCCACCTTGGGTCTGAAAGGAGGATCACTTTTTTCTTTGATCTTCATCAGAATATCTGCCAGTGACAATTCATTCACAAAATAAACAGAAATACAAAAATTCAAAGAACATTTTATTAAGCATGTTCCGTTATAGACCATTGTGGATTTCTTTACCTGGAAAAAAAATCTACGTTTTGGAGTGGGGTTTGGATAAAAAAAAACCAGGGTTGGAAGGCGATCAACCCAAATCATTGATGGATGAGTATTATTTCTCATATTTTCTTTTATCATTATTTTCACCATTCCATATGAATATCATAGTGATGAATATCTATAACAAATTATAACATCAAAAAATGTCACAATTCTACAAGAAAATAACGAAAGGGCTGCAATGAAATATGGAGATATACTTTAGGTTCAATGCAGGACTGAATTGCCCAAGCAGTGCATCGATTGGTCTAATCATGCTGGATTATGTTCCATAGTGCTAGAGCAGCATAAGAAAACCATTATACTTTAACTTATTATCAAAGTAAAATCAAAGAGCAAAGCTATTTTTTTCCAACGATGTCAGGGTGCCACAACTCCTTGGTTGAATTCCGATCGATTTATGCTGCTTCGTAAAATACTACTTTCATATCTCTTTCAATTTTTTTTCTTCTAAATACTAATTTTTTTTGTTGATGTAGAACTACCTATCTACTTAATCAATTATACTCTTCAATCTCGCTAGAATTTTTTTTCGATAAAACAAAACTGATGGAAGACAAAATTATATCATGGAGATAACAATTGATCTGAACATATTCCTAGTTTTTACAGAGCACTAGAGATGCATATATGTTGATTACTTATTACTGAATCTATTATCCAGGGGCGGCGGAACGAATTTTTGGGTTTTTTTTTGGGGGGGGGGCAAGCCAAAAACGAACTCATATGTCAAAATTGGCATTTCGGTGCAAACGGGTTTTTTTTATAATAGGCATTTGTATAGTGCCATCTATCTAAAAACAATCTATTCTGAGGCGCATTGTTATTGTTATTACCCCGGCTTTAACCCGAGCTGCTTTTCACCGCTCGTGCATTCAAGGAATTAATAAGACTTGAAAACTAAATCTTCCAGGCAGTTTTTGTTATCATAAAAAAATTGTGTATCTAACTAAAGAATTGACGCAAGCGCGAAGCGCCAGATAAACCTTTTGAATATACTTACCAGAAAAGGGACCTGATAAAGACTGTATTTAGTGACTGATCAATAGGATCCATATCTCACCAAATAATGCCAGCGCGAAGCGCGAGCTGGAAACCTGTAATATTCCACCCTGAAAACTGGACATTCTAAGCACTTTTAATAACCAACAACAAAATGAGTACCTTATTAAACAGCAATTGATGCGAGCGCGAGTCAACCTAAAATGTATTATGATTTACTTCAAAAAAGGTATTTCAATAGGGCACACTTTATTTTGAAAAAAGGGCACTTTCCATTTTGAAAAAAAAATTCTATTTATTTCGGGGGGGGGGGGCAAGTATCCCCCTGCCCCCCGGTTCCACTGCCCCTGCTATTATCTTGTTTTACTTCCGTCACATTTTCGAAAGCTCGCTATTTTCATGTTGAATACATGGCTCTTACCATCGATATCCATCGTCTGACGAACCTCTTCGTATGGCGGGTTTCTAGTAACTATCTCCTGCAGAATGATCCCAACACTGTATATATCACCCTCCTGCGTCGGTTCAACAGACGGATTGAGGAGCCCCTCTGGTGCTTTCCATAACAATTCTGAAAGAGAGAGAGAGAAAGGGAGAGAGGGATGATATTTGTTTGACTTCTCGCACTCAGCGAATCCTAAAGATTTATCTTAAATCTCAAAAGATTTAAATTCACATCCTTTGATATTTAGGACTGAATTCGAAAATTGGATTGGTCCCTAATCAAAGTTCATAGGGAATTATTCATGCAACTTGTAGGTAGTACGACAAATAGATGATATTGGTGATCATATTCCCCCAAAACGCTTTAAATATCAAACAATAAAATATCTGTTTTAAGCGGAAACGTCAACCGAAAATAATCTGTTGAACAGACTATTCAATACAAGTTTCATAACAAATCGATAAATGTGGTCATCTTTAACGCATCGAACATTCCGGGATATTACTTGTAGAATTTTACAGTCTTAAAGTATTCAAGTATTCACTAAGGAGTCATCTAGACATTCTAAATGATAATTTATTTGACGTACTTTGTTTCTTTATCATCGCATCATCTTCATGCGAAACGATGTCCGATTTGCGGAATCTTGGAAGACCAAAGTCTGTTAGCTTGAGGACAAACCGGCTATCCACCACACAATTTGATGACGTCAGTCGCCCATGTACTCCAATAACACTGTTGTGGAGGTAATGAAGTCCCTGAAATCGGTGTTTGAATAAAACATTGATAAATTGATTCAATTTGAGTCTATGGTCATGCACTACTACTACTATTACTACTACTACTTCTACTTCTACTATTACTACTTCTACTACTACTTCTACTTTAACTATTACTACTTCTACTACTACTACTACTACTACTGCTTCTACTATGACTACCACCACTCTTACTACTACTTTTACTGTTAATACTACTACTACTTCTACTGATACTTCTACTACTACGACTACTACTTCTACTATAAGCACCACCACTACTACTATTTCTACTGTTATTATTACTACTACTTCTACTACTACTACTACTTCTACTGTTGTTATTATTACTACTTCTACTACTACTACTACTACTGCTACTACTACTAGTGGTAGTAGTATCAGTAGTAGTATTCTTATTAGTAGTAGTAGCAGCAGTAGTAGTAGTAAATTGTAGAGGGGGGCCACCAAAATTATTGGACAAGCAAAAAAAAAAGGTTATCAACTCCGCCTGTGAGTAGTAGCAGGACTTCAACTATCCTGTGCTAATCCTATTGTTTGGTAAACATAGGCGAGCATACATGGTAATACATTAATTACTTACCCGAATGATATCCACAATCAATGAATCCTTGAACATGGCATCCAACTTCAAACTGTCGTTTCCTAAGATATCCTTCAAGAAGAAACATTACCAAAAAAAAAAATCCTGACATTTTTGTTATAAATCTACAGTTGACTGTATGAATTTATATATGCTAAGAACTTTTGAGACAGAAGAAGACAGAAAGAAAGAGATGATGAGAAAGGGGAGGAATGAGATGGGGAAGATAGCGGCTGGGAGATATGGATGGAGGGAGAGGGAGAAAGAAGCGAGATCATTTTTCAAAATTTGTTCAAATCATTTATTCATACATCCTTTAATTATTATTAACAAGATATAACTCCCACAAATATGTAAAACAAGAGTGTCGCTAAGGCGAGCACATAATACGCCCGCCTGTAACGCGGAAAATTAAGTTATTGGTCAAGCAAGAAAAATGGAAGGTTGCGACTTCGCCGTTGACCTTCTGACAAGATCAATAATTCCTGGGACCTATGCTAGTATCATAAACACCAAATTATATGAGCCTTGGTTAAGTTAAACTAAAGTTATCGTGTAAACAGGGACATCAGAAGGGTAAGATGAAAGCATGTCACTGTGACCTTGACCCTTGACCGTTTGACCTCAAAGTCGAAAGACTTCCTGGAAACTATGCTAGTATGATACATACCAAATTATATGAGCCTAGGTTAAGTTAAACTAAAGTTATCGCGTTTAAAAGTTAAAGGGATGGTCCGGGCTGAAAACATTTATATCTTAATACATAGAGTAGAATTCACTGAGCAAAATGCCGAAAATTTCATCAAAGTCGGATAACAAATAATTTATTGAATTTTAAAGTTTAGCAATATTTTGTGAAAACAGTCGTTATTAATATTCATCCCCACTTTCCGTTTTCTTATGTTATTACAGAAAATCATATTCTTTTTTCATTATTTCATACTTGTATAAATAATATGTCTCCCTTATAATGAAATATGTTGCAGTAATAAATATCTAATTCACTAAATCAGTTGTCAATCGAATTTTTCTAGTTCTTGGATGAAAAAATTGAATAAACCTAATTTCATATAATAAAATACAAAAGAACAAGTGGGGATGTGACATCATCAGCCCACCTTATGAATATTCATGGCGACTGTTTTAACAAAAAATTGCTACACTTTAAAATTCAATAACTTTGTTATTTGTTATCCGATTTGGATGAAATTTTCGGCATTTTGCTTAGTGAATTCTACTCTATTACTATTTATTAAGCTACACATACTTACAACCCGGACCATTTCTTTAACGGATGGACACCGAGCGTGATACCATAAAAGGCCTACGTCCCATTGGACGGGCGTATAAATGAAATAAAATCGGTCTTTATTGCTGATGATATCCTCCGATGTGAAATAATAACAGGATACTTAGAAAAGGTCAACCTTGAAAACACAGTTTCCCCCTAAGCACAGTGCAATTCATTTGAATTTTATTAGAAAAATATTCATTTCCACTTTTTGGACAGTCGCAATTGTAATTTGATAGGAGATGAACAATTCTTGACCAGGAAGGGCATACTGGGGTGATTAATTTAGTTTTTTCTTTGTATTTATTATGATTCATCTATAACATTTTTTTATTATTGTAACAAAGCACGTGGAATGGAAAATCAAGTATTTTATGTCCATGAAAGGACAATTTAATGTAGCCATACTTTTAAATATACTTTTAAATCTTTATTGTTTTTATTTCTTTTACTGCTTACAAGATCATGCCCCCTCCCCACTCCGTGTAGCGCCATAGGTAAATTGCAAATTCGTCCACTCACCACATGGTCTACCTTCATGTAGTCTAATGCCATTCCGTCCATTAACATTTCGTCTAACAACCATTTGGTCCAATCAGCACTTCGTCTATCACCAGTTCGTCTATTACAATTTCGTCTAATAACCAGTTGGTCTATTACCCATTTTTTTCAGTCAGTTTGCACAATTAACACTTTAGTTTAATTAGACAAAATGTATATGGACAAATGGCTATTGGACTAACTGGTTATTAGACGGAGTGGCATTAGAATGAATGAAAGTAGACCATGCAGTGAGTAGACAAACTGACGGTAGACCAAATGATAGTAGACGAGTTGGCAATTGAACGAATTGGAATTAAACCGTATCCAGGTATGAAAATTATGTTATTTGCAGCGTATCCGATGTTGGAAACATATAGGTCTGAATATACTACGCTCATAGTGGCAGATCCAGGGAAGGCTGTGCCCCCCACCTCCCCCTTGAGAGGCGCAATTACAATTCGTAATGTAAAAATGCCGGTAAAACACAAGTGTGCCCCCCCCCTCTGAAAGTGCCCCCCCTTTTTTTTTGCTTGTCAAATTTTTCCTCGGAAAAATGTGCCCCCTCCCCCGTTTGGAAAATCCTGGATCCGCCATTGAAATACGGTGTTTTTTAGTCATAAAGAAATTGTGCGCCATCTCTTTCTTTGCATGCTTATTAAGTACAAGTATTACCAAGCTATCTATTCTCACGATTCTTTTCGATCTGTGAAATTTACGTACATGTACACCCGACTAGAGTTTCACAAACTAAATGATTCTTCAGTTACTCTACTCCCTCTAAATCTTGCATTCACTTAGATGAATATAAAAGAAGAACTGAAATAGAGTTATAAGAGTTAGTCTGATCCCTAATCACACTTCTCATGGAGTGAGACGATCTCACTCTTTTTAGAGTGAGATTTGCATCATTTGAGAGTGGATTTAAAAAGATTAACATTTCGCTCCAGAAGAGCTATAATGCCCCGCTCTTAAAGAATGCAAAGCTTATGCTAAAGGGATTTGTCCCGATTGTCATCCCGATAGGAGTATCAAAAGGAGCGAGATTAGCTATTTTGTAATTTATTACCAGGGTTGTAATAAAAAACAAATTAAATGTTTTTATTGTTTTAAAACGTTTTCCCCAAACGAACGATGCAATATTCAGTAAGTTGATTAAACTATAAGTCTGGTTTAAAGCTCTTGATGTTTTGAATAATTGCATTTGAATCAATTATGCCAATTTTAATTAAATCTGTAAATAAAGAACTTGAACTACTTATTTTATTTGATTGAAGAATTTTGATTAAATGCATGTTAGAAAAAACATCAACCTAAAATGTTTTTACTGTTTTTTTATTTTTATTATTTCTTATGTACTGGTGCGGGTTTTTCTTAATACTTTTCTATCATGTCTATTGTTGTTGAATGGAAATTATTGAAAATAATTTTCTAATCATTAACAAAAAGTACAAATAATGATACGGATACAAATTTTGACGAGAATTCACAATTGGCTTAATACATGAATCATGTTTTTGAGCAATTCGGGGTCTGACATGCATTTGTTGTGTTAACCGCGTACCCATGCATGCATCTCTAAAATAGTCTTGAACGATAATGGTGTGACCCTGTTGTGTTTATTAATTTCTCATAGAGCACAATTTTTTTAGGGGGTCATTAAGGTCCCGGCGATTGTTTGGGTTAACTTTGCTAGCTGATTATCTTGTACTGTTTAATGTACTTTTTTTCATCTTTAGAAGCGCAAAGTTTCACTTGCTCTCGTGTGTACCTCAAGAGTACGATGTCAGATTTACAGTCTATTTGTAAAATATTATTATGCTTGTGCAACAGTTTCATTTCATTTAAGTACTACTATTACATGTACATGTATTTAAGCTTATTTCAAATGTTTCTTTCCCTGTCCAAATAGTGAGCATAACACTCAGACATATTTGTTAAAATGAGAATATTCTTATTGTGAATTGATGTGCACTTATTGAAAAGGGATAAAAGGAACATGAGAAACATGACAAAGCGATGGAGAAAGAGAAAAAAGATAAAACGAGTGGTGTTGAGAAAGAGTTTTAATTAGTTAAAAGAATACACCATTTCAGAAATAAAAGTATTAAAAAATCATCTAAAATCACATCCGTGGAAATTTACAACACGCAAGCCCATATGGTGTTTTAAAACTCGTTTAAAAAACCCTGGTGTTTTAAAACGCGTTTTGGAATATTTTAAAACACATCGTTTAAACGCGCCGACCCTGTTTATTACATGCAGAATTAAAATAAAAGAATAAACAAAACCTGAATCTAGAAAAAGAAGTGCTTGTGCCAACGCAAATATATTCCTTTTCTATATGGAAGATTACCTGTAAACTCCCTTTAGGGCAGTATTCTATGACAACACAGACGTTTGGGATATCCACACAGGCTCCTACAAACCGGGCTAGGTTGTTATGTTCGACTTGCCGCATCTGTGTGTGTAGGTAGAGAGATGATTTTGAACTATTAATATTTTGGGTATTACCTTTATAACCGAGATAATTCAAATGCCCGGGGCACATTGATGAGCGGTGATATTAGAGACAATATCAGCGGTGATACATAATCTCATTGCCATATAGTCTGTATGATTGTCACATTTATACCAATTAAAACATTGTAAAGAAGTGGGTTTTATAATGGTACCTGATTTGTGAAAGTGGCCAGTTTACGGCCACATTTGATAAGTCAACAAATTTTACAGCAGTGCCCGTGCCATAATCTCAGCTGTAATATTATTTGAAAAACATTTTTAGAATGACATTCAAATGAATATGAGAATAAAATGAAGGTTAGGAACAATATAAATTTAAAGATTAATAATGATGATACACTTGGATTGGTAGAAATTCTTAGCCTTTATCATTAATGGACTTATTGATCATGATATTATCCAGTCACTATGGACAAAAGAAATAGCTTTTAATCACATGTTGTAAAGTTAACACAGACCAAAGCATCCACGATATATATCTATATACCCAACACGATCATGTTTATAGTGATGTTTTTGATGTTCCAAATTTTGGACAGTGGATATACTCAAGAACTCACGGGCAACCACATAGTCTAAATGGGTTGGAAGAATAACTGAAATACATTAATTAATTGTTAAAAAAAAAACTGAGGGGCATATAGAATATGGGTTTTCTCTCTTTGTTCCCATTCCAAAATGTCCTTTGATTGGGATCTGATTGCACGGCAGCTTCAGATGATCTGAAGCTGCCGTGCATCTGGCGATTTTCCTTTTCATTTTCGTTCAGCTTGTAACAAGCCACTAACGGATTTTTAGTTAAGTAGTGCTTTCATGTTCTAACACAATAATCTACATGTATGATACAATCGTGTGACTTACGTTATTGAAGTCCTTCAGTTCGGCTCGTGTTAGATCAACCTTCGTTTTCTCTATTCGTTTAACCATCACTAATCGGCCCTGCAAAAAAAGAGTGACTGTAGAATAACATTGATTCAGGGAGGAAACTGACAAGGTGATTAATCAAGATAACAACCCATTACCCTAATGTATTTCATTAAAATGTGATACCGGTGAATCAAAATATGCATGTAAAACATTCGCATTTCTTGTGTTCATCAGAAGTCTTTAAAGTTCTCTGCAACAATGATGATAAACATGGTTATACATCATGTACATGTATATTACGTCATCTGTTGCGCGCTCTGAATTTAAAAGGAATTCATTTCACTTTGTAATTCCTCAAATTTCCTGGGCTGCATATGGATGAATATTTTGCTGAAGAAAACTTCGAAATTGTTACAATAACCGCACTATCACTTAATTTGCCCCCCCCCCCTCCCAGTCTGTCTCCCCTTTTCTCTCTTTGTCTGTTCACACCCTCTCTCCATATTCATATGGTTAGAATGTGTAACATGGTTATTAAAAAACATTTGGTTTGAATACATTGTACTTCGGCCCCGACTTCGGTCTTCGAGCAGGTCTTCTCAGATAGTCTACCACTGCAAAGGCTACACCCAGCATTTGGTCTACAATTAATTCGCTATATAGCAAGCGTGTGATCTGACCACACCTCACTAGGACTAATATGCACTTAGTCTAATCCTCTTATTCTGATACCCAGTTGTTCTAATTTCCAATTTTCTTCTTTCATTTTTTTAAATTTTCGAAATTTTGATAACAAAAATTATATGAATATATCGATTCTGTGGTGTTAGGCAAATTGGATATCATACGAATCGGTAAAGTCTAACCGGAAATAAAGACAAAATGGTAGATGGGCTAAAAGGTAGTAAGATTATTAGACGAACTGATTGCAGATGAATTAGGGTTAGACCATATGGGATGGGACGGAAAGTAGACTAAGCGGATGTAGCCCAATTGACAATTCTTCTTTACTTGACCAAAGATTTTAAAATTAGATGAATTCCATGTAATGGTTTATCTTACATTGTGCCACGATCTGAATCAAACATATGATAGGAATGAGGAAAGGTATTAACGATCACAATCCAATTCTACAAATCCATCTAGGTACTTTGAAAAGAACTGGAGCAACTCGTAATTGACTTTCGGAATCAAACTCAAAATGCATGTGTAAAATTATAGAGCACCGTATACGTATCAAAAGCCTTTCACAAAATCAACCCAATTTATTTCGTTCTGATAAATGAAGTCTGGATAGTAGTAAGCGATTTAAGACGCCACATCCAGAAGGATCATTTTGATAGTAACCTATATTACTCTTTCACAGTAATACAACACAATGACGATCATGTAGACACTAAAATTAGATATGGAAGTCATGGATGTAGACCATTTTCCACTTCTCATTTAAAACGACTCAATTTTCTGTTGCAGATCCTAGATAATTACCGAGTAAAATTAGATCATAATCCATGTCCATTCATATATTTCTTCAATCACAATTAGCAAAAGGATCCTCATGATCTGAATCAATTAATCATAGTCTACGCCAATACAATAGGATCACCTTCACGGTTGTTCACGTGCATTATTCTCATGCAAAAGAAAGTAGTAAGTAGTATGGTAGGATCATCCAGTAATATGTTATTATGATTATATACAATTTACAATTTCGTTTAGAATAGATGAAAATTATTGTGGAAAATACTGGAAAAACACTAAATGCGTATATGAAAGGTTGGTACAGGGCTACAGAAAAAAATATCACGATTTCTGTAACTGTTGTTGTTGTTGTTAATTGCTTAATGAAAAGTTATGTGAGCTCATTTTGTAGACAAATTCAATTTTTTTCATGCAGAGCTCCAATAATCACAAGACTTAAAGTATCACAAGAAAGCGTGCAGTTTTTTTTTAATGTATATGCTTATTGTTTTTATTTCTTTTTTAAGTGATAAAATATTAGTAGGAAAGTAAGCTTATCATTAAAATCGTCAAATAGGCAATACGATGAAATCATTGTACAAGATCATTGGAAAGAATTTGCAATGAGAAAAATAACAATATTGCCAATTCAAAAATGGTATATAGTATATATCAACTTACTTTTTTTAATGATTTATTATCTAGAATAAGTCCATACAATATTATTTCGAGCTTCCAGAAACATAAATACCCCGCTTTTATGTTATTACCCATTAAGCGAAAGGACGGTTTCCTTTTCTTTAAAAAAATAGTAATTATATAAAATTGATTTTTTAGCTATAATGTGTTTTTTAACACCCTCTTCCCAAATCGATTCATTTCGACAAATACAGGATTCATACGTTGAGCAAGTCAGTAACAACTGTTTACTGAGCCATTTTTTCAGACTTATGTGATATATCCATCGTAATATTGGCTTACTCAACCAATATATTGTTTTTTGTCTTAAATATACGGAAACAAATGGCGAATTTTCAATAATCATTCGATTTGAGTTGGAACAACTCGGGCCTGAAATTAATCCCCGAAGCTCATATAATAAGTACAATAGATAGCAGCTAGATTCATACTGTGTTTTTTTTCATACGACACCGTAATTTTAGTCATGGCATAACGTGCATATGCTACAACTGGTTTAAAAGAAATGCAGTACTTAAACTTCGTTATTTGATAACCGAAGTTGAAGAAATTATTAGTATCTCGTTAGTTGGCTTCATAAAATTATTTTTACTTAAAACATTTCTCATTTTAGAACAATATCATTTATATAAAAGGCCATCGAGACCATTATTGAGAAGCGAATTTTAGAGTTAAAAAAAATGCTTAACAGCCGATCACAATGAATTACCTTGTAGTGTGCAATAGTAGCAAACACCTGTTTGGGATTATTCACAATGTTCCCTCTCTCACTCAGTGCGCTAACCTAAGATAAAGTGGAAAAAGGGAGAAAGGTTATATTACATTCACTATTACTGCATTTACTGTTGCAATTACAATTGTGGTTTGATAAATTTCATCTTTATCATTATCATCATCAATATAGCTATTGTGAAATTGATGACGTTCGGACACGCTCGTTAATGATTTTCGAAGTAAAATGCTGATATATTTTGCAAAAGGAGGGAACAGACTGTGCGCATACACATGGCCGTATTGGCGTGTGAGTGTGTGGGGGTGTGTGCATGGATGCTGGGTGTATGAAGGTGCGTTCTGCTTGCGTATCAATGATACCTACTCTAACAGAATATTTTACAACAGAAACTTCTTTTGCACTTTACTAGAGAAATGTTGAAGAATAACATCTCTAAACCCCCCCTCGTTCTACACACAAAAAAATCCTTATCACGAATAAATGCCGACATTTGAGCTGTGTGTTATTATTCACGGCTAACAAAACAACAAGAACAAGTGAATTGCGATTTGTCGTGGCTTTAATGAAAATAGAGATGAATGTGCATCTTTACCAATTCTGCTTTTTGTGTACAGTGTATGAATATCATCACATATACATATACCGATAATGTCTGTAACCAACCGATACCCTTGTTTAATAAGCTCCTCGGAGAGGGGTTAAACCCCCGGCTAGAAGGCCCCCCTCGTAAGTTCTTCAATGTTTAAAATTCATGGCTGTTTTCCCACTGGTTCCCTGCTAGCCGGACCGGAATCCCAGCACAGCTATTAATTATGAGCTATCGGTGGATTACAGATGACATAAATATAGCATATAGAGATATATGAATGCCCATGACTATAGACCAGCCTGCCCGCCTTTAAGATCAGGTCAGGCTAAGATTAAACTTTAAGCATGACACAATTATTTCAGTTTAACAGCGTTCTCAAACATTTGTATGTACAAATAGGTCCCCCTCACCTAGGTAACGAGTGGGGACCTGCAACTTACATAATAACATAACATAATTGATTAAAATCCACATGCCTGCCCTGGCATGGAAAGGAAAAAAGGAGGTACTTTAATAATGCGCCTCTTACTGAAATCATGCCCCCAGAACTTCAACTGCTTGTTTTTCAACAACACACAAGGCGTCAACACTCCTCCCAAAAACGAGTAAGGGCGAAAACCCGCCTGCCCACTGGCCAAAATAGGACAGGAGGATAAAATTCCCTTACGGCCCACTTATGCACGACGATCGTTGTTAGGATTGGTGTGCGACCAGGTCAAACACCCTCGAATTTGGATTCGTGTTACGCTCTTCTATCAGCCTAGGCTCTGCCTAGATTCTGAAATTAACCATGAAAAGTATACCATCACCCTCCAACTACTTCATACACCATTCATTATAGAGTATCATATAGATTCAACAAATACAACTTCCCTGGAAAATATAAATGCAAAAGTACTTGTACCCCCCCCCCCCCCCTAAACACACTTTGCCAAGATCAACTACTGCTGGTATTCAAGCCAACTATAGGTATCCAATTTTCATCCCACTGAAAATATTGAGCCCCTTAAAGGAACTTTAATAAAGGAAATTGAATTCAGAAAGAAATTTGTTTCACCAAACGAAATTCACTAATATGGCCATACTCTGGCAAAGGGAAGCAAGGTACGAAAGTATCACTCGTTGTAAATGACCAATGTGTGTTCGTCATTAACATATACATCAATGCAATTAAACTAAATAATATTTTCTTCAATATCTTTCCCCAAAACGATCATTTCTTCACAATTTCTGCCTGAACGGGCAGCACACAACAGATATTTAAAAACCATAACTCAAATCTGACTGATGCGTGAGCTGCTTCCTATACCAAAGGTGGGCAGTATTAATAATAAATACACCATGACAAAATTACCATACAAATTCACATAAGTATACCAACATACTACGCCTAAAGACCTGAACATGCGGCTGAACATGAAGAAGACTAAAAATTGGGACAATACTTCCGTCTAATTCCTAAGGAGTCCGATGCAGACCCGAGAAATAACTTTATCTGAAATGAAGCCTATGCAATCTTATCAAACATTTCTTCATATATAATGCTCATGGTAGAGGAAAATAAAACATACATAGAAATTATGAATTCATAAACATTTCTTCTCAAATGACCTGAGAAAATTATAATTTCAATCCCCAGATTTTTTCTATAACCATCCATAACTTGGATTTTTATGACAACTCACATGAACGTTTGAGGCATAACCTGCTTCATAGTAATTTCGAATTGACTTCTTCCTTGCAAGCAAAAACTAAATAAACAAAATAACATTAAGAATGCACAAGTACAATAAATACACAACCAATATCCATAATATGCAAGAATCCCCCCACGATATATATGTCAACATCCCCCTTAATTATAACTAGAGGATGGTAATGGGGAGGAGGTGGGAATTTTGTAAGCACGCTTTACACATGCACCGTCATCTCTCTTCATTGAAAGCCAAAACGAAAATGAAGCATTCCCCGCACTTTTATCCGCGCATAGCTCAACCGCGGCAAATGTCTGGCATTGTGCCCAAATTCTTTGGCGCGGGCGCCAAAAAGCGCTGCCCCGCCCTTTACGGGTCGGGTCACGAGCCCTTTCTCGGGCAACCACGCCCCCTTTCAAAATCAAAACAAACTAAAATGTGTATTTTGCTAGCCCGCTAATAAATCATTTTAAATCGTCAAGCCGTCTTTAAAATCCATTATTCACGGCTAACAAAACAACAAGAACAAGTGAATTGCGATTTGTCGTGGCTTTAATGAAAATAGAGATGAATGTGCATCTTTACCAATTCTGCTTTTTGTGTACAGTGTATGAATATCATCACATATACATATACCGATAATGTCTGTAACCAACCGATACCCTTGTTTAATAAGCTCCTCGGAGAGGGGTTAAACCCCGGCTAGAAGGCCCCCCTCGTAAGTTCTTCAATGTTTAAAATTCATGGCTGTTTTCCCACTGGTTCCCTGCTAGCCGGACCGGAATCCCAGCACAGCTATTAATTATGAGCTATCGGTGGATTACAGATGACATAAATATAGCATATAGAGATATATGAATGCCCATGACTATAGACCAGCCTGCCCGCCTTTAAGATCAGGTCAGGCTAAGATTAAACTTTAAGCATGACACAATTATTTCAGTTTAACAGCGTTCTCAAACATTTGTATGTACAAATAGGTCCCCCTCACCTAGGTAACGAGTGGGGACCTGCAACTTACATAATAACATAACATAATTGATTAAAATCCACATGCCTGCCCTGGCATGACCAGAAATACCCAATTATTCTTGGAAAATACGTGTTTCAGGTGGCCTAATTGCCAAATTACCGCCAAACGAGAATATATAATTTATTTATATATGATCGACCGCCAACAAACACGTCAAAATTTTACTCGTATCTACCAAGATATTCAATAAATCTTAGCAACCATTACAGGATCATTCTACTAGTATTCACCAACGTTATTATCCTTAGTGCTTTTACCAGGGGGGGGGGGGGTACCCGGGAACATTGCTCATTCCTCCATTACAATGTATATCTAGGTTATCCATAACTGACCCCAACATGATTTAATGCATGCATACATTGAACGTAAATGCATGAGCAGCTAAATAACAACAAATGATACATTATGAAAACATAGACACACTGGTGAAACCGGCTCCAGACCAGCCAAAACCTTTATTCATACTATCGGATCGGACGGTCTGGAGTCGGTCACGCCGGAGCGACTAAGGTAAAATGTATAAATACATACTCAACGAAGATATGAAAGACCAACTTTTAACTCACTGATAAATCTGTCCAACCCTTCATCGGCCAGATGTAGGCCATCAGTTCTGTACAGCGAAATGTCATTATGGGATATTGATGGATGCGGTATGGCTTTACCATGAAATCTTGCAGCTAAAGCCTTGGCGTACCTATTGGCCGCCCTTCTCTTTAAGTCCAATTTACCTTGATCTCCTGTACAGCCAGCGGGGTACCAAACCCTCTCCAAAATGTCCGACCACACTATTTGAAATTTGTCCTTATTGGCGTCAAAAAGTCTATACGTCAAACTAGCCAGCTTCTTCTTGGACAGTGCCTCAATGTCATTCGTTCCTACATGCAATACTACTACTGAAGGCTTTGGTTCACTCCGACCCATCTTATCTAACCAATCGCTTACCCCTTCAATTCGTAGCCCCCTTTTTCCCAACCAACGGACCGACGTTCCAAGTCCAAGGTCAGCCTCGCCGGTGTTCTTCGCCCTGCGATGTGCCCAAAACACTATCGAGTCCCCTATGATCCACACCACAGGTCCTGTAATAGAAAACAAGAAAAGAGGGCTGGGCAGAATTTTGAAGTATGAAAATTTCCCCTGAAAGGTCTGCTACCCTTCACCACCCCTTCATCACGGGGTTTTCCCCTCCAAGATACAATGTATGTAATCACATTTTTGACCCCTCCCCTTAATCCTGAAAGCATTGATATTAAACACGTCATTATACCGTTGTAACATTCTCTCTAAAAAGCAGAATGCTCGTAATTGTGTGATATCATTAAACCCTCACTTACTCATTCAATATTAAGCCCAGAGTTATTTCGATGATACATGTATATTGATATCAACATGTACAGGGGGGGGGGGGGGGGGGGTCGTTATGATCAATCTGATGTTCCAAACACCTTCCAATCAATATAGTACTATCCCTTTCTTCCTTTTGTATAATGTAATAATGTATAATGTATAAACACATTCCAACCAATATATAATAATGTATAATGTATAATGTCTGAGCACATTCCAATCAATTTATAATAATGTATAATGTATAATGTAAAATGTATAAGGTATAATGTATAATGTAAAATGTATAAGGTATAATGTATAATGTATAACGTATAAAACACATTCCCATCAATATAGTACCATCTCTTTCTTCATTTTGTATAAAGAATGTAATAATGTATAATGTATAATGTATAATATATGATGCATAATGTATAATGTATAATGTATACTGTAACAAGGGCTCCTTTGTAAACAGGCCTCTTGGCACTGAACATACCACCCTGCTTCTGAATAGGGCTGAATAAAATAAAACAATACCATGTAAGCAGATATATTGAGAATTATACACCCAAATATCCAACAACCCATCGGCCACGGCTTTGATTAAAGCACATGTCCTCGTGTAAAGTAAACGCGTTGTGACATTATTGGAAGATAACTTACACCTGATTTTGGTCAAAATGTCAAATAACCTAAAATCATCATTTCATATGTATTTTCGTTCTTTTTTTTTTTTTTTTTTTTTTTTTTTTTACTTAACCATGTCGAGTCTTATATATCTCCGATGTGCACTCGAAACCCAACGCCCCATGCGTTGGATTTCTTCATCCGAGCAACCGGCCATGGCAGCGGTCGTAGCCGCCCCAATACGAAAGGAATGCGATGAAAACATTGCCGCCGGCATATCCCCGTATGTCAAACATCGTTTTATCATGTTTCCAAATTCACGCCTAGTTAGCGGGAGAGCACCATATGAACAAAAGAAGGCTCCACCATTCTTTGGGCGGATTTCTAAATAACGAATAACCGCCATCACAGGGCAGCTAACTGTCCCCAACTCTGGTATCGAAATGGTGCACCCATTTCCCCGCTGGTCAGTCTTTGACTTCCTTAGGAATAATTCCACCCTGCGATGCGGTGCATCGCCAGTTACCCTAACATCTGTGTGCTGCAGAATAGACTCGCATCTATGCCTGGACTCTACTGTCAACTCACTAACTCTCAACAAACCATAAAATGCCACTGAAAAAGCAGCAGAGTACATCAAAACATCGTAATGACTACCACAAACATGCCTCAAGTAGGCGAGCATTCTATTTAACACAGACAATGTGATTGGATGCCTAGCATCTCTTCTCAAAGTACTTCGCCTACACCCTTCAATTAACCTTGTAATCACAAAACTTTTGGTCACATCCTTTAGCCCAGATGAACTCATATAAAATGCCAACCCAGATATGTATGTTTGAATAGTAGACCCTGCATATCCCATAAAGGATAAATAAGAAATGAACTGCGCCACCCATTCTACATTAGGGGGTAGCTGGGGGTCGTATCCGTACACTTTACAAAATTTCACGTATGCCCCCAAGGCAATAGAGTAAGTTGTGTGTGTTCGAGCTGCCCTAGAAGCCATCAGCAGTCGACTTCTCTCGATAGCCAGCTCTTCCAAAGACGGACTGGAACCTCCACGCCCTCCCGGGCGGCCCCCGGTGCTAACGCATGGAACCTCGGCATCTGAAATCGAGATAGTGCATCAGCTATACCATTATCACATCCATGTACATGCCTAGCCCTCAACACTATATTATTGCTTAAACATATAATCACCACCTTCCTCACCAAAACCATAATATCAGGGCATAGCGCCGACTGCTTGTTAAGTACTGCCACCACGGCCTGATTATCACAATTAAACAATATATTCTTGTCCTTTAGCTCCATGCCCCAAATCTCCAAGCCTACCCAAATAGGGAATAGCTCTAAAAAAGCTATAGACCTCCTATCGGCCTGGAAATCAGCAGGCCACCTGGATTGAGCCCACCTGCCTCCAAAGAAAATTCCAAAACCAATGCCAGCCGCCGCATCAGTGAAAAACTGAATTTCCTCGCTTCCAAACCAGCCTGGAGCCCGGAAGAAAACTTGACCATTAAAATGTGCCAAGAACTCCAACCAAACCCGCAAGTCAGCCTTAGCCCCTCTCGTCAACCTAACCATGTGAAAAGGACGCTTAACGCTCTTAGTTAAGTCAATGAGCCGTCTCATGAATGCTCGCCCTGGAGCAATTGCCTTACATACAAAGTTTAGACTACCTACAATCGACTGAATGTCTCTTAGGGAAATTTTTTGTTTCTGTACCGCCCAATTTAATTTCCCTACTAATTTCTCAATTTTGTCCTCCGGTACCCGAACCTGCTGAGAAACGCTATCTATTACCAGCCCAAGATATGACAACTGTGTGGTCGGGCCTTCCGTTTTTTCTCGCGCTATGGGCACCCCAAATCGTTCGCAAATTGCTTCAAAACAATGCATTGCCCGCCTGCAATCCTCCGAGGCAGGGCCGCCTGCAAAAAAGAAATCATCCAAATAATGGACAATATTTTGCGACTTCGCAACTTTTCTCGCGCAAAACTCTAAAAAAGTACTAAAACATTCAAAAGTGGAACAAGAAACTGCGCAGCCCATCGGCAAACAACGATCAAAATAGTAACGACCATCTATATACATCCCAAGCAACTCAAAATCTTTTGGGTGAACAGGCAAGAGCCTGAAAGCTGACTTAATGTCAGTCTTTCCCATAAGGGCACCCCGCCCCAATTGCGTCACAATATCTACCGCCGAATCAAAGGACGAATATGTTACTGTACACTGCCCCTCCGGTATGCCATCATTAACTGAATTTCCCCTGGGTGCCGATAAATGTTGAATCATACGGAACTCCCCTGGGGCCTTTTTGGGCACCAACCCCACTGGTGAACACCTCATATTCTCGAAGGGAGGAACAACAAAAGGCCCAACTATCCTACCTAAGTCTATTTCATCCCTCAATCTCTTTTTCAACGCATCCATGTGCTCGAATGCTGATTTCAGGTTTTTAACAACCAATGGGACCCTGTCCCCTTCAAAATGTAATGAAAAACCAAACTTAAAACCATTATACAAGCACTGAGCATGCTCCTGATTAGGATAAGTAGCTAACAAGGGCACCAAACGTGCTAACTTAATAGGGGTCGGAGCAATAGACGACACCGCACTAGCCGTAGACCTATTTACTGCCAGCGGGACTGGAACCGGCCCGCCCTTGGCTACACTGCTTAGCCCCATGACCTGTCGCCTGGCAGCGGGAACACTTGTGCTCATAGATGCAAGCTTTGCCTCGCATGCACTTGCCTCTATTAAAGGCAAAGCACACGCCTCGGCTGGGTGTGCCATTGGCTCCGGGTCCCTTTCCTCCGAAGGGAAAAGATTTTTTCGCGCCGTACTCCCCTCTGTAGAACTGATGGCGAGGGGCATGGGGTAAATTGTGGCGCTGCCGCGGACCATTAGAGGCCACCAGCATCAACCACAACTCGGCGTCGACGCTCGCCCAGGATCGCCCGGGTAAACGCGCCTGCTTGCTCCTAAACTGAGTGTCATAGTCACGCCAGCCATAACCTGCAAACGCACGGGCTGCATGCCTTATCAAATCCATATATTTCATGAGCTCCCTGCTCCTTTCCATGTGCTTCTCAGTGTAAATTGAGGCAAATACTAGAAACACCGAAGTCCACTGCTCTACCGACATGATTTTCTTAGCCTTTGATTGAGGTTGAAGTTGCAAACCAAGGCCAGATCCCGATTGACACAAACTCAAAGTGGTGTCACCTACACTCAAGGCCCCAAACTCATCACGTGCATTATTATGCTTAAGGAGCACTCCCAAATCTATATATTCACTTGCCCAAATTTTTTCCTTCAGTGAGATAGCCACTTCCACACCTAGTGGGTCGCATGCGCTAATAAATGGTTCCGGTGCCCCAACACGGCAGAAAGCCTAGGCGCCTGGGGCTCAGATCTCTCAACACCGACCTCCACTAGATCTAGGCCTAGATCTTCGGCTACCCCTGCCGACCGCGCCGGCACTGAAACTGCTGGCTGAGCCTGCCCCGAGCTACCGGTATCCGACTCCTGTGCTACTATCTCATGCCAAGCAATAGATCTGCCCACGGGCGCCTGGCCTTCCCGCCCCACTAGATCTAGATCTAGCTCTGCCATTTTATCACTAACTTTAGACCTAGGCCTACCACTTTTTTCATCAACATCGACAACTTGAGACTGAGAGGGATTTAACTCACCGCTCCTTCCTGGCCCGTTGTTGCCGCCTCCCAGCCCCAGATCCACACTTGCGGGGGTTGACGTCGCCCGTGGACCTCTCGGCCGACCCGGCCTCCTCTTCGGTGTGTCATCTCCCTTCCTCGCACCTGCGGTCGTTATTTTCTTGGCCTTAACCTTTGGCATGATCAACTCGCGAAACTAGAGTTAGACTCGAAGCTCCGTCACTCAGCCCAAGTCCAATGAATCCTGGATGCAATCACCTCCAAAGTTCAATCAAGCGAACCGCCAAGAAAAAATTCAATCCTGAAGTTGCAAACTGAATCTTTTAGGTCCACAAATCGGCACAGCTAACTTAGTCTTAGTTCTACGGCAACAATTCCTGAGGCTGAAGTCTGAAGACAGTAAAAAACTGAAATCAGCGTCTGTATAATCCAATAAAAGTATGAATCCTTTGTGTAGATATCCGGTATAGGTAGCTAGACAAATGTCGAAATATCTGCCACCTAGGCCTAGTGTCCAATTCTAGTTGCCAGTGCCGAAAGAAAATTTTCAAAAAATTTTGTAAGCACGCTTTACACATGCACCGTCATCTCTCTTCATTGAAAGCCAAAACGAAAATGAAGCATTCCCCGCACTTTTATCCGCGCATAGCTCAACCGCGGCAAATGTCTGGCATTGTGCCCAAATTCTTTGGCGCGGGCGCCAAAAAGCGCTGCCCCGCCCTTTACGGGTCGGGTCACGAGCCCTTTCTCGGGCAACCACGCCCCCTTTCAAAATCAAAACAAACTAAAATGTGTATTTTGCTAGCCCGCTAATAAATCATTTTAAATCGTCAAGCCGTCTTTAAAATCCATTATATATTATTAAAATTATTGATTGACAGATGAAAGATGGACTGGCAGATATTCATATTAAAGAGCTGCATAATAATGCTCTTCAAAATGTCGTTTCAAAGCGTATCAGTCTAGTATACTGACACCCACCTAATGACGAGGAAAGCGAAATAGTGTTATCGATGTTTATATAAATGAATGTCTAGACTTAAATTCTCTGAAGTATAGTAATGCGTTTTGAAATCTAGAAAAAAGTGAGTGGTTGTGTTACATGCCTATACATTTTCCAAAGATAATCTGCTTTGAACAAGACAAAGAGAAGTATTTAAAGAATTATCCACTGGTACTTGATTTATACAATGTTTCGATGAAAGCTTTGACAATATCGAACATTATTAAGGATAAACTACAGGCACTTAGAACAATTTCATGGCCAGGATGCGCATTAATTTTCGTAATACAACGGCAATGAAACCCCTATAGCTTGTAACTAACAATGCTCATGAAATAAATATATTTAATTCAATATATGAGGTGGCAATTGGTTGGATATTGGCTGTTTTACTCAGATGGATATAAAAACGGAATAAAAACGTTATTAGGCTGTAAACTAATGTGGGTTAGATTAATATGGCAATGGAATGAAATGAGATTGGTTCATGATTGCAATTGCCCTTTTAAAGATGAAAACGTGATCATAAATATTCTCATGTAACCATAAAGAACTATTGATCAATGTTTTTGTCAAAATGGTGTAAACTGTCACGAGAATTGCAATAGAGATGTAATTTTACTTCATGCAGACCTGGAACTATTACCTTAATTCTCTCCACGACATTTAATTAATTAGGTTTGCTAAATGTTACCACCCACACAATTGTGCATGGTGTTAAAAAAAATGTTTCTCATTTATACACGACTTTACGCCCGATAGGTAACTTACAAGCAATGAACTCTTCACTAAAAAGTGAAAGTGACCCCTGTTCATTTTATTGAGGAATAGTGATGTGTCACATTAATTTTAATCCTTCTTTCCCCCTACCCCAACCAATAAAAATACCGTGACGCAGCCCTGATCCAAATATCGGTTGGTTGAGTACACTAATGCCCATATTTTCCTTTATGTATGAAATAATCATCCTATAAAAATATTTTCATTCTTCACTAACCCTTGCAAGAGCCTTTTTTAATTTACAAAGCTAAATATACATGAAAAAATATACATGCTAAACTAGGAATTAAAAAAAGATATTTACAAATGAGCCTGAAAATCTTGAATTTCCCGACTTGGTTTGCTCCGGAAAAATCAAATCAGACCAGGATATTTTCCATGACATCCTAAGAATCTCAGTGTCCAGCTTTATCTTCCTGTCAAAAGTAAGAAAGAAAGCAAAAAAAAAAAAAAAGAAAGAAAGAAAGAAGGAAAGAAGACCGATTCGTTATAATAGTTATGAAATTCAACGTTTTAAAGGGGTACTCCGGTCACTTACCAACACAAGTCGCACAAATAGAGAAGAATGAAAAAGTAGAAAACTTAAACATAGATCTGAAAAAATCAGATGGAAAATAATAAAGGCTTGGAATGTTATTAATTTGTTTGGTGTCAAAACTGAACGTTTATAACCATCATAATAATAATAATGATAATAATAATAAAAATAATGATAATTGGAATAATAATAATAATAATAGGAATGATAATAATGATAATAATAAAATGTAACATTCACATAGCATGACAACTACCCCGGTTACCTTAGCACTGCGACCCTGCTCAGGTGCTCGAGCATCCAAGGAATGTACAATGAGAAAGCCGATGATCCTTTTCTACATTTTTTTCTTCAGGTGTATCTATTTTTGTTCACATGCCTACGTGTATTAAAGATGTATGTAAGAAATAATTTACATTACCATAATGAAGACCTTAGGAAAACGAAGTCAGTCCTTTTTATTTTTTTTTCTGAGATAATTTTTCCATGAATTATAAACAAAATACCAAATATGAGCTATTCATTCATTTCATACTGATTTCAGGAAGAGGAGCATTTTTGGAAGTTTGTAGGGGGAATGGAAAAAAATTAGTTTGTCATGTCGCGTTTATATTCACGTGAAAATCAGTAAAAAGGGGGATGAACCCAGATCCCCTCTCCTCAGCTCCGCGCCCCCTGCATTATTAATTTTCTAGAAACCTGATATTCATTTCACGGATTAAAGAAAAATGTCAGCTGTTGTCCGAATATGTTAGCAAACCGGTACTTCATAACAGAGCCGCGCCAATGCCAATGCGGAAATATTATATGCACGGGGTTGATATTGAGGTCGACAGTCGTAATTAGCATAATAGCCTACCCGTGATTAGTAATTAATACATTAAAAATGAATGATACTCCTACAGATGAACAGGTATGCTTGAACGAATTTACGATTACTGCCGCAATGATGCGTTGAATTATTGTAGTACTTTTAGAGAAAGTTCTGTCATATGGCTAAAATCATAATGAAAGAAAGTCTTTCCTTAAATTTACTATTTTTAGGGCCGAGTTAAAAAAAATCAATATATGAATAGATATTTGTAATTTGTAAGATATTCGGAAGTATATATATACGTGCAAGGCATAATAAAAGGTGAAAGATTTTAAAGGTTCATAATGGTTACATCAAAGTATTGTAAGAAGAGCGTAGCCTCACTTAATACCCACCCTAACTTTAATTTCTCTGCCATCTTTTCATGATACCCCCCTCACTGAAAGCTAGGGTATTCGAACAAAAAGTAATCCAGCACAGCTATAGAGTTATGCATTTTACTTCCGTTATCTTTCTTGATTTCACAGATTTAATAACCACTTTTCCTAAGAGAGACTTGTTTAGAAATGGAAAAATATGAACTTCTTCCTCGCAAACATTAGAGCTGTAATAAAGGAAAAATTGTGTAAAACAAGGTACCTGTAGACAAGGAAGATTATGAGAGTCCCGACTAGAACGACAGAAAGGCCTGTGATTCCTGCTATAACCAACGATGAGATACCTGTTGGATATTTGAATGGGTGGATAAAAATCAGAGAAGAATGGCGATTGTTAGTCATCATCATTACAATGTTATTTCTCAGCTCAGATTAGGCACGGGAAGTCGTTTTGGAATAAAATCTAGATATTGAGCCCATTTTCAAATGTTACCCATTGTAACAGAACATCCATCAATCTTTATTCATTTAATTTAAGGCAAAGTTTGATAAACACTTGCATACTTCTTCACAGTATGAACATAGTGACTATGGCTTCTGGAATAATCATTCAGGTCATTAGTAAACACTTTATTACTCTGAAAAAAAATCCGTCATTTACCACCGATCAGCGGTTCAAAGATTTATCAAAAAGGTGTTTCTTCTGACATGCAACAGAAAAAAATATATCCCGAAGATATGCAGGTCACCTCCACTTTCGCAGGCTATTTACAGTCGAAATTTTTTTTCGAAAAATTAAGTCAGTAATAAAAAATATGATCCTCCGTAATAATAACATTGATGATATAATGATAGTGTAATAATCAAATTAAGTGTTTTTGTATATCGCACATGTCCACCTTGTTATGTGCTCAAGGCGCTCTAATGTAATTTACCCTGGCTAAGATAGGCTACCGATTCCGGTGCTGACAGATTTTTTTTTTAAATTTCCTTCCTACCAGTACTCATTTATCTCACATGGGTTGAGTGCGTCACACTGTGGATCAATTTCTAAAGGAGGCATATTCTCCTCCCCTGGATCTGCACCTCTCAAACAGTTTCGAATAATAATTTCTTTAAATTTCGAATCTGCTTGAAGAGGTATTAAAGTAGGCGGCAAATAGTAAGGTTTAAAAAAATCTGTAGAATCTTATTTTTCGTGCCTGTCCCCCTATTCTTAGGGTGCTGAATACGAATCTGCTTGTTGCCAAAATCATAAATGCCATCTTTTTGTGGGACGCACTGTATAATGAATACATATATTATATGGCATATTTTATTTTACACAAAATACATGTAAGTGAACTCGTTTGGCGTGTGTGTGCAAACGCGTTTATGTGTATACACAAGTATACACACCCACGAAAGAAAACAAGTTTAGACATTTTATCCCTATGCTATCTTAACCCGATGTGAACAGAGTGCGATAGATGTAATTGTTAGATTAGTTCTACATCGTGTGATTATTTATTTCTGAAGATATATATCTCATAAATTTTACGATGTTTGGCAAGCGAACAAATTTCACTGATGTATGTACTGATGTGATGTATGTACACTTTTAGCCACAGCTGTAGGCCTGTGTATGTGTGTGTGGGGTGCTTCCGCGGAAAAGGGTGAGGGTGTGTGTGTGTTTGGGTGTGTAGGCGCGAATACTTGTTGGGGGTGGGGTGGATGTATGTGTGTATACACAACATACACGGACCCACACGCACAAACAGGCACACGCAGCTTTGGATGTCATTCTTACTTTGCTATCTTCACCTGATGTGAAACGAGTGTGCTGAATAATAGTTGATTCTTTATCACATGATTATTTTTTTCAAATTAAATTTTCTTTTAAAATAAAATGCAAATGGGGGAGGGGTGCATTTTACAATTAATGGTTTAACATATTTTGATCAGACAGGGTATCACACCTAAATCTTTCTAAAATGCAAAGCTATATATTCGGGAAGAAATGATTAATCTATAAGAGACGAGGAACATGTGACTTACAGTGCATATATTACGTTTTAATACTTTTGTAAAAAAAAAAACGTTTCAAGATATGAAGTAGATATATAATTTTTGATATTTGGTCTAAAGCCCAAGAGGTGTTGGATTATTGAATGGATTTATAAATCGAGACAGGCCTCGAGGATGAATAAATAAAAGCCCGCTTCTCTATTACAGCATACATGGCATAATTTGCCTCACATGAATACATAAAATTTCGTGTATTTTATGTCATTTTGTGAGATAGAAAAGCGATTGATAAAGCCTTGACCATGATATTGAGTGGGTAGTAATACAGGATTCAGGATTTATGCCGAGGGTGGGTGGTCATTTCATCTCAAGGTTAATTCGCCATTAGCATGAAGTCTATTTTGTTGCATCGACCTCCCATTTAGAAGGTAAATAATTAATGATAGGAGATATTTCTACGGGGGTTGTACAGAAAATTTGGTTGCAATTGATTTGTAAACCTAACCTCAATTACCCATGAATATAAGGGTTCGACCTCAATAAAGCTTTGAAATCTTTCTAAGGCATGAAGCTGACCAGTATACATTCTCAGTTTTGAAAAATGGGAAAGAGTGTTTATTTTCCTTTTGCTCATTGTCCTGTCTTCATGAGAATCATGACAAAACCAGGAAAGCAAGCAGAACTCGTAATCAAATGAATCGAATATACATGACATTTTTAACAGTTTACGTGTACCGTATTTTTTATGCACGAACTAGCACGAACAAAACATTTCTCTTGCTCGTTTGATCCGCTTGCTCGTGTTTATAATTATAGGATTTTATTTTCATTTTTCAACAGTGTGGTATGCATACATTTTGGAAAGGAAATTTAAAAAATGAAATGATCAAAAGATAACATTTTAGATATAATGTGCAATACATATTTTTAAGATATAAATTATAAAAATCATTAGGCGGAACGGAGCTTTTATTTTCCTCGCCCTATCTTGTCACACGAAGGGAGGAACAAAAAAGGTGATATGATTCAACGTGAGTTTGGAACGTATTTGGCAATCTTAGCCGTCGAATACATCAAATTTGTCTTATACATAGCATGCAGCAGAGGTGGATCCAAGATTTTCCAGGGGGGGGGGGCAAATTTTCCAGAAGAAAAATTAGACAAGCAAAAAAAAAGGTTTTCAACAAAAAATAAGGAAATCTCGGCCAAGAAAGAATTTGACAGGCAAAAAAAAAATATAAGGACATTTTGTCCACACAAAAAATTGACCAAAAAGTGTTCACTTTCTAGGGGGGGGGCACTTGTTTTAACGGCATTTTTGTATTTAAAAAAACAATTGTGCCTCTCTAGGGGGGGCGGGCAGGCTTCCCCCCCCCCTGGATCCGCCAGTGGCATACATCATATTTTGGGGACAAACATAAGATTAGAAAACGGATCGACATCCATCATGTCAATAAACAATACTTCTCTCCCTCTGAACTAGGTTAACATTTCAATTAATTCGATCAAATATCATTCAGAGTAAGCTAAATAAATTTAAGTACGTCTTTTTAAAGCACAAGCAAAAGCTAACCAAGCAAAAGATCATGCTTCAGCAATTGGAAAGGACTAAAGAATTGAATTGAAAATGCTTCATTTTCTTCATGTTGCAAAACCTTTGCTATAAATGCTCGAGCCCTTTCATTGCCTTCAGAAAGCAATTGCAAGCTGTTTGAACAATAGCGGCGTCACGCTGATGCGAACACGACTCACAGTAAAAAGCAGGGGTGGTATTCTGAAGTCATTTTATCTTAAAAATATTTTATTTTATCTCTTAAAATGAAATTGGTATTCTGAGATGAGATTTTATCTCTCAGATAAAATTTTAGATTTTATCTTGCGTATAAATTTTATCTTACGTATATACAGATGAAACGCAACAGAACAATGCCTGCGTGCACATACCCATCGCGTATCTGGCCATTGCAACGCAGATGATGTGCTTGCGCCCATGTTACTTTGAAGAAAATATAAAATAAACTTAACAGAGGGTAGAGGCTATTTTATCTCTGCGACGTTGATTTCACCAATATTTCTAGGTGAATTAAACCCAAATGGTCACATGAAAATGAAGAAAAATTATATATTTATTGAGAATAACACCTTAACGTTGTTCCTGTACAATCTGAGAGTATTTCATGAGACTTTTCTTGACCAATATTGTCTTTGAAATGATGCTTGAAAAGATGCGATAGAGACTTCGAAAAAAGATGAGAGTATTGTCCTTTTTGTTAAAAAGAAATGTTCGTAAAGACGCGTAAGCGTATAGTGCAAGCGTATTTGAAGTCAATAAATTGACGCAATCTCACCCCTTTGCCACACCTCCTGGCGGAATGGATTTTAATTGGTTGAGTGATATGAGAGAGCTATAAAAGCGCGTTTCTGATTGGATATTGATTACAAAATAGGTGTGTCTTTCAGAGATAAAATGAAGATAAAATGGTTCTCAGAATACCAATTTCATTTTAAGAGATAAAATAAAATATTTTAAAGATAAAATGACCTCAGAATACCACCCATGATCAAGCAAAAGGTCAAGCTGCTCTGACGAGCTTGAAAAAAAAAACAGAAGCAACTGCCTAAACGCACAAGCGAAATGTTCGCTTTATGCATACGCTTTTTAGCAATAGCTTAAAAATGCTAGCAGTCAGTTAGCGATTACTCTAACTCACAAGTAAAAGCATTTGCTCGCTCTTTGTTATGCACACGGAATAAAAAGCCAAGTAAACGCCTAGCAAAAGCAATTGATACTTTTTATTCATCTGGGGTGGTATTCTGAGATCCATTTTATCTCAGATAAAATAAAATATTTTATCTCCGTTAAAATCAGTGAGATAAAATACCCTTAAAATCTCTCCGAATTGGTATTCTGAGAACCATTTTATCTTCATTTTATCTCTGTAAGACACACCTATTTTTTAATCAATATCCAATTAGAAACGCGCTTTTATAGCTCTCTCATATCACTCAACCAATTAAAATCCATTCCGCCAGGAGGTGTGGCAAAGGGGCCAGATTGCGTCAATTTATTGACTTCAAATACGCTTGCACTATACGCTTGCGCGTCTTTACGGAGATTTCTTTTTAACAAAAAGGACAATACTCTCATCTTTTTTCGAAGTCTATATCGCATCTTTTCAAACATCATTTCAAACATCATTTCAAAGACAGTATTAGTAAAGAAAAGTCTTATGAAATACTCTCTGATTGTACAGGAACAACGTTAAGGTGTTATTCTCAATAAATATATAATTTTTCTTCATTTTTATGTCACCATTTGGGGTTAATTCACCTAGAAATACTGGTGAAATCAACGTCGCAGAGATAAAATAGCCTCTACCCTCTTTTAAGTTTATTTTATTTTTTCTTCAAAGTAACATGGGCGCAAGCACATCATCTGCGTTGCAATGGCCAGATACGCGATGGGTATGTGTACGCAGGCATTGTTCTGTTGCGTATCATTAGTAGATACGCAAGATAAAATTTATACGCAAGATAAAATCTAAAATTTTATCTGAGAGATAAAATCTCATCTCAGAATACCAATTTCATTTTAAGAGATAAAATAAAATATTTTAAAGATAAAATGACCTCAGAATACCACCCCAGGCCCATTGGGTTTCATATTGGAACTGATTAAAATCTCTATTTCAGTATTTCACAAACAACACCACAAACAAACACCATAAACAACAAAACCAGGGACAACTATCTTCAAGGGAGATATTAAAAAAAAATGTCCTCTGCAGAACAAATCTCCCAAATGCCAAAATGACCACGCTGCTTAGTTTCATCCATTGAGTTGTCAAGGAAAACTACAAGGAGACTTCACTAGTATTAGATTAACAGTGTATAATCTGATTTATCTATATTGTAATGGAAGGTGAACTCACCACAGAAACTCATAAAGCAACCTTTATGAGGTCTTCACGAAAGGGCATGTGGAACATTACTGGTCTATTAACAAGGGTGATTGCTCGTGACAATTTTGTATCTGTGAGAGTTGAGTAAATGATGACATGCCTTCTTTAATCAACCTATAAACCGTTTCTTTTATCATTGTTACCACAGCAAAGCTGGACTCTATCACCCCGGAGGCGTTGAGCAAATCACCAAATTGAACCAAATTTACCGAATCCTGAAAATCGCAATATTTTATTTAGTAGAAACCCGCCCACTTTGAGCATAATGTGGACCGTATACATTCGTAATTTTGAAGCTTCGTTATTCCGAAGGTTCGTTAATCCGAACGCAAAATTAGGTTCGTTGTTCCGAAGGTTCGACAATCCGAAAACGAAATAAGGTTCGTTGTTCCGAAGGTTCGTTTATCCGAAAACGAAATGAGGTTCGTTGTTCATTTCGTTTTCGGACTAAAGAACCTTCTAAATCACGAACCTCATTTTGTTTTCGGATTAACAAGCCTTCGGAATTACGAACCTCATTTCGTTTTCGGACTAACGAACCTTCGGAATTACGACTCTCATTTCCTTTTCGGATTAACGAACCTCCGGAATTACGCCCCAAATGTTCGGATTAATGAACCCTTTTTCGTTTTCGGATTAACGAACATCGAGGTATAGGCAATTTAAGTGTTTCGGAAATACGAACCTTCGGAATTACGAAGTGTAACCGATGTGGACTAACCTTTGTGACTATGACTACTTTGGTCAATTAAGAGGCAATGTTTTAACGAAAAATCTTTAGTTTTTATCAGGGACATTCAGGTGGTAATCAATTAATAAAAAAATACATAACAAATGTAAATGAAGGTTGAGGTTGATGAAGAATAAGCCAGTTCGTAGTTCCGTTCTGCGCATGATCAAAAGATTCTACGCATGATCAGAGGAAGGTTATTTGTACTAAAGTGACATGGTGGTTTAAAATCTAATGAGATAAGCACCAACTTCATGTCTTAATTATTCATATATTCTTTTGAATTGTGGTTTTCATTTACATCCACAAAAAACAACAATGCGTCCACGAACGACTGGTATTTCACAGTTTGCCAAGTACATTGAGCAACATGCTATGATATGCATTCAAAGTAGCAACAAAATTACCTTGATAAAGTGTTCATTGGTGTGCTATTCTAGTCACCTGGTCTATTCAATTTCTTCATCCTGCTATGTAAGGCAAGCCTACGTAATATATTGCTTTGAAATCTTAATCAAAGAAATGAAAGGTCATTTGACCAAAATTGTCCATGAAGTAACTACGAACTGGTCTATTATGTTGCATTTGTTTGTGGCATTTTCAGACATTTAACCCTTTGCGTGCTGATGTTGCAATTTTTCACATTCGTACAATTAAATTCAACAGTCGCAATAATTAGTTTTTCCCCTATTTTCAAATTAGATTAGCTGATAAAAGGCAATAGTTCTTGGATAACATCTATATGATAATGATAAGTATCAATGGTGCAATATGGATATTTTGAATTAAAGAAAATGACATGGAAACAATTGTCATTTTTATCCCCAAAAAATTAATTCAGCGTGCAAAGAATTAACAGGCGTATGGCAAAAAAACAACAACACAAAACACACACACACACAAGCACAACATGAAGAGCCTGCCGCAAACTACCTTTTCACTTTATCTATCAATTAATTTCTCCCAAAGTGTATGAATTAGCCTTTGATCAAAATGACCCAAGATTTTTAAGTCTCAGCTCAAATAATTATTGTAATTTGAATTCGGTTTTCTGTGCTAATGAACCCCCCCCACCCCACAAAAATTCCTTATTCATTGGTTTTGTGTTGAGATTAGAAAATAAGAAACACTGAGATTTTCCTTTTTTTAAATGAACAATAAAAATGAATCATATAATTATGACAATGTACAGATAAAAACAGCTATCCAGATTATTATGCAGGTAAATGGATTAAAAACATTCATCGGTTTCGTGTTGAAATTAAAAAGAAACACTGAGAATTTTCCAACTTTTTATAAAAAATGAACAATAGAAATATATTATATAATTATGACAATATACAAATAAACGCTTCATAAGGCAGTGCCTCTAAGAAACAAATTTGGTTGCATAAAGATTGAATTGAAATTCTCTGCGAAAGCGTTATATCAGCTTTCAGCGTGACAGCTTCGGGTAAGATATTATACAGATATTGCCTACCTAGAGTTTGAATATAACATTTCCTCTCCCCGATGGAGTTATATTTTTCCCAAGGGAATATATTTTGCCCGAAGCGCGCAGCGCTGAGGGAAAATATTATCCCGAGGGAAAAATATAGCTTCGGAGGGGAGTTGAAATGTTATTTATTAAAACGATAGACCAGGCAATATCTGTTATATTATATAGTATATGTGGATTCGCCATCAGAAATTGCATTCATCATCTGGTTAAAGAGCGAAATTCTTGCTACAGCTCTGATCCGTCTACGTCATAATAGATTTTTTTTTTGAAAATACATCAAGCGCGTTCTTCATGCAATCGACGCGTTAACACTAGCGCGTACATCAAATAAACTATCTTGTTGCGCAACTTGTATGCAGCGAGTGACGTCACCTTAGGTGATATAACGCCGCAATTGAAAATACTACGCAGTATATTCCCTGAGGTGACGTCAAAACCTAGAATATAACAAATGCGATCCTCGCAGCTATGGTCACGTGATGGCGTATTGACCTATCACTGATTCGAATCTACATAGCCTATGTAATATAAGCATTTAAAGGAAATTTCGATTTTACAAAGAAAAATGTGAGTCTGAGAGACACATCGTAACTTGATTCACTATTACATCGTAAAGACCTCATTCTCCTTAAATTGATAATAAAAAAATGAAGAGTTTAGTTGCAAAAGGGGTTAGGTCCATTTTGGACCATTCCGAGAAAAAACATGTTTTTATTCTCACTTATTGCAATTTTCTTATGAGAAACTAAATTGTCATGATGTACTACCCTATCATATGAACATAAAATTGGGTAAAAAAGAAATCTACCCGTCTTCAATTTTTTCTTTTTATATATGTTTAAGTTATATTTGTGGACCTAACACCTTTTGCAAGAAAACTGAAATGGATCCAATCTCTTTTATAACAAAAGTGATTTTTCTTTGCCACTTTCATTCACGTTTTCATTTGAATTTCAAATTTTCTTGGTATCATCAGAGCGACTAAAAATGTAGAGGTTTGGAGACAAAGGACAATAAAATTCATGAAAATGGACCTAAACCCCTTTTGACAAATGAGTTCTTCGGAGGAGATTTGTTGCAAAAGCGGTTAGGTCCACTCCAATAAAATCATATTTTTAATTCTCCAATATTGCAATATTATTATGCGAAACTTAATTTTAATGATACCCTACCACGAGAACATAAAATTGGATATAAAAGAATTCCCCTTGTCTCCATATTTCCTAAGATAATATTCTTTTCCAAAAAAAAATATGTGTGGACCTAACCCCTTCAGCAACCAAACTGAAATGGACCTGAACTCTTTTGAAAAAAAGGTTATATTTTTCTTTGCCATTTTAGTTCACTTTTTAATGGGAATTTCAACTTTTCTTTGGTATCATCTTATAGAGGTACTAGAAATCGGGAATCTATGCATTGAGACATAAAAATCAAATTTGATGAAAAATGGACCTAACCCTTTTTGCAAGTGCGCTCTTCAAATAGCCATTTCAAAATTTGGAATGCCTTTCTTTCTACCTTGTCGTGCTTGTGCGCTCGTTTGGAGATGCTTCTTTGAAAATTACAAGACAGTTAGCTGCAACCATTAAGCAATTCACCTTTCATTAAATGAATCCAAACCGATATTAGTTTGGTCAAAACTGTGTCACCTGGTAGATAATTGACACTACGGTTATATCGAACAGTGACTACATCAGTCGTCGCAAATTATCGAGTAGAGTTTCGAAAGGTGTAAAAGATTTCTATTTCTACACAATCAAAGAAGAAAAGGAGCACTGTAAAGTTTGATGTCGAAACACGAGTGAAATTTTAAGTTGTACACTTTTCTTCAGTTTTAGGTTATTTGTGCCGAGTGAAGAGATTAATGTTACTTCAACAAACAATCACGACTCAATGACGCTATACATACCTTTATCTTGACATTCGGGGTTCTCATTGAAAAATCCACAGAAGGGGCTATCCAGCGGAGGGGACGTGGCTCCCCTGGCCATAAAATTGTTCTGTTAGGAGTCGGAGTGTAGCGAAGTCCCGTCGCCGTTACGTAAAAGTTACCAACAATCTTGAAAACGATAAACATAAAAACAAATGTGATCACTATGCATAACACTGGTTTCTAATGAGGTTTTAAGTTTCAAATATGAGCTAAATCCATATAAAATAATAAAATGAACATTCATAAATCATAAAATTAACTGCTAGATTGTTGTAAACATGATTTATACAAAGCATGTTTACAACAATGTAGAAGTTTATTAACAGTGGATAGGGAAAGTCTCATTTTAAAAAATAAAAAGTCGATTAGTCAAAAGTGTATTTTTTGGTAATGAAACAATTCTTTATATAGATTAAAATAACAATTATTTTCTACTATGTTACGTTTTTCTGCTTTCGTTTCCTTCTTTTTAGCTTTATTCATTTATTTATTAATTTTGTTATTGTTGGATAATGGATACCATTATGCCACTCATCGGCAACGTGACTCTGACGTCACCTTTTGTGGATGCAGCTGTGATTACATGCGTTTGCGTGTAGAAAGTCATAATATTTTCTTGTTTTACAGTTCAAGAATTCAAATAATTTTAGACGGTTTGCAAAGAGAAATGTCTTTTGAATTATCTAGTGCTTAAATCAAGTTTAAGCCATAGCCTTACACAATATTTTTTGTGAGTTTTTTTTCCCCTTTTTTTTGTTTGCCTCTTATAACCACAAATGCTATGTCGGGTAAATGCGAACTCATGCAGATACGGATGAAAAGCTGTGCCAAATAAGCAACAATTAAAACCTGACCAAAAATAAGTTCTTGAGCTTGGGTTTAAATAATATTGGCAGGAATACTCTAAATGTTGTTTCCTGTAATAAAGATTGTAGTTAAAATGTTAAATTCGTTATTTGAAAAAACAATAAAAATAATTATTGTCTTCATACAAACGCATTTAATCTTAACTCCGACTAAACAGGATAAAAGTCATATAACATGAAAGCGAAATGAAACCCGTTATCTAGAATCACGAATTAGAGTGTTTATCAAGCAAAATACCTATATAGCTGGTAAGCAGTGAAAATGCATGAAACTCGCGTTGATAAATTCTGATTCTTCACAGCAATCCAATAATTTATACAGTCAGACTGCAGAGCCCTATGCTAATGAGCAGATAGGACAGATTCATCCAAATACATTGTGTTTGAATCCTCCTCCATGAAAAATCTCGCGAATCATGATATTTTCTTTCTCTAAGAACTTACTTACTTTATCCTCAAGTCAAATTAAATATCACTGCACAATTGGACAGAGTAAGTGTTTCTCTTTTATATTGGCCATTCATTTTGTATAAAATATTTTGATAAATAAGTGAATTTCAGGTCTGAAAATGTGCATCAAATATAAATTTTCCTCCTCTGTTTTCTTTTGCATACTGTGCAGACTTTTTATTTTGAGCCTCGAAAATAATTATTTATATCATCACAAAGCTGAATTTCTGTAATTTCTCACAATGTCAATCTTAATATGCGGCACCTTTTAATCGGGTCAAGATCACACTTTTCCCATCAAGGCACAAGACGAGATTTCAAAAATTTTGGAGCAGCATGAAATCTAGAGTTCTGATTGGCTGGATAAGGCTTCAAAACAACAAGCGCGGGTAATTTGTTGAGATTACCAAATGGGGAGTGTGACCTTGCCGTGAACCCAGCTCTTGAACCGTTGAGTGTGTGGTCTCTTCGACCAATCAGAGTGCAGTATTCTTGTTTCAAGCCGCTTAATGAACTTGACCAATGAAAGTGTGATCTTGACCCGAAACCTATACAATTTCAAAGCATAGATATTCAGCTTTATCGTGATCAAAAATCATATGGACTCAAACAAAGGTAAAGTATAAAAACAAAAAATTGTCAGGTGAAAATAATTGTTTTGTAGCATATTTCAGATCAAAATGTTCACCTACATTACAAAATCTTTAAATACATTCTGAAATAATGATTCTTCTTCTTTGCAATGATAAAACTTACCATGAAATTTGATGTATACTTAGAGCAGCAATGACAGAATTTAAAAAAAAATGTGTTTCGGTCCGCATCAAGCTCATTAGATATGCAAAACCTCTCTAATCATGAATAATACTTGGATGAAAGAAGCCACTAATTTGAGACCTGCCTACTGACCCTATAGTTGTTTCGGCTTCTGATATATTTTAAAAACTATACATGTTAACATTTTTTTAGTTAAAACCTTTGGCGACCTTTTAAAATATGATCGTAGATCTTCACTATTTCACTGTGTAAATAATAGGATATCAGAACATGAAATATTCAAATAGATGCTGTCATAGTACTTATATACACACATATATATATATATATATATATATATCATATCATATTCACATGTGTAAAGTTTATGAGGGTTTCAATCTAAAGAAAAAAGGTATAGCTTTAAATCTCATTTTTCATTATTTTGGAGCTCTCTTGAAAGCCCTCTTTCTGGCATCTCCAAACGAGAAACCACAACAAATGCAGAGAGGTTGTTCTCCTTCTCATGAGACAACGACGAGTGATAAATGGTGCTCATCCTCAATGAATAAAAGACAAAGAAACTGGTGTAATTAGGAGAGCGGATGGGGATATAAGACAGCCGACGGTTAGATGTAATTTTCATCAATTGAAAGATGCAAAAGGAGAGGAATAATTTATTGGCACCAGTGGAGACGAAAAGGAAAACTGTCCAATACATTGATTGTGTTTGGTGTAATAAAAGCAGCGGCAGACTTATTGCTCTTAAAGATGTAGATGTATAGAGAAAGTGGGAGATAGCTTTTAGAGAAAAACAGCAACGAGTGGTTGTTTATAAATGAGCATGGAAACGAAACATGAACAGCTGTAGGGTGGTCTAGTCGAAGTAGTAGTGATAGAAGTAGTAGAAGTAGAAGTAGTACTGTTGGTGGTGGAATAATAAGTAGTGGGGGTAGTAGTAGTAGCAGCAGCAATAGTAGTAGTAGTATAGTAGTAGTAGTTGTTGTAGTAGTAATAGTAGTAGTAGTAGTAGTAGTAGTAGTAGTAGTAGTAGTAGTAGTAGCAGCAGCAATAGTAGTAGTAGAGTAGTAGTAGTAGTAGTTGTAGTAGTAATAGTAATAGTAGTAGTAGTAGTAGTAGTAGTAGTATATAGTAGTAGTAGTAGTAGTAGTAGTAGTAGTAGTAGTAGTAGTAGTAGTAGCAGCAGCAATAGTAGTAGTAGTAGAGTAGTAGTAGTAGTAGTAGTAATAGTAATAGTAGTAGTAGTAGTAGTAGTAGTAGTATATAGTAGTAGTAGTAGTAGTAGTAGTAGTAGTAGTAGTAGTAGTAGTAGTAGTAGTTGTAGTAGAAGTAGAAGTAGTACTTTTGGTGGTGGAATAGCAAGTAGTGGGGGTAGTAGTAGTAGTAGTAGTAGTAGTAGTAGTAGAAGTAGTAGTAGAAGTAGTTGTAGTAGAAGTAGAAGTAGTACTTTTGGTGGTGGAATAGCAAGTAGTGGGGGTAGTAGTAGTAGTAGTAGTAGTAGTAGTAGTAGAGCAATATCAGAAACAATAGAATACATAGTATTGCTGGAAATTTTAATATTGGGTATGACAAATCAAAACAATAATAATCAAAGTTGCAATATTTTTCTTACCTCGAAAGTACCATTTTCCGTATCTGTCATATCCCATAGGGTGTATTCAGAATCACGATCACCATTTTCATTAATCACAACCTGTCCATATAGCCCTATAAGATACATGACAGGTAAAGAAAAAATGACAGTGAATTCAATGTTCCCCTTTCTTAAATCAATATACATGTTTATTTTATCTTATTGACACATAACTTTGACAAAATGTCCAAAAATGTTACTAGGATGACTTTAGACCTTTAAAAAGCAAACAAATTCTTATTCATGTAACAAATGAATAAAAGAATAAGAAAAAAGGTTGCAATACACAGAGCGGTAGAAACACGTGTGATATTTTGATGACATTTTCTGGAGACAAACTATGCCAATTACTGTAAGTTTACACAGATCAGGGATATTTACATTTTTCCTAAACGGCCTGACATCAATTTTAAGGTTCGACACAAGTTGAAGACAAGTGTGATATTTACCAAATTACTGCCAACTTTCATTGTGTCAATCAAAGTAAGACTGTAAATATTTCGAGACGGTTTATAGCTACAAAAGAATCATCAGTATTAATGACAAAGTTTCAGATCATAAGTAACTAAATAAATTGGTATTGAGGCCCTTTATGATACGTCTTTTTATTATCTAATAAATACTCTTTTATTGAGTTTCCTATCCAAATCTATGGCTCAATGTGAATCACGCTTTGGCTGGGATTCGAACCCACGGCAATCTGTTTCAAAGGCAAGAGCAAGAATTACCAGATCAGAAATCATGATGACTATGTGCCTCTCTTCCTTAAATTGGTTCTCTAATAATATTTCAAAAAATTTAGTATGATTTAACGATCAAACGTCCATTTTTCTTAAATCAACGATTCATAGAATTTGAGTTTGACAACAATTTTTCTTGGAAACAGTTACATGGCAGACGTTGTGAATATGCAAAAGGAGGGCTTATAATGTTGCCATGTCCCGCTTTCCTTTATATTACCATTTTTTATATGTTCTATGTGCTTTCCTTGTCACAAAATAAGTTTCAGCGATGATTATCTTACACAATATATCAGTAAACACATATTTTTTTTTACATTTCATCGATGGCACAATTTTAAATAAAAATATAAATGGAAACTGGAGAAGGCATAATCAGCTCATTCGTTGCACATCCATGATGACATGTATATAACTGTTAACCAACCTAATGCAAGACTTTATCATTACTTTGTTTTTCCGTCCAACTTTTATCATATTTTCAGTGTTTCCTTCGTGAAATTTCATTTTATATGTTCAGGCATACATTTTTAGCATTAAACACCAAACCCTTTTATAATAGATGTCTTTCCTCATCACTGATATACATTGTACGGTGTTTTTTTTTTCGTTTTCAAGATCTTATTATTTCTCAACTCTCCATAAGTATCACATGCACAGATACATTGTAATTAAAAAATACCATACATTTCAAACGAATCCAAATAAATAGTTCATTATATTTTTGTGTTTATTTTACTTCCGAATCAGATATCTAAAATATGTACAACAAGAACAATAAAAGATAGCAATAGGATGATGTATTTGGTGAATGTGTTAACGATAGATTATATTGCACACGGAGTTAAACTGTATTTGACATGCCAAAATATTAGCCTATTCTAAGGCAGTTCTTCAATACAATTTAGAGCATTGTGACCCTAAAACGTGACAAATTGGATCATACTGTTAATCAAAGTTTACATTATTGACCTGTCAATATTTGACAATTTATTCAATCGGAAGAAAGGGAAAAGTGATTGCTCAAGGATCGTTCAATGAAATCAAAGCTTTAATTGAAAATGAAATAAGATTGATTAGGTCTATTAACTTAGACTGGTACGATACATCACACTTTTTTGTAACAAATATAACATGTTTCTCACAAGCGTGTAATGGCATCGAATTTCAGCATGACACTCAAAGTCATTCAAAATAATTCAAATATAATATTGCTAGTGCAAAGAAAAGTGAAAATAACAATGTCTGCCTGCGAGACATCATCTTATTTATAATTTTCCAGTTTTTATACGCAACTTATTGGCATCGAACAGCACGTTTCATACTTTACATCAGACACCAGATGAGGGGAAAACCTTGTCAACGTTAGTTTTAAAATCGATCAATCAGTAATGTACATTATTTTTAACAGTCGTGGGGAAACACGTTGTGCCATCACCCTACTCTATCATTTACTTTACATCTCTTTTTTTAAACAAGTTTTTGAAGAGAATTTCCTGCCCACTTCTTTACCACAGCATATATAACATTTTACTTGTTTGCTAAACCATCTCGTTAGTCCGGTAGCATAGCCATATATCATTGATAGTGGAGCAGGGGCGGCAGAGCGACGTTGAAAGTGGGAGGGGGGCACGGGGAAAAGGGCACCTATTCTTTCGAAAAGGACACTATCTTTAAAAAATGACTCATCTACAGTGGCGTAATGAGCCAAATATTTTGAGGGGGCTTAATGTCACATCACGTACAATTTATAAGAAGTTGCGAGCAAGCGAATCGAGTGAGGACAATGTTGACATTTTTTTATGACAAAAATCCAATTTTGTGATAGATTTTGACATAATATTCAGAAAATAATATCATATTCAACCTTCTCTCTTCTCTTTTCTTCCTTTTCCATTTTTTTTTCTTGGTCGTGATTTTTTTTTGGGGGGGGCAAGAGCTCCCAAGCCCCCATATGTGCCCCTACTCACTTCACTCACGAGGGATTTTTGTATATTTTTTCCTTTATAAGCAGTAACATAAAAAATGAGGATATTGTTTTCTTGTTTCAAAGGGACACTCATTAACACAAAAAAGGTCCTTCTTAGGTGAAAGGGGCATAGAACACACTCATGAGGGACACTTTTCTTGGGTAAAAAGGGGCACTGATACGAGAAAGGGCACTTACAAGAAGGCAAAGGGGCACTTGTTCACACGTAAAACGGGTCCAAAGGTGAAAAGAGCACATTTGGCAATGATACGAGAAATGGCACTTGCTAACACGTAAAACATGTCGTTTTCAGATGAAAGAGGCACAGGACACGTTCGTGAGGGGGCATGTTGCTTGCGTAAAAAGGGCACTTATACGAAAAGGGCAAATGTTAATGCATATAACGGGTCCTCCTCAGGTGAAAGGGGCACAGTAAACGTTCGTGTGGGGGGCATTTTTCTTGTGTCAAAAGGGCACTTTATCAGTGCTTCAGAAAGTGGAGGGGAGGGGCACCGTGCATGCCACTCGCCCCCAAGACCGCCGCTCCTGTAGTGGGGAACCATCTAAATATAATCTCGCCTCCACCCTTAATCTAAAAATCATGGAGCCACGTCGCTAAGGAGTACCTCAATTCGAAGGGAGTGGGGGTCCATGGTTTCAGCTATAATGTTATATTTACCTTCGAATGTTCTATTCCACATCCTATGTGTCACGGCGTGACCATCGTATACGTCTCCTCCTTCCGCTAACGTTTCGTTGATTGCTAATGAGTACAGGATCATGACGTCATAGAATGCTGACGCTAGAAATATATGCTACGAATGAGGTAAAAATACATTTAAAGATTTACTTGCATACATACACGAAAATACGCACATAATCTAGAAAACGAAACCACCCATACATACACTCACGCGTGCACAATCATTTTTTTCTCCCTCATAAACCACACAAAAAGTAGCCACCTTTCAAATGGATGAAATTAAAGTGATGGTTCAGGCTGGAGATATTTATCTCCCGAAATAGAATAAAATTCACGAAGCAAAATGCTGAAAATTTTATCAAAATCGGATAACAAATAATGAAGTTATTGAATTTTAAAATTTGCATTATTTCGGTAAAACAGTTCTAGGCATATCTTTATGAAAATTTATTAGGTGTGCTGATGATGTCATATCCCCACTTGTTCCTTTGCATTTTATTGGGTTTATTTAATTGTTTTCTACCAAGAACTCAAACAAGTGGATTGACAACTGATTTAGTTATTTATGACCGCAACTATGTATGAAAAAATGAAACATTTATGATTTCATGTAATAACATAAGAAAAGGGAAAGTGGGGATGTGACATCATCAACCCACCTAATGAATATTCATGAGATGTGCATTAACTGTTTTCACAAAATATTGATTAACTTTAAAATTCAATAACTTCATTATTTGTTATCCGATTTCGTTCATTATTTGTTATCCGATTTTGATGCAATTTTCAGCATTTTGCTTTGTGAATTTTACTCTGTTTATTTAGATATAAATATTTTCAGCCCGGACGATCCCTTTAACGTCAAACCCTGGTACCACCTCAGTGTTCAGCGCAAAGTGTAGGAATAAGCTTGGATTTCATTTTCATTGAGAATAGTGCGGATCAAATATTAATATATTTCTTTGAAAGTGTCGGATTTCATCTATGATGGGTAATGTATTTACGTCTTGCAGTCATGTCAGTACAATAGCTGAGCAGCTGCCTATACAGAAAATACTTCATCGAACGCTGATGGTAAGATGATAATCAATAGTTTCGCAAGACTAGACGAATGGAAGTGAATTATCTCCATTGGTGTATATTACTTAGACCTATGGGTCCATTTACTTAAGTGGAGATTTAATTTAATCAGGTCAAAATATCAACAAACGCAGAATTAAAGAAGTTCGACTGACTCAATGAGATGGAAGTTCTTTCATTATGACTCCAATATTAATACCTCAGTCACATTTGCTTTACGGCGGCCCTACGGCGAGTCGAAAACAGCCCTTTTTAAACATTTTTGCACCAGCTTCATATAGGTGGATGAATTAAACAGTAAATTTAATAGCAAACACATACAAAGAGACCAATATCGGAGACAAAATGTTAAGAAAAAGGTATGGAAACAAAGAAGGAAGTAAATGTAAAAGGTTTGTTTTTAATCTTGCAGTGTAAAGAAATATACGGATAGATATTAATGGAATAAGAGATCTAGAAGCAGTGATAAAGAAGGGGAAATGATTGACAGAAAAATCATAATGGGGGAAAACATGCACAAAATGTCAATATGACCGCTCTATAAAAATATTGTTTTACAAAGATCATGAAAGATGGACATAATATCTTGTGATTTCCTTTAACCTCGTTAATGTATGGTATCTTTGAAAATGAAATCACTGGCCTTGATTTCACTTATGTATGGTGTGCATTTGGGAAAATCAATTGGAAAGTTGAATAGGCTTACAGCTTGCCTGCTTTCCCAGAACCATAAAAAAAAGATACGCTATCAAAGGAAAATCATCTAAGACATAATTGTGAAATTGCAAAAATAAATCAGTGTCCTTAGAAGTAGGAATGCGTGCTGATGCTGATAGCAAAGAGACAAACATGAAAGATGAGGGAGAATCCGTGCAAACAATGTCTTACCGAGCTTTGATCGTGATCCATTGTGATATTATAGTTCATCTCTCGTCTCAAAATAACCTCCTTCTCAAAATCTTTATAAACAGAGGAGGTTGGTTCGAATACCCGAATCGTCATCAGAGCTTCGTAGGCTTGCTTTGCCTGATCATCGCGACCATCTCCCTGTGGAAAGAGGTTTGCCAATCAACATAATGAAAAGAAAACACATCCAATGCTCTTAGTTAACTAGTCATTATATTGATAATGATGATGACAATGGAAATCAGAGTAGTAATGATAAAAGTATTGCTGATAATGATAATACTTTTGATGATAATGATAACTATCTTGTTAATGAGGATGATAATGATATTGATAATAATAATAAAAATGATAATAGTAAAAGCTTAATGATTATAGAATAACAATGATGATAATGAAATTCCTTAACTTAAATTTCATTCAACCAAGTACCCATATAAGCCATGTTACATATTTCCATCGATGCTAAAGCTGTAAAATTCCCCTCCCTTTTTCATACAAATACTTTGTATGGTTATATGTCAACGTATGTTTTTCCTTGTTTACACGCTGCATCGGCTCGCGGAGCAAACTTGCTTTTTTATGTTTGTAAATGTGATAAACTTGCACCGACTCGCGGGGCCGAAACGGCAATTTTGCTCCGCCAAAATAGTAGGATCAGAACCGCGAGCTGGTGCAGACACGGCAATTTTTCTCCGTGTAAACACGAAGTCAAGTCTGCACCGGCAATTTAGTGCGCGTTTACGTAAATTTTATCCACTGATCTTTGTTTTTGCCTCGGGTCTGATCTGAGAGCTGGGGTAGCGTGTAAACGCGACGCAGGATAATACGCGAGCCGAGTCTGCACCGTGAGCTAGAGTAGCGTGTAAACAAGACGATCTACGCCTAGGGTAGGGGAAGTTCACCCTGACAAAAAGTTTATTGTAAAAATAGCAGAAAAAATAATAAAAAATATTGCCGAAGGTTTGAGAAAAATTCATCAAATAATTAAAAAGTTATTAGAATTTCAATTATTTGATTTGTGACGTCATATGCGAGCAGCATTCCTACATAGCGAATGGTAAAAAATCAATGAAATGTCATTTTCTAAGAAAATTGAAAATGGTTTTCACTGTAAATTTTGTATATCAATAGACAAATCATTTCACACCCGATAATGAAAAGAAAACAAAATTAAGTCATCAGGAACCATACAAAATTTGAAATTCATACATTTTATATTACATAACACATGGGGCAGCTGCTCGTTTATGACGTCACAAATCCAAAATTTTAAACTCTAATAACTTTCTTACTCTTTAACGGATTTTCCTCAAACCTTCACCAATATTTTTTTACTATTTTTACTGCTATTTTTCCAACAAAGTTTTCTTCAGGGTGAACTTCCCCTTTAAACATGTTGAAACACAGTGCATGTGAATATGCAGGGTTTGTATGGCATTGATGGTTGGTGCTCTTTTTTAACTCCATCACATGTAACTTTGAGATCTCTTTAGAACATTGTTATGTTAAAATTGAGAAACATCCCCGTAAGAGGATTCAACATCTGACCGTATCTACTCTACGAACATTGACAGAAGTGTGCCGGTTCAAAGGTGAAGGATTTCGTTTCATGGTTGATCTCTTATTCTTCGAAAATTCTCCTGTCGTACACTTTAAGGCATCTTTTATTTCTGTTTGCTCCTCCTCTTCTTCTTCTACCTCATCTTTTTCTTTTTCTCCATCTCCATCTTCTTTTTTTCTTGTTCATCTTCGTCTTTATTTTTTGAGTTGAATTCTTCCTTTACAAACAATACAAGCTCTTTTCAAATACATATAAACCGTAATATAGATTGTGAATTTCCTCTCCTTTATTGAGGTTCCCTCACCCCACGATGAGTGACCTCCACCCCCCCCCCCACCGTATGCAGATTTTTTTCCTAGAGGCAGGGCGCGTATCAATTTCCAAAGAAATGTGTAAGCGAGGAAGCAAAGCGACCGAGCTGTCATGGGGGTGCTTTTGCATTTTCTTGAGTGAAATTGAAGGATTTAATGCACAAGTTCGAGAACCCCCCTCCCCCTCCCGCTGCGTACGGCCATGCCCCCGGGAAACATACCGAAAAAGTGGCAAATAGCAGAGTATGGCGAAGCACACCTGACTGTAGAGCTAAAAAACCACGCTTTCCAATAGCTTCCAGGGTAACCTTATGCCCTTTTTACACAGGATTATCTTAGCCCCGGACTATCGCTAACCCCGTACTATCCTTAACCCCGTACTATTTTTTCTCCTTTTCACACATGCCAAATTGTTATTGCTAACCCCGGATAAGTAATGCTTGCTTTTCACATACGAAACTCGCTAACCCCGTACTAGTGGTTTTTGTCGATCATTCGTAGTACAAGTACTTCACTCGTACACTTTTTACACACGCTAAAATTTCTTTAACCCCGTACTATAAGTTGCCATTTAGCCCCACCTATAGAACGGGGTTAAGCTTATAGCCCACTTTCGTTTTACACTAGCGATCTTAACCCCGTACTATCTCTCTTAGCACTGCAATTGCTGGGATAACCCTGCTTTTTTGCAGGGCCAAATAATCCCGTACTAAAGGTGGGGTTAGCCCACTTTGCAAAAATGCTGTGTAAAAAGAAAGTGGGCTAAGCTTAACCCCGTACTATAGGTGGGGCTAAATGGCAATTATAGTATGGGGTTATGGAAATTTTAGCCTGTGTAAAAAGGGTATTAATCTGTTTGACTTACCCTTTCCCAGGAATCGTTGCCGAAGATATCGACATCACGGAACGGGATGATGTTAATGAAAGCATATTTTCCGTTAAGGAGGTTCAAATCGTACGCATTGAGCATGATAGAACGTAAAGTGTCTCCATCAACTGCCAAGAAGATGACTGTGAGAAAGGAAGAGAACAAGAACGAGAGAATGAGTGAAAAGAAGAGGTGAAAGAGAAGGAAAAGAAAGAGGGAAATGGGGAGAAAGAGGAAGAGAAGAATATGAAAAGAAAATGAAAAAGTTGAATAAGATTGGCTTGAGAAAGGAAAAGGGACAACAAAAATGAGGAGGTGAAGAAAGAGAAGACAAAAAAAAGAAGAATCAGGGGGAGAACAGAATATGAATGCCAAAGAACGAGGGTTATAATCATATCACCGATAAAAAAAATTAATTCCCATATCTCTAACAATGAACTATATAACTGTTTACTCGGTTCGCATAAGTTTTCTGAATAATGATTTATAGAACACATTAACTATTCAGACATCGTCAAGTACTAGTATATATTTAGGGTTTATGATAGAAAGGACATTACTCTACTGTTTATAAGAGCCCTATTTATCATAACGATTTCCTTGATTCGGAAGGGTCATAAATTATGACTTCTTAAGATATGGTACAGAGTCAAATTAATTTTCTTCGCATAGTGTTCGATATATTTTTTCCATGTCCCAAGAATTAGTACCATAAGATAAGGGTTTCTACCATAAAATGTCAACGGTCATGATAGTGGGGTATTCATTCATTAATAAAAGTCAAGTATATGACCGTATTCATTTATTGTTATATTCATCTTATCTTACACCATGTTTACTGCATCTACCTACATTAACATATAGTTGGGTTTTTTCTGGCTCAGTTATCACACGCATTTTGGCTTATTCAGTGGTCAGAATAATAATTTCGTTGTTTTCTTTTTTACTATTCGTCTTCTTTGATTCTGAAAATAAACTTTGTTTTTTTTATAATTGAATAAAATCTATTGGAAAAATAGAATTGAACTGATATCCTTTACTCATAATTTATCCTTGTCATTATCTGTCTTTGAGCATATTAATGTGATATTTCCAGATAGATCAAGATAGATTAACAAAACACAGAGTTTGAACCTGGATTGCTTCTTCTCCGCTAATATCTTGAAATCTGCCCCAACCCCCCACCCCAGAAAAAAGTTGCAAAAAATGGCATACGTTCCCTTGAGTTGCTACAAACCCTGGCAGAAAAGAAAATACGATTTATTTTTTGTCAGAGGGTTAGTTCACAAATCCTTCCATCACATTCAATATGAATGCCTGATTGCGGTATATAATTCTCATCATATAGCAGGGGCGGATCAAGGATTTTCCAAAGGGGGGGGCACATTTTCGGAGGAAAATTTTGACAAGCAAAAAAAAGTTAAATATTAATATTTCGTCCCCGAAAAAAATTGACAAGCAAAGCAAAACTCTGCTTCTCAAGGGTGGGGGCACGGGCCGGCTGTTCCCCCCTGGTTCTGCCAGTGATATATAGTATCACATGGCTGCCAGGATGACTGGTGAAGAGATTGGGATTTCAATCTTGTATTTATTAGAGATCGATCACCAAGAAAACAGACGCAATTGGCTGCGTATAGATTCTTCTTCTATTGACATCAAACGAGGTTTAATTATTTTTATCCGAGCAAAAGTCACGCTCCTTTCATGAAATAACCCAGTTTGGAAGAAATTCATGTGTGCGATTTTCCTCGAATCGATGGTGTTCATTTTGATGTCAGCAACTTGGGAAATTAAACAGAATGCAAACCAGAATGTCCCTTCAATTCCTCGTCTCAATTTTTTTTATCATGAGCTCAAACCATGTCATGATAACGTAATGAAAGTCAAGTGACGTTAATAGCCTTAACCCAATTAAGAACATGCTTAAGCACATTAAAGTTGAAGAGCACGGGGAACACATGCAACATCTAAGCGCATTCAAGATTATATACATGTATGCACCATGAAGCCAATACAAACAACGTTTGCTTTTACTTTTATTTTTTTATGTTCAACACTTCTTATTTCTTTATTAGATAAAGTTAATTATAAACAATCGTACATATAATTTCAATTAATTTGAAATACAGTATAGAGTAATAAAACCAAATGCATAGTTGTTTAAAGCGAAAGATAATCGAGTTTTTTTTTACTATGACTTCTAACATTAAATTGCTTTCATTTTCTAAAGTTTAATGATTTATTGGATTGTCTGATTTTTCCTCATTACAAACGGCATGGGTAGCACATACACGTATAACTAAATTGGTCACAACCAAAACAAATAGCAATGCATGAAGTTTAAACGAAAATGAGAAACAGAAACATACGTGTATAGATCTGTCTGATCTACAAATCTCACACTAATTCAACTCCACAAGCAAAAGAGAAAAGACATTAGATGGATAATGGTCTCGCTGAGTTGAATTTTGTACTATCTTTTCCATTCATACGGGGAATGTAAAATACATGGGAAACATATGGTTACAATATTGCATGCCTTCCTCTGAAAGACAAGGTTTTTACTACATCGAAAAATCGGATTATACAAAATTGGTATAATCCTTGACCATTTGATTCAATTTTAAATATAAAATGAATTGAGTTGTTCTTTCCCATAATTCCCAGTATGTATATGTATATATCAGTACGTAGCTCTTTTTCTCAACCTGCCGGTGTTCTATTAGGAGTACCACAGTAACCGGTTCTTGGTCCTTTATTACTTCGTATTTTCGCCAATGGCTTCTCAAAATTGTAATGCGGTTGTATGCCGATGATAGCACTACTCCCGCCTTAATTCGCAATGAAGTGACGAAAAAAACCCAGGAGGACATCCAGAGTGTCCCAGTTGGCACACTCTGAGAATGGAGTGACGGAATATTTCTGTATATCCACTAGTGTACGTTCTTTACAATTATTAGGAAACGGGTTTTAAAATCCATGTAAGCTTAATTATCTTGCCGGGATTCCTTTGGTGTCATAATGATTCAATCTTTTTTTCTACCTCCTGCAGTATAGGCGCAAAACCAATATCACAAAAGCTCAGTTGTACACCTCTTACGCAACCTTCACACAAACTGCACTACAGGACGCACACCATTAATAGGATCCGGCAATTTCGGGAATCCCCTTTAGACCCGTACCTAAAATGATGTAATGGTTGGAAAAATATTCATATAAAATCAACGGTGCATATCTGAACAATTTTTTTTCATATGGGCATAGAGAGAGATTACTACTGGATCTGTTCAGTCCCATGGGAGAGCAGTAATTTGTCAATGCTGGGTTTTATGGGAACTTGATTAGTTGCCCAAGAAACCCTGTGAGCACTGTGACTGCAACCGAGTTTGAACGTAGTCTTGGTTTGAGCCCCTGTAGTGCGAAAAAAATCCTGAAAAACGCCTTTTCATATATTTAGCGTTTGAAGGATATTGGATGAACTACCAAATGATAAAGGTGTGGATGATGTGATTATTAAGACTCATTTTTGGCGATTTTTTTCAAATCTCATTTTAACACATGAGTCTATGGGGAAATAGTTAGTGGTGTGTGCCCTACATGCAGCACTCCAAACGGTGCCGATGATCTCCGAGCTTTGCGGAGGACGGAAACAAGAAATGAATGGAGTATATGTAAATTGCTTGTTAATTTCACACCTTGAAATAGTATTGTCGACGGCAGTCTTGTATTGGTTAATGAAAAAATTGATTATATGACTGTTTAGCTGAAGTATTCAATTTCGGTTCATGATCCATCTTTCATGCCACGTACGTAAATGGACATAAAATAATGTAAAGTAAGAATAATGAATCGTCTTCTAAGTTAATATAACAAACGTAATTCAATTAATTACAATTAATAACAATACTTTCCCTTTTTACTTCCAACGTGTTCGACCGATCAGAAGCGTATACTTCCGATTTTCTCTTGATTTTGTTTTAGTTTCGAACAAACTGAGCCCTTACTGCAACATATACCCCTGATAAGATTTACAGGTAGAGCATATACCAAAAGAGGTTGATAACCTATCCATGTGAAGCGCCTTTAGACCTGTTGTGAGTAATATACGCTATACAAGTAACGTTCATTATCATTTTTCTATCCGGCTTTCCTTCTATCTGATGAAAATGGCCTATTTGTTTTGTAGTAGTAGAAGTAGTAGTAGTAGTAGTAAAAGTGATAGTACTAGCATATTATTATCATTAAATCATGTTTTTGGTTAACATTAAAAAAAAATACTCGAAAAGTGATGACAATACTATGGAAAAAGTGTGACAATGAAAAAAATTATATTTTGTCTATTTCTTAAGTGTTAAATAAAATCGTTCTGAATTGTACAAAGTCTATACACGGAACTTTGCTGTGCCCTCCTTCGGAGTAGTGTCCACCCCCCCCAAAAAAAAAAATATCTTCAAATAATTGAATTGTACCGTTGAAACTCTATTTGGCAGTCTATCTTCCAAGAAATTTGGTAACTCGATCGTTTTACTTCCTTAATCTACCTCTCTCTCACCCATTTCCCATCGTACTTCGATGAAATCTAGAATTTTCAATGCTGGGAGCAATTCATATGAGTCAATACACACAGTGGTAACACAGGAAAGAGGTCTTCATCAAACGCTGTCTGAACGAGCACAGTTAACCCAAATTAGAACCCCCCGGAAGAGGATCAGAATAGAATCAAACTTCCTGATGCCCGTGAATTATTGATGATTTCACTTAATGTACCGTTCAAAATATGGTCCAAACACATAATTTTATGATCGTGTTTACAACCAGCGAAGACTGCCATGGAAAGGGGGTCGGACTTCAACCTCGAATAAAAGCGGACAACTTTCATCAAGTGCCAAGGAATGGCAAGGAAGTTTTTTTTCCCAGAGGTGGAAATGCAGGCAGACACATTTTTATGAAATCGTTTTCTTCTCTATAACGTATGAATTCTCCGCCAAAACACATCCACAGTCATCAATTTCAATTGTAGCTTATTTCGTCATGAAGAAGGGAACGGACTTGAACCTCATCTAAATAGCGGACTACTTTCATAACGAGTTATTGATTGCCAGTGTTGTTCTCTCCCATAGACTTGTATGACCTGACCCAGAGAAAGATATTTGTTATTATTATTTATTGCATCAAGTAAAAAAAACATCGAATAAAATTTGTAAAACTTTATATTCACAAGTATATCTCTTACGTTTCCCCATAGAATTCACCAGTACGACAATACACCAGACGGTGGCTTGTACTGTTTCCAGAAGAAGTGCTTCGTCAGGGGAAGCGATCCACGGGCACAGTGCCCCCACTTTTCGAAGCACTATAGTCATGATAGTGCCGCCTTCTCTGAAGCAAAAATATTCCATTACAAACGTGTTAAGTACCTTTTTCATCTTACCCGTTTTATGTTCTGATGATGAAAATATATTTATTTGCACCCATTTCCCCTTTTGACGTATTAATGTCCTCTTTTGGGTTTGTCCCCCAAACGAAAACAAAAGAAAATACGATAAGCCACCCTGAACCCTTTATGATTTTATTAGGTTTATCAAATTTGAACATTTTCTGCTGTCTGTCACTGAGAGTGGGGTAGACATTCTATATTGTTTTAAGATTAAAGAGAAAAAAGTGTCCTTTTTACGATGCCACCCCCACTTTCAACTTCGCTCCTCCGCCCCATGTATTGTTAACAGCCATCGATGAAGGTGGAAAAGAGGTTGGACTGCATCCTCCAACGGCAGACCTTTTTTGATAATGTTCATAATGATAAAGTTGTCAATGAAGGTATATTTTTTCTCATCAGAAGTGCAGACGATGGAAGCCAGTTTCCTTTTCAGTCAGAAATGGCAATTACAAGAAAATATTTATGATGCAATATCCATATACCTGTCGAAGGAAATGTAAATCTCTTGATAGTGGAATTTTATTGCATTTTTCTATTTGAAAGGCCTTAAGTCGATTTCCATCTAGATGAGACGATAAATTAACATTCCTGACAAAATCACAACTTTAAAAATTCACAATATTCATAACTCTTTTTCTGCTTAATGTTTTTTCGTGAAACTCTTTTTTTCTCATTTGTTTTCTTATATTAAAACCAACCTGTGGTTGACTTCCCCATTATATGGATTGTGGATAGTTATCAATCTTCTAAAGGTCTGGATATCATTACGATTGCACATATCAATTGGTACAATCAGTATTAACCCTCAACAGTGTATAATAAGATGAAATAATGTAAATAGTGAATTAAGCTTATGTGGTATTTTATGTTGAATGGAATGGGGGTTCTGGAATGGTATATCATCACCTAATTCAAATGTAACGTCGTGCATACAACTCGAAAATCCTTCATAGTTCTAAATTTTCTAAGGCAAGAAATAACAAAAAAGATTCGACACAAAATAAAGTACGTTCTTTAGAAATATAACATCAAATCGGATAAAATAAATCAATGAACCACCATGACCAATATCACAATAATTACACTAAAAATACGTAAACGACTCTTTTCATGCATTCAAACATTACAAGGTGCAGATAAATGCCACAATACCATTTTCTGGAAGATAATAGAAAGTCCATGTTTTGAATACTAGCAGATAAGGGTTGAAGGACAAAAATTCATCCGAAAATTTTCCGATACTGAGGTTATTTAGAGGCTGGATTTTTTTTTTTACTTTTTCATTAAAGACTTTAAGTGAATTCCCAAATGATGATTATTTCTGCATTTAATCGTAGAATAATCATTCAATCAGCATGAGTTCAAGTTAAGGTCGATTGCATATCATTCCCGACGACCTTGTGAACATGGTCAAACCAATTACTGAACAATTGCTATAGGTAGTGTATATTATACAGATATTGCCTACCTAGAGTTTGAATATAACATTTCCTCTCCCCGACGGAGTTATATTTTTCCCAAGGGATTATATTTTGCCCGAAGCGCGCAGCGCTGAGGGAAAATATTATCCCGAGGGAAAAATATAGCTTCGGAGGGGAGTTGAAATGTTATTTATTAAAACGATAGACCATGCAATATCTGTTATATTATATAGTATGTGGATTCGCCATCAGAAATTGCATCCATCATCTGGCTCAAACCCGAAATTCTTGCTACAGCTCTGATCCATCTACGTCATAATAGATTTTTTTTTGAAAATACATCAAGCGCGTTCTTCAAGCAATCGACGCGTTAACATTAGCGCGTACATTACGCAACTTGTATTCAGCGAGTGACGTCACCTAATACCGTGTTTACACATGACTCGGCTCGAGTGTTGAATCCTCAAGCAGGGTCGAACGCTGCGAAGAGGGCATGCTGTGATCGCGTTTATACGTACATATAAAAAGGCGAGTTCAACACGGCTCGCGGATCTCGAACGGAAGAAGAATTATGACGTCGCAAATTAAAGGCGGGAAATTCACCGCCGGAATCGAATCTTGTCCGTGCGAACAACAACAATGCCAAAAGTGAAAGCGCGCGCAGTGACCTAGGTCAAGAGGGTTCGACACGGCTTTCTGTTTACACACGAAAAAATTGCCGAGTCTGACTCGGCTCGCGGGTTGAAACCTACGATTTTGGCGGATCAAAAAAGCCGTGTTCGACACGGCTCGCGGATCACAGTGATCGCGTTTACACAGCATAAAATTGCCGTGTTCGACACGGCTCGCGTGTCGAACCCCCGAGCCGTGTCCCTTTGTAAACACGGTATTAGTGAATATAACGCCGCAATTGAAAATACTACGCAGTATATTCCCTGAGGTAACGTCAAAACCTAGAATATAACAAATGCGATCCTCGCAGCTATGGTCACGTGATTGCCTATTGACCTATCACTGATTCGAATCTACATAACCTATGTAATATTATACAGATATTGCCTACCTAGAGTTTGAATATAACATTTCCATTCCCCGACGGAGTTATATTTTTCCCAAGGGAATATATTTTGCCCGAAGCGCGCAGCGCTGAGGGAAAATATTATCCCGAGGGAAAAATATAGCTTCGGAGGGGAGTTGAAATGTTATTTATTAAAACGATAGACCAGGCAATATCTGTTATATTATATAGTATATGTGGATTCGCCATCAGAAATTGCATTCATCATCTGGCTCAAACCTGAAATTCTTGCTACAGCTCTGATCCATCTACGTCATAATAGTTTTATTTTAATACATTAAGCGCGTTCTTCATTCAATCAACGCGTTAACATTAGCGCGTACTTCAACTACCTTGTTGTGCAACTTGTATGCAGCGAGTGACGTCACCTTAGTGGATATAACGCCGCAATTGAAAATACTACGCGGTATATTCCCTGAGATGACGTCAAAACCTAGAATATAACAAATGCGATCCTCGCAGCCATGGTCACGTGATGGCGTATTGACCTATCACTGATTCGAATCTACATAACCTATGTAATATTACCAAATATTACCAAATATTACATAGGTTATGTAGATTCGAATCAGTGATAGGTCAATAGGCAATCACGTGACCATAGCTGCGAGGATCGCATTTGTTATATTCTAGGTTTTGACGTCACCTCGGGGAATATACTGCGTTGCATTTTCAATTGCGGCGTTATATTCACTAAGGTGACGTCACTCGCTTTTGCGTAACAAGGTGATGTACGCGCTAATGTTGACGCGTCGATTGCATGAAGAACGCGCTTAATGTATTTTCAACAAAAAATCTATTATGACGTAGATGGATCAGAGCTGTAGCAAAAATTTCGGGTTTGAGCCAGATGATGAATGCAATTTCTGATGCCGAATCCACATATACTCTATAATATAAAAGATATTGCCTGGTCTATCGTTTTAATAAATAACATTTCAACTCCCCTCCGAAGCTATATTTTCCCTTGGGAAAAATATAACTCTATCGGGGAGAGGAAATGTTATATTCAAACTCTAGGTAGGCAATATCTGTATAATATTACAAGATTACATAAAAACTTATTACATTTTTTTTTCATTTCGTTGCAAAGCGATTGTAATAATTGTACTCAGGTTTGTCCTCAACAATTTTAAGAAAATGCTACACAAAATAACAATCCTTCTAGTGACAATCATGTAGAACTTAATAGAAACGATGGGTCCCGTTGCAGAAAGAGTTGCAATCAATCGCAACTCTAAAAATCATGCGCAACTTGATTTTCAATCAATCAACCGCGCGCATTTGGGACTTGCGCTTGATTTTTGAGCTTGCGTTTAAACGCAACTCTTTCTGCAACGGGCCCCTGTTTTTTATAAGCAGAGATGATTCCGATCAAAACTAGTAATACAAGTCTTATATCTTACCATGTAATGGGCTGATCAATACAATCATTCAGTCTTTTGGGGGGAAAATCTACATCAAATTGAAAAGGAGGGAGAGTGTGTGTGTGTGACGGTAGGGGTGTAAGAAAGGGTGAGTGGGGATAGTGGGGATAGTGTGGTGTGTGTGAGGAAGTTTGGGTTGACGTTTTGAGAGGTTATTGGATTTTTAAAAATCAGTTTCTTAAATCTGATTTTTCTTTTATCGGAAAGAGGCACGTTAAACATATTTTCTATAAATGAATATATAGAATAGACAGTTCTCATACCCGACTACATTGGCTATCTACATAATTGATGGTGTATCGAGTTCAATTTGAGGTTAAGTCCATGTAAAAGCAAAAACATATTAATTTAATGATAATCATTATAATAGAACTAATTGCTAGGCCGTTATGAATCCATTATAACTGGAATGCTAATGAACGTTTCAGTAATAAGCGGGTAATCACATGCTGATGTTAAGAGAAGGTGAGCGAAAAATTAGAAAAAGTGAAGCAAAAATGAGAATGTTGCACTTGAGAGGTGTCAAGTTATATAATGTATAAGGAACATGTTTAACATTTACTTAGGGGGGACTTGAGATGAAAGAAATATGTTGGGAGACAGAAAATATTTATAACAAAGTCTTTATTCAGGGTCGGAGGGGGAGCAACTGCATGGGCGGGGGGCTCCAACATGCGGGTTTTTTTCATCCCTATCTCCTTGGTGGGGCAATTGGATGTATTACGAAATAGAGCGAGAACAACGCATGAGCTCAATTAATTAAAAAAATCCTTAACAGATACTCTATCACACTCTATGACATAATCAGACCAACCAAAAAAAAAATAAAAAAAAATAACGTAATTGCTAATTGGAAATGGTACCATCCCTCTTCGTAGAGATATTGCCTAATAAAAAAATATGAAAAGAAAATGGTTTATTAATACGGCACAAAACAGATGTTAAGGAATAGAATGTAACATGTAGAAGTAGAATAGAAAGGGAGGAAGGGTGGGGGAGAGGAAGCTGGAGACAAGAGAAACATAATGAGAAGCTTAGGAGCTTATCTCTTACGGAATTCTCTAAATTATTCAACACCAAGAAAATTCATGATTCGTAAATGTTCCCATTTGGTTTTATCGAAATTACAGTTTAAGTATACGCTGTTCCAACACAGGGATACTAATTTCGTTTTTCTGAATGAACTCATTTGGCTGTCGCCACTGAGAGTTCTTTGGTGTCAAGATGTCAATCGAAATTTTACATGGGAGGATATTGTGAACAGACTATGAACTCATGAATGTGACTCCTTGCTTCTTACATTAACAGAATAACAGTTAAAGGGGTACCCGGGCTGAAAGTGTTTATATCTAAATAAACAAAGTAAAATTAACTGAGCAAAAAATGCTGAAAATTTCATCAAAGAATGATAACAAAAATAACAAAGTTATTGAATTATCAGATTTTGTGAAAAAAATTACATGCACGTCGTCATAAGTATTCATTAAGGAGGCTGATAATGTCACATCCCCACTTTCCTTCTTATGTTATTACATGAAATCATAATAATTTCATTTCTTCGTACAAGAGTCAATGATATGTCTCCCTTATGATAAAATAAGTTGCACTAATGAATGTCTAATGCATTAAATCAATTGTCAATCTGACTTGGAGGCAAAATTAGAATAGACATGATATCACATAACAAAATCCAAAAGAACAAAGTGGGGATATGATATCATCACTTTCACTGATTATTCATGAAGACATTCACATAACTGTTTCACTGGTATAATGCAAATCTTTTAAATATTTTTTTTTAAATCCTAGTCCGATTTTGATCAAATTGTCAGTGTTTTGTTAGTCTGATATTTCTTTGTTCATATCATATATTTTCAGCCTTTAAGAAAATGACTACACATTTACTAGCAAGAATATTCTTTGCACACGTATTAAATCAAGAGATATTTCTGACATGAATGAGCTGATAAACTTAAACGAGTGAAACATTCTGTAAACATGTGATAATTCTACCCAATTCTCTTCTACATCATTTCATTGAACATTTACCCCCCCCCCCGAAAATAACCCCTGAGGAAATACAAACTCAATGTCATCTAACGTTGTCTCCGTCTTTCTTGCTCGCCTCTTGTATTATTTTCCTTAAAACTGACGGAGGTGGTTTGAATATTTCGGTTGCTGAAGATAACTATATTCCCAACTCTTGAAATTACCTTGTACTGTATTTTTTCTTGAATTCATTGGCCATCCTAACCTAACCCCCTAAACGTAGGACGCCTTTAATTTGCAGACCGCATAATTTATGTTTCTATTTTATTTTTTACATTGTCTCCTACTTTGAATCTCTCCGATTCGATATGTTCGATGCATTATGTTCAAATTATCAACTCACTTAAATAGTTGAAGAGATTTGGAGACAAGACATAGCCTTGCCAAACTCCCTATGGTTGTTGATATGAATCTGCTTTATCACATTGGCTCCTGAATCCAGACTTGATAAAAAAACATGAAATTTGGTTTAGACATCCATATTGCAAATCATTTTTGTGATTTAGAAACGCGTATGTGGATATGTTAAGTATCCTATGGAGGAGCCGTGGTGTAGTGGTTCTGACTCTCGCCTTGTAAACAGAGGGTCGTGTGTTCGAATCCCACCGCGGTCTGGCGTCCTTTGGCAAGGCGTTAATCCACACTTTGCCACTCTCGACCCAGGTGCTAAATGGGTACCCGGTAGGATGTGAAAGTCATTGTAGCTTGTCCAGTACTGTGTGCGCCTCACAGGCGACTGACTGGAATACTCCCCAGGGAGTGGAGGATGTGCACACATTGTGTGCGGGAATGACTGATTGAATCCGATGACCGGGGTAATAATATATCTGTACAGCGCTTAGACACGTCGTTCCGATGTATTAAGCGCTATACAGTGCGTCCCAGAATAAACGAAACCGAGATTTAGCGATCATTTATCATAACTTAAACATAAATAGAATAGACAAATGACCTACCAATTTAAAGCTTAGAATCTCCTCTTTCATCTGATATTACTAAGGTTATTTCTTATTCACGCATGAGCGAGCAAAAACAATTTGAAGAAAGGATACCAAAAACTCATTTGGCGGGGGTTATCTGGGTTTCAAAAAGAAAACCACATTTCTGAAAAGTTCATTATCTCCTCTTTAATTTGGTACCAAAATTACAAAAAATGGTCAAGAAATAAAAAAGTTCTGTTCATTTGAAATAAGGCTTGTATTTCCATAATTTCATCATTGTTCATGAGATAAACGTGTTTTCACCGGTTTCCCACAGAAGCTTTCGCATGGTGAACAAAAGATTTAATGCATGGCTGATCGTCAACAAAACAGAGTGTCGAGAGATTTTGAAAGCCATCCTGGAGAACCTCTTCATTTTATGAAATTATTGAAATTCAAGCCTTATTTCAAATGACCAGAACCTTGTTATTTCTTGACCATTTTCTGTAATTTAGGTATCAAATTAAAGAGGAGATATTGAACTTTTCAAAAATGTGGTTTTCTATTTGAAACCCAGATACCCCCCGCCAAATGAGTTTTTGATATCCTTTCTTCAAATTGCATTTTCTCACTCATGCGTGAATAAGAAATAATCTAAGTAATATCAGATGAGAGAGGAGATTCTAAGCTTTAAATTGGTAGGTCATTTGTCTATTTTATTTATGATTAAGTAATGATAAATGATCGCTAAATCTCGGTTTCATTTTTTCTGGGACGCACTGTATAAAGGTGGATTATTATTATTATTAAAACAATATTGAAACGCCATTATTCATTTCAAAGATATCTCACCATTTTGTTCGCAGTTGTTATTCTATATCCATTCTGTGGATCCACATCCTAACATACATATAAATTTACATACCCATGTTTGTTAACATATTTATAATAATACAAATACAATCCCATCTAAATATTGTAAGTATATTGTATATTTTCTGATGGAATGGATAAGCATTATTTTGAATTTGATTTAGATCATCGTTTGTACTTTTACTTCGATTATTATGATTTTGTTGAACGGAAATATATAAATCTAAATCTTTCAGCATTTCATTCAAATCGGTATGAAGGTAATGTAATTTCAGTGTTGAGTACTTTATATCGTCGTTAGTCACTCAAATGAAGCAACATCTATCTAATATACATGATATAAGACAAGTATTTCAATAATCGTATTTACATGCCTTCGTCTATAGCTTGTCACAATAAAGTGGTATATCTATTCTTCGTAATTTTCTCTTTAGATGGTGCCTTTACTCCATCTCATCGTAAACAATCCGTTCTATGATTTTTAAATCCTCATATAATCTTCGATGTATCATGGAGCTATCTAGCTATCTATCATGTATATATCTCTCTAGCTATCTTTTGTGCTTTTTTACGTTGTTTGGTGCCATTGGGGGACCGTTTCGTTATTCTCCCTCTCTTTATCTCTCTTGATATCCTCTCGTCCCAATCAATATTTTTCCCTGTATGAATGATGTCATGAACGACACTGAAGTAAAATGTTACAATTCGTAAGTTATCTGGAATGCATCATACACACATCCTTGATAAACAGCAAATAAATGCAATTGAATTATACGTTCGATATAATCATTCTTTTGTACCCTGGAGCATTATCATTTAGAAAAAAAATTATAGTATCAGTTTTGCAAAAAATCGATAAAACAGAATATACTTTATCTGGTTTGTTGTCATAATCTTAGGGCCAACACAAGGTAAGGAAATATAATCATATCACCACGATGGCGAACACAAGACTGATACGAGAGGTGTCGCTACATGATACAATCACTGATGGCAATAATGGATTGCCCACTTTTTCTAAATGCGATAGTACTTTTTTTTTACACGTGGCTACATTAAGAGATCCATTATCCATCACGACATAAAACGACACTCTTTAGCATGTTTAGCGATGTTTTGCGATTTTTACAAATGGCTACATTATTCTCATGTCTTTTTGCTCAAGACGGACTGATATAACGTCGAAATGTCAGAACGACTATGTGACGATAAGGTGTAAATGAAAGGAAAAGTCACGGTACAATGGCTAAATTCTTGAGGCAGAGAAGGGACTGCGATTAGTGTGGTCGATTGAAACAGAATTAAATGGCGATGTGGGATTTCAATGTGGAATTCGAGAAAATGTGTTGATCAGGTTCGGTTGAGATGATAAAGAGAAGACATATTATGTGAAGCGAACTTTCTTTTCTTTTTTTCAGACGGGGGCTTTGCAAAGGACAAACCTGGGAAACAGAGCAGTTTGTTCGTACAAGAACAATGATATATACCACTATCTTTGCTTTGCATGTTGTGGTATTCGGTTGTGACGTCTTTAAAGGTCAAGTCCACAGCAGAAAATTGTTGATTTGAATCGATAGAGAAAAATCAAACATAACGCTGCAAATTTCATCGAAATCGGATGTAAAATAAGAAGTTTTGACATTTTAAAATTTCGCTTATTTTTCACAATAGTTTAATGCACAACTAAGTGATATGCAAATGAGAGAATCGATGATGTCCATCACTCACTGTTTCTTTTAATGTTTTTTTTTTGTTTGAATAATACAATATTTCAGATTGACAATAAGGACCAACTTAACTTAACCATAAATTGCTAAAATAATTGTAATTCCACATGTTCAGGGAGAACAAAACTTTGTTTCACTTGACAAGGAGAATTGAAATTAGAATATTTCATATTTCATATAATGCAATACAAAAGAAATAGTGAGTGGGTTACGTCATCAGTCTGCAAATTTGCATACCGACCAGCAAGTTGTTTTGTGAAATTAAGCGAAACTTAAGTGTCATAACTTTCTTATTTTACATCTGAATTTAATGAAATTTTAAGTTTTATGCTTGTTGGATTTTTCTCCTTTTTTCAAATCAACTTTTTGTTTGGGTGGACTTTTCTTAAGCATTGCGAAGAAAGCAGCTAGATGATTTTATTAAAAGATGTTAGTGGAAACCTTTAGTTCTTTGTAACATAAATTCATCTCATTGAGTGTTCAAACCTAATGGTTTGTTCGAGGTGTTAGCAAATTCAGCAAACATTATAGAGGTGAGTAACCAAATACGGTGTGGGCCTGCTGAAATAACCAGTAAAAATCCCATTAAATTATTAAATTTATTATGCATACTGTTGTCCAAAAAGTGTGAGGAAAGGTGGACCTCGGGCGACTTGGGCAAATAACATGGTTGTTAGGAAATTGGTGTTTAATGTATAACATAATCCATATTCTAGGGCTTTTTGAAGGGTGGTATGTGTGTATGCTAGTGGTGGTGTTTAAGGGGTTGTGGGGGAGATGTTTGTATGAGTGTAAGGTGCGTGTGAATATCAAGTAAGGATGCACAGAGTTTCCTTTTTGAACGATGAAAGTTAATATGCATTATAATCAAATGTTTTCTGCCAGACAGCGGAAATTGTAATAACATTAATTATTACAAAGTTGCAGTCGTTCGAATACGCTCATAACTTACCCCTTCCTTTCGTCATGGCATGTTCCAGAATGTCTTTGGTGTCATCAAACTCCCAGCTTTTAATTTCCACGAAATCGAAACCTTCCTTGAAAAGTTGGGCATGATGATCCCTCAGACCTTCTGTGATAGCTCCCCAGTAGCCCTCCTCTGATTGGTTGATCCAGATGATCATGTGCCAGTTGAAATAGTACATAGCGGATTCCACAGCTCTTGCGAAGTGTTCGGCCAGCGACGATGTTCGCGTCAGAGTGTGAAATTTGTCCTTATCCCCCAGCATGAATCCAGGGGACATACCCGAAAGGACAGGTAAGTTCCAGGCGGAACACAGTATGGCCACGTTTTCCATGGCCGAGTTACAAGTCGGCCCCATGAAAGCGGCCACTTTTTTGGTGTGGTAGTACTTTGCAGCTAGCGAAGCCCCGAGCGATGGGTAAACATGCTCACACGTGTAGCTATAATGATGAAAAACGATGGTAAAATTCATATACTCGCCCCTTTTCACCATGGTATTAATGCGTTCGACGGCGATGTCGATCACAGGCACGATGGTGGTTTCAAAATAATTGCTGCTCAAACCCTCCACAAGTATCTCCATCCCCAAACTATCACCGACCGTGTTAAAGGCGTAGAGGAGTAGAATAGTTGTCAGAATAGGACAGACTTGCCCCATCTCTGCTCACATGTTCAAGCACATTCGGATTACACCTGTTAAAACGACTACCAAAACAAGAAACTGCATGGGGCCAAGATCACGACCAGCAGGTAAAACATGTCCGATCCCTAAGTGACGAATATCAGTCATTGCTAGGTATTTATACCCATTATTGACATCAAACCTTTCTCTTATTATCCACATGACTCATAGCAACTCTCTGGAAAGGAAAAGAGAGGGCTCGTACAGGTTGACAGTTCATGGGTTGTGATTGTCACCTCTGCGATAGAGAAAACGCTGGAATCTCTTTTTCCTTCTATAGTCATGATCATCATAGTACCCTTGGTGTAATCGGGCGATCACAATGGGTTACGCATAAATTTATGACTATCATAGAATAATCATGACAGTAATCTTTACGAAATTTACGGATGAATTGTCTTCCGGTATCTAATGAATTCACGACGTCTTATCCTGCGTCAAATTTCACACATCAGATCATCTAGCATATTAATGAGACCAAATAATGCGTTATCTAACTGCTCTCAATAAATTGCACATTCTTTCATTTTAATCCAAATGGGTGTTGAATGATTCTTACCTGCGGTTAATTAAATATTCCAAGAGCTAAGAGATTATAGTTTTAACAGCGAATAGTTTAATCGTTTAAAGATTAAGGTTTGAAGCTTCTGCACTTTAATAGCGACTGTCCATTATTTTGAACCCCAGGAAAAGAAACATAATGTATTTCGCTCTTAAAGTACGTAATTTTGATTTTGTAACCAAACTTTTTAGGTCTCAATATAAACTTAGGAATTATCAAGGCAAATTATAACTCAAAGTACACATGTCCCTTTCACTCCTCATCACAGATCGAGGGGTTATATGCATCGTCAAATGGAAATTGACTGGAGGAATCCCTTTATTAGTTAAAATTATCATTCCTTTAATTCCTACATGGGTAATACAATCAGATCTAAGCATAACCTGTCGAGTTCATTAGTTCCCGCCATTGAAATACGAAAGTACTTGAATAAATTGCCTTTCAGAATTTCGCTTCCAAATTCGCTATTCAAATTTGATTACGTTTTCACAAGTATGAAAAATAAAGCAAACAAAATGAAATCAATATATATTTCCATAGAGTGCGTAGCTATCAAATAAATCGAAAGAAGTGCACTGTAACAACTTTAAATGAAATTTCGATTCATTTTCCGCTGAATTTGTAGAAATATTAACGCAATTAAGAAATGTCCCTATGGTAATTTATTCCGATGCAACAAAACAAATGTGTAGAAGTAATGGAATGAGTTGAGTGAATTACGAATTCAACGGAGACATCCGTTGTCAAATGTTAGCATGCCATCATTACTCCAACAATCCAAGGAATATTTATTCTCCAATGACCATAGTCTCGACAGTAAAGTAGTAAAGTATTTCCGTTGGAAACCACTCAAATTTGTTTCAATGACAAGTTATTTTGCACGAGCAAGAACTTTATAAGGCAGACATGGCAAAAAACCCATCGCACCTGCCAAGTTAAATCTGAACGAAATCGCGAGGCATGTAGGATATCTGAAAAATAATGTTTCACCTTTAGAGCTCCTTGCTTCGATCAGTAATTGGTCTCTGGTGTTACTGGATTTACAGGCCTAATGTGACCAATGGGAAATAATGAAACACATCCTAACCTGCGTACTCCTTGTACCACTATCCGAGAGGTTGAGATGAATTTGTACTGTTATATATATTCTGATTTCCGTTCGCAGTCGATGCTCTTCAGTCTTCATACCCTGACAGCGATATTTGTCATGATGGGTGCGCGCGTGCGCCCATTCATGAAGCGCGGTCGGATGTCGGTATTTAATTGATATTTTATTTTCAAAATAATTTTTTTTTTTGGGGGGGATAGATGTATTTGCACACCTTCTGTAAGTATTTTTTTAACTGTGTTGAAAAATGTAATGTTCTGCATTACCTTGTAATGTATTAATTCATACAGCACCTAACACATTCGTATGAAAACGAATGTTTGGAAATGGCTGTTCGCCCGTTTATCTGGGACTGGTAGAGGTGGTTGAAACTTAGACTGTTATGGTGGCTCAGTGGAAGGGCACCAACATCAGAAACGGGAGGTCGACTCATGTCGTGGGTTTGATACCCGGCTGAGTGATGACTTTAAAGGGGAATCCAGTCTTGGCCATAAAATGATGAAGTGTTTCATCAACTTGTCTGATTTTTCTTTTTCTTATAAAAACAAATTTTTATTTGGGTTGGATTCCCCTTTAAATGGGACCTTCTGCCTTCCTGTCAGGCGCTCTATACCAATAGCAGGGCCCAATGGATGAACAGCTTACAGGTGAAGTGGCTACACTGATAGGTAAAAACTAATTTTGTTATTATTGTCATCATTATTATTCTGACTGCTTAGGAAACGTTATTTTTTTCTGAAAGCTATCTAAGGATCGACGAGTCGGTCATTCTGAGAGAATATTAAGATGTCACGATGACTTCAAACTCTCTTCGAGGGCGTTTCTGACTCTCGCCTTGTAATTATAGAATGACTTGTTCTCGAAAACAGCTGCGGCATATCGTCATTTAGCACTCCACCCAGGTGCTCCCGAAAGCATGAGAAAGTGTGGGTTTGAAGAAAAAAAATACATTTTTTAAACACAACCAGCAGAAACTGTTAGAAATGACACCCTGTCACCCTCTCCCCTAAACAAATCACTTATCTGTTGTTTTTTTTTTAATTACAACACCGTTTTTTTTATAGATTGATTTCGTTTTCGGAATAACGAACCTTTATGAAATTAAGAAACAGCATTTATTATGCGCCATCTATCTAGTTAACTATTCTTAGGCGCAGAGGGATGGTGGAGGATTGCAGAAAAGATGTTTACTTGTATGGTTGTATATGGTCAGATAAAATTACATTAAGTTTATTCAACAAAAGTAAGAAGAAAACAAAGGATTTTAGATACTTTTTAAATGCTTCAAACGATTCAATTGTTCGGATCCTCAGAGGAAGAGCATTCAAAAGAGATGCAGCTGAAGAGGCAAAGGCCTTTTTACCTATATGACCAGGGTATTTTGTTCTCTTTACATTAAGTTGTTTGTTAGTGGAGGAACGGATATTTCTTGCTGGAGTGTAGATGAGGTCTTGATAGGGGACTGACCATGCAATGCTTTCCATGCGTGGAGTAAGATTTTTAATTCTATTCATTTAGTTACCGGTAACCTTCGGCCTAACGAACCTTATTTAGTTTTCGGCCTAACGAACCTTATTTCGTTTTTGGACTAAGGTACCTCAGGATTAACGAACCTAATTTCGTTCTCGGACTAACGGATTTTCGGAATAACAAACCCTATTTCGCTTTCGGATTAACAAACCTTCGGCATACCGAACCATCGGAAACGAACCTTCGGAATTACGAATGTAACCCTCGAAAAAAAAACAGTTCACAAGATCGAGACCACCGCTCCTCTTGCCTCTTCATGCTTGTAGTTGTTATGCTCTAAATACTTTCATTTCATTCTTCATTTTCATATACTGAACATGCTAAATCTATATTTATTCCATTAACTTCTTTTATCATTTCTGAACCATTATTTATAATCCTTTTGTCAGCAAAATTCCGTTACTTTTCCCCGTCATTTTCGTTCTCTAGCTGTTGCTATGTACATGGGTGTCGATCGGTATTCTTGGTTGAGGGGATGATTGACACAAATGTACTTGTGGATGGGGATCTTTCAACATTACCCCCACTAAAATCACAAGTTAGGACAATTGGGAGTGGTTGATATGCATGGTGTTCTTGGAAATTCCTTCATTGTTGCAGTGTACTGTACTCGTATATTTTTTTGAAAATTCAATTTGTGTTACAAGTAAGCCTATTCTAAACTCATACGACAGAAAAGACGACAAAAATTGTCTGGACCATGTACAAAGTGATCTGTTTATTGAGCATGATCTATACAACTTCTCTCTTAAATCTAACCACACTGGCATACCTTTTTTCTTCTTAATGCATGATGACAAAATGCAGATTCGGACAAATGACACGAATGACACGAATGACAAAATGTGTGGCTTCTCGTGCGCCATCGGGCTTACCGTCATTTCTTAGACGATTTTAACCCTGGATTTTAACATGTTTTAAATGCTTTGTAAGTGCATGAATAAAAAACAAACGATTATAATTCACTTATACTAGCTGTTTCTTTTTTTTCTTGCAGGGGACTTTCAGATTCCTTTTTCATTTCTTTTTTGCTTTCTTGCTTGGGGTTGCTTGAAAGAAGTTTGTTATTTTGGAATACTTTTTGCGCTTTGCATCCATTTATAGCCTCAGATATGTCCGCGATAAAATCAGGATAAGTTGCTCAAGAGCTTTTACATGTTTTATGACCAGCACATTTTGTTAGATATGCGCAGAGATATTCTTGATGGCTTGTTAATTCGCGCATTGGAATTTGGTGACAATAACTTTTTATGACAGCGATGCCCGGCGATTAATACCTTGGTCACATTTGTTCTACGGCGGCCGTACGGCGAGTCGAAAACAGCCGTTTAAACATTGTTTGTACCAACTACATAGGTGGTTTGAATTAAAATTAATAAAACGGCTGTTTTCGACTCGCCGTACGGCCGCCGTAGAGCAAATTTGACCAAGGTATTACTTATTTTACATAACAAAAATGAAAAAAAAAATCGCTTTATAATACTTTGTTTTTACCCCATTTCACTTATTGTTTATGCTTTGGGGGAATGGATTCAAAACACATTTACATAGATTATTTCTTATTCAAAAAAGGTTTATCAGAACAGTTTGTAATGCACATTTAAATAGTCACACAAACAAGTTCTTCTGATTTTAAAATGTTAAAAAATCTGTGACTTGGCTCTTATATATTTATGTACAATTACCATTCAAATCTCTTGCCAAATATTTTTAATAATCTCTTCAACACAAATGCCTCTTTCCATTCATACTTTACGCGTCATTCAGCAAATCTTCACCAATATCTTCCAAAAACTAAATTACCCAAAATTATCTATGTTGTAGAGGAATTAAGCTGTGGAATGATTTAAACAATGATAATAAACAAAGTGAAACCCTAATTAAGTGTTTAAAAACTTTTGAAAGTTTAATTTTTCGCTCAGTATTAAAACTCCTGCCAATATATGGCACACTGTAGGTCACTATGATTCATAATTATTACTTCTAGTTTGCTTGTTTGTTTGTTTATTTCCCCTATATTGGCCCATTTTTTCTTTATAAATAATTGAATTGAATTATTTATTGTATTTCAATGTTATTTGTTGTTCACTCTTTATGTATGTGTTATATTAATTTGTATTTAATTGTATCATGGTAGTGCCCCACCCACAAGTTTTTTTTTAAATGAAAACTTCTAGGGGCTCCCATTCCATGTTTTTGCCTAATTTGTATATACCTGTATTTTTATGATTGATTGATTTAAATAAATTTTGAATTGAATTTGAATTTGAATTGAAGTGATATTCAAAAGGGTTGTAGATTAAATGGGACAAACATCATGCACTAGTCTTGGATGTGGGGAGGGGTAAATCTGAGAAAAATTATTTGTACTTTTTCAAGATTTACCCCTCTTTACGTCCATGGGGTTTTCCCCGTTTATCTTGCCACCCTTTTACTCCCGTTCATTTTCCCATCCTTTTGAATTAATTGATTTATTAAAATTAATTTATTCACCACTGGTGGGATGGAGCACCCTATCAACAAAAGTTGTTTTTCGTCGGGGTCCTTTTATGTTTAAAAATGTGTTAAAAAAAGCATATACATTAACATTTCATTCTTTTTCATCTTGAACCTCCACCCATCCTGGAAAAGAATGTTTTTATTTAATAACAATACACGCAAATTGTGAGGGAAACAAACTGATTGATGGCATACTATAATCATTACTATAATCATCATGATCAAACTTTTTATTTTTTCATCATCATTATTATAATTTTTCTACCCTAAATTATTGGGGGATGATAATACAGGCCACCCCCATCCCCATTTGAAATATTGGGGGATATATATCCCCACCCCCCGTGATCGACACCCATGGCTATGTAGACCCTATTTTGACAAGCTGAAAGTGTGCTTGGTAGTTGTCAAGAGAAAAACATTTGCTTTAAAAACTGGTAATATTGTGATGTGCATATTACATTTCCTGTTTCAATTTGCTTTGCAAAAAGGCAATGGACAGTCGAGATATGGCGGGAAAAATAGGCAAGAACATACGTCTATACATCTCAATGTCATTTCCTTGCGCATCTCATATCTATCATCGTGTTGTTATACTCATAAGAGAAACTGCTGGTATATGAACATCCCATGTGGTGCGTTCGATGACTGCTTTTGGCACAGAATCAATTTTTTTCCGAGCGAATGATTGACAAAGATTTTCCACTTAGAAAACACTATATTGCTGAGCGAAACGACGGAAATGTGGACACTTGAAATAGAATAAAAAGAGTGTATGATTACCCCCGAAGGTCAATTCATATTATCAGGTGAATGTTTCATTAAACTGTTCGCATGATAAGAGGGACTTAGGAGAATGAAACCTCTGGAATAAGATAGCTTGTGTGAAAACAGAAAAATCAAAGAAACAGATCAACGAAAGATTGAAAAAAATCGGACAAATAATGATAAAGTTATGAGCATTTGAATATTGCGATCACTAATGCTATGGAGATCCTCAAATTGGCAATGCGACAAAGATGTGTGATGTCACTTGTGAAAAACTCTCCCCATTACTTTAGTATATATTTCGCTTAAACTGCCTCTTTTTCACATCTATCAGAGCATATATATTCTTTCTATAGGAGGGTATGTAATACAGATTTTTAAAGAATACATCATGGATAAAGAGTTTGTATCACCATAAGAAAAGAAAAAAAGAGAGACATTTCAGGGGTATTTTATAGAAAATCAAAGGGAAAGTTTTTCACATGTGACATCACACATCCTTGTTGCATTGCCCATGGGAGGATTTCCATAGCATTAGTGATTGCAATATTCAAATGCTCATCACTTTCTAATTATTTGTCCGATTTTTCTCAAACTTTGTATGTTCTTATTCTTGATTTTTCTGTTTCGACACAAGCCTACTTGTTCCAAGTGTTTCATTCCCCTTTAAGAATGACCCTTTTGAATAATCACCAATGAACAATGAATGATAAATATCATTTACCATTAGGATCACCAGTCGTTCTTAACTTACGAACATCTTTATGAAACGGCCATCTGTTTCACCCGTTTGAATGTATAAGCCGGGATATTAGGCATATGAAAACACACTAAACCCGGTATAAGATGTATTCCTTAGTTTTTGTTTGATTGCATTTAGCAGCTTGTTTAACTTTTTTTTATTTATTTTTTTTGGGGGGTCATATCACACAAGTTTTCTTTTTTTGGAGGCAATTTTTTTTTCAGGCTTGTAGATTATCATGTTTGTTAATTATCTTACTACCGATTAACCCCAATCTTCACTGTTATTCCCACTGTATTTCTTTTAATGCTTGATCCGTTACAATAATTTGCATGTTTTCCCCAATCTACGTTTCTTATTTTTCTTTATTATATACATATATATTTTGCTTATTTATTATTATTTATTTATTTTTTAACCTATTTTTTGCTTGTTTCATTCGGTATACGCTTTAATATTCACTTGCTATTTGTCTAATGATGTTGTATCCCCTATTCATTTACTGCATATGCTTATATTTTCTTGCATAGCTTCCCATTGCATGTTAATTTCATAATTGATATTCTATCGCATATCTTTATATATATTGCAGATATTCGCCTTTGTTCTGTATTCGCTTGTATTATTCGTATTTGTACATGCTTGCTTTCCCATTTTGTTGTTCATTTTTTACCTTTTCTCTTTTTGACAAACTCGGATCCTTTTTCTATTTTTTAGTAGATGTTAATTGCTTATTATTTTATTCCTTGTAAGCGTAATTCAGTTCATTTATTTTCAAGCTGGAGCACCGCATGATACACCTCTAAAGATGAGAGATACTATTTCTGTTTTCGTTTGTTACTTTTTTCTAAATGAGAGTATTTCATGTTTGTTCAGTGTTGTGTTTGTATCTGTCTTCTTGCCTGACTATCTCCATTTTTCCTTTCTTCAGATGCTTGCTGAGATGCTGCTTAAGTGCTGGATTATTCCATCTTCCTCACAATTTATTCATGTTTTATGCTTCTCCTGTTTTGATAAATTTTTAAATGGCTGATACAAATAACTCATCTTTAAATTTTTATGATAATGATTCATCTGATAGAGAATCCAGTGACATTGATACCTCTTCTGCCTCATATGATAATAATTTTGCAGATAACCTTAATCTATCATCTGAGGAGTTAAATTATGCCAATGATTCTAATCAATGTTCACTTCCAATTCCCTCCTCGAAATATATTACTCAATTACAATTAAAAGAAGTAACAAAAGCATTTTCTAAAAACTCATTTTCCTTACTGCATATGAATATCAGAAGCATAAGTAAACATTTTGAAGACCTTCAGATTCTTTTAGACAACCAAAATAAACATTCTTTTTCAGTTATTGGCTTGACCGAAACTTGGCTTTACACTGACACAAATTTACCTTATGCAATAGATGGATATGATTTCATTGTTAATAACAGATCAAAAAAGTTGGGTGGGGGCGTAGCACTTTATCTTTCCATTAATTTTGAATTCACTGTCCTAAACGAACTTAATTTTATGAATGAGTTTATTGAGTCACTATTTATTGAAATTTCTATTCCTCATAGCAAAAATATAATAGTTGGAATTATTTATAGACCCCCAAATTCAAATAATAATGATTTCTTTCAATTTATAACATCTATTCTGAGTAATGCGAATTTTGTCAACAAAGATGTATTTGTAATGGGCGATTTTAATATCGATCTATTAAAACATGCTAACAACAATTTCTCACATGAGTTTCTTGAAACACTTTACTCAGCCTCGTTCTTGCCATTAATTTCTAAACCTACGCGTGTTAGTAATCACTCAGCCACTCTCCTTGACAATATTTTATGTAACTCATTACCACCCCCAGAATCCTTAATAGTCCTTTCTGATATTACTGATCATTATCCAATTATGTCATTTTTCAATCTTAAATGTTCCTTAAATAAAGTATATCCCCTACCAGCTAGACGTAGGGCCACCCCAGAAAAATTAGCTAGTCTTGGTGTTAGTTTAGATAGAGTTGACTGGTCTAGCGTTTATAACACTGACGATGTTGATTTATCTTTAGGCAATTTTTTAAGTATATTTAAAAAACATCTAGATGATCATATTCCTAAAAAGAATGATAATCGAGTTAATTATAAAACATCACCCAGACTTCCCTGGATTTCTAACTCCCTCTTGCGCTCAATTAATAAAAAAAACCGACTGTACTATAAATTCAAATTGAAGAAGAATGAACATTCAAAAACTAAGTATACTTCTTATAAAAATACATTAATAAAAGTCTTGCGTGCAGAAAAAAAGAAATATTACTCGATTCAATTAGAACAATATAAACATGATATGAAAAACACATGGAAAGTTATTAAGCAAGCTTTGAATATTTCAAAAAAGAAATCAAATATTACTAAAATAAGATTTAATAATCGGAATATAGAAGATCCCACAGAAATCGCCAATGTTTTGAATTCTTACTTTTCTACGATAGGGGAAAATTTGGCACAAAAAATTCCACAATCCAATAAGCATTTTTCTAAATTCCTGGGACAACCTAATGCCAATTCCATTTTCTTCTATCCGACTACTATTTATGAAGTGACCGATATTGTTTCCTCCTTAAATAATAAACACAGTGCTGGTCATGATGACATAAGTAATTTTATATTAAAAGGAACCATATCGTCTATTGTTGAGCCCTTGACACATATATTAAACAAATCTATATTAAGTGGTATTTTTCCTAAACAAATGAAAATTGCGAAAGTTATTCCCTTATTTAAAAAGGGAGACGAGCTTGATGCTGGTAATTACCGTCCTATATCCTTACTCTCTTCTCTTTCTAAGATTTTAGAGAGATTAATTTTTATTAGAACAACTAAATTTCTTAAAATCAATAATATATTCACTAACTTCCAATTTGGTTTTAGACAAAAACATAGCACTATCCACGCTCTTTTAAATTTTGTGCATAAAGTAGCCCATTCTTTAGATGATCATTCGCATCTAATTGGTATATTCCTGGACTTCTCCAAGGCATTTGACACTATTAACCACGACATTTTACTTTACAAGCTTTCTCATTATGGAATACGTGGAATTGCCTTGGAGTGGCTCAGGAATTACCTTAAAAATAGAAAACAATATGTTTATTTAAATAATCACATCTCTGATCAACATGACATTAATTGTGGTGTCCCACAAGGTAGTATATTAGGGCCTCTTTTATTCATTATTTACATTAACGATTTTCATAGATCATCTGACATTCTTTCTTTCATTCTTTTTGCAGATGATTCCAATGTATTTTTTGCTCACAAAAACCCTCAAACTCTAGTTCAGATCATGAATTTAGAACTGCTAAATTTGACTCAATGGATACGCGCCAATAAACTATCTCTTAATTTAAACAAAACCAAATATATGATATTTAGTAATTCTATTGAATCTTTACCTTCTGACATTATCTTTGATGATACACCTTTACAATGTGTTTCCCAAATTAAATTTTTAGGAATTATAGTTGATAATAAACTTTCTTGGAAACCCCACGTTCTTCATGTGAGCAAAATATTATCTCGTAATATTGGTATAATTAATAAGTTAAAACACTATTTTCCTCAGGTCACATTACTCATGTTATATTCCTCCTTAATTTTACCGTACCTTAATTATGGAATATTAGCATGGGGAAATACCCATAATTCTTTATTGGACAAAATATTAATTTTACAAAAGAAAACACTCCGAATTATATGTAATGCACCAGTTCGTTCTCATACAGATCAATTGTTCCTGGAACATAAAATCATGAAAATAAAAAATTTATATTTATTTCAATTAGGTCAATTCATGTATAGATACAAAAATAATTCGTTGCCACGCATATTTGACTCTATGTTTCACCAAAACCAATCCCTCCATAACTATCCCACCAGGCAGTCAAATGAATATCACTTGCCCCTCCTCAGAACGCATCTAGCACAAAATACTTATTTATATACAGGTCCAAGATTTTGGAACTCCCTTGGCGATGAGATTAAAGATGCCCGTTCTTTACTGTCCTTTAAAAACAAATTAAAATTTATGCTCCTCATTTCCTAATGAATTATATTCACTGTTTAAACTAAAATTTTGTATCATTTTTTGCTAATCTATGTTTATACAGAACATAAAGCCTTATTATTTTTATTTTTTTCCAGTTAGACATAAAATTTGAAAGTTATAGCTTGTCTATACATTATATTGTACCTTTTATATTGTATGTGTGTATGTGTGTGTGTGTGTGTGTGTGTGTGCGTGTGTAATGGTGTATTTGTATATGTGTGTATGGAGGGGTGTGTGTGTGTATGTTTATGTGTAATGTGTATATGTATGCGTGTATGTATTTGTGTGTATGTGTGTGTATATATGTATATATATATATGTGTGTGTGTGTGTTTGCGTGTATTGATGTGTATGTATGTGTAGACATAATATAATTATATGCGGCAAATTAGCTTTGCATCCCTCTCCCTATCTCTATTTCTTTCTATATTCTAGGCAGTTGTTATCGTACATGTACTATTGTCCACCTCATGTTCATGTGTTGTGTTGTTTCGTGTTATTTACTATTATTACTTGCCTTTTCGTTATCTTCATGTATTACTTTATGTATATTTCTATATTCCTTGTATCTATTTTTTGAGGGGTCCACATTATACAAGCTTTGCTTTTCAGTGGACCCCTCCATTCTTCTTATATATAATTGCATTGATTCAATTATATCTAATGATATTGATTATATTGATTTAATTTGCCATGTATGTTAATTTATATTTATATTACCTTCAAATATGTATTTTTTTCTTCCAATATTGAATTTTGTTCATGCTATTGTTTATTTAAATTGAATCAATCTATCTTGTACTTATTTGTATCATTTTGAAGAATGAAAATAAATTTGAATTGAATTGAATTGAATTGAATCATGAACACTAAGATTTGAGCGCCAAACGGAAGACTCCGAGGCCGGTACCTGGAGCTGCTCTTTACATACTGGCTAAGAATAAGTGCTGGATGATGATCTACATGATCTAGGTCACATGATTCTATCTTATGTGACCTGATAATCTTTAGTACAACTGCTTGGAAAACTGGTGTAATCAATGTTATTGATTTTTAAAAGAAGTCAATTCACGCCCAAAATTCTATGAATGAGCCGAACAATATTCCACAAAAAAATGTACAACAGACACTAAATTAAGGCAAAACGTATTTGGCAAAGCAAGAAATATAATCTTACATACATAATTGTGTCAAAACGCATATTGGTGCAAACAGACATTTTCACAATCACATTGCGTTTCTGCCTAGAGTACGCTGCAGCTGTATATTTCGTGGCAATGTAAGTTAAACCATAGAGCTATCTCTAATAGCTCTATGGTTAAACAATAACTTTTTGGAGGGGAATTGGTGAAGATCATCGAATATAATATACTGTACATGATATACATATGAGCATTATAGACCTATCGTCCGCAAGCGGTATTGAGAATTTTTATTCTCGAAATTTAAAGTCGTAAAACTTGCTTTTTGGCATATTTTGGCGTTGATTACATCTATGACTTTATAGGGGTAGTGTTTTAAATATGTATTTAAAAGTTTTCCCCTAAAGTTTGTTGAAGAAAGTGTGATTTTCTCACAAATTGCCCTTTTTATCGCTTGAAGAGATTATAAACATAGAGTCATGTTATCACGGAACATTATGTGCTGCGTTATAACCCTAATAAGACTGGGGAAAGATGCATCACCCCCCCCTCCCCCATCGACTTTTTACGTGATGAATCGGCAGCGAGAAAATTTCGACGGCGTCGATGGCTATCATTTTATGTTAAAGTCTCGCGCAACATTTGAGACCAAATTTGTGACCAACGGGTATACGCGGTTCCGAAATTACGCAACATTTCCTTAGTGCAAGCAGACCCATAATTGCACAAAATGTGAGTTCATGTATAAATCCAATGCAAATTGTGTTCTTTACACTGTAAAAAATATTGGGTAATTTGTTTTGCCACCACGAGGGTAATTTATGTGTCCAGTCAAATGGGGCAGTATTTTACCCAATGCGGGAAGCAATTATTTAAGGTTAAAAAATAAACAGCAAATTACTTTAGAATGGACAAAAGTTTCATCACACTGGATAAATAAAAATGCCCAAAAGAAATGCCCAATGTTGGTTAGACACAATATAATTAACCTCATGGAGCACTTTCATCCAATATTTTTAGAGTGTACTATCTATACACTAAATTCACTTGTATTAAAGTGTAAATTCCCCGTCAGGAACGAAAATTCCAAATTCTTAGTTGTGAAAGTGACAAAATACAACAGGAGTGTGTATGTTGTCATTGATTTTTTGTTTACTTTTAGGGGGCTCATGGGTGCAAACAATATGGGGGGTATATCCCCTCTGCCCCCTCCCCGGCGCCTGTGGACAAGAGGTTACAAAATTTAGAAATGAAAAACATAGAATCGTAATATCTAAATCAATGATCCATACATGCACATCAACCCTAGTTTAGTTAGATCATAGAGCTATGGTTAGATTAGGTGTAGTGTAGATGACTGTTCTATATTTTGATAAAGTTATTTACAATGAAAGGTGAGACCCGAACTATCGTCATCGAAACTTAAGCTATTGTAATATCACCATCACACATACGGTTCATGCCATTTCGATTTATTCGTATCAGTATTTGTAATTCAAACACCGAAGTCAATCATTCATTCAGTTCGATGTTCGTGTAAAGATCATTCTGCCAGAATTTCTTTAGGATGTCTGAAAGTACCGAATGAAACAAACTGCCTACAGATGGCGCAATGCTATTTCTTTACCAAATCGACGATGGACCTCTCTATTTTTTTTTCAGTCCTTCTGAACAATTTGTCTCACCTGATTCATTAGGGCACACATGAGTATTACAGACCCCCATTCACTCACGTGTTATACCATAGCTCATCAAAAAATCATTAAAAATCAATCCCTCGATAGATTTTGCTTTAATTCACTGACATTAGTCACAATTAACAGTACATTAAGACTTGATATGTTAATCAGGTACTTGACCAGCTCAATCAAAAGTTAAATGGCCTGAAATAAGACTAACCATAATTTCGGCCAACTGGGCGTTGTGGCGTGCGCCTGTAATCCAAGCTGTGGGGAAGTTACAAATTGATGCAGAGGTTCGAGCCCTGGTCACGTCTTTCGGATGGTGACGTTAAAGGTCGGTCCCAGACGTAAATAATCATATCTGATTGATACACGTCTGACAAAACTCAAATACACACACACACACACACACACAGTTCATCGCCAGAAAAACCAGAACTGCATTGTGGGTAATAATGATTAAAATGAAATACAAAAATGCAGTCTAGCCTTCCCAAACGCCTTGATTATGAAAGAGTATGATAGCATTATGTCTATCGTTTTTCTTTTCATATACAAACATTTGATCTATTTTTAATGAATTATTTTAATCAATAAAGTCATGTGATCTTTACTTACGCCTGTCCGGCATGCTTTGCGCGCGGTTGAATTACTCTCATGTGATTCATTAGGTGAATGTATGGACCCCAATAAAAAATGGCCGCCATCTTGGATGTTTCAAAATGGACGCCGTGAGAGGGGTTTTAGGCAATATATCGGCTTCTAAATAACCTAGAATCATAATTTTGCACCTAAACCAGCATTTTTGAGTCAAGGAATCTACTGGTATCAAAATAATTATCCCTCTCTGAGAGAAAACAGCATTTTGATTCATTTTGCTGTCTTTTTCTACGAATTACCAGACTCAAACTTAAATGTTAAACAATGTGTTGCAAATTATGTGACCCAAACTTTAATTTTCAACAAGGGTAATCTTACACCAGGATGTCATAAACGTTTTCATTTATTATTCTAGCATGTTTTTCTGTTCATATTATCAAGTTCAATGGTCAGTTAGGGTAAATGACCTATATGACCATGTCCTGGTATCAAATCTTACTTAGGTTACTTTTTTTAATACCATCATAACCTGAAAGGTATTGGATTTATTTCATGAAACTTAGAAATGAAATATCAATTTCGTTGAACATCTTGTATAAACTCAGTTTACATGACCAAAGTCAGAGGTAATTAAGAATCGATGAAATTCGACCATGTTGGGGGCATCAACATTAAAATCTTAACCCAAGTTAAGTTTTTGAAATGTTATTGATTTTGAAGTATCCTGGACATAAGGATATTGTATCAGTAATCTACATTTTTTTTAATTAACATGAGAGTTGATATAGGCCTACTAAAAATGTGTTTCTAAAACATTCTCTATGTTACAAAATGTTTTCTTTAAAAAATGCAATGACTTTAACTTTTGTTTGATCATGATTTTAGTGAAATCTAGATTAATTTACTGAATTTTAGCCCAAAATGAATTACAGCAAATATTAACTCCTGATTATTCAAGCATAGACATATATCACACATTAGTAATCAGTGAAGATACTCTTTTAGGATTATTCATTATTATTTTTCTTTGAAATAAAGTTGACGATTTTAGAGGTAGCTTGTATTGACAGGTATATCAATATCATAATATATGAGGAAATGGGCCATATATATTATATGCCAAAACATTAATTCTTATCCAAGCTAATTGATCTGAATTCACCTTAGACCTTGGCCCATGCAGTACCCCCAAATTCTATATCTAATTGTTGATATCTGTTAATTACTACAACCAAGCTTACCATAATAAAAACTTACAAGTTTGACATTATCTTGAAAACTTTAAATCCTAAATTTTTGTTAAGTTTCTGACCTTTGCCTAGATTCTTTTGTTGCAAAAGAAAGCAATTCGCATTTGTGCTGGAGTTGGTTACCGTGATCATACACGCCCTCTCTTTATAAAGCTGCAATGTCTTACTGTTGATGATGTCCATTTTTTTCAAACTTCCCTTTTTATGCATCGGTTTAATGCCAAAATGTTACCTACCTGCTTTTCCAATATGTTTCAACAAAATAATACTATCCATACCTACCACACAAGACAAGCATCTAATGCATTTGTATAACCTTCGCACACTGTTGGCTCACAAATCTGTCAGACATTATGGACCTGATGTTTGGAATTCGATACCTACTAGTATTAGGAATATATTATCAGTGCATTCCTTAAAAAATGCGGTAAAATGCATACTTGTCTCTAAGATGTCATTTTTTTAGCAAGACACATTTTGTTGTACTGTACACTTTAAACTTAAGGATTGATATAATTTCAAGTATTATTACGCCTCACGCACTCCTTGTAAATAGTTGCGGAACATAAATTTGTTTATTTAGTTTTCTTTGTTTTTCTTTTCTTTTTCTTTCCCTTCTTTGAGTAATCATTAGTTTTGACTTTTCAGTATTGTTTTTATATTTATGTATGCATGTCATGTATCCAAAGGTCTGACAACAGCTCAAGCATCTGCTTATTTTGTCATACCACTGCATGTCTGCAACGTTGTTATAATCAGTTATGTTAATGTTATGTTAATCATCATAATTATACATTATTATTATGTAAAATTCAATGTAATCAATTTTGTGATAGTTACACTATGTACATTATCATGACATGCAGAAACAAATAAATAAATAAAAATAAATAGAGACCTGAAAGTTCATTAATCAATTTGCAATTATATTTAAGTGCTTTGTAATGGGGACATCATTCCATTGGCTAACTTTTGATGTTAATGTCACAATGTTGTCTTAGTCCGCTGACCCTAAGTGATAGTTGACATTGATCATGATCTAAAACTCAGAGGAGAATAAGTGAAATGTGATTGTAATTTTTTTACGGTTCATGATCGCTGAATACATTTAGCGCTTTTTGCCTGAGGATACAAAGCGCTTTAAGTGTTCAGTGTTAATACCACAGTCCACATTATTGGTCAAAGTTCATTGACCATAAATCCTTTAACCTTGATCATGCATGTGACCTCGAACACAAGGCAACTGATGATGCTTGATTACTATCATTCACATTTATCATACACCAGATAATGTAATTGTAATTGTAAAGTTAACCTTGGTTAAGATTTGTCAATGTTGATACCACAACATAATCAAAGTTCATGGACCCTTATGACCTATGAGGCTATATGACCTTGAGTATGTTAACTGAAACTCATGTCAAGACGACCAGTGATAATTGATTACCCTATTGTCCAAGTTACATGAAATTGACCTTGACTGACCATTTGACCGTGATCATGTTTTGAAGTACATGTTAATGATTAATGGAAAGATTTACGACATCCTGGTGTAACATTAACCTTTCTGAAAAGTAAAGTTTGGGTCATATGATTTGCAACACATAATGACATTTAACGTAAGTTTAAATCTGGTAATTCTCAGAAAAGACAGAAAATTGAATTAAAGTGATAAGTTCTCAAAAATAGAAGCCGAGATATTGCCAAAAACCCCTTTCACGACGGCCATATTGAAAACTCAACGATGTAGACCATATATAGGGGTCGGTGGAAATGAAAACATTGTTTTTCTGATAGCTCATACCATTACGTTTCCAAAAATGGAAAGTTTTCAGTTTCTCCAAAAACATCCGGCCAAATTACACAAACCTACTTCATAATTGAGCCAGTCCTGTGTAAAGTTTCATCGATTCATCTTCTAAATATTCTATCTAAAGAGCAATTACTGTCCCACGAAATGAAATATCTATGACAATCATCATGCTCTGTTTTAAAATGACTCTGAAGATATTGTAAATTTTATAGCCCGTGCATGTTCCGATAGTATCCTTCTCTCCTCCTCATCGTCTCCCCACTCCCCCCTCTCTCTCTTCCCCCATACCCCTCTCTCTCTTTCCACCAAGAACCAATGGTAATTATGCGTGAATCTCAGTATATTAGTTCAGTAATGTAATACCAATCAAATAAAAATATTAAATATCACATTGCTGGTAATAATCAGTATTCAAGCGGAGGAAATAAACTGTGTTAAGACTGTGCATTTGAAAATCAACACAGAACTACATATATTAACCCCCCAAAAAAAAAAATCATATGCATTGTGATTTTACAAAGTAGCAGTTTTTAAGTATAATTTTAAGGTATGTCATGAAGTAATAGTAATAGCAGTAAGTAGTAAATTTGGACAAGTTACAATGACAGCCAGCGACTCAGTATGTAAAAAATTCCAATATGGCTTTCAAATTTCATTTAATTTTGTTTGCAAAAGTGGTTAGATCCATAAAGCAATTTTGGGGAAAAGGAATATTTAAAAAAATATGAAGACAGGTAGATTTCTTTCATATCCAATTTCATGTTTACGTGGTAGGGTAACATAAAAATTCAGTTTCGCATAAGAATATTGCAATATGGGAGATGAAAGAAATGATTTTCTTGTAGTGGATCTAACCCCTTTAATTTGCAAACAAAACTCTTCTGAAGAGCTAATTTGTCAAAAGGGAATGTGAAATTCCTATTAAAACGTGAATAAAGCGGCAAAGCAAAATCACTTTTTCATTCAAAAGGGATTGGATCCATTTCAGTTTGCTTGCAAAAGGGATTAGATCCACAATGGTACTTTTTTTGAAAAAAAATATATAAAACAAGTGGAATGCCTCTGGCGGTCTCACCTGCATCACTCGATTCAATATAGCAGCAGTGCTGACTTTGAAAACTACTATAAAATAATTATTCACAAAAAACACCATTCATATATAATGATACAATACTACGTTCATTGACATTTGACCTTGATCATGTGACCTGAAACTTGTCAGTGATACTTGATTACCCCTATATCCACATTTTATACACGATATTTATAAACTTTGAAAGGTCACGTGACCTGAAACTCGCACAAGATGTTCAGTGATACTTGGTTACTCTTATGTCCAATTTTTATGAATCAGGTCCATAAACTTCAAAGTTATGATGGTAATTCAACAGATACCCCTTTCCCACATGGCCAAAGTTCATTGACCTTTGACATTGGTAATGTGACCTGAAATTCGCACAGGATGTGTAGTGGTACTTGGTTACTCTTATGTTCAAGTTTCATGAATCAGACATATCAACTTTCAAAGTTATGATGGTAATTCAATAAATACCCCCAATTTGGCCAAAGTTCATTGACCCTAAATGACCATTGATCTTGATCCTGTGACGTGAAATTCACACAGGATGGGTAGTGGTACTTGACTACTATAATGTCCAAGTTTCATGAATCAGATCCATAAACTTTTAAATTTATGATGGTAATTCAACAAATACCCACAATTTGGCCGACCCTAAATTACATTTGACCTAATACACATATATATATATATTCTAAGTTATGGCATTTCAAAAAATTAACCTTCGGTTAAGATTTTGATGGTGATTCCCCCAATATGGTCTAAATTTATTGACCCTAAATGACCTTTGACTTTGGTCATGTGACTCAAAACTCACGCAGGATGTTCAGTAATACATGATTAATCTTATGACCAAGTTTCATGAACTAGGTCTACATACTTTCTACGTTATGCTGTCATTTCAAAACTTAACCTTCGGTTAAGATTTGGAGTTGACGCCGCCGCCGTCGGAAAAGCGGCGCCTTCTGCTTCGCATGGAGACAAAAACGGAAGACAGTTAGATTTCTTTTATACCCAATCTTGTGTTCACACGGTAGGATAGTACATCATAACAATTTAGTTTATCATAAGAATATTGCAATATTGGAGGATTAAAAACATGATTTTTCTCGGAATGGTCGAAAGTGGATCTAACCCCTTTTGCAACCAAACTCTTCATAATGTATTCAGCAACGTGGATAATCCCTCTCAAGCACATTGTAGCTTTCCCCCATATTTCTCTTATAACATAAGTTTTATGATTGCGAATTCATTTACCTCTTTACTACAGGGGCGGTTCCAGGATTTTTTTCAAAGGGGGGCACATTTTTTGGAGAAAAAATTTGACAAAAAAGGGTATTCATTTTCAAAAGAGGGGGTACACCTCTGTTTTAATCGCATTTTTACATTAAAATTTTAATTTTGCTTCTCAAGGGGGGGGAACGGACCGGATGTGCTTCACTATTATTGATTTAATTATTATGCTTTTATTGTTTGAATGTATGTATTTTGTATTGCTTTACCGTGAGAAATAAAATATATCAATCAATCAAAGATAGCTGACGAATCAATCGGATACTTACAACCCTCGGTATAAAATATATGGCATAGACCACAATTTCTGAAATACAGTCACCCATAGAAATACAGTAGTTAAAGGGGTGGTCCAGGCTAAAAATATTTATAGCTTAATACACAGAGTAGAACTCACTGAGCAAAACGCTGAAAATGTCATCAAAATCGGATAACAAATAATAAAGTTATTGAAGTTTAAAGTTTGGCAATATTTTGTGAAAACAGTCGTCATGAATATTCATTAGGCGAGCTGATGTCACATCTCCACCCTCCGTTTTCTTATGTTATTACATTAAATCATATTTTTTTTCATAATTTCATACTTGTATGAATAAAATTTCTCCCTTATAATGAAATAAGTTGCAGCAATAAAATAATATCTAATGCACTAAATCAGTTGTCAATACCCATTTTTCTAGTTCTTGGAGGAAAAAAATTGAATAAACCTAATTTCATATAATAAAATACAAAAGAACAAGTGGAGACGTGACATCATCAGCCAACCTAATGAATATTCATGACGACTGTTTTTACAAAATATTACTAAAGTTTAAAATTCAATAACTTTGCTATTTGTTTTCCGATTTTACTCTATTTATTAAGCTATAAATACTTTCAGCCCGGACCACCCCTTTAAGTAGAACCGCTATACATCACGGCGCCTCCTAAAATTAATTTAAAATGCCTAGAGCACTTTTTCTGGACCTGAATTTAAAGCCGATCGGCGCTCCCCAAAGTTCCTTTGAATAATGTTTTATGTTTGTTGGTAGATCATGCCTACATTTTTTTTTTCAAAAGAGAATATGTGTAGCAATGTGTTATATTCTGATACACAAGAATTTGAATTTGGTCAGGAAAATAGAAGTATATTGATCGACATTATCATAATTATATTCATCAGACCTTCAGTTTAATGATATTGCATGTTCATTATACATCAATTATCAATGATGTATTTCTCTTTACATGAAAAATGAAAATGTTTTGTTGATTGTACTATAATATGTTTTTTTTTCATTTTGGAGGGAAATGAATATTATTTTTTAAAAATATAAATATACAAATTCAGGGTGTGGTTCATCTTCAAAAAGAAAAGGATGCGATCATTGACAATCGTACACATTCGTCTACCATGTTTGTACTATTGCTAACATTATTTGAAGTTGTTACGTTTTTGTCTATTAAATATGACTATTCTGGAGAGGGACGAGGGTTGACTACAAATCTGTGCTGTTATGGTACCATTTTACCAGCTTTTACCCTATATACTGTACGGGAACGCTAACTTTTCAGATATTGTTGAATCGATATAAATTACGTAATTGTTAGAATGCAATCTGAGTAATTTCCTTTGCATTACTATGCTTTGTGACTTGTAAAATTGTCGAAATGAGAAAGGTTTAGGAATAAATAGCTCTGAACGAGAAACATATATTTTACTCAAACGTAATTTTGTCATACATAATTTTACCCACTATACCGTAAGGGCACTAGTATTCAACCCGTTTGGAGGGTTTCATCAAATATATAGAAACATAGAATTTACCTGAATTTCAGACCCGTCTTATTTCTAAGAGCAAATGCTGGTTATTCTTTTTCCGTTATTTTTTTCTTCAACCAGTCAACTGTGTGCACGGGCGATCGAATTATACGGCGACGGTTTTTTGCACTAGTATTCAACCCGTCTGCACTAGTATTCAACCTAGCGATGAAAGATGGTCCTGTCTCTCAATCTGCCCTTGTCCCATCCGACTATGGACTAGACCATTTGAGATGAGACCAAACAGGGAATTAATCAAAGCCAGATACTTACATAGATCTTAATCTAATTTAGCAATATAAACCCTTTTGAGATTTGCTATCTATCCTCACTAGGTTGAATACTAGTGCAATTCAGTGCAAAAGGCCATCGGCGCATAATTCGATCCTACGCGCATACAGTCGACAGATTGATAAAGAAAATACCGACAACAGATTACCCTGGAAATAACAAAGGTATGAAATTAAGATAGTTTCCATATTTCTAAATATTTTTGGAAATGTGTCAAAATCTTTGAATTATGCCGGGTTGAATACTAGTGCCCTTACGGTACCTTTCACTGGCCTACTCTATGACGGTTTTGAGAGTGTTGTTGCTCCTCCAAAGTCTTCAGGAAACAAGGGTAAACTCATTGTGGTTTTCAACAAAAGAATGTCCATCAAAGAACACCTTGGCCGATTCAACCATCTTTCACTCAAGATTAATAAATTCTAAATTATAGAGGCTTATATTATAAAACGTATAGAAAGGTCAGTCCTCAATACGTCACGACATGGTAGCCTTAACATCTCCCGTGTTTACACGCTGCAACGAAAAAGCCGATTCTGCATCAGCCCGCGGTTTAGAACCACGAGCCGATGCAGAATCGGCTTTTTTTCTACGTGTAAACAGAAAGCCGATTCTGCATGGGGCGCGCATTTTATTCTCCTTACCATTATGACGTACATGTACAAGGATCCAGCGTTGTCTTTCTTTATGACGTATATTGTTGTTGCGCGGATCAGGTTTTGGCCACCGATCGCCGATTCTGCACCGCAAACGCGGTGCAAGAGAATCGGCTTTTGGTTCAGAACCAAAAGCCGATCACGTGTAAACATGGGGATCGGCTTTTGGCTCAGAACCAACACAACACTTTTTTCGATAAATAATGTTCATTTCATTTCATTTCTACATTCTTTGTGTTCACGTGGAAGAATAATTATATAAACCGCAATAACGACTTTCTTCGATTCTTGGGAAGCTACATGGCATTTGCATCGTCTTACTTCTTTCGCATGATTGACATCCTTCGATTACAAGAAATTCTTTGGAATATTATCTATAAAAGGAAAGTATGACCATAGAGCTATTAACACATAGCTCCATGGTATAAGTATGAAAGACGGTCCATTAGTGCCTTCAGCCCTCAGTCGATACTAATGCCACCTACCTCGGATATTTCCTTTTTTGTGGAATTCTATGAACATCATTTTACCGTTTTTGCTGAATGACGACGAGGATAAAGATCGGTTTTAAAAAATCCATTCATTTCTAGTTATGCTGCTAAGTTTCTACAGGTATTTAAAAAATTGGTTCATTTTACTTTAAAAACTGTGGTTTGGGCCAGATTTCAGGATGTTGTAAAGGTGAACATTGATGTCAAAGTAATGTTAACATTCGTCACGATTTGCATACTGATGGGCTTGGGGTTATAGACCACAAAGTTTCCACGACGAAGGAAAAAAAGGAGGAAAACGAAAGAGAGGGAAAGAGAGAAGGGAGAAATATGATACAATTTTCTGAACATTATATCTTATATGAGAAAAGTGGGATTTAGTTGCGATTCTCGTTGTTTGAGCTATTGAAACAAGGTCTACATGGCTGCAGATTGTTAGGTCGTGGATTCGAATTCCAACACGGAAGTAAGCAAAATAGGGGGTTTTCACAATTTCTCGTGCGATCATTTGGTCACAATAAGTTGCACAAAATCGTAACGGTTGTAGTCGTACCACCAATTGTGAAAGGGGCTTAAAGTAAGCAAATAAAATAATGTACCCTATATTGTTGCACACATTGATTGTCATGATTGTTAAGTTCTTAAATTTTTTTTCCAATTTGAGATCAGGGCCCGGGAACGATTTTTGGGCTGGGGGTGCTGAAGTAAATTTGAAAAGAAAAAAAGGGGGGCTTCACGTTGGCACGTTGGTCATTTTCCTTATATTTTTCTCATTTTCCACACCTACCAGAATTCCTGGGGGTGCTGCCTATGAAGAATAATACACGCAGCACCCCCTGAGAAAATCTTGAGGTGCTTCAGGGCCATGTTTGATATACTCGCGTTTTAAAGGTATATCATGATATCCGGCGATTCAAATCACCAGTACCACTACCATCGCCTATCTCACGGATTCGATTATATCTATTATTACTGGAATTTTAATAGCAACCTCAAACGGCAATGTATCCAATCTGATGGTTAAAGGAAATGATCAGATGAACATTGGATAATCAGCTAAAATGAAATAATACTAATAAAACTTTTATCACTTACTTCTGCTTATGGTAGCCATGCCCTGGACATCTTTCCGGATATCTACCGGGTTAATCAATGCACTTTCAAAAGTATAATTCAGCTCCCTGAAGCTGCTAGCTATGGCGTTAGAGAAGACTGTCCATCGAGGGTGATCCAAGGCAAGGATTGAACAATGTGACCAACCAAACGCCTTCATCAACTCCGTGGTGGCTTTGGCAGAATCTCCAGACAAAAATCCTGTCCGTGTTACAGTTCTGTATCTGGATTTATCATTTAGTATGGACGATGATGAGAGGCCAGATATCAGAGGGAGGTTCCAGACCGCTGCAAGATCTGCCAGTCCCAGAGCTTGATCGCTGCAAGGTGGACCAATAAATCCAGCCAGTTCCAGTTCAGGGTTCCAGAAAACCTCGGCGCCCAAGGCAGGAGTGGTCTGAGGATAAGGCTTACAGACAATGCTCCGATGATCCACCTCGATGGAGAAATTTAAGTACACGCCTTGTTTCACCAAATCATCAATGTGATTAACCGCTAGATCCACCCCAGGTGCAAGACTTGACTCGAGGAAATGGCGAAAGTGACCGTATATCGCAAGTAAATGCAATTTTGGGTTGGATTGTAATGCCAAACATGGCGTAAGAATAAGTAATAAAAATGCATTAGTTAAACTCAACATCGTCTTCGCGAACAGATAAACCCACACACTGAGAGATTGATAAAGAGTGTCATTACAAGCCAGAATTGACAGAATGTTGTTTTTTGTCTGAAACAGCTGCTAGGACATGCATGAAGAGTACGGTGTAGGAATTTGTGGCGCTTTTTTGGAATGTTCGCGCGGATTTCATCCATGAGCTCGTAACGGATGGAGCTGTGCGTTCTAATTAGTGCATGAATTTGGTGGTGCAGTATAGGAGTGGGTGGGCGTTCGTTGTGCAATGGTTGTGCCCAGTGGCGTACCTAGGATTTTCCACACGGGTGGCAAAACCGGTCGAAAAAATTGACAAGCAAAAGAAAAGGTCTTCAATCGAACCAGAAAAAATTTGACAAGCAAAAAGAAAAAGAAAAAAAGGTCTTCAAGCTCGTCAGGGGGGTGGGGGAATAGGTAGACTCGTCAGGGGGCAGACTGCCCCCTGTAGGTACGCTAGTGGTTGTGCCCTCCCCCGAGGGGGGGGGGGCAGTCAAATGTATTGCTGTACACATGCGGTCGGTTCGGTGGGGAAAATGTGTAATAGAGAATAATGGTAGAATCTTTGGCTTTATATAAATTCATATAAAGTCAATAGATACAAGCTATGAAAGAGAGAGAAAGGAGAGTGAAAAAATGCCGACTGGAGAGATGAATATAATAGAGGGAGTGAAAAAGATGAGGAGAAAAGGGGCAAATAGAGAGAACTTGAAATGAGAACTAACGAGTAGACTGGTCCGTGCCCATGAACACAAAATAGCAGTGATTATATACATTCAAAATTGTAATTCATCGCAGATTGTGTTAAGAAGGATGGATATGATTTGATTTGATGGATATGGCAAGAAAGACAAAAATGATAGGATGGAAGTGCAGCTAGGTATAGGGCGGTCATCCAATCAATATTTCAAGCGATGTTAATGGAAAAACATAAATGAGAAAAATGAAGAAAAAAAATTATGAAGAAAACTGAATGAATATTGAAAAGCGATGCTAGATAGTGTAACAAACCAACAATAATATTGAACATGCATATTTTCATTCAAAATAAATCAAACTATCTTTGGAATACCCCCCTACAAACAACGTACCCTGGCGCCGCCCCTGGAAAGGGAAACGAAGACAGAAAATTGCAGGCCTAAATACGATCTATTGTGGTTGATGCCAATATCGTATCTGATCTACATGTTCGTGTTAAGAGCGATGAGCAGCGCAGAATTTAACTCATAAAACAGAAAATATATATCAGTGAGACTTAAAATAAAAAGTCTTCATCCTACAACAAATGCATTTATTTGCCTGGTTGCTCCGTGAAATCAATATCATAAAGTGTGACCATGGCATTGAAGTGATATCCTTCTGTTCGATTGGAATGAAAAGTTTCATCAATACGAAACAGTCCTTGTATGTTCATTGCAGCAGGAAGGGCGTCGCCAGTGTTTTGTGAAGATCGAGGAGGGGGGGGGGGGGGGGGGGGCGGGGGCTCTATTACCCAAACGTACGTTTTGTTTTTGTTGTTTTAACTATGGTTAACGATCGATTGATCTTTCGGTATTTTTCGTTGTACCTTAATAATGATAATAATAATAATACTCAATATTTATAACGCGCTTTTCCCAAATGGCCCAAAGCGCTCACAAGAACTTAATTATTTTCTCGCTCTCTGTTATTATTTGGAAAATATATTTGTGGTTCGCCACCCACCCCTATATAGTGTCATCCCCTGAGCAACAGTGGATATGGCATTAATGCAAATTTGTGGTCTTGATTATTCCAAAGGAATATGTTGTTTTAAATCATATCTTTTTTTCTCATTATACATAACATGGCATGAATAACACAAAATCATTAACATAATTGAATCAGAGTTCATGCAAAACAATTTAAATTGATTATTTCAAAAGTAAACTAAAAATCAATCAGTACATACTCTTTAACAATTTATAGGTTATAATTATAAGGTATAGTCATACAAAATAAAATCTTATAGAATTTTTTTTGAAAATAATTATTATAAACATACACATACTTATAATTTATACATTTCAAGTTGAACGTGATTTCTTTTTCGTGTACAATAGCATTAAACAAAAATAATATGAGGAAGATTTGATAAAAAAACACACACCCTCACACAAAATAAAAACACACCCTCCGCCACGCTTCACCCATTCAACCTCCACCCAACCCCCGAAAACCAAGCGGAACGGTTTTCAAAGTGGGGGGGGGGGGCTGACCATGCAAAAAACACAATCATATGGTAATTTTTACGTTTCTGCACACGGTTTTGGAAAAAAGTGGCCCCCACGCTCCGCAGCCACTTGTACGTCCATACCACTTTGGTGTAAATGATGAAACCATGTTTCTGTAGAATTGAGACATAATTTTATAAATTATACCACATATAACTTCTGCATGTGTGATCATTATCTTGTAGCGTTATTCTATGATTAGCCTGAAATAAGAGAAAACCTGGTAGGAAAAAGATCGGAGAGGTAGGAGCTGAGTAAGTAGAGGGTATGTTTTCATGGCATAGGCCTACATTAATAATTTAAAAAACGAGTCACATTTTGCAACCACCATTCAATGTTACACCAAGAACTCGTTTGGCAGTATTACTTTGCACACAGAAAACTGTTACGGGCAGAGTTGTACCAATTTGGACTCTTATTTAGATGCGATATGTCTAATGAGCCTTTATTGGACATAATATTGGGTGCTAACAAGTTTGGAACGATGCGCCTGACTGCACTCTGCTTTTGCTTTGTTTGATTTATCTTAGTTTCTTTTACATTTTTAACTTTTGCAGAACTTTGGCGAATGTGATAGAAAAAACACGTGACAACGAATGAAAGCTTACTATCATTATTTTATCAAACATAATTATTGTAATTGACGAAGAAGAACGATCGTCATGAAAAAAAGGAGTTTGCTTGAATGCATTTAACACAGCCCCGAACGGAAATCATTAAAGCAGACAAATTATGTTCATTGAACAAAATAACGCAATCGTGATGGTGAACGTGATGATGAGAAAATAATGATAATTATGATGATGAGGGTGATGATGATGATGATATTGATATTGATGATAATGATTATGATGGTGGTGGTGGTGATGATGATGGTGGTGGTGGTGGTGATGATGATGATGATTATATTGATGATGATGATGATGATGTTGATGTTGATGGTGGTGATGGTGTCACGATGATGATGATTACGATGGTGGGGATGATAATGATATTGATGATGCTGCTGCTGCTGCGGCTGCTGCTGATGATACGATGATGGTGCTTACGAGGATCGCACAAGCAGAACAGTGACGGATTTACAGGAGGGAAGGGAGGGGGTAGGACCATAGACAAATGAATACGTAGGGTAGGTCGCAGCTCATTGTCACTGGGTCAAACCATGGTGAATCACCCTCTTATCAAAAAGCTAGATATGATAATGTTTAACCTTAATTTCTTTCAGGAAGCTACTGAGCTATCGCTTTGTTTTTACATTGAACATTTTAAATACCCATTAATATTTTCTGAATATTATGTCAAATCATATCATGCCTATCACAAAGTTAGATTCTCCTTTTTAAAAAATAGTCAAAAACATTGTTCGCTCGCTACGCTCGCTCTGGGCTTTAAGACAATTTTGCCCCGACTGAGCCCCGATTCCCAGCATGTTACCCGTATTATTATTTTTTGCTTTTGCCCCTCCGCCCACCCCCACCTCCACCAGCCACCGGCTCTTATGCTCTTGGATGACGTGTTTTGGGGTAGGGATCGAGAGCCTTTCATTTTTTTTTTATATCACAGCCAAACGAAGTTTTAAGGGGAAGATAGAAATTAGCGTACGGTCGGGCGGTCAGTCGGTCGGGTGGGCGATCCATTGCAAATCCTCAGTTTTTAACCAATTTTCATGAAACTCGGAACATACATTGGTGTTGGGTGAAGATGTGCAAGACACACTTTTCGCATGTGTCGGAAATTGTGTTGCCACGGTAACGGTATATTTTGGCCAAAATGGTGTAAACATCTTGCAGTTCAAACTACTTCCCCAGTTTTTAACCAGTTCTCATGAAATTTGGTACACACATTGGTATTAAAGACGTGCAAGATATTTATTTTTTCTGTGTCAGAAATCATGTTGCCATGGTAGCGGCATATTATATGACAAAAATATTGTAAATAAAGTTTCAGTCTAATGAATTCATCAATTTTCAACCAATTCTCATGAAATTTGGCTCACACATTTGGTCTTAAGGTAAAAATGTACAGGACATGTTTTTGCATGTGCTAAAAATGGTCACAATAATAATAGGTCAAAAATTTGGCAAAAATCTGACGGTTCAGAAGACTTCATCAGTAATTCTCATATTTTACTCACACATAAGTCTTGGGGTAAAGATGGGCAAGACATATTTTCCATGAGTTGGAAACTGTTGCCATGATAACGGCGAAGGGCGGGGGTATTAATCACCTTTAGTGATATTCTAGTTCAAGCCTGTATTAACATTTTTACGGGGCAGAGCGACACCTTACGTGCAAAAGAGCCTGATTTTTTTTTTATTTCATAAAATAGAGCAAAAGTTACATCCATTTCAATGTTTTTAATAAGATGTTTAAAGCTTGTGTATAGTTTTGGTAAATCCACCAAAATGCACCTGTCACTATTTAAATTCATTGCTAGCTAATATCAATGGATATGCCTAATAACAGTTATGATGTGGAGGATATGAAATGAAAATGTGTTTTACAGGATAAATTTTGCGATTTTACATGGAAATTTAACTTGATCGGGTCACCCGATCAAATTAAAATATCTGTGTGTTTTTGTCTTTCAATTAAATCCTATTCCAAATCATGGAATGGGCTGAAACTTTCAAGATATGTGTTTTGTCTGTAACTTTTGGATATCTAATCACTAAATTTATAAGATAAGTGCTTGAATGCCCATTTTTTAATTTAAAACAAGCATCGCCGAGAGAGGGCGCTATATATCCAAGATTTGAATATTTGAAATTTTCTCAGAGAAGTGCAGTTGGAAAAATATCTAACGGTCTCTATGCTTCAGTAAGACTGTCATATTAGATGATATTCGATTATCAATCACATTATTGACCCTTTACCAAAGCTATACACAGGCTTTAAGGTACAGTATAAAAATGTCACTGACATTCCTTCTTTTTCTTTTTTCTCATCTACCTATTCCTTATTCTCCTCCCTTCTTCTTCCTTCCATTTTCAAAATTGTTTCTACTCATTTTCATTCAACTACAACTCCTCTCGTCTTTTTTTCTCCCTTTTATCTCATCATTTTCCTTATATTTCTTCTTCGTTACGTTCTCCCTGTTTTCTCTCTCACTTATCTTCTCTCTTCAGTTTTTCGTATTTTCCTCATTCTTTCTTTTTTCTTCTTCGTCCTACTGAATTGTGTTTGTCTCATTCCGTTTTCCTTTTACCGAGTGTTATCTTTTCTTTAGTATGTATGTTATTTGTCAGTAGCTACTTGGCAACCAGAATGTTGGTCTTCGCCTTCTAGGGAGCCTTTTAAATAAATGATCATCAAATCGTTAGAAACCATCTTTTAGCGAAATGTTGATTTAAGGAAAAACAAGTTTGCGGAGTGCGATTGAGGACGAGCAATTTTATTTGCGCCTAAAATGTTCGTATCACATCGAGAAATGAATAGCTCTCGATGTTTTACTTAAACCTTTAGAATGTGTGTTCAATTTGCAGTTTCACGAAAAGAAAGTTACACGAATAGCCAAAGAGAATTTTCTCATTTAGAGCGAAGTGTACCTATAAATGCAATTAAAAATCTCAAGTCATTGGTGAATTTTCTCCCTGAGATGCATCATTCATAATGGCTAGTAAATATGTTCATATAACTTAATACAATATAAATATATCATATATTCCGAACACTAAAATGCCGTCCGAATATCAACAAAGTTCATTTGCGATTAGAACCACTCGTACGAGTTTCTTAAAATCGGCTTAAGTTTGTTTGTATTTATTTCCATATAAAAAGATAAAATATATACATGATCTATTTAACATAACATACAGATGGAGGATAGCCCATTTCAGCGGTATCAATAAGATACCACTGTTCTTCCATGGGGTCCTTAAAAACATAAATACATGCATATAAAACAAATATTCAAAATACACACAAAACTTAATCGAATGCATGAAAAGAATGAAAAATCACTACCGCCCCCCCCCCCAAAAAAAAAGAAAATGCAACGACAGGCAAATAATTATGGAAAACCGAGATACAATTGAATATTTGATTTAAATGACTGTATCGTTGAACTAGACGAATTTGTTATAAAGTGTAGCCCCCTATACAAAAATGTCCGCTTACAGCTGTTTAACTTTGGTTTTGGGAGACTGATGTGATTTTTTGTACGGAGAGAGTAAGGGTATGATTTACGAGAAAATTGTGTTTTCATATAATCAGGTGCGTAATTATTCAAAATTTTAAACATCATTACGTACATTTTGCCGGGTATTTAAAGTCTTCCATTTCAAGATGTCATGGATGTATGAGGATGAAGTATGCAAATATGGATCGATTTTTAGATTAATTCTTCCTGCACGATTTTGTAGTTTTTGTAAGTAAATTACGACGTTAAGTTGAATGAGTAAGTATATGTATATGAAATATGTTCCATGAGGAAACACAGAAGAAAACAGAGAATTTAATTTAATCTAAAATAATAAAATACAGAATATAGAGCGTGTAGAACTATCGGCTCTCATTTGCATAATGCCAACGATGTTTCATATCACCGTTTTGTGAAAATAATACAAATTTGAAATAAAAAAACTTTCTTTTTTAATATGATTTTGATGAAATAATCTTGATATTCATCTATATATTACACCCATTAAACTCATTTTCTTTTGGGGAGGAAGGAACTGAACTTTACGAAACCAATATCTGGACTTTCAATTTAATGGTAAACATCCACACAAATTAGCTTTTGGTGGTGAAGAAGGTAACGATGATACTGTCAATATCGTTGTAAAATACAATTAAGTTAAAACACAATGGAAAAATGAAAAGAAAAAAAAGCACCACGAAATATGAATGTGATTTTAGTATTAAAAAATAACTTTTATTCTGATCTTGCATTTTTCTTACATCAGCATTTGATATATAGATTCACAAATATAATAAATTATCAAATATAGAGAAGATATAAAATTCCTTTTAATTTAAGAGAACAAATTGACAGTATACCCAAAAATTTTAAATTTGTACGTATATCAAGTACAGATCTGACTATCAATTTTCAAATCGAATTCAGAAAAAAGGACCTGAAGAAAAAGGAGTGAAGAGAAAAAATATAATAATGGACCATTCTTGGTCACGTGTGTGACTAGAATTATGAGAAATCTTGACTTTAATTAGTTATAACTCAAAATTTTATAGATTAAGCAATTTGATGTTCATATGACAGTAACATGTTTGTTCAACTATCATTTGGAAATGTTTCTTGAAGACAACAATGACATATTCAAGGTCAGAGGTCAAAAGAAGTAGGTCACGTGTGTGACTTCAAAGTGTCCCACTTCTTTTGACCTCTGACATGTCTGACCATAACATGCATACTGTTGTCAGCATGAAATGTTTCTAAACATGATAGTTGACCAAAAATGTTGCTGTCAGATAAACATTGAATTACTAAATCTATAAACTTTTGAGAGTTATAACTAATTAAAGTACAAGATTTGTCATAATTGTGGTCACACAATTGCTAAGAACGGCCCTAACATGCTTATGGGCAATGAAGTAAGGATAAACAACTATCAGAGGTTAATGGATTGCATGATTACATTGAGAACTTTCACAGAAAATAACAAAATTTTCATTGAAAAAGAGGCATACACACAAAAAAAATGTTCTTTAGACATCATGATAAAATATGCATGAACAAAACATTTTACAAACAGCAGAAAGTTCAATGAATATTCTGAAAATACTAATTCCATTTTTTCATAGAAAGCAGATGCAGATGCTCAGAATATTATTTAATTATTAACCTTATCAAAGGCTCACAACGTTTAGTGATGACACAAATAAGAATATATTTCTTAGACGTTTCAGAATATATAAAAGGATAATTAAAATACGTGTAAATAGATATATATTTTTTCACCATAAATGTATAAATATTTTTATATTCTGCAATGTCTCTTAATAAATTATTTAGTAACTGAAAGCGATGATTTCAATAATTCAAATTCTTGTTTTTTAAGGAAATGATTATTTAATATCATGTTTTTTCTGCTATATTTACACAAAACTATAGCAGAAGAAAGGGGACTTCTCACATAACATGAAAGATTAGCATTGTCACCGTTGCAACCTGTAAAGTCTATTTGTGATATCATATGACTTGCATGCATGCTACAGCCACTGCTATTAATTTCTCATATTTACCTAGTATCAGGCTTACATATTAATATTGACAGATTAAGACAGAGAGAAAAAAAAACCTGGTAATAGAAGAGCAAAGGGAAGTTATCATTTATCTAAATTGATATAGATATGTAAGACTTCCGCACCAATCACAGATGCCAAACACATCTTGCACACAGATACAAGCCTCTGGTTTAAAAACAAAAAACATGCAAATGTATATTTCAGTTTTACCACTTTCTACAAAAGCATTTAAAGGGTATATGCTTTCTTTGTAATTTTTATCATATCAATCCTGCTTCAATTTATGAAAAATTTCAGAGAAAGTCTCATAGTCAAATACGAGGAATGATCACATTTATAGGATTTATACTAATGACGGATTTGTTAAACATTACCAGGTGTGTCTTCAGAATCAATTACTTGGTGATCATCTTGATAAAATTCAAAGCTAAAGTGTAAAGCTTTCATGGCAAAGGTATTCATGAGTACTTAAGTCAGCACAGATGTCTGGAAACAAATCCAAAGGAATGATTAGCTTCATCTTCAACATGACATGCTTGACCATCCAGCAAATCAAAAGCCTTGACCATCGGGAAGACCAGGACACAAGAACCATTTCCCTAATAATGCAAAGTTGCTATATGAGTAAATATTCAAGTTTTGTTTATTAATTCAGCATAGTCAGCTATTTTATAGATTCAGTTGTTGTTTTCCATGTTGTAATAGGCTAGGAGTTGACATAGGGAGGGGAGGGGTTGTGTTGGGCAGAAGAAGTAGGCACACCTTGAAAATTTCAACCCCACCCCCTAAAATCACTTCATTTGAAAGTGATGCATTGTTGTTGTTTTTTTTGCTTCAATTCAACAATTCAACTCCTTTTCTGGAGACAAAATGCACTTTATTTTGTGAGTGATAAACTTTTTGAGAAAGGGGGAGGGTTGGTTTGCTGGTCAAATTTTGATGATGAATTGCAACACCTTAAAAAAATCTTGGATCCGCTGCTGTAGGCCACATACAATAGCAGGAACTTCAAACTACGACCAAATCTCATGAAAATTCCAGCTAATATAATTCTGTTTCTAAAACACAGGTTTCTAACTTATCAACAACCATCTCCCATCATAATGATCCTTTTGAAAAAAAAATATTCCTTCGAAATCATTAAGGCGACTTTGCTTAGAACAAGATGAGATCTTATTGTTGCGGCCCAGTGGATCAGCCTCCAAACTTTGAAATAGAGGGTTGTGGGTTTGAATCCCAGCCAAAGGATAATTTCTTTATGCAAGAAATCTATACATGATGTGCTTGCACTCAACTCAGGTGAAGTAAAAGGTAGCTGGCAGGAATTAATTCCTCAGAGAGCCGAGTGCATTGGAATCGGTAGCCGAGCTTAGTTTGAGTAATATATGAGAGCCTTGAGCACCTACCACGAAAGATACATGTGCTATACACATACCCTTTACTGTAATCATTACTCTTAATTTGAGGTAGAGAACAATTCAAATATTCTATATATGTTGATGGTCTGTCAAGATCATATCATTGATAAATTTACAAATGACCAATTTTTTTAATGCAAAGACGATGCATGCCAATATGAGAAATACACCATCCAGTTAATAAGTGATAAAAGAGAAGTGGTGACAATGCACAGGTTTATAATACATAATCTGAATAAAACTTTGGTCCGACGACGGATTAGGTCAGTGTCGCAAGTTGCAGAGCTTGCTGCTTTTTACTTGATGTATCTGAGGTATTATACTAGACTAAAGAAGCAGTAATGTATTTCATAAAACAGTTCTATTACCTACATTCTAGAATACTGAACTGAACTGAATTTATAACCAAATAATGCCAAAATACATTGATACAGGTTAAACAAAACTTAGCATAGTTTGTTCAATTGCACATGAAGTATGGGGCTTGTATAGAAGATGAATAAAACATATCTGGGGCTGTTTCATGAATCTGATCTTAAAGATTACCAATGAGTTTACCAACCAATGGAATATGAAATGTGATTCAAATCCCCCCCCCCCAAGTTTGTGGATTAAACAAATAAATCCAGTGTGGCAAATTTTGTAATTACTGCAGAAAACAGAAAAAAAACACATCCCAACTTCAGCTAAACTGATTATGAATACCCCCGAACTATTGGAATAGTGTGCGTGCCACCTAGAAACAGCTGTATGGCAATGTGACCCGACATTTGCTCCTGCACTGTGACAATTGCTCCAGGCTTTTTTTCACCTAAGATGTATGGTTAGGGTTGCAATAGGGTTTTATGTTTGGTGTAAGGTAGGGCACAGTGTTAAATCCACGGTTGAAAAGAAATCTTCAGTGGGTGAGTGGATTTGTAACGGAGCAATTGTCACCAGAGCACGGAACCACATGAATCAACACCTTTGTGTCTAATTGATTGCCTTTTTCAACACATCAATACAAGAACAACAAACATTCAAAATAGCAATGAAGAAACATTCCTGAAGGCTAAAACAAAAGCAGCAATGGTTTGTATTGAAACATGTACTCCCAGATATAAACACATTTATTATTACCATTAATTAATTAATTCATGTCATTCCTTTCAAAGGGAGGAAAGCAAAACATATTTGTGATTGATCACAAATTACTGTTGCAAATCTGCAATCCGGGGGGGGGGGGGGGGCACTCGACCAAAAAAAGTGGTGGGGGTGTGCCGTGGGCGAGACAAAAAACGGGGGCCCTGGAACGGGCTTATTGTAAAAAGGAAGGTCCTTGGAACGGGCTTCGGAACTAGAAATGTTTGTGAAAACGGGGGTCCTTGGAACGGATCGCCAGCGTGTGAGTGCGTATATGCATCCCTGTGGAACGGAAATGCGTGCATTATGCAGCTAACGCGGCCTCCGCCGGGTGCGCTGGCGCAGCTAGAGAGCTGAGGCGATGGTCTGAGAGCGCACGGCGGCCGCTTTTCACCAAAATTGCAGCTCATTGTAGCAAAACAATGCGATCGGAACGGCGCACCGAAAAATATGCGAAGCTTTGGAGCGGATTTCTTTGTTTTTTCTCGATAAGAAGAAAATGCTATGCCTTGGAGCGGCTTTCTTAGTTCTTTTGCTCAAAAGACAAAAATGCTATGCCTTGGAACGGAAATTTGAGTGTAAAAATGGGGGTCCCCTCCGCGGCACATACCCACTATGCGTTATATACTGAGTGCCCCCCCCCCCCCCCCCCCCGGGTCTGCAATCAATGCATCAAAACAGACCATCAGTCATCGTAAATTTGCAATTAACATGGATATAGAGCGTATGAAACACATATGTTAAGAGTACAAAACGGATACATAACGTTTTCCAACAGATGGCAAGGTTCTTTTCCGTTTCACATCCTCTCTGCATCCGAAAGTGCAGTGGGACAAAGTCTATATATTCTCTCTAGATCTTCCGACAATGCCAGAAACAATCTACCACAAATATTGCCAATAGAGGGCAGTCTTCTTGTTTGATTTGGTTACAAAATGGGGTACCTTAGGGGTGAAGCGGCGTGGACGAGTGCTCTAAGATGCCCGACTACACCATGAACGTCCAGGGGTCAATACCTGGCACGGCCATTGACCAAGCCATTTTTATCTACATTTATTGATCTTTTATCTTGTATCAAATAAATGAAAATGCTTTATGCATTGGTGATGCCAATGCATTTACTTTGCCATCGAATGGTAACTTGCATGGAATGCTTGATTTTGATTGGCTGGTGAGCATTGTTACCATGGTAGTTACCATGGGATGACAAAGTTACTATAATAGTAACCTTTACGCACTGGGGCCATGGTATGGCACTTAAGGCCTTGGAGCAAAGGTAAGTTGTCTCCATGTCTCTTTTTATTTTGCATCAAACATTTTACATGTAGGCATAAGTACTAATGTGTGCATATGTTTCAAAAGAAAATTGCCACATTGTAATTGTCAGATGAGGAGAGAACAGAAGATAACATTGTG